>NC_138988.1:25186681-25786681 GCF_964341445.2 Mesoplodon mirus | reverse complement strand
GTGAAGCCATATTTAAAGGCTTCTGTGAAGGAGAAAATGCTTAGTGTCCGCACTGAACAGAAAGTAGAAAGAAAAGGCAGTCCTCTCACACATGCAGCGTTGGATCAGAGGAGAAACGTGTACAGAAATCCAGAAATGCACTGATTCCAATTTGGAGCCCGCAGCGTTCTACAGGAGACTTGTCAGCTGCCAAACAGGAGACCTTCTTTAAGGGTGCCTGAGCCCCAGCTAATGCTAGAGGATTTTCATTCTACCATCCTGACACTTTTAGTTTAGCAAAATACAGTAGCCTGGACAATACACTTTATTCTGTCAACTCAGTCCACAGAGTTGAAATAGTGGAAAGTTCCTTTGAGTGGGAATGGTTTGGGACCTTACAGGGACTGAAGATGGCACCTTTGCTGCTGGCTAAACCTCTCTGCACACAAACGGATGTGAGCATATTGCCTTTTCAGTGGACTGTCTTATTTTTTAGCAACGACGCTTAGAATAAAGATGATAAAAAGGTAACAATCACAACCACCACCACAGTAATAGCTAACCTTTATGGAATAATTATTATGTGGCTAGCACTGTGCTAGGTGCTTTTTGTATGTCATCTCACTGAATCCTTACACCCTGTCTATTGGTTCTACTGCTCTTCTCATGATATATACAGGAAACAATACCCAGAAAGGTAGCTCGAAGTATTTTCAGCTCTTTCTGAATCCAGAGTCTGAGCCCTTGATGATAAACATCATCCCCTACTGCCTAACCTCTAAATTCCCTGTTCATTCCTTAAGCTTCCATGAATGCACCTTCCTTCCAATTTTTTTCCCCTACATTGCATGGTGAACCTTTACAAACCTGCCATTTCAAACAATGCTGTTTTACAATTTCTGGCGGTCCCACGATTGTTTACAGACTGTAATGCCTGATGGAGCCAACATGTTTTAATTTTCACATTAAAAAAAGAATTTCCAAGGGGAAAGAGCATTTGATGGAAAGGTAAAACCTTTACAAGCACTCAAGGAGGCATTAAAATCCAAATTTCCAAAATACAGTAATTCCGTTAAAGTTGTGACTTACTCTGGAGCCCAAGGGGACACTCATCCTGACCACTCTGTGAAAGCCATCAGCAGCCAGTAAGCCTTCTGGGAAGCAGGATTAGAGCAGCCAATTCAGCCTCCAGCAAGGAGACCAGGCTGCTTCATTTAGTTTAAGTCTCACTGAGATGGTTTAAAACACTCCCTGGGAAGAGATATTCAAGCAAAGCAAATTGCAGCCTTGCAAGCTGCAGCTCTGGTACCTGACAGTCCCTGTCTACAGCGTCACAGCACATTGGAGCCCTCCCCTGACTGTGGCCATGGATGCAATGACTAGAAGCAGAACTGCCTCGCTGGGGAAATCACATACGTGCTGAAGTTATACAAGGGCCACGCCTGGACCAGCGGACGGCATCACAGCTGGTACAGATCACTTAACCCAGTGTGATTTGGCCAAGCTCGGATTATTTATGGTTCATAAAACTCCCATGAGACCCCAGCATATTCTAAGACCACATAACAAAAAATAATGGGATTAAAAATCTGTATTTCATCGCAAGACCTCCATGGCACATTAGTAATGCTGTGATTGGCTTTGGGGAAACCAAGAGCAAGGAGAGCTAACTGTGGACACTCTTCCAAGAAACCCAATGTAGAGAACGCACTGAGTCATGTGTTTCAGCCAGGCTGTGCAGTCATATTCTGGAGCTCTGTCACCATTTCTAATCTGAAAGCACTGGCTAAAATTCAACCTAAATAATTCCAGCGCCATTTCTTCACCTGGAAGTCTCAGCTAAGTCTTCATTTCCCAGAGCCTCTAATGGTTTCTGACATCCTGAGCCAAAATGCAAGAACACAGCCAGGTGCGTGGTTTGTTTTTAAGCCCTCTCCCCTTTTAGTATGATTATTTTTTAAGGATAGCTACACTTCTTTTAGAGAAAAGCTGCTTCTAAAGTACCAAGACGTGAGTGTTTCTTCAGGACTTCCTAGAGCTGTGAAATGTCACTTTGCAACTGAGCTTTTGAATAAGCATAAAAAGGGAAGAGGTGCCAGAGGGCCAAGGAAAACAGCCACCTGGCAAGATAAGGAGCCCCCATGTCCTGCCTCCCCCCATGCAAAGCTTCTAGATCTAGCTTTCTCATCCTTCCTAGAAAATACGCTGTTGTTCAATTTGTGAATTAGAATAAATTTCTTACCTACCTCAAGGGAGGGTGAAATTCCCAGTCTGGATGGAAGCTTCCGCCAGACCCTCTGAGCTTGTCAATTGCCCCAGTTCACTTTTCCCCTGGGTCTGGCTTCTAAGAATGCAAGCAGGACTGCAGGCAGCCAAAGCATCTTTTTCTGGAAACCCTTCTCCAAATCTGGACCCTTCCTGCAGCAGGAAGGCTCAAGCCAGGGCTGCTCTGCATTCGCTCACGGGAAAGAACACTGCTGGATCGAGCCCCTCTTGGGATCCACCAGGCAGGGGAAAAAGTGTGACTTCTTCCCTCCCTTCGGATCCGATCGCCTTCCTGAGAACCTCAGTTTCGTCTTAACTCCCCTTCTTCACGACAATCTGCAGGAAGTCACAGACCGAAGCTTCAGCGTCACCAACTGATCCTGAGCCAGACCCCGGGAAGACCAGTCAGCTGGTCGCGGAGCCCAAGACACTGAACCAGGAAACGTGCAGCTCCGCCAAAAGATAATAATAACAGTCGGCGGAGCTGCTGGTGGTGCCGAACTCGCTGTTGCAGCGCTCGCATCCTCCGCATGCTAATGAAGCCGTGACGTCAGCAAGTCAGTCGAGGCATCTGGATGTCCCGTCGCCTCTGCCCAGCGCTGAGATTTATTTACATGTAAATTAGCCTCGCCTTCCAAATCAATAATCCCCAAGCCAGGAAGAGGCGAAGAAAGCCTTTGCTGGATGCAAAGGCCCTAGCGACACAACCTCCAAAGGGGTACAAAAATATCACATAGGAGAAGAGAGGCTTTAAAGATACACGCCTTTTTTTTTTTTTTTTTTTTTTTTTCTTTTTAAAGGCTGTGCTCTTATGTGCCAGGGATCAGACCTGGGCACAGTTATAAACCTGAGCGCCTGTTTCAGATTATATGCTACACCAACCCAGGCATGGAATCAGAGCTTTCTTTTTTTGCCCCCCTCCAAATGCCTCTACTTTCTTTTTCTTTCTTTTCTCTCTCCAACTTCCATTTCAGGGTATTTGCTGGCTTGGGACTATGTCAACCTTGAATTTTTTTGCACCTCCGAGATAAAACACAAATGACTGCTTTCCTCACGTGCTTGGGTATTGAATTAGCCCCCTCTGTCAACCCCTGACCCCATAAACCTGCCCAGGGGCTTCTGAGGACCCTTGGACCCTTAGAACACACTGCTTCCATCTGTCCATTTTACAGATTAGGAAACTGAGGTTTTGAGTGGAGAAGAGGCTTTTCCAAGGCCACACAGGGATTTCAGCAGCGGTGGGCCAGAACTCACATTTCCTGGACCTCAGTCCATGGCTTTGTTAAAGATCTTTGGGTCTCCAATCTCCATCTTTCTGTACCAACAAAGAGGTCTATCCAAGCAATCAGGAAGAAAGAACTCTACAGTATTGGGTAGCCCTGGGTTTGAATCCTGGCTTTGTTGGCTGCTAGAGATGTGACCTTGGACAAGTCACTTTAACACTTGGGGTTTTCAGTTTCTTCATCTGTACCATCCCTTCATTCAACAAATACTTTCTGAGCACCTAACTCTGTGCCATGAGCTGTTCTAGGGACTGTGTATAGGTACAGTGTTTGCTCTGAGCTTTAGTGCAATAAAGTAAAAATACCGAGTGGAACTGCAGTAAGGATGGATACAATACCAGTAACAGTAAATTATAGTTATTTCTGGTATTTTCGATGAAGTCAGAAAAATTCACTAAGGTTTTCCTTCCACTAGGATAGCCTTTGTATCTCTCCTCTGAGTGTCTCTGTGGTCATCTTTTATTGTTTAAAATCAATTGTTCTTTCAGTGCTGCCTATGCAGTATGCTGAGCCAGGGGAGAGGCAAGAGCAAGCCAATTCTCTGGACTCTGTGCCTGTGATAGGGAAACGCTGTGGGGTCCTCGGGTGGAAGGTGAGTGAAGAGCTGGGGAGGCTGGGAGAGAGGTATATCCCGTCATGCGCAGACGTGTCCCCGAGGACAAAGCAGCCAGCACGGCTCCTTGCCCATACTCCCCACTTCCCCGCCTGAAGAACCCACCCCATGAGCTCTGCCCTGCCAGCTAGAGCTCCTGAAGCTTCAAATGAATTTCTTTGTTGGATGTGGGGAAGTTAAATTACGTCCTTTGTTATGCATAATTGTATTAATAATGCTTAATAACTTCTTTCAAATTGCTTCTCTCTGGTTCACAGAAGACCTTTCATGGTGAAAATCATGGGACCTGAAATAACTTTTTACTAATAGAAACTGAATACAAGCGAGTGAGTTATACTCTGCTATAGGTCTCCATCACACGGAACACAGAGCACGTGGGGAAGCAGACGGTTCCCCCCAGACCACAGTATGCTTCAATAAGATTACCAAATATACCAGTTTAGGGCCACCAATGGCCAAGTGAAAGCAGTGACGCCCTACTCTGGTGTGGCCATGGACAAGTCACTTCAACTTTCTATGCCCCAGTTTCTTCATCTGAAGATGAGCCTCTCTGATGTACTTATATCATCGGTGTGATCATACAAGACGTATGAGAAGCAATTCACAAGTGACGGACAGGGAAGCAATGAAGAGGAAAGCAGAGCAGAGAGTGAAAAGAGATTCATCTTCACCTGGAGTAGATCTGACACGTGACCATCCATTTCATAAGAGGGGATGATATGACATGGGGTCCGGAATGGAGTGCCTGCGGTCAGACCTTGGCTCTGACATTTGCTAACTCTCTGATTGGGGGCCTGAGGCTCTTATCTTGTAACAGGAGGGACAATAACGGGGCCTACACTTGCAGGGCTGTTTTGAGGAGCAAATGATCCTCAGGGTGAAGTCCTTAGCACTGAGCCTAGCACACAGCAAATTTTAGCTATCGGTCGTGGAAGTGATGACCTTTTACTATTCACTCTGGCACGAACTAGGTAAGGACGAAAGTTCAAAAGTCAGGAGGAAGTGGGTAAACAGAAGACTGCCAAATCTTCCCCATTCCTAGGGCATGACTCAAAAAAGTTCACCTAATGTAGGTGAGCTGCTGACACACTCTTTCTCCATGAAACAACACAGGTACTTTTCAATGGCTATGAAACTGGGAAGCAAGAGAAATGACCAAGAAGCCTCAGGGGTCTCTCCTTCTGAATCTGCACAATAGAGCAAAACAACTGTGTTTCTGGGAAGCATGGGTCCTTCACCCATTCATTCATGTAACCATTCACTCATTAAGTGAGCTCCTATGTGTCAGTCAGTGTTTTAGCCCTTAGGGACATCATGGTGACCATGAAAGACATGGGCCCTGCCCAAAAAAGCTTAGAAATGAGAGGGGAAGACAATTACGCAAGCAATTAGAGTGTGATGCGTATTATGACAGGTGCACGTGCAGAGTTCTCGAAGGTCTGATTGCAGTCAGGAGGGGGATGGTGCAAAATCACTTCGCCAGCGTCCTTTTGACGGCATGTGCTCTGTGAGCGCAGCTTAGAGGTGGGGGTGCTGGTGATCTGTGCACCACCCTCGCACAAGATGACTGAAATCACAAAATCCAGGGATCGATAATTCCTTGTGACAATTATTTTCATCCTGGAGAATATTCTATTCTGGATTTTTGGAAAATACGCTGTTAGGAATTAGACAAGGTGAGGCAACAACTACTTTGGAAATTTCAGAGATCTGGTAAATAGGGGCAAAGCTCGCCCTGTCTTTACACAACAGCGTGATATTGCACATTCATGACAGCAAACTTCTTGGCGGTGGGGGAGGGGAGAACAGGCTATGCCCCTGAGACCTTCAGAACCTTCTATTGATATAGCACAATACGATATTTATATAAATGACCACAATTGCATACAGTATATAGGAAGAGAGACAAGGAAGACAAGATTGGTTGAGGCTGCAGTGATCAGAAATCAGGAAGAGTGTGATTTGAATCACGTTGAATGTCAAAAAAAATTGGGGGGCAGGGGAATGAAAAAAACAAGGTTATGAGGGAAAGGCCTTACTAAGCATGACACAAAATCCAGAAGCCATAAATGAAAAGAGTGCTAAAAGTGCCGAGGTCAAATTCTAGCTGGTAGAGAGGGTGCTGCAGACAGGAGGAAGAGTACAAATATGAGAGAAACGTGTTAGCACAAGTGCAGAACTAACAAAACTCCTCTGCACGAGCACAAGATGGCAGAGCAGGACCAACAGGACACTGGCAGGTAATGACAAAGAGGCCGCTTCATACATGTGAGAAAATCAAATCATCTTTCCATCCCAGCCAGCATTAGTCAAAATCTTGTTAGAGGATTATGGGGAAAGGGTAATCGAATCACTGCTGGTTAGCCTACAGAAGAGAAGGGTAAGTGATGACAAGGACTGTGGCCTCCCAAATGAAGGGCTTTAATGAGGACGGTCATAATGAACAGTTTTTTATCTCCACCTCCATAGGTGTAAAATAAGAAGGAATGGATTTTCAATGAGCTAAAGAGGGATTTCACTTGGACCTAAGGAAGACGTTTGAATCCGGAGATGATAAGAAATGGCCTGGGTCCCTCCCTGGTGGCGCAGTGGTTGAGAGTCCGCCTGCCGATGCAGGGGATACGGGTTCGTGCCCCGGTCTGGGAGGATCCCATATGCCGCGGAGCGGCTGGGCCCGTGAGCCATGGCCGCTGGGCCTGCGCGTCCGGAGCCTGTGCTCCGCAACGGGGGAGGCCACAACAGTGAGAGGCCCACGTATAGCAAAAAAAAAAAAAAAAAAAAAAAGAAATGGCCTGGGTCACTCAGAGCAGTGGCAGCATCTTTGCTCCTAGGAGCACTTTACAAAGAAAAAGACAGCACCAGTCCTGGCTGGTTTAGACTAGCGCCTTCTGGCTCTGCTATTGTGAAATCGTAACTACTATATTACCAAAGTTTCAAACCACTTATCTAATAATAAAGGTCTTAAGTTCATTTAAGTTTATTTTATTTTAGAAAAAGGTAAGTATGTGTAATTAATGTATATATATACACACACACACTGTATATACCGTAAGTATATATTTTATATAAATATATAGTTTATAAATATATAGTTATATAAATATATACTGTAAGTATATATTTTATATTATATATAGTTTTAAAGAATATATTCTTTAACTTATAAACTTGTTATAAATTATTATATAACTTATAAAACATATTATAAAACTTCTTTATATTATGAACTTTTAGTATGTAATATATATTATATATTTTACATTATATATTTTTAAAGATATATTCTTTAAAACTTTGTAGTATGTATGTGTGTATATATACATATATACATACATACACATGTATATACACACACACATTGATACATAATATAAAGAGAGAGAGAGAAAGGGAGAGATTGATTTATACAGTTTTAAATAATCTACTCAAGAGTAGTTCTCTGACATTTTGATTTCAAAATCCAGCAAATGTTTCAAAATGAGGGAGAGGAGGCTGTCAAAGAACTGTTATATTAGTTGGGATGGGCTAGGCTATTATGCAGTAGCAATCATAGATCTCAGTGATTTAACACAAAGAAAATTGATTTCTCACTCATGCAAAGTTGGCTGGAGGCCCAGAACCTCTCCAGGTACCTCCATTCCAAGCAGTGACTCAGGGATCTAGTCTGCTTCTTTCTTGCGTATCTGTGATCTTAACACATAATTTCCAGGTTACAGAGACAGAAGAAGAGAGAACTGGAGAAGCTTTTACGTGCCTCAGCTTACAGGTGAGTGACATCACTTCTGTTGGTCAAACTAGTCCCAAAGCCTCGCCCAACTGCAGGGGGGCTGGGAACTGTACTCCCAGAAATAAGAGGAAAAAGAGATCATGAGGAGCCCTGGTAATGCCTACCACAGCTGGCAATTTTTATTTTTGCCATGTAAATTCATTTGTAAAAAATAACACAATGTTCTAAACCCATAATGTCTTAAAACAAAGGTATGTTTAACATCAAAGAAATGATAATACTCCTCAATGAATACTAGAGATCAAAGTTGCATCTGTCTTGCCCCAAAAGGAAGTAAACAAAATATTCTTGATTTTTATTAACTTCCAAGCAAAAACATCTAACCCATGTAAGCAGAAAATAAATGAAAATTTGTGAAGCTTCTACACTGCAGGTAAAGATAAACAAGGCACCCGAAGGTGGAGCTGCCTTCATAAGATAGAAATGCTCGAAAGAGATCCTCCTCAAGCGATTCTAACCACTTTTCCAATTCAGGCCGACAATAATCTGGCTCCTGCAGCAGGCGGGGCATTGGCCTGGCAAGAGCCCAACAAAAAGACCTGCACTGAAATCCAGCTCTACCACCTCCTAGCTGTATGACCTTGCTAATTAACAGCCCATCGCCTTTTCTAAGCCTCAGTGTCTCCATCTATAGAATGGAGACATCTATCTACCAAAGTTTGGGCAGGATTAGATGAGTCACTTTCTATACAGTGCTTTGTAGAGTACCTCGCATGTAACAGGATACACTACAGTAGCATATACTATTACTCCTCACTTGGTTTTCAGAGAAGGGAGCAAGAATGAGAGACGCAGCCATAAATGATAAAACTGTTCATGCTAAACATAAGGATGACCCCCTCACCACAGCACCCCCTTCTTTCACATCCATTTATGTAAGATTCCATCATCATAAATGCTTCTCAGACCATGGACACATTTCTCTATCTTGTGAAAAATAACCTGACAATAACCAAAAAAGAGGCCTTCCTTTTCTTTTTTTCCACCAACTTAGGCATCAGCCACATTTCATACATCTTAATTTTTCTTAATCCCAATAATCTAATGCACAAAATTTTAACATAGCCTTTTAATCCTCTTTTAATTACATTAACTCAAAGGAGAAATACAGACAAGCTACTGTGGGCAAATCAAAGTGAAAGACTGCTCCCTTCCCCTAAAAGATTAAAAACTGCATCAATGAATTAAACATGTTTACCATCATACACTTCCATGAAAATATTGTTAAAGTGACATGATGTGCTAGCAAACATTACTTTGTTTTAGATAAAGAACGCTGAACTTAATTACAGCAGCTTTTTGTAACTACTAATTTTCATTAAACATCAGAATAAAAGGCTGAATTTTCTCTATGTAAAGGACCACAAGAACAAGCACGGATTGTACAGGGATGCTTTGGTTTTCCAGCACTTTCTAAATGCAGGCACTCAAGCCCCTGGCATGCTTCTTTGGGGAGAGAATGCTGGAAAAAACGGAGGATGCCCTGGAAAAAGACTGAAAAAAAGACTGCCTCATAAAATAGCAAACTGGCCACAGAGATCTGTCTCAGGAAAATTATCCTGGAACACAGAGTGTCACAGATGTACCAACTGACATGCTATTTTTCTCAAGGACTGGGAAGGACTTATATCCCAGGTGTTCTGCACACTTTCTCTCATTTGGTCCTCACCATCATCCCAAACCGTAGCTCTGATTATCCCACACTGATAGATGCGGACAATGAGGCTCAAAGGGGATAAAAGAATGACACAAGGGCTTCCCTGGTGGCGCAGTGGTTGAGAGTCCGCCTGCCGATGCAGGGGACACGGGTTCGTGCCCCGGTCCGGGAGGGTCCCGCGTGCCGCGGACCAGCTGGGCCCGTGAGCCATGGCCGCTGAGCCTGTGCGTCCGGAGCCTGTGCTCCGCAACGGTGAGAGGCCGCAATAGTGAGAGGCCCGCGTACCGCAAAAAAAAAAAAGGAATGACACAAGGACCCACAGCTGAGATTTGGTGTTGGGTCTGATTACCAAGTCCATATTTCTTCCTCGAACTCAAAGGTCTCAGTCATCCCCACAAAAACGAGGTGTGTCCCAATCAGGGTGCAATATGTTGGAATTAACTTATTATTAAAAACAGAGAAAAAACACAGAAGGTTCCCGGGTCACCCAGGTTAGATGGATTCCTTTGTACAAAACTCAACAGTACTGCTGTCTTAGATGTGTGTCCTTTCCTTTAGAACTTGTGTCCTGTTTCACAGTTTCTGCAACCGTGGTTAGCAGTTCTGGTCCATCCAGGTTCAGTGTTAATGATCACTTGATTAATATCTCTAACTAGACTATGCATCCCTGAGGGCAGGGACATGCCTTTTCCGGCTCACCATTCTATTCCAAGCACCTAGCAGAGGACCCGGTGACCTGACAGCTAACGAATATTTGCTGAATGAATAAAAAGTTTGACAGTAATTTTTCTTGCCTAGAAATTAGAGGGAATTCAGGATTATTCCTATAAGAACATCTCTCCGCTCACATGCATTGCAACATGACTGCGTGAGTGGGAAAGGAGAGGACGGAGTAAACCTCTCTGACTTTCTTCGTTTAGCTTCCAGGATGTCACATTCTCCTGCTTTTCCCTCCTACCCTCTGGCTGTTCCTCCTCATCCCCCTGACAGCTAAACACTGGAATAGCTCAGGGCTCAGTCCTGGAACCTCAACTCTTCCCTGTCTACCTTCACTTCTTTGATCCGGTCCAGGGTCTTAAACACCATGTCCATGGCCAGACTTATTCCATGAACTCAAGTCTTTACAGATCCGTCTGCCTATGTCACATCTACATCTAGATGTCTGAAAGTCTTCTCAAATTTAACAAGTCCAGACCTCAGTTCTTAAAACCCACCCCCCTCCCCCGCAAATGTGCTCCATCTGCAGTATTCACTATCTCAATTAATGGCAACTCCATCTTTCCTGGTTAAGAACAAACACCTTCGAGTCACCCTTCACTCTATTCTTCCTCTTGCCCTTGACTTCTAATCCAGAAGCTGGCAAACCACATCCCACCTCCAGCCAAATCCTGTCTGCTTCATCTTTTTGCAAATACCATTTGATTGGAACACAATCTTGCCCATTCATTTATCATCTACAGCTACATTCATGCTTGGACAGAACTGAGTAGTTGCAACAGAAACTGCATGGCCACAGTCACTATCTGACCCCTTACACTGAATATTTTGTGACCTCTGACTAGTCCTGTTGGCTCCGCCATCAAAATGTATGCAAAATCTAACATCACTCCATCACCTCCCCTATTCTCACCCTGCTCCAAGCCACCACCATCTTTCTCCTGGATGGAGATGCAAGCCACCATCAAATCTCACCTCTACTTTTGCCCCCCTTCAGTCTATTCACAAAACTACATCCATAGTGATTCTCTGAAAACAAACATTAGAGCATGTCACACTTCCGCTCAAAACCCATCAATGGGGCTTCCCTGGTGGCGCAGTGGTTGAGAGTCCACCTGCCGATGCAGGGGACACGGGTTCGTGCCCCGGTCCGGGAAGATCCCACGTGCCACGGAGTGGCTGGGCCCGTGAGCCATGGCCGCTGAGCCTGCGCGTCCAGAGCCTGTGCTCCGCAACAGGAGAGACCACAACAGTGAGAGGTCTGCGTACGGCAAAAAAAAAAAAAAAAAAAAAAAAAAAACCCATCAGTGCTGCTCATCTCAGAGCAAGGCCCTTGAGATCTAGGCCCCAGGATTTCTCTGACAGCATCTCCTGCTACTCTCCATCCTGCTGTCATTCAAACACTGGTCCCCAGACACACCAGGCACATGCCTGCCTCCCGGTCTTTACACTTGCTCTTCCCTCTGCCTCAAATATTCCTCCTGCAGATGGTAGCCTGACTCACTCTCTTATCTTTTCAAGCCTTAAAAATGTCACCTCAGTGAGGGCTCCCCATCCTATCTGAGACTGTCCTCCCTCCTATCTTCCTAATACTGTCAGACCTTTTCCTCACTTTGTTTCTCCTTAGCACTTAGCAACCTTAATATCAAATTTTTAGAGATAATTTATAAACCACACGGTTCACCCATCCAACAGGTTTTACTATATTCATAGAGTTGTGCAACCCTTACCAGAATCTAATTTTAGAACACTTTCACTAACCCCCAAAAGAAATCCCTTAGCAAGTAGTAATCGCTCCCCATTTGCCCCACTGTTCTAGCGCTAGGCAAACACTAGTCTACCTTCCGTCTCTAGAAATTTATTCTGAACATTTCATATGAATGGAATCATATAATACGTGTCCTTGTGTAACTGGTTTCTTTCATTTAGTGTAATATTTTCAAGGTTCATCCATGTTGCAGCTTAGACGAGAGCTTCATTCCTTTTCCATGGCTGAATAATATTCCACTGTATGGATATACATTTTATTTATCCATTCATCAACTGATGGACGTTTGGGATGTTTCTACTTTTTGACTAGTATCAATAATACTATCATGAACATTTGTGTCCAAGCTTTTTTGATGTATGTTTTCATTTTTCTTGGGCATATATTTAGGAATGGAATTGCTGGGTCATGTGGTAGCTCTGTTTAACACTTTAAGGAACTATCAACATCTTTGTCAACACTGCAAAATCAGCCATTAATCCTATTAGGGTTCCCTTATATGCGATTGGTTGTTTTTTCTTTTTTTTTTTTTTTTTTTTTTCTTTTTGCGGTATGTGGGCCTCTCACTGTTGTGGCCTTTCCCGCTGCGGAGCACAGGCTCCGGACGCGCAGGCCCAGCGGCCATGGCTCACGGGCCCAGCCGCTCCGCGGCATATGGGATCCTCCCAGACCGGGGCACGAACCCGTATCCCCTGCATCGGCAGGCGGACTCTCAACCACTGCGCCACCAGGGAGGCCCGGTTGTTTTTTCTTACTACTGCTTTCAAGATTTTCTCTTTGCCTTTCAACACTTTTACTATGATGTGTCTCAGTGTGGCTCTCTTTTCATGTATTTACTCAGAGTGCGTTAGCTTACTGGATGTATAGAATAATATTTTGCATCAGATTTGGGAAGTTTTCCACCATTACTTCTTCAAATATTTTTTTCTCTCTTTTCTTTTTTTTTTTTTTTTTGCGGTACGCAGGCCTCTCACTGCTGTGGCCTCTCCCGCTGCAGAGCACAGGCTCCGGATGCACAGGCCCAGCGGTCATGGCTCATGGGCCCAGCCGCTCCGCGGCATGTGGGACATTCCCGGACTGGGGCACGAACCACGTGTCCCCAGCATCGGCAGGCGGACTCTCAACCACTGCGCCACCAGGGAAGCCCTCTCTCTTTTTCTTTTTTTTCCCCCCCTCCTTTAGCTGGTCCCATTATGCATATGTCGGTATGCTTAATGGTATCTCACATTTCTCAAAGGTTCTGCTTTTTTTTTTCCCTCCTCATTCTTTTTTACTTTTTCTCCCTACTCTTCAGACAAAATAATCTTTTACTGGTTCACCTTCAAGTCTGCAGACTCTTTCTTTCTCCAGATTAAATCTACTAGTAAATTTTTCATTTATTATACTCTTTAACTCTAAAATTTCCATTTTTAAATAATTCTTTGAAAGAATAATTTCTCTTTATTGATATTCTCTATTTGATGAGACACTGTCATCATGCTTTCCTTTAATTCTTTAGATAGTTTCCTATAGTTCTTTGAATATATTTATAACAGCTGCTTCGAAGTCTCTGGTAAATCTGACATTTAGGTCCCCTCACAGTTTCTTCTGCCTACTTTTTTCTCATGTGCATGGATCACACTTTGTTTCTTTGCATGACTCATGATATGTTTTTGAGAACTGAACATTTTAGATAATACACTAGCAATTCTGAACACTGACTCCCTCTTCCTTTTCCCAGGCGTTTGCTGCTGTTTGCTTATTTGCTTCGTGACTGGCTAGGCAAGTTGAGTGAAGTCTGTTTCCCCTGCAGTGTGCAGACTCTGATGTTGCTCCTCAGAGGACATGAGCACAGTATCCATGAGCACCCGGCTGGTCTATATTTATCAGATTCACACCCAGCTATTAGCCTCCACTAACTGCTAGCTGATTATTCTACTTACTGTTTTCAACAATAAATACCCTGAAGCATAAACTGCTCCACAGTCTGATCTGACTGAAGTAGGGCTCCTCTGCAAAGGCAGGGTGTTGCCAGTCTTTGAGGTTGTCCCTCCCAGGGGGAAACCATAGCCCTAGACTGAGATCTAGGTGGGGATGGAGCCCCACCTTCTTGGCTGCATATTTCCAGAGTAGAATTTCCATCACACTGATCTGTGTTGGGGGAAACAGGGGAGATGAGCGGGTCATGGCTCAAATGCCAGACGCTCAAGATTTAATAGATTTTCTTGAATAGCAGTTTCTCCATTTGTTGCATACATTTGGGACAATTTTTCAAAACCATAAATGCTTGGTTTTTTTTTTAATAAATAATTTAGATCAGTCAAACAACTGTTTCCCTGGCTAATTTAAAGGGTTTGCCATGCTTCTCACACTGCCATTTTGAAGTTAATGTCCAGCACTTAACACTCTTAAACCACTATATGATTTACTTGTTTATGTTGCTTTATGCTCTGATTCCCTTCAGAGCCCTAGAACGTAAGCCCCATGCTGTGGTGAGGGGGGCAGAGTTTTGTCAGTTTCAGTCAGTACCCTAACCTCAAAGCCTGGAACAATGCCTGGCACATAGTAGGTCTTCAATAAATATGGGCTGAACGAATGGAATACCCATGAACAGCAGGCTATCTTATGTACGCCATGGCTGACCATAAACTGCCATGGCTGATGATTCATTCATGAGACAATTATGGATAACTGCAGTCCTATATTTCCACATAACATTTTTTTGCAATTCCCTTGGAAGCTGATCACAGCCCTGGGAGACTGTCACACCTGTGACTGTTGTCAGCAGATGACTGATGGAGAAGAAAGAGTGAGAAGTATAGCTATGGCATACATATCCCTCAACCCTCTGTGCCGGATTCCACCTCTGCTCTTTTTCATCTTAAATATTCTTTAACATCTATAAATAGCTTGCTATAAAGGCCGTCTAATTTATCCTGGTTTGAAAAAAAGTCCTGCTATAATGGAACTAGTCCTGGAAATGGAATCAGGAAGCCTGTGTCTGATTCTGGGCTCTAGCTCTTGTGGTCTGTGTGCCACTGGGCAAGTTACTTAAACTCTCTGTTCTTCAGAAGCCTCCTCTGAAAAACGTGAATAATGGCGAGAACTGATTGTAATAGCTTTTCTTCTCATATGAGTTCAAACAATCTTTGCAAGGCGTTTTGCACAGTGTCAGACACACCCGGAGCACTCATAAGTGTTAGGTACTATTATGATTATCTGTAAAACAGAAATCAGAGACCTGCTCAGCCATCACACTGGGGTGAGCTGTGAATTCAATGAGAGAGTGGCTAGGAAGGTAGATTGTTCATGTGGATGTATCATGCAAAGTTACCTTCTTAGAGCTACAGAACTAAGCCTTTCTGACCTGCTGGGCTGAGAAAAAGCCTCACCAGTGTTTGCTTCTGTTCTAATCCATCATGCTACTCCTCCAGGCCTGTGGTCCCATTACTCAAGCCCCAGGCTCAACGAGGCCCTGGAGGAGAACTGGAAATCCTGTCTGAAGACCCTCACCTTCCCTCAGGGAGGAAGTTCCTGGCACAAGGCTATCATTTTGAACTCTGTCTTCCAGCCACCATCTTGCTCAACAGAGGACCAGGTGAAGGCAGAGTCCGAACTACAAAAAACATATCCAACTTGAACTTCCAGACGAAACGAGCGGTGGAAGAGGTTTACTTATCCACCATAACCTGCTTGCCTTCAGAGAAGCGGGTAGTGTTTGACCTAACATGAGTCTGAACCACCAGGAGAGCCAGTGTCTGGAGGAGAGAGAAACGTTCCCAATGGCCAGGGACCTCTGGGTATCAGGCAGGACGTGTCCAAGGTCAAATCCTGACTCTGTGCCTTATTATTAGCGGTGTGAAATGGGACAAGTCACTTTTTCTCATGAGCCTCATCCAACAGTCTCTGCCTCATGGACTTTCTGGACTATATGAAATAACACAGGCAAAGTTACCAAGCACATAGCAGGTTCTTAAAAAAGTTAATGCAGGGCTTCTCTGGTGGAGTAGTGGTTGAGAGTCCGCCTGCCGATGCAGGGGACGCGGGTTCGTGCCCCGGTCTGGGAGGATCCCACGTGCCGCGGAGCGGCTGGGCCCGTGAGCCATGGCCGCTGAGCCTGCGCGTCCGGAGCCTGTGCTCCGCAACGGGAGAGGCCACAGCAGTGAGAGGCCCGCGTACCGCAAAAACAAAACAAAACAAAAACCGTTAATGCAGTCTGAGTGTAAACGCACCACAGTCAGGACGGTGAGGCACCATCCCAAGCCCTCCGACTGGAGCAGCGGTCGGCACCCGCAGATCAGTCCCCCGCCCCCCGCCTGTATTCTTCCCTGACTCTGAGGCCTGCGGAGCCCCTGACAGCCAGGGCGGTTTGCCCGTTGCCTTGTTTATTCTGCCTGCTCCCCACGACACCAGTGCAAGCAGGAACCCTGCTGGTGTGTCTTCGGGTCACCGGGGGACAGGCCCAGATGGATGTCAGAGCAGGCTGCTGTGGTGAATTATTTAGCACCCCTGCTCCGAGGTAGCAGCTCCTGACTCATCAGGCAGGAGCCACATTCCTCTTCCCTTAAATGGCACATGCAGAGCCCTGCTAGGGGGTGGGGATGGCACAGTCTTCACTGCTCAACTCCTCACAGCTGGGGCGGCTGTGGAAGGAAGGGATGTAGGAGCCCAGCCAACAAGAAGATACACAGAAGAGGAGGTGCAGCTAGCTCCAAGGAGGAGAGCCACATTACTGGCAACCAGAAACACCAAGAATAAAAGAAGGTCAGGGTCAGCCAGTGACCGGAGACAGCTGCCCCGAGAAAACAGGGAGGCTTCTTGGAAGGATCCTTTGGCAGAGATCAGAATCATCAAGTGGTACCCACGGACACACCAAAGGCCTCTAGTCCTTTGGGATCTCCAAGGTGACTGCTCTGAGGAGCGCCTAGCCATAGGGACATGAGTGGAGAGAAGATTTATAAGCCAGGTTTGTAAGTAGCATTTACTGTACACACAACATCTCACTGAACCCCCCTGACAACCCTCCAAGGTTATATCAATAGTCCTTTATCACAGATAAAGAAACTGAGGTTTGGAGAAGTCAAAATCGCTGTAACTGCAAGCATTCATCTAACTACTGAACCTATTTCCTTTTTCTCCTATTTATTGCTGTTCTTGAAACTTCCATTTAGCCAGCTGAATCTGCCCTTCCCATTCCATCCATCCTAGGTTCGGGTTCATCTGGGTATAAGGGACGCTTGAGTGGGGCCAGTTATGGGGGGATGCGATCATACCACTAAGAGACTGACTGGGTCAGGGAAAGAAGTTGGAAAAACAAGGTACCCCAGGGCTAATGGGCAGGTTCCCGGGCTCGTCATGAATGCCATGAATGTAGGGTGAGGCAGTTACAGCCCCTCTTCATGGACTTGTGGGATGCGGGAAATACAGGCACACCTTGGAGATATTGTAGGTTCAGGTCCAGACCACCTCAATAAAGTGAATGTCACAACAAAGTGAGTCACATGAATTTTTTGGTTTCCCCATGCATGTAAAAGTTATGTTTCCACTATACTGTAGACTATTTTTTTTATATTTATTTATCTTTTATTTTTGGCTGCGCTGGGTCTTAGCTGCAGCACGCGGGATCTTTCATTGTGGTGCGCGGGCTCAGTTGCCCCATGGCATGTGGGATCTTAGTTCCCCGACCAGGGATCAAACCCGTGTCCCCTGCATTGGAAGGCGGATTCTTTACCACTGGACCACCAGGGAAGTCCCATGTAGTCTATTAAGTGTGTATTATCTCTAAAAAAAAAAAAAAAAAATGTACATATCAATTTAAAAATACCTGTTGCTAAAAAATGTTCATCATCTGAGCATTGAGTCATAATCTTTTTGCAATAGTTTAACACCAAAGATCGCTGATCACAGATCACCGTAACAGACGTTAATAGTAATGAAAAAGTTTGAAAGACTGTGAGACTTACCAAAATGTGACACACAGAGACCTGAAGTGAGCAAATGCTCTTGGAAAAATAACACCGACAGACTTGCTGGAGGCAAGGTACCCACAAAACTTCACTTTGTAAGAAAACACAATATCTGCAAAGTCCAACAAAGTCAAGTGCAATCAAATGAGGTCTGCCTGTAATGAACACTCTCCATACAGTGAGAGCCTCTTTTCAAGCTAAGGGAGTAGGGCTTGGATGCTCTTCTAATTGAGGAAACATAGCAACTCTGTAGGCCTCTGAGGATCCAGAGAATTCTTCACGCCCTTGTGTGGGCCGTGCAACGCCTCAGTGAGTCTGTCCTATGGGTGCTATGGACTTCATTCCTCTCCCTTGGCCAACTCAGCCACCTGCCTGATAGAGTGGGTATACTGAGGCCTCCGACACAGCATAGTGCATCTGAGTTCTTGGTTCTCAAAGTGTGACACTGGACTAGCAGTATCAGCTTCCCCAGGGAA
The DNA here is from genome assembly GCF_964341445.2 of Mesoplodon mirus. Taxonomy (NCBI): domain Eukaryota; kingdom Metazoa; phylum Chordata; class Mammalia; order Artiodactyla; family Ziphiidae; genus Mesoplodon; species Mesoplodon mirus. The sequence continues at coordinate 25,768,191 of NC_138988.1, read as the reverse complement.
CCTGTGGACCAGGCAGAGGCTCAGGCTCCGCCCAGAGCTACTGAATCTGGAGGTGGAACTTGGTCATCCCAACTTTTACAAGCCCTCCAGGGGATTCTGCAAGTAGGCTTAAGTATAAGACCCAGAGGTCTAAGTAATCACCAGGAACTGCTGTTGGGAGCCAAAAAGAAGAAGGGATGAACAAGGGCATGAGACAGGAGGGGCCTCTGAGGGTCCAAGACGGCAAGCTGAAAGCCTGGAGACAGAATTTGGCCCACATAAGGGTTTTACTGAGTCTACACCAGAGGCCAGGAAACTGTAAAGGGCCAAGTAATACATATATTAGGCTTGTGGTCTCTGACTCTGGCACAGCTATTCAACGCTGCTGCTGCAGCCTGAAAGCTAACAACCTGTAAGCAGATGGGCGCGGCTATGTCCCAATAAAACTTTATCAAAACAGGTGCTGGGCTGAATTTGGCCTGCAGGTTGTGGTTAGCCAACCCTACATCTGGAACAACAGCTCCTCTTAAAAAGTAAAAATAAAAACACAAAAGCACTCAGAAGATCTGGCCATTCTGAACTCAAGTCCCCAAAAGGCGGCAATCAGCTAGAGCTGAATGGGAAGCCCTCTTCCCTGGGGACACTGTCTCTAGTTTTCCACAGTCCCCACGGATTCTCTCCTAAATACCAGGGCAGAGCCAGTTCACATCTATTATCCTGCTCATTTTCTCCTTTATCTACTTATACTGACATAAATGTGCATTTGTACATACACGTGCGTATGTACCTATGTATGTATGTGTGTGTGTGTATTTTAACACCCACAGGCTTTCAGTGCTTTATTTTTACAGAGATGCCTGTACATCTCAGTTTTCTCCAAGGGCTTTAATACCACAATAGTATGAAGCCTGGTTTAGAAGTTGGGGATGGGGGCTCCAGCCCTAGAATTGACCTGGCAGCTATAACTTGAGCCAGACTGTGGCCCGCTCAGAGGATCCTCCTGTGTTCAAGTGCACAAATCATCCTTCCCTTCCTTCCCTCTCAGGTTTGCTGTGTGAACAAGCCAGCAGTACCACCCGGGAAAGTAGTAAAAAAAACAGCCTAATAGTCAGCAGCCCGAATCACACCTTCAGGATTGGCCAAGCAGGGGAAAAGATTCTGTTTTTATTTTTGTTTTGTGTTCCTCCTACATCAGGTATCTAAACACCTCCCTAAATCAAAATGGATAATACTCCACAGCACTGGTCCTCTCATTACTTGCCACACATCCTATGAATGACAGACCATGGAAAGAAAACCCTCCACATACATTATTCTGCTCAGATCAGCTAAAGATTCTTTGGGAAGCTCAGGATAACAGGTGTGACTTCTATTCCTCTGTTCTCTTTCCTATAAGCAGTATAAGGGATCAGAGGTCTTATCTGGAGCCTTCCACCCTCATTCAGTTTTCCTCCCTCCTCTTCCCATCCTCACACTAACCCCAATAAATAAACAATGTGCACAGGACGACAATGATCTTTTCTTAAAGAAGGAAAAGGGCATATTTAATGTCACCCTCTCGGCAGTCTACCTGGAACCTTGCGTTTTAATTTTAACTCAAGTTACATGAACACAGTACTGCGTTCTTCTAACTATGCATTTTTCTCAGGGGCCTTTCCATCAAGGAAATTCCTCCACTTAACCGCCCCTCCCTCTTTCTTCAACTTGTACCCCTTTCCCCACCCCGTCTACTCCAGAAAAGGTCTCTTGAAAGAAAATACATAAATCTTCACCTTATCTGAGTGGAATGTTTGCACAAAGAATCACAGAGATTTCTTTGATTGGTTACACAAGTTAATTTTCCATTTACATTACAGAGCAACAATTTATTCTACAATAAAACTAGCCAACCCTAAGAGTCCACTTCAGTCGACACCTTGGCAGGGGGCCAAGATTCCTGGACTCCTTCCCTCCCACTGCTCCGCCTCCCTCAATCCCACACGGCCAGGCCAGGCCACCGTTACTTTACAGCTGCTTCTCTCTTTGGGTGCGTTTCGCCTACTCCATCTCCTGTGTGTTTAAGACAGTGAGCGCCAGTCTGTGAATTGACAGTCGGTGGGTCCTGCCAGCGCTAACGGTGGGGCCAGGAGCATACCTGGCCATCTGTAAAAGCACTGGTTGACTGAGGTGTTTATAAAAGGAAAGAGACAATGATGAGAGATGGCTGGGATGATTATCCAAGCACTTACTGTGTCCCAGTCATCCCAAGATAGGGAAGGAATATTTCCATTTGAGGGATGAGAAACATGAGGTGTAAGAGTGTAAATGATGGCCCTAAAGGAAAACAGAAAGCTACAGAACAGGGTTTGGAACTTAGGTCTGTCTTGTACCAAAGCCAGTGACTCTTAAATGCAGACATGTATTGAGATGCACTTGTGTACACAACTCTCAAAACAGGGATGCCAAGCGTTGAGCATAGGCACTTTTTATTTACCTTCTGTGAAAGGTGGGAAAGAGGACGTTCCTAGGCTGGGTCTAGTGTGTGCCAGGTAATTCTTTGTTGTGAGGGTCTGTGCACCATGCTGTACAGTGTTTGTCAGCATCCCTGATTTCTATCCACCAGATGCCAGTAGCACTCCTCTTCCCAGTGGTGATAACTAAAAATGTCCTCAGACATTGCCAAATGTCCTCTGGGGGTCCCTTAGGGAACCACTGGTCTAGTAGTTTAGAAATCCTACCCTGCAACAAGTTACTACTTCCTCTTTGGAGGCCATAGAAGGTAGAGCTTAAGGGCACAAATTCTGGTATCAAACATGCCTGAGTCAGAATCTCAGCTCTGCCACTTACTAGTTCTGTGAACTAAGAAGTATTCTACCTCTCTGAACCTTTCCGTGTAAAATGGGGGCAGATACTAGTATTCCGAGGATTAACTGACAAAATGCAGGTGAAGCCCTTAGCTCAGTGCCTGACATAGTAATAGTACAATGTCAGCTGTTAGTATTGCGATTAAGAAAAACAGATGTGGCACACCAGTCAGAAAGGCTATCACCAAAAAATCTACAAACAATAAATGCTGGAGAGGATGTGGAGAAAAGGGAACCCTCCTACACTGTTGGTGGGAATGTAAATAGATACAACCACTATGGAGAACAGTATGGAGGTTCCTTAAAAAACTAAAAACAAAACTACCATAAGATCCAGCAACACCACTCCTGGGCATATATCCAGAGAAAACCATAATTAGAAAAGATACAGGCACCCCAGTGTTCATTGCAGCACTATTTTACAATAGGCAAGACATGGAAGCAACCTAAATATCCACTGACAGAAGATAAAGAAGATGTGGTACATATATACAGTGGAATATTACTCAGCCATAAAAAAGGATGAAATAATGCCATTTACAGCAGTATGGATGGACCTAGAGATTACCGTACTAAGTGAAGTCAGACAGAGAAAGACAAATATCATAAGATATCACTCATATGTGGAATCTAATTTTTAAAAATGATACAAATGAATTTATTTACAAAGTAGAAACGGACTCACAGATCTCAAAATCAAACTTATGGTTACCAAAGGGGAAATGTGAGGGGAAGGGATAAATCAGGAGCTTGGGATGAACATACACAGACTACTACATATAAAACAGACAACCAACAAGGACCTACTCTATAGCACAGGGAACTCTACTCAATATTCTGTGATAACCTATATGAGAAAAGAATCTGAAAAAGAATGAATATATGTATACGTATAACTCAGTCACTTTGCTGTACACGTGAAACTAATACAACATTGTAAATCAACTATAATCCAAGAAAGTTAAAAAAGAAAAGAAAAACAGATGTCAGAAGGTGTCAAACTGAGTCAGCTCAGCTCATAGGTGAGCAAACTGAGGCTCCAAAATAGCAGGTATTAATTGTGATCAGGACCTAGTCCACTTCTTCAAAAATTACACATTTTTGGCCATGGCACCGGTTTGGTTGTACCCCACAAGCCTGCAAGCCTTGTGCTGCCTCAGCCTCATGACTGAAGAAAGAGCCTGCAATAAGCGACAGAGACATTAATGGTTTAATGGATGGGGGGATCTTACACGTCAGGCCCTACAGCGACACCCCAGTGTGTGTGGCAGACAGCAGGCAGGACGTGGCAGGAGGTTACCAGTTACAGGGGGAAATGACAAGTATGTATTAGGATCTGTGACTAAGAGGGAAGGTCAGTGAGGTGAGCAGGGTATAGGTGAGGCAGGGACTGGTAGAGCAGGGGATGTACAGAGAGCTAGAGAGCAGCCATCTTGGATGGCCTGATCATACAGCACACAATGCCCTTTAATCATTCCTGCCCCATAAAATTGTATCTTTGAGACCCCTAGTACATTCTTTCTGAATTACCCATGTTCTTTCATCTTATAATTGTTAGTATTCCCATTTGTGGCAGCCAAATAATGGAATGGGACAAGTTAAATCTTTTAGGAAAGTACCTACCATCCATTAGATGGAGCAATTGAAGACAAATGAAAAACAAACAGAAGAAAAAGAAGTGCTAATTGCATGAAATCCCAACAGTGGCTCACTGAGACCCTTCCAACATTTTGGAAGTTACAGTATTTTGGCCTTGATATTTTGCTGAAATCAACCCTGGTCATGGAATACCTCATGCTGTTTGATTTTGCTCAGTGAAAATGTTTGCTCCACCACTTGGTAACCATAGCTAGAAACTGTGGGATCTCAGTTCAAGTGGAAAAACACCATCTCGATATGCTCCAATCTGTATACTTATTTGTGCCTTGTCATTTTAAGGGAAGTTATGAGATGAGCTAGCTGGCAGAGGGGGTCAGGTAGTAGGTCAGGCAATAATTCGTCTCTCACTTGAAAAAGTTGGGGAAAATTATCTAGTCATATTTAGAAGGGAGCTTTCTCTGGCCAGGGTTGACATTTAATTACCCTGGATTTAGTGGACCTGTGCTGGACATTTTGATGTTGGCCACTAGGTGATGACGATGAAAGAAAAAACAGTAACAAGTCCAGAAGAAAAAGAGTGAATGGGCAGAAGAAAAAGAGTGAATGGGTGGTGTGCCTGTGTGTGTGTGTGTGTGTGTGTGTGTGTGAGAGAGAGAGAGAGAGAGAGAGAGAGAGAGAGAGAGAGAGACAGAGAGAGACAGAGAGAGAGATTGATTTTCGCATCATCTAAGCCTCATTTGTTCACCAGGATTACAGGAAGAATAAGGCACAGTCCTTGACTCAGAGACCACAGCTTGATAGAGATAGAAAACAGAAAGATATAATTGCATACATAATACACATATATGAGTACACTGAGGTTGTCTGTAGACCAATGGTTCTCAACCAGTATGTTAGAGCATACAACAGTATATACTGAATCCTTCCAAACTGGGCTGTCAAATTTTGATCAATGAGTATAAATTATTTTTGTAATCAATAATGTATGCTACAACATTGAAATTTAAACTAAAGAATGTGGAATTAAGCTATTTAGCCATTTAGTATCAATGGGTGAATTATTACTAATACGGGGTTAAGAAGCATAGGACAATGTCAAGCCAAGTTTTCTGAAAGGAAAATTGTGCGTTCACTGGACAGATGACATTGGAAAATTTTCTTTCAATTTTCCGAAGCTCGCTTTAAAAAAAAAAAAGAAAAGGTTCAATTCTAATCCCTTAAAACGTCCTGCCAAAAATTCTAGTATTTTCAAGTGTTTCATAACAAAAAGGATTAAATGGGTAGATGAGGAAGAACAGCAAAGCTGCCTCTGGGGGTATACGGGGTTTCTCAATCTGGGAAACCTGGGAAATAATGGATCAGAAATCTTTGCAGTCAAGGCTATATAAATGATAGTGGCTCTCAGCTCTTCCCACCATCTTTCCACTTAAAAATTTTTTTTTATTGAAGGATGGCTGATTTACAACTATACTTCAATAAAAGTTTCTGCTGCACAGCAAAGTGATTCAATTACACATATAAGTTTTTTCCCATTATTTTCCATTATGGTTTATTACAGGATATTGAATACAGTTCCCTATGCTATACAGTAGGATCTTGTTTATCCATTCTATACATAATTGTCTGCATCCAAAGTACTCAGTGCATTCAAAATACTTAGAAACTCAGGTTTTACATGTTGACTGCTGCTTCTGTTTGCAATGAGGGTTCACATCCACAACAGCAGAAGATCTTAAAGAAAACTGAGAACCATGAAGGGGTGCTATGTGTCCAGGTAGATTCAGGCGGATGCACTGAGCACTTCCAGGGTTTTCAAGAAGGTGATATAACTAACTGTTCCTTCAACTAGGCCAATCATTTAAATGCAGGGAGGCATGGAGGAGATTCCTCTTTGGGTTCCAATGGATGATTCCTAAAAAGTTTCAAATTCACTGTAAGTGACAGCTAAGCATTCTCCAGCCAAAGATTCTATGGTTTGAAATCCAAATGTGGCCTCAGAGCTCTCAGGCACAGAAGAAAGCAGGGGTGAAGGGACCAGGTATACGAATAACCACGTGTTCTCGTTTTGCCAATAAACGTGGTATTTCTGCAAAGATGAGTTTCTCTCTTTTAAGTGATAGTTTACTGGGACTTTTCATATTGGTCTGCGTTCTCCCGAATATCATTAGAAAACAAAAATCCCTCCTACATTGTTGGTGGGAATGTAAATTGGTGCAGCTGCTAAGGAGAACAGTATGAAGGTTTCTTAAAAAACTAAAAACAGAATCACCATGTGATCCAGCAAACCCACTCCTGGGCATATATCCGGAAAAGACCAATACCCTAATTAGAAAAGATACATACACCCCAATGTTCATAGCCGCACTACTGTTAATAGCCAAGATATGGAAGCAACCTAAATGTCCATCGACAGATGAATGGATAACGAAGATGTGGTACATGTACACACACACACACACACACACACACACGAATATTACTCAGCCATAAAAAAGGATGAAATAATGTCATTTGCAGCAACATGGATGGACCTAAAGATTATCATAATAAGTGAAGTCAGTCAAAGACAAATATTATATCACTTACATGTGGAATCTAAAAAAAAAATGGTACAAATGAACTCATTTACAAAAAAGAAATAGACTCATAGACACAGAAAACAAACTTATGGTTACCAACGGGGAAAGGGAAATTAATTCTTAATTAAATTAGGAAGTTGGGATTAACAGGTACATACTACTGTATATAAAATAGATAAACAACAAGGACCTACTGTAGAGCACAGGGAACTACATTCAATATCTTTTAATAACCCACCATGGAAAAGCATCTGGAAAAGAATATGTATATATAGCTGAATCCCTCTGCTGTACACCTGAAACACCGTAAATCAACTATACTTCAATAAAAAAACCAAAAAACGAAAACCCCTCCTGTGTACACGCCTTTTCCTTGGGAAACCTCATTGCTATAATGGTCATTCTAAAACTTCATCTGACGGATCTTAGCGATGCTATTAAAAAGAGGGCTCTGGTGTTGGACAAGACTTTAGTTATCTCAGGTAACCCTGACCCAACCTACAGCCCCTACACCTCCACCATTTAACGTTAGAATAAAATTCTCTTTTCTCCCTTATTGATCTTCTGGTTTCTCTACTTGATAAGGCCTGTGGTCTGGGTTCAACTTGTATCATTGGTTCTAAAATTTTAATGTGCAACAGAATCACCCGGCAGCCTTGTTAAATAGAGACTGCTAGGCCCCCAACCCCAGAGTTTTTGCTTGTCAGTGGGTCTGGGGTAGGCAGAGCCTGAGAATTTGCATTGCTAGGGAGTTCCCAGGTGCCAGTAAAGCTGATGCTACTGATCTGGGGATCACACTTTGAGGACCACTCAATTATATCCTTAAACATGAGAGGCAAAGGCATTCCTAGAGAGTTCAGCCCAGTTCACAGCCAGAGGTCTCAATCTCCCATGCTATGCCGCTGCCTTCATTTCAATAAAGTTCCAGATAGAAAGTGCCTTCATAGACTTCTCAGGTTTCCCTGCCCCTTAAGACAGTGAGGAATTCCAGAGAAGGAGCGGGGAAGATCCGTCCACATGGTTCATTCATAGCTTATCAATACTTATTCACAGGAAGGTCTTCACGGCTCAATCAGAAGTCCATTTTTTAAAAAAAATCATATACTCGAGATCACATATTTGAACTTCTCATTTTGTAGATGAAAATCCTGAAAGCAGATCATGAGACTAGTCTAAAGCCAGAGTGCTAGCTCCTAGTAACTGGAAGAGTTGCACCTAGAATCTAGGATTCTTGATTGGTCAGTTTCCAGTACAGAATCCTTCTCTGGCAGGCCAGGCTCCCCGATTAGATGATATATTTTAATTATCTATATCATATTTTTTTCTCATTTGAACAGAACGCTCCTAAAATACAGTTTAATAATTGCAGCTATTACTATGCATGCATTTTAATGTGCATAAGATACAAGTGAGGTTTTTTTGGGAAGTGGCACCATCCTATTTATATTACCTTGCCATGTGATTTATAGGCTACAGATTACCTTTAAGCATTCTGATTGAAAAAGAGCAACACTCTAAAATTACTATTACCTTCAGGGAATAAAGACATTTTATTTTACAATCTTTTTGTCTTGCATCGTATATAATCTTCTGTAACTTACTGAGTCAAGCTTTAATTGTAGGTGGATCCTTCTCATTCCATTGTTTAGCTGTGCAAAATTTTGCAGCAATTAGAAGCAAGACACAAAGTTCTTTCCCCTTACTTAATAAGACACCATTTCAGACTTACCTGGTGGTGTAGTGGTTAAGAATCCACCTGCCAATGCAGGGGACACAGATTTGAGCCCTGGTCCGGGAAGATCCCACATACTGTGGAGCAATTAAGCCCATGAGCCGCAACTACTGAACCTGTGCTCTAGAGCCCGTGAACCACAAGTACTGAGCCTGCATGCCACAACTACTGAAGCCCAAGCACCTAGAGCCCGTGCTCCGCAACAAGAGAAGCCACTGCAATGAGAAGCCTGTGCACCACAACGAAGAGTGGTCCCCGCTCACCGCAACTAGAGAAAGCCTGAGCGCAGCAATGGAGACCCAACGCAGCCAAAAATATATTTAAAAAAAAAAAAAAAGACACCATTTCAAAAGAAGGAGAGCACAGGCTGAAGTACTGTAGGTCGTAATTTAAGTTACCTGGGCCATGAGCGTGACATAGGATAAAATGAACTACTTTCTCCCTAAAGTTCCTTTAGCAATGTATTGAGCTACAAAGACTTCACATGAGATAGGCCTTCTGGTGTGGGATACCACTGGGCTGACAACTCCAACTGATTCTTTTTTTTTTTTTTTTTTTGCGGTACGCGGGCCTCTCACTGTTGTGGCCTCTCCCGTAGTGGAGCACAGGTTCCGGATGCGCAGGCTCAGCAGCCATGGCTCACGGGCCTGGCCGCTCCACGGCATGTGGGATCTTCCCAGACCAGGGCACAAACCCGTGTCCCCTGCATCGGCAGGCGGACTCTCAACCACTGCGCCACCAGGGAAGCCCTCAACTGATTCTTAATGAAGACAATTAATTTGATTAGGAGTTACAGCATGGAATTTCATTTTCTAATGGGCCTCAAACACAAGTGGCTGTGTAAAATCATTTTGAGATCAAAGTGACTTTGGGTCTGGACTGGTTTTCACTGGCCTGTCACCAACTGAGAAATCAGCTCCTCGTTCCTTAGTTGGGTCAGGAAAACTGACAGCCTTCCCAGGGTCTGCACACCCCAATCCTTAAAATTTGAAAACCCAACCATCCTCTATAAAACTTATGTAACTGGAACTTTACTCACTGAAAAATTTAGCAACAGAAAGCTGTGCACATAATACTTCTTTTTTAAAAAAGGCAGCCCACCCTCTCACCAGATGAAAATTAAAATTCACCTTAGAAATAATTCATGCAACATCAGTTAATTTTCATGAGTCATTCCCACTAACTTCTTGCTAATGATCTGTCCTGGCAGAACACTGTTTCACCTAACTCCTCTTCCATCTTCCTTATTCATTTCAATGAAAGCATTTAATAATAGCCAAATGGCAAATAATAAGGCAAAAAAGAAAAAAAAAACTTGCCAATCAACTCCAAAGGAAAATTGCCTCTCTTCTCCAATAAGTTTCCTATCAGAAAGGACCAGGAAGATGTAATTAACCTGCAACCAGCATGGGGGTGTGGGGACACCCACGCCCTTCAGGCTCATAATTAAAGTCTGCTTCACATAAACAGCAGAAGGTCAGCCTCTCTGGCTGTCAGGCCAGTGGTGACTTGAACCAGAGATCAATCACCACTCACATCAAAGGAGCGAGAGGTGAAGCCAATGAGACAAATCCAGCTGGAAAATCTCGTCCCTTCACCGGGATAATGCATCACTCCTTTAAAACAAAAACAAAAACAAACAAAAACATTACCCCCTCCCACTATTCCATACTGCAAAATGTGGCAAATCTTTTATCCTGCTAGGCTCTCTTACGAAACAGAATCAAACAATAATAGCAGACTCTACAGACACCATGATAACACACGCAAGTTATACAGTAAACGCCTTGAAGACTACACAGCCCTTTTCCTCGAACCCCGCAGCTCATCCACTCTGTTCCTCTCCTAGAACAAAGCTGTCCAGATCTGAATTCTGTTGTACAGATCTGAATCCCACCCGCCTCTATTCGGGGATATTTTTCTACTTGCAGTCTTGTACTAAATATATTACTATCACCCAAATTATAATGGATGCTCCTTGAGGGCAGAGGCTGTGTTGTGCAGCACTGACGGTAGCAAGCCCCCCTGCGCACCACAGGTTCTTTACTAGACTGAGCAACTCGTGACACGGAGCTCTGACTTCAACCTTCCCAGCCCCTGGGTGAGATGGGGTGTTCCCTACCTGTTTTCCTGAAGAGAAGACAGAAGCTTAATGACTTACTCAAGGCCCAAAGAGTTTTAAAAAGCAAAGGTAGAAAGGAACCCAGGCTTTCAAATGCCAGGGTTCGATTCTGCTTCCCTTCCCTTTGCCACCAAAGCAAACACTGCTTTTACCTCCCAACCATGGTGTCACCCGTCAGCAAGTACTATGGAAGGCCACGAGAGCGAGACCACTACCGCGTCTACATTACACTTCGCGTCATGGAACTATATTCTCCTGGGGATATTTTGGTTTCTCAACTACTGATATTTTGGGCCGGATAATTCTTTATCGTGGGGTGGTCCTGTGTCCTGCAGGGTATGTGGCAGTATCCCTGGCATCCACCCACTAGGTGCCAGGGGCACCCCCTCCTCCAAACTGTGAAAATCAAAAATGTGTAAGGCTTTGACTAACGTCCCCTGAGTGAGGAAGAGAGGGTCACACTGCTTGAGAATCACTGGGCTATGGAGAGGCCAAGTTTACCTTGTCTGTAGGGGGCATGTGACCCAGACTGACCAACCAGAGCAGCCCACACTGCTCTCCTCTCTTGATTAGTCCATGAGCGTGAATGTCATCAAGCCAAGGGCTAATCAGTATTTTGGTTGTTTTGGCGGGGAGGATGCTGATAAAGACACTGCAAAAGTGAGAAACCCTGGGCTTCCCTGGTGGCGCAGTGGTTGGGAGTCCGCCTGCCGATGCGGGGGACGTGGGTTCGTGCCCTGGTCTGGGAGGATCCCACATGCCGCGGAGAGGCTGGGCCCGTGAACCATGGCCGCTGGGCCTGCGCGTCCGGAGCCTGTGCTCCGCCATGGGAGAGGCCACAACAGTGAGAGGCCCGCGTACCGCAAAAAAAAAAAAAAAAAGTGAGAAAGCCTCGCTCCTGAGATAACTGCTTTCTTGGTTCTGGAGCTGATAATGGTCATCTTTGGCAGCAGGTAGAAAGAATGAAGCCAATACACAGGAGCGCAGATATGAAGAGAAGAGAGAGCCACCACGATGCAGCGTGAGAACATTCCTCCAGTGGTGCCTGAAGCAAGCACCACCCCTCAGAATTCCCAGTTCCATGGGCCAATAAACTCCCTCTTGGCCTGTACTTGAGATTCTGAACTTTGCAACCCAGAGAGGCCTGATTTATCGTAGAGTGTGAGGCCCAGTATGGGCTTCCCTTGCAGCACAGAGTGAAAGCCTACGTCCCTTCCCAGGTCAGCAAGGTCTGACATGCTCTGGCATCTCCCCTTCCCTGGCTCATCCAGCCCTGCTCCAGCCCCATGGTCCCCCCCCGCCACCTCACCTCCTCCTTGGAGTTCCCTGACACACCGGGCACACTCTGTGTGTGCTGGTCCCTCTGCCTGGGATGCTCCCCCAGTATCAGCATTCCTTACTTCCTCCAAGTCTATATTCAGCACTCCTTCTCTAGCGGGAGAAAAGCAGCCATAAGATCCCCTTAACATTTCTGTCAAGAGGCAGAGAGTCTGTTTTGCACGCAGGGCAGAATACGGGGAGCCATCAGAGATGAGGACTTGCTTGCATCTGGGTGTCTGTTACCCATTGCCGCTAATCCTGATTGGCAAGGCTGAAGTTTTCCATTTCCGGGTCTGCATCTGGGCCCCTTTACCCAGGTTAGGCTTTCCTTTGCTGCACAGGAACCCGGCTACATTTGGTGAATTTTTTTTTAATTAATTTTTGCTGGAGTATAGTTGCTTTACAATGTTGTGTTCATTTGGTGATTCTAACGAATAACATTTCACATCTGGAAGTGTAGTTTTTCCAACACTCCACAAGTGCTTTCTAAGCTCCTAATTCATGCCAGGCTCTGTTCTAGGCTTTGGGGACACAGTGCCAAGCACGACAGACGTACTCCTCTGCCTTGTTGTACTGTCTAAGGATGGGGGTCTCGTGCCACTTTGCACACAGACATGATTTATTGCCTGTCTGGTCAGACCTTCCTATGGGTGAACTCACATTTTAATAGAACACACTGAAGACATTAGAGCAAAGAGTTTAAGAATGCATGAGTCAATCCAAGATGGTCTCAGTAATAACAACAACAAGAGGCATAGCCTGTACTCAAGCCAACATTCTTCCCTCACTCCCAGTATGTGCCTTCCTTTCTTTGGAATCTGGCAGACCTCAATCAGGCCTGGCTCCACCAGACCTCAATCAGGCCTGGCTCCACCACTGACCCTGTGACCTTGAACAAATTATTAATCACTCTGAGCTTCCACTTCCTCCTCTGTAAAAGGACGGTATCAATAGTTTCCTACCTTATAAGGTTGCTGGGAGGATTAAGTGAAGTGCTTCAGGCAGGAAACTTAACAAAATGAAAAATCTGAGGCAATCAGCCTGGGGAGATACTCTGAAGCAAAAAAACCTCCAAAAGTTGCCTCTTCCACCAGCTTTCTCTCCCAGGAAGGTTCATGCCTGGTCACCATCAACTATGCCTCACCCACTTCAACCACAGGCTGGAGGGGTCAGTGGGAAGTACGCCCCCTCCCCACCCACTGGTTGCTTGGTTGGAGAAGACTGAGCATGAGATTGGAACCCCTTCAGCTGATACAGTAACAGAGGGTGGGTGCCATCCTGCATCTTCCCAGTGTCGAGCCTTTACCTCTAAGAAGTTGTTTCCTCCATGACAGAATTGGTCTACTTGCTGGTCATGTGCACTTTTGCAATAGTTTTCAGGTGGCACAAGCTTTTCTCTGTGCTTCACCTAACCCTTCCTTACCAAGCCAGAAGGCAGCCTGCATAATGCGGGGGAGCGCTGGCACAGGAGTCAGGGCATTTACATCAGAGTTGGCTGTTTATCTCGGTCAGTCTTTGCCCTCCTCTGGGACTTGGTTTCCTCAGGGGTAAAAACCTCAGTGGATTAGATCAGGGGTCAACAACTTTTTAAGTAAAGGGTCAGAGAGAAAATATTTTAGGCTTTGAGGGCCACATAGTCCATAGAGGCTCTGTTACAACTATTCAACTCTGTCCCTGCAGCGTGACAAGAGCCACAGGCAATACATACATGAATGGGCATGGCTGTGTTCCAATAAAACTTTATTTACAAAAAAAGCTGCAGGCTGGATTTGGCCAGAGGGCCACAGTTTGCAAACCCCTGGATTAGATGATCTCTTTTAGGTACTTTCTAGGTCTGAATTTCCATAATTTAATTATTCAAGATTCATCTCCCATCTGGCCTTATAGAAAGTTCAAAGGCTAGAAAGTTCTAGGTTGAAGTTAAAAGTTCAAGAAATAAGAATAGCAGCTACCAATTATTAAATGATTGCTATGTACCAAGTATTCTGCAAATGGCTTTAAGTGCATCATCTCATTTTCTTCTCCCAGCCATTTGTTGAGGTAGATACTATAATTAATCCACTTTATAGATAAAGAAATTGAGATTTCAGCAGTCTAAGTAACCCACTGAACAACATAAAAATGGGAAGTGGCAGAGCTGGGATCTGAACTGTTGTTTGACTCCAAAGTCCTTGCTTCACACTACTGGCTTATGGGATTATCGCAAAGTTATTCAGAGACCCACCCCCACTGGTCGCTTCACCCCGTCCCCTGGTTATTCTTCCATGAACCCTCCAGAAGTTCACGGGAGAAATCCTGTCCTTGCATGCCACGTAAATTAAAAGACTGGCTTAAAAATAACACAAGAGTTCACAACTCTAGATGACAAATTGCTTTTTAATGCATAATAATTGACTCCTTGATCAGCTCGATACCTCCCAGCAGCGGCTGGCTGGAGTACCTACAGCATGCCTTATTTGGAAGGCGATCACAGGGCAAATGCTGGACCTGCTGATGCGGTCTGCAGTCTCTCACCCAGCATGACACAGCCCTGTTTAAAGAATTCTTTCAACTAAGGAGGAGGAGAGGAGAGAAGAGAAGCAGCAAGGACCTACATCTTACCATGGTTTATCACAGTTAAACTAACTATACTCAGTATCTCGTGATAACCTAGCCGATAAGGGAAAATAATCTGACAGAATATATATAGATATATATACGTGTGTATAACTGAATCACTGTGCTGTGCACCTGAAACTAACATGACATTGTAAATCAACTATACTCCAATAAAATAAAAAATAAATAAAAACTCATCATAAACAAAACTCTCAAGAAACAGTGGCCTTGGAAAAAAATCAAAGGGCAACTTAGAATGTGCATCAGTGAGGCTGCCTGGTCTCATTGGAGGTGTTTCAAGGTGGGGCACCTGCTGAACAGCTCCTGGGCTTCTCACTCTCTGCACCTTCAACAGAGTCTCCTTGAGCAACTGACAATTATTAATACCATCTCTTTAGGACCAAGGTGGACGGAGGTTCGCGATCACAGGGGTGTAGGCTTTGGTGCAGCCACGGTTCCCTTCCCTGGCTTGACATTAGACAACTGCACTCTCCAGAGAGTTCTAGTGTCCACAGCAGCCACGGTGAAAATGTTAATGCAACAATTCAATAAATATTTAATGGTCTCTCCTGAGCTTGCTGATGCGATTAAGCAGGAGCCTCATTACTAAGACCTATTTCCACCTCCTCTTTAATTGATGAGCTGTATTCCTTTACGCTAACATACAGCGGGTTTAGACACACTGGAGTCATGAATACAGCAGGGAGAGGAACAAACCATTCCATACCAGACCATCAAAGCTCAGTGCAGTAAAAGTAAAAAAAACAAAAACAAAAAAAACTCAGTACAAGTCATCTTCTGGCGAGAGGCTTTGCCCTAGTCCCCTAGTGTGAGAGACAAGCCTGAAACACAGTGAGACAAGAAGCCACCTCGGGAATATGGATTCCTAGGGTGATGGTAAAATGCAGAGGAAGGTGCACAGGAAGGGCCCTGAATCCATTTCTCACCTCCTAACCAACCACGGCTAGTTATTATTACTATGGCAGATTATATAATATCTTTGGCCAACAGTAATTTTTCTCAGTGGACATCATCCTTCCCACCCATGTGGCCCTAGTCATTCTCTGAACCCAGATCAAATGTCACCACCTGTGGGAAGCTTTCCCTATCCCTCCCAAGTCAAAATGAATCATTCCTTCCCTCGTAATCCCATGTGCTTTGTTGAAAATGCTCTTACAGCTTTTATCTCACCGGGTGACTTCAGTATTACAGTCAGGAACAGCACAATTGAAAGTGAAATCTCAAGTCCAAATGCCTAGGTTACCAGCTGTGTGGTCTTGGGCAAATTGCTTAAGCTCTCAACACTGTATTTACTTATCTTGAAAATGGAGATGATGACGGTACCCCAAAGGACTACTGTGACATTAGGTGAGAGAAATGACTGGGTACTCGGCAAGCACTCAACTGTTCTCTCTCTAACAGCTAGATACCCATATCTGTAACCATATCCATATCTACGCATCACACATATGTGCACATACACATAGTTGCATATGTATACATACACATATATACAGACACAAAAATATGAGGTTTCAGATTCCTTCTACATGTGTATGTAGGAATATGTAGTGTAGTTTAAGTAGTGTGTGGAAAGAATCTGAAACTTCATACCTAGCTTCTCACTCAGCATAAGAAATTGTGAACCTGGTTGGCTAAATCCTAAGCCATAGGAGTGAGGAGGGTCACTTTAAAAGGCCACATACCCAGGCACTCTTTCCTTGCTCCCATGTCCTTCCTTTCTTGCAGTTTGGTAGGTCAGTGAGCTTACGACAAGGCCTGCCACCTTCCTCTCTGCATGCGCACCTGAGCTAGCCGGTCACGGCTCTTGTTACCTGTTCTCTGCAACTGGAGAGAAGGCTTAGTAGCATCTCAAAATAGGCACTCAGGTTTAGGGGGAGGTAGGAGGCCCGATTTCGGCTTCAACCACAGCCATGGGCCCTGGTCCAGCCTTCACAGGGCTCTCCACTTTAGGATGATGGGCATAATCCTTCCTTACAGGTACCCTGGGAACATCTTCTGAAGGAGCAAGGGTAAAAATCACACGTCACCTCATTCCTACTATTGTGCATGTGTACCTCCCCACAAGGCTTGAGGGCAGATGCAGGGAGAGGGAGAGGAGGCCTTGGGGCTGCGCAGACCCGGTTCATATCCCAATCTGCTCCCACAAGGCCTTGGGGAAGATGCTCATCTCTCCAATGCTCACTTTCTGCCCTTGTTACATACGGCAGAGAACTCTAGGTATTCATCCCAACCTCTCTCCTGCCCCCTCAGGAGCAGGATTCCAGCTGTTCTCTAAACACATTAACAGCTGGAAGAGACACTACATTGCCAAGCCTCTTCCGCAGAGCTGTGTGGTCATGTGACCAAGTTCTGGCCAAGAAGATGGTAGTGGGACTGGGTGGGACTTGGAGAAGTCTCCTTAAAAAAGAGTAGATGGGGAGGGAGGGATAAATTAGGAGTCTGGGATTAACATACACACACTACTATATATAAAATAGGTAGCCAACAAAGATCTACTGTATAGCCCAGGGAACTATACTCATATCTTGTAATAACCTATGATGGAAAAGAATCTGAAAAAGAATATATATATATATACACACACGTGTGTGTGTGTGTATAACTAAATCACTTTGCTGTACAATTGAAACTAACACATTATAAATTAACTATACTTCAAAAAAAATCCCCAAAAGATTTAAAAAAAAAAAAAAAGAGGAGATGTGCCCTGCTTCTCCCTTTTTGTCTTGCTGCCTGGAAATCAGATGCGGTGGCAGCAGCTGGGACCACGCAATGACCCTGAGGAAGGGAAAACTTACCCAGAGGTTGGCAGGGCTGGAAGAAAGAAACCTGGGGCACTATGACTTAGTGAAGCTGCCAGACCAGCCCTATACAGCCACCTCTAAACTTCTTTTACAGGGAGAGAAATAAATGTCCAACTCATTTATGCCACTGGTGAGTTTTTCTCTGTCCTGGGCAGCTCAGCCTATTTGTTACTGATAAATAAAGCTCAGCAATAATGTAAATAAAACTACAGCCTGCAGCCCCCCACCTGTTTCTGTATGGCCCATAAGCTAAGAGTGATTTTTAGAGATGACCAGTTTTAATCAATCTGATGATAGGAAATGACAGCTCTAAACCCCACCACCTCAAAAAAAATTCCGGGCTTCCTGGTGGCACAGTGGTTGAGAGTCCGCCTGCCGATGCAGGGGACATGGGTTCGTGCCCCGGTCCGGGAAGATCCCACATGCCGCGGAGCAGCTGGGCCCATGAGCCATGGCCGCTGAGCCTGCGCGTCCGGAGCCTATGCTCCGCAACGGGAGAGTGAGAGGCCCACGTATCGCAAAAAAAAAAAAAAAAAAAAGAATTCCATTCTTCTCATTAGTAGACCTATTATGAAAAAGTTATACTCAATTATTATTATCTTTTGAATTTTTTCAATAAAAATGTTGTAGAAATCTGTTTTTTCATTACATCAGTACCTACATACTGTCCTCGATTTTGCCTCGTCTTGCAAAATCTAAAATATTTACTGTCTGGCTCTTTACAGAAAACACCTGTTGACCTATGGTATAGAAAAGTCCCAAATACACTGCTAGTCATATAGAAAATGCCAGTAAATGACAGCTAGTATAGTTAATTAGTATAATTAAATCTCCAAAAAAGCTTGGCACTGAAGTTACTCAATTATTTCTTCCTCTTTGCGAGATATTACAATCCTACAGAAAAGTCTGGCTTAATTCTTTGCTGACTTGAACAGATAAAATTAAAATCTTCCAGTCAACCTCACCCTTCCCAAGCATCTTCACTTTCTTTCCTACTTCTTGGTCACCAGGCAATAAAAAGTAAACACGAGAGCCTAACAAAGACACTTACAATGTACTGTTTCCCATGTCTCCCTCCCCACTCCACCTCTCATAGACACATATCTTTAAGATCACCTAGCCAAAAAAGGGACAAAATGGGTAAGACAAAGGAACAAGTCTAATTTCATTTAGATCCCTCTGGAATGTCTTTGTAACTGGGCCTACTATCCACCCTACATTTCCCCATCTAACTCCAGATTTGACAGGGGTAAATTGCCCATCTGACACAAATGAATGGAACCCTGGGCAAAGCCACATATATGACTCCACCATTCACCACATGGCATTAATACTTCAGCCATGACCAAAGTCAATCTGGGCATCTAGAAAGAGCTTCTCGTGGATGTAACACCAGGAGCAGTTGAAACATGAGTTCCAACCTTCTCCAACAAAAGGAAGATTATATGGTTGAGTTAAATCGCCAGTTCCCAACCTTTCTGGGCAACAGTGCCAAGTTTTTGGCTCATGCCCATGTGGCTCTGCCAGTCTGGGCCAGCTCCCTCCTCCACCCTTCTGCCCCCAACCCTCAGTTGGACACACTCTAATCTGTACAAGAGTCTGGGCTGTTACAAATACCAGGCTTGGGATTATGAAATGGGGGTGCAGGATAAGTGCAGTGGAGGCCCCCGATGGAGAAAGAAGGGGACTCCTGTGCGTATCACGTCTCTCCTGAAGGCAGTCAGGGAAGCAACGGCTGCGCACTGGCACGGGGTGTGAGTAAATGAATGAGGTGGCACCAAGTGGGACGCTGGGAGGCAGAGCTGTGTCTCTGGCTGGGTGTCGACTCCTTCAACTTACCACATCCGGCTCAGCCCACTGGAAGGCAGGCCAAGGGGAAAGTATTTTGGCAAGTGTGGGGGCTCAAAAGATGTCAACACATCAAGGAAAGGGAGCCTTGGCCAACGGCTTAGGAGGGTGGTGGGTAGGCCAGGGAAGGGATCAGTTCCTTTAGATCAGCCAAGACCCTTGGTTATGAGTTCTTCATGTTGCAAAGAATCTGAAGCAGACAACTGGGATGGGAGGTGGGGGAGAGAGTTCTTGATTAAAAGTATCATGTATTTTGTCTCAGCATTAAATGTTCCCCAGGAGGATGTATTAGAATGTCTGTTACAGCATTCTCTGTAACAGCTGCTAACTAAAAACTAACCAAATGTCCACCGAAAATTGAATGGGTACACTGGGATTTATTTAACAATGGAATACTATACAACAATTAAAACGAATGATCTACAACCACATACAACAAAATGATTGAACCTCACAAACAGAATGCTGAGTGAAAAAACCCAGGTACAAAAAGGGTATGATTCCATTTATGTCAAGTATAAAAACAGGCAAAACCTACCACACTAGAAGTAAGGGTAGTGATCAGTGGTAAGAGGGGGGCAGAAAGGCCGCTGTGGCACTGGTGACATTTTATTGTTAATCTGTATGCTGGGAACATGTGTGTGTTCATTTTATAAGCATCAGATATGTTCACTTGAAAAGATTCAAAAAATATAACTTGGCCTTTGACAGATAGGGAACCATAGTTTGCCAGTCTTGAAAGGAGCCTTGGATATTCTGGGGATGAGGCACCCATATAACTTCATTTGACAGTAAGGCTCAAAGAGAAGGGACATGATAATAGTGGTAGTAGCTGTGACAAGAGTAAAAATATATAATTATAGTAATAAGGTAATATATATTCAGTGCTCACCTGTGCTAAGCACTTTGCAAGTATTATCGCATTTAATCTCTACAATAATCCTATGAAGTATGGGCAATGACATCCCATTTTATAGTTGAGGAAACTGAGGTTCTGAGGGGTAAAGACATGTTCCCTGACCCCTGATTTAAGCATGTGGCTGGCATGCAGGTTGGGGAGAGCTCTTGGCAAAGTGAGAACTTGATCCAGGCCTCCTGACTTTTGAGTCAATATGCCTCTGGGTGGTTGAAAAATGTCCACCTAAAGATATGTCAATGTCCTAAGTCCTGGAACGTGTGAATGCTACCTTATTTGGGAAAAGGCTCCTTGCAGATATAATTAAATCAGGATTTTGAAAGGAGAAAATTATCCTGACTTATCCGAGTGGGTCCTAAGTGTCACTGTGTAAGTGTCTTCACTAGAGAAAGGCAGAGAGAGAGAGATGTGACACACACACAGATGAGAAGACAATGTGAAGATGGAGGCAGATATTACACTGATGTGGCCACAAACCAAGGAACACCAAGGATTGCTGGCGGCCACCAGAAACTGGAAGAGGCAAGGCATGAATTCTCTCTGAGCCTCTGGAGGAAGTATGGCCCTGCCAACACCTTGGTCTTCAAACTTCTGGCCTCCAGAACTCTGAGAGGATAAATTTCTGTTGCTTTAAGCCATCCAGTTTATGGCAATTTGGTAAAGCAGCCACAGGAAACAAATACTCTCTCCATCATCTAAACATCGTACAGCATCATGTAAACAAGATTCTACAAGATGGCCACACGAGTGTCCCTGAGAAGCATCGTGGGATCACACAGGTTTGGGAACTAATGTTAGACAGTTTTCTTTACAGTTGGACTTCTCGGAACCTTTTATGTGTTTACTGTGTCTTTGAGAAGGCGGTATGGTAACACAGAACTTCCCAGACTTAACTGGAAGATCCCACTGACCAGTCCAGGAAAGTGCTGCAGTATGCCATGCTGAAAACACTGATGAGACCCACGAGGGGAAAAAGGTCTAAAAATTTAAAAGGTGTTACTTTGCCAAGCTCATGATTATTTTTTAAAGCCCCCCCAAACACAGCATAGTAGTTATCAGATCAAGAGTTAGACTGGATGATCTCCATGGGGCCTTCGAGATCTAACAGTTTCTAATTCTTTATGTTTAACACCAGAGATGGTTCTTGCCCATGGCAGACATTGCTTATCAATCACAGCACAGTCCCCTGAGCTCTGAAAGGGCCCCCTAGTCCTCCTTAACCAGAGCTCTAGGCAAATAAAAGCTGTGTACTATTCCTGTCCTAGTAACTCAATAGACAGTTCAAATAAATAAACCGTGGCTTATGGGATTTCAGAAATGCCTGTGTTATTTTCTTCCTGCCCAGGAAGGACAACCTCATCCCCACCAACATTTGTTGATTTTCTTCCCATTTCTAGAACGTACAATCCTTTGCTCTGATTTTTAAAAGAGAACTCCAGCAATGATACTGCATGAGAGCCTTTGGGAGCAGGGAGGGGAGGGTTTGGGGCACTCTACATGCAGTCTAACCTTTGTTCTCTTGGCAGAATTTTCTCCAACAAATTAAAATATATATGTGTTTACTGCCTTCTGAGCTCCAAAGCCATTCATGGAAGTTGCAGTTGATCTTAAAAATCTTTGCATCCAAAGTCAAATCCCAGAGCAGCAGCTGCGTCTGATTAGACTTCCCTGGCAGGAAAGTTCAGAAGCTCAGGGTCTTCAAAGAAGACCATTAGTTGGGGGTGTAATTTTAAAAGGTGAGGAACCATGAATGCCTCACTCCTACTGCAAGAACACCTTCCTCCGAGGGGTGTACAAACCTCTGCAAGGGGCAACTATCACTGACCTTGTTTTGTAATTTAAAAAAAACAACTGAAGGTCAGAAACATTAAGTATGTGGATTTAGTGAGGCTAGGAAGGTTTTTAGTCATTCCATCCCCCCAAGAGGAGGAGGGAGTTGATAAAAGAAGGAGAGTGATAAAAATAATTAAAAATTTTATATTAAGTAACAATTCTCTTGCAGTTGCTATGTCAGACACTGAGCAAGGTCACGGTCAGTCAGCTCAGTCAGCCCCTACTAGGTGGCAGGAACTGTACACTGAGGATGGGAGTTGAACAACATAGTCCCTGCCCTTCAGGGACCAGGAGGGAGTGGCAGACACTTGTCACATTGAAAAACAAATATTTTATATCTTGACAAATGCTCTGGACAAAAAGTAACATGGTGTGTGGGGAGGGGGGCGGGGCTTGGTGACGCAAAGCCGGGCAGGAAGTCCTCTTGGCAGAATGACATTTAAGCTAAGGATGTCAATGATGAGAAGCTGACAGCCAGGCAAAGTTCTAGGAGAAGCGCATTCCAAGCAGAAAGAAGAGCAAGTGCAAAGGCCCAGAAGCAGGCAGGAACTTGGGTGTGAAGGGCCATTGTGGCTGGAGCATGTGGACAAGTGTTTGGGGAAGGAGACGTCCTCACAGAGCAGATAAGGGGGCAGCTCTGTTAAGGTGGCGGGTAGGGGGCCGTCCCGCAGTTCATGGTGAAGTGTTTGGATTTTGCTCATACTGCAATGGGAAGCTGCTGGAAGATGTTACATAGGGGAGGGGTATGATCTGATTTAAGCTTTAAAAACACTCGGTACTGGGGAAGGTTACTGAGTAATCAAGGTGAGAAACGATGGTCACACATACTAAAGTTGTGCCTGTAGAGATGACGAGCAGCGCTCCATCTGAGATAAACCTCTTTTCTATCATATTGCTTACTGAGGTGTAATTTACATACAGCAAAATGCATATCTTATGTGTAGAGCCTGATCAATTTTGACAGATGCCTGTACCCATGAAACCCACACTCTACCGAGAATGTAAAGCATTTTTTGTACCCAAGGAAATGACTTCAAGCCCCTTTCCCGTCAGTCTTCCCTCTCCCTCCCCCATGTTCAGTGTGGGGTATATTTTTGAGGTAGAGCTGAAAAGACTCACTTCCATGAGATTGGACATGGCTGTGTGTGGAAAAGAGAAAGATCAAATATGCCAAAAGTTTGTAGCTCAAACAATGGGGTGCCTGGAAGTGCCATTGCCTGATGTGGTAAAGGCTCGGGGAGGAGAATAAATCTCCAGTTGTGCTCTGACACATCAGGTTTGAGAAGCTCAATGAACACCTAATGAAGACGCTGAAAAAGAGTTCAGTGTGTAAGTCTGCAGCTCAGGAGCGAGGTCCAGGCTGAAGATGGAAATCTGTTAGTCATCGCGTGAAGCCGTGGACTGGATGATGTCAGCAAGGGAGCGAATAAAGATGAAAAGGAGAAGGATGAGGAGAAAGAGGACAAGAGCAGTCCAAGGAGAAAGAGCAGCAAAGGAGACTGCGGCAAGAGGAAGATGCGGCAATGGGATTACCTAAACCTGCTGAAGCAAGAATAAAACCACAGCAAGGCGGGAACGAGGCACTCACACAAATGTTCCTGGCAGGTGGAAGGCAACCTCCGCATCTCTTAATTTATTTAACCATCCCCCAAACTCTGTAGGGTAGGTCTCATTATCATTCCCATTTCACAGAGAAGGAAATGAGGTTCAGAGAGGTACTGACTTGTCTAAAGGCTAATAAATAGAAGAGCTGACATCTTGATGCGTAGCAGCTTCCCCCCAAGCGCGTACTGCAGCACGTTAACAACTCAGGCTGCAGAAGGGTTCTGGGGTCATATTAGCATGGAAGACGCAAACTCATAGTTAAACAGATTTCCCCACTCCAGGGCTCAGAGCCTTTAATATGCTAGTATGAACTGTGATTCCTCCAAAGAGAGATGTAGGGTATCGCATGTTTCAAATATACATGGAACCATGTTTTTGCTTTCTTGTTTGAAGAGCCATTCGCCCAACAGGTGTTTCCTAGAACACCGTAGGGGAACCATTTGTTGCTAGAAGGCAACAGGATCACGTCTTCAAAATGTGTTTGAACAAAGTCCAAAGTGTTTCCACAGACATTATGTCACTTGTACCCAAAGGAGAAAGGGCTGACATGAACATTCCATTTAACAGATAATGGAGGCAAAGTGCACGAGGTTAAGTGGTTTGTCCTGTATCACAATCCTGCAGCAATTAAGCAAGAGAAATCAGCCCTGGTTCCTAAGCCCAGGGGCAAGAGAAATCGGGTCAGGCCAAGGGGGAATCAAGCAGGAGGCGTGAATGAGGCTCCTCCTGGCCTCTGCCCCTTTCTTTACAATGTTCCCTTGGTATTTGCTTTCAGCAGGAATCTACCTGGGGGGAGGGTGTTAGTTGACGCAGAGGATGGAGGAAAAAGATGGGCTCCAGGTGGGCTCAGGTCACGGGCATGAGGAAAAGGCTTCAGCCCTGTTGGGTGAGTGAACTGTGAAGGGTCTTGTTGGGGGAGCCTGAGGGAAGTGTCTGGAGAGGAGGAAAGAGGTGACACTGGGGACTGTGGAAGGACCCACTGAAGGACACAGACCTGCCTTAAGGATTCCAAAAGCTGGGGGACTCGAAAGCACCTCACAAGTAAATCAATCTGACCTTGAGTCGTCTTGGTTCAGCAGTTAGAGAACTCAAGGCAAATTAGTCAGGTGCTTCTCCAGTATGAACATGAACCCCTACACCCCCACGCAGCCCTCCTGCATCCTGCCACAAGGGGCCCTCGTGGATTGCAGCTGCGTACTGCATGCCAAGGTCACAGGGAAGGGTGCAGCAGAGAGAGTTGTGGGGAGGGGTCACTAGGTCCAAACTGTAAAGGGAAGACCACACAACCACCAGAAGCATAAGCATGAGCTCCACGTACACTGAGGTTGGACAGTCACAGGTTCCAGTCGCCCGCATGGCCACTTAGTAGCTGTGTGACCCAGAAGAGTTACGGAACCCCTCTGAGCCTACCCCTCCTCATCCGTGAAACAGGGATGATAACAGCACCTACTCCGCAGGGTTACTGTGAGGATTTTAAGCGATCAGAAAGGAAAAGCCAAGTGTGTCTCAAGGTAGAGTCCAAGGTCTCGCTTGAGATGCTTCTTAACATGCAGACTTCTAGGTGTCACACATACCCCCTGAAACAGACTCTCTGAAGAATATTCTTATGCGCAGGAAAGTCTAAGAAAGATTGATAAGACACGTAGTCTGTACTTGGCAAAGACTCAGTAAGTTAATAGCTATCATTCTATTTATTGCTATCATCAAGTATAACTTGCTAATATGAGAGCTTTTCTCCGGGCTAGACAGTCCGAGGGCTCAAAATTACAATTCACCTGAAATCCAGCTCAATAGATATTCACTTATCCTCAAAAACCTAAACAAAGCCTCAACCACTGGAAAACTGAAAGGTTTTGTAATTACAGCAGCCTAGGTGAATGCAAAGGAATCTTTTGTTAATGTTACCAAGAAATCAAGTAGTCACTTTTTTTTTTTTTTTAAAGAAAAAGTAGCACAAGGCAAACTTTCAAAGACGTGATAAGCAATGTCACGTACACACTCCCTGATGTTTGGCATCTTGCCTGGGAAGGTGCTTTGGGAGGAGGAAGACCTTCGTGATGGGTACGATGATTCCTATACACAAGCTGGCTGGTAGAAGTCAAACATGAAGCAATTCTCAAAGGCCTCTGGGCTATACTTGTAGGGAAATCATTCATGAGTTTTCCCAGACACTGAGTCCCACAGTACCTGCGTCCGTCTGTTCCCTCCAGCGCCCCTCCATCTTCCATATCTTCTGGAAGACATCCAGATACAATCTTTGCAAAAACAAGTCTTCCTCTGCTTGTCACACAGAACAGCAGGATATGAAAAAAGAACATCACCCCCAAAAACAAACAAACAAAAAACTGCACGGTAATCAAATGCTAAGTATCCTGGGAAAGAATCCCTTGCCATTTAGATTTTGAGAAAAAAAATTAAAAAAAAAAAAAAAAAGCAAAGAAACACTTTTGGAACATTACATTTAAACTCTCCATACAATTTCCATCAAGTTTCATTATATTCAACTAGGATTGCCATTCTGTGTTTTGGTAGCTGAAAAAAAATTATTCCCTCTGCTTCCTCTCACTGACTCGGAATATCACGCTGAGTTTATATGCACCCAGAGCTCTCCTATTTGATTACACACCTAGGAGGTGCTTCACGTGACCAGGTACCTTTCAGGAAAGATTCAGAAAAACTAGCTTGGGGAGCAGAACGTCTCTAAGATTTGGTTTTCCAAAATTATTAAAAATGGCAGATCTCTGTAAGCACTACAGAAAGCAGGGCACTGGACCCCCTGGTTGTCCCTGGACGCCTTTTAATTGCCCGATCTTCACGTTGGGGGTAAACGCAGCACAGAATCACTCTGCCTTCTCTGCAAAGACCATAAATGTCACCACCAAATTGGTGAGTGCTAGTTCAAACCTTTGCCTCTCATTCCTTGAGACATCTGTGTCCCTACGGATAACAATCCGGGCTTAAAGGAAATCTTGGGAAAAGGAGCCAAGAGCTTTTCCTGCTAAGGCTAGTGGGAGGAGGCCAATGGGGAAGTGGGCTCGATAAAACTGTCTCAAAAATAAGTTCCATCTTAAAAAGCTCATGAAGGGACTGAGAGAGTTATTTCAGTTTCTCAAATGGAAGCCCAACCCCAAAAATAAAAAAAGAAAAGGCTTGTTGAGGGAGAAGCTTGAAAGGCTGGGAGAGGTTGAGGGTATCACTGCAGAAAGATTGCCTGGTAACAGAGCTTTCTTGTATTACACCCAAAGCTGTGTACCATCTGAGGCTGATTCAGGAAAATACTCAAATCTCCTGGTAATTTCCTGCAGACAAGACATTTAATCATCTCCAAGCCTCCACCGCAAGAGAGAGAAAAAAAAAGCAAAAAACCTAAACCAAATGATTCACACTCTTAAAAAGGAATCTGCCTTCGGAACAAGAACTGTTTTCTGCTCTTGAAAAGCAGCCACGATTTGTTATTCTAACAAAGTGTTCCCTTCCTCCAAACAGAAATAAAAGTCGCTCAAGGAGGGCCTGTACTGATTTCTGTTCAGCATTTCTTGAAACTTCCATCCAGTCAACAGTTTCTCCTGGCAGGTTCTCAGAAATCCGGGGAGAGCTGGGTAGTCAGTGACTAAGAACACAGGATTATTTTTATAAGCTCTCCCCACACCCCCACTTTTTGGCCCCATGGGAAGATGTCTTATTGTAAGATGAGCAGAATTAGCTGTACATATAAATTCTTCACTGCTCAGCTCCCTTGACACCTTCATCTGAATTGCCCAACGGCTGGGAAGATTTGGCAAGGGATGATTTGAAAAAGGAAAGGCCCAAATCCTCCCCAAGTGGTATTTGTTCTGTCTGTACACACAGCGCTGTGTCCATCTCTCTAATTACTCAACTAGTTGCACAGATAAAAACATCTGTTTGCAGAAAGCAGGGAACCCAAAGTATACAAATGAGTCCCACAACACCCAAACAACTGCAAATAAAGGTAATCCAGCAAAATGAGGGGCTGCTACAAGCCAAAATAATTTAATATGGGCGGAAATGGACTTCGGCAATCCATGCATCAGACTTTGCTCCAATTCTGGAAGGCTTTTCTTCCAGCAGCCCAGCAGCCTCATCTTCAAAAGCAACAACAACAAAACCCAAACAAACAAACAAACAAACAAAAACAACCAACCCGATGGCCCTCTACATTAAGCTTCCAAGTTCTTCCTTAGGTAGGTACACATGAGCAAACAGGCTGGGGAGAGGGAGGAAGCTGAAAAGGCATCTTTTAAATAAACCTTACCCCTCCCCCAGCCCAATCCCTATAGATTATTTTGGTTTTAAAATTTCCCAGGATACAGCTGCCTAGGCACCCCAGATTTGCATGATCTCAGGTTAAGTCTCCCAACAGCCAAGAGGGTACATTTGCAATCCTGGGAGAGCAGGGTTCCAATGAACTCCCCCCAACAGCTTCCCCCATCCCCCAGACTCTTTTCTCAGAGCTAGGAGGGCCAGGAGACGGGGGCCTCTCCCCTACTTCCACCCCCAATTCAGAGAGAATAAATTTCAGAGCTGCTTAATTACAGATATCCACCAAGGAGAAAAGCAAGGAGTTTTTAAAGTTCTAGGAAAAAGAGCAATGAGGAATGTGGGGAGAAACACATCATCTTTTAAAGTAGACCTTCCTGGAGACATGAAACATTTTTTGATAGTGTAAGGGAAATAAATAAGTAGGTCATTAACAATACATACATTTTAAGTATTTAAGGGAAATGAACTGTAAGAGAATAAAGGCTGTTTAAAAAGCAAGTTCAGGGACGTTTAATGTTTCCCTCGAAGAAGTCCTAATACAGTAACAACATGATCCCTGTCTCGTGATACTGTTACTATTATTGGTTAATCAAGTGCGCAAAAGCTGGGAGACGCTCAGATCAAAATGACCCCAAGGTCCCCCCGCATAGCTCATGACCTCCCCAGTGTCTGTGTGGCAAGGCGCATCTCTCCCAGAGGTTACTGTCCCAGTTTAAGGCCCCCTTTCCTAGAGAGGGTGGTGAGAACCAGGAGCACCCGCGCCCCAGTGCCCCCTCCGTGCGCCCTGGCCCTGGGGGGCCACTTACCCGGCTCAGCCTTGCATCGCTCGCCGCTGCGGCGCCTCCACCGCCGGGAACTAAGGGGCTGGGGGGAAGGGGCCGCAGACCCAGGGGCAGGGGATGCGGCTGCGGCTAAGAAGACCAGCGGGGCGTCGGCCGCCAACTGCCCGGAGCCAGAGGGGGCCCTGCAGGGGCTCCGCGCAAGGGAGGTGACATTCCCGGGGCGCGGTGGTGGCAGCTGCTTCCCTGCGCAGCTCTGGATCCAGGAAAATCGCTCAGGTCCCCAGGAGGGACGCTTCCAGCTCTCCGGGCTGCCTCCCAGCTGCTTAAAGGGACGCCTCCCCACCTACCGCTGCGCTTATTGGTGAAAATTCCAAGCTCCAGGCCAATCCTAGGCCTGTTCCCAAATTGAGATTTCAATCAAGGGAGCTACTGCTTTAAAATTAGAAAAGGCTGATGGTGGTGGGGGGGGGCGGGGGAGTTCAGCCACCTCTCCTCAGAAGCAGAAGGACACAGGCCCTGTGGCCCTTGCACGTGGAGGTCCCCAGAGCTGGCAGTGGCTGCAAAAGCAAAATTATGGCGTACAGCAGAATACACGAGGAAGGCAGGGAACAGGCTGGCCCTTGGCCTTCACCCCTTCCATCTTACTCGTCCTTCAAGGCTCATCCAACTTATCACAGATTTGGAGACCCTCTATTGCTGGGAACAACCCCCCAGCTAGGTGCTTCTAAATTCTCCCCATTATTATCCCCTTCCCAGGCACTCATCACAGGTTCACTTGTATTTTTTTTTTTTTTTTTACTTAATCTGTCTCTCCCTTTACACTGTAAATTCCACCACAGCAGGGATGTTTCCATTCCTCATCACACTGTTATTACTTCCTGCCTGGAGCACTGTGAGCTCTCAGTAAATATTTGTGGATGTAATAAATGAATAAACAAAGGAATGAACAATGATACATCCTATGTCAGCTATGACAAGTGTTAATTAAAAGGCAGTATTTAAGAGGCCAGGTGTTTCAGTGATAGCCTCCGCCTCTTATTAGTTATGTAACCTGTGCCTTAGTTTCCTTGTCTGTAAAGCATGATCATGAAATCTCCCATCTCACAAGGTTGTTGTAAAGATGGTATTAGCTCATATCTGGACCACATGATGTGCCAATAGCTATAGACTACTGGACAGTCAAGAGCTAGTGTTATTAATGAAATCAAAATACATTTCCTGGGACTTCCCTGGTGGCTCAGTGGTTAAGAATCCGCCTCCCAATGCAGGGGACCCAGGTTCGAGCCCTGCTCTGGGAAGATCCCACAGGCCGCGGAGTGACTAAGTCCGTGTGCCACAACTACTGAGCCTGCACTCTAGAGCCCACAAGCCACAACTACTGAAGCCCGCGCACCTAGAACCTGTGCTCCGCAACAAGAGAAGCCACCGCAGTGAGAAGCCCTTGCACGCAACAAAGAGTAGCCCCCGCTCGCCACAACTAGAGAAAGCCCATGCACTGCTACAAAGACCCAAGCAGCCAAATTAATTAATTAAATTAAAAAAATACATTTCCTGGGGGGTTGGGATGGTCTGACTGCTGGTTTGGCTTCTTGGTGAGTATTAGTCATTCACGAAACAGATGTGAATTCTGTGCCAACTCAGTGTCAGGTCCCGTGCAAGGTGCTGAGGTCACCAACTCCTAGTGAGTGGGAGTGAGCATTAGGGTTTCCCAGAGATACAGAAACAGTAGAATATAGAGAGAGATATGTGAAGATTTATTAGGAATTGGCACCCATGGTTATGGACATAGAAGAGTCCCATGGTCTGTAGTCTCCAAGTTGGAGAACAAAGAAAGCTGGTGTTATAATGCAGTCTGAGTACAAAGGCCTGAGAACTGGGTGCCAGTGGTGCAAGTCCTGGTCCCACTCCAAAAGCCTGAGAACCAAGAGTGCCAATGTCTGAAGGCAGGAGAATATGGAAGTCACAGCTCAAGCAGAGAGAGCAAATTGATCCTTCCTCTGCCTTTTTGCTCTATTCATACCCTCAATAGATTGGATGATGCCCACCCACATTGGTCAGGAGGACTCTTCTGTAGTAAGTCCACTGATTCAAATGCTAATCTCTTCTGGACACTCCCTCACATACACACTCAAAAATAATGTTACCAGGGGAATTCCCTGGTGGTGCAGTGGTTGAGAATCCACCTGCCAATGCAGGGGCCACTGGTTCGAGCCCTGGTCCGGGAAGATCCCATGTGCTGCAGAGCAACTAAGCCCATGCACCACAACTAATGAGCCTGTGCTCTAGAGCCCACGCACCACAACTACTGAGCCTGCATGCTGCAACTACTGAAGCTCACGCCCCTAGAGCCCGTGCTCTGCAACAAGAAAAGCCACTGCAATAAGAAGTCCACACACCACAACTAGAGAAAGCCCAAGCACAGGAACGAAATCCCAATGCAGCCAAAAATAAATAAAATAAATAAATTTATTTTAAAAAAATAAAATAATGTTACCAGCTATCTGGATATCCCTTAGCCCAGTCAAGCTGACACATAAAATTAACCACTGCAGGGTGGGGGACAGGAGAGAGAAAGAGACAAAGAGAGTTATGTTAAATGACAGTCAGCAAAGATATATGATCAGGAATGTTTATTGTAGGATAGCTTATAATATCACAATAACTGAAGATGATCATCCAATAAAAATAGGGGAAATGGTAAAATTATGGTACATCTATTTCATGGAATGCTATACCGTTATGAGAAAAAAGAGGCAGAGTTAAGTGCACTAATAAACAATGAACTCCAAAATACATTAGTAAGCACAGTGCAGAAGGTAAAATATATCCCTGCTTCAATAAATAGATCTCCACATATTGTATACACCTATGTATGCTCTATGTGCATAAAATGCTTCTAAAACTATGCCTAAGAAAATGCTAAAGGTTATTACACCTGGCAAGGTGGTTTGAGAACTAAGCAGGTCGAAGAGGGAAAGGAGACTAACATTTCACCATATATTCTTGTGTATTATTTGATTATTTTACAATGAGCTTGTAATAAGCTCCTATTTCTGGCAAGATGGCAAATGATGACAGCCTGAAAATTCCAACCCTTCAAAGACCCTAGATATGCTAGGTAAAATGTAACAAAAATTATTTTAAGGGCTTAGCTGACTCACAATTAAGAAAGGAGAGTACCTAGGTGGTAGAAAAACAAGAATGATGAGCATGCAAACTCATGCTGGGGCTATGAGGTAGAAGGGAAGGTGGCTGGCCACAGGGGAATGGTTTGTCTTAGTTCCCTAGGGGCTAGGATTTGAATGCCCAAGCAGGACAGAATATGAGGCCTTGGAACAAGGAGAAGCAGGAAGTTGTTAGTAGACCCCTACAGAAAACCAGGAACGCTCCCTGAGGACTGCACCCTCAGTGAACAAACGGATTAGAAACACTGTCAACCAACCCAAGGAAACTTGTCTTTCTATCTGTGTTCTGAGCAGGAGGGAAACGTTGAAGTTGAGAATTAGAAACACTAGGCCTATGCCTTTCTTGAGAGTGGAGTATGAATAACCAAAGGCAGAATCAGAAAACTCCAAATGAACAATTAATATAAAATTTGGTCCTGTTCACGATATGCCAAGAATTCCCTCACAGAAGCACATGAAAAATTGCCCTGGAGAGTCAGTCCTGAAACCTGGGCTAAAACTGGCCCTGCAAAGCATGAGCTCCCAATAGTAAATTACAAAACACAGAGTCAAAGGTCACAAGTCAACAAGCATGAGCATCAGAGGCTCAAGAGTTAGAGGTCGTAAAACAACGTTTTGGAAAAGATCATTAATAAAGTTTAAAACAGTTAAACACAATAACGCTAGAAATGAAACTCTTAAAAAAAAAAAAAGACACGATGCCTCTCTCTCCCCACAGAGTCATTAAAATTTCAAACTGAATGGAGAGGTGAAACAGAAGGCTAAATACTGCTAAAGAGAGAAATACAGATCTCAGTACATTACACAAGATGAAACACAAAGGGATACAGAGGTGAAAACTATGAAAATGAGGTTAAGAGATACGGAGGATAGACTGAGAAGGGCCAACATATGTCTAATAGGTGTCCTGTTGGGAGAGAACAGACATTCAGAAGAGGCATAATGGCTAAGAATTTTCTAGAATTTATAAAACTCATGAATCTTCAGATTCAAGAAGCACAGGGCATCTCAAGCAGGATAAACATAAGAACATCTGCATGTATTAATCACTCATAAAAGTACAGTTAATAAAAAATGGAACTGAGGAGAACTGAAACAGTTTGATAATGCAATGACAAAGTTAAGCAGAAGGCACTTAGTAGTATTAAAGAGAGGCAACTCTGCCATTCCACATTTAGAGCTGGACTATATTTCCTTAGATCTTTTATCCCCAAATATAATGAATTCTGAACTATAGAAGGTTCTCACGGGCCTAGCTGTACATTAATATGGCTCCTATGTACCAAGGTGAAGTGGCAGAGAACTCCTGGGAAAGCTGTATTCATTCAGCCATTAAACAAAAGCGGCAGAAAAAACCACACACACAAAAAAACAAACCAACACACAGAAACACAAAGCCCCTGTCCTCAGGAATCTTACTCTGGTGGTAGAGGAAGCAGATAAACAGATCGTGAGTGTCATCATAAGGGAGCATAAACGACTATAGAAACACAGAGGAAGAACATCTCAACCAGCCTTGCAGAAAAGTGGTACCTGATGGAAGGCTTCCTGGAGCGGGTAACATCTACACTGAGGGTGTCAGTACCCTTCAGAGGAAACACTTCAGAGTTAGGCTTGGCTTTAAATCCCAGTACTGCCACCTATCACCTAGTGACTTTGGCCAAGTTATGTAACTTCTCCAAGCTTCATTCACCTCATCTGTAAAATGGAATTCACAGCACCAGTCCTGGGGTTGTTTTGAGGTTTAGGGATAATTAATGTAAAGCATTTAGCAGAATGCTTGGCCTAAAATTGATATTTACTAAATGGGTAGCTGGTGTTGTTATTAGATGAAATTCAGTGCCTGGGTGGGGAAAAAATGCCTTCTGTTTTAAAAGGTGATTTTCTTCTGAAAGCTGGAGAAGACAGAGGCTTCAGCCTATTTTCATGAAACTATCTTGAAGACCACTGAATATTTACTGAATCTACCCTGCAAAAGTAACATTATCATGCTATCAAAATTTAAAGAGCTATCCAATCTGGTCCTTTTAATAAAGAAACTTAAAATATAGTTCTCCCAAAATAATTAATGAAGGCTGCATATGTTAAGTGTCAA
The DNA here is from genome assembly GCF_964341445.2 of Mesoplodon mirus. Taxonomy (NCBI): domain Eukaryota; kingdom Metazoa; phylum Chordata; class Mammalia; order Artiodactyla; family Ziphiidae; genus Mesoplodon; species Mesoplodon mirus. The sequence goes on along the minus strand of NC_138988.1, from coordinate 25,734,046 downwards.
ATATGTGATTCTCTTCTGTGATAAATCCCCAAACCGTGACAGAATTCTTCTCTTTATCATGAAACCTTCAGATTCCCAACCACAAATCAAGTTGAAAGAATTCAGAGTCCAGCAGGGAAAGATTGGACCCTCTTCAGTATTACTCAACCAGTTTATGAATGACCTGGACAATGGATGGAGAGGCAACTCGTAAAGTCCAACCAACGATGCCAAGTTCCTAGGCCCTGCCAATGCTCGGCAGATAAGAACACAGCGATATAGCCAATCTGTAGGAATGGCCTGAATTAAAGTAGAGAAATTCAATAATGGCAAGGGTTGCGCCTGCCCTTTGGAAGAAGCACTGAACTGTGCAGTCTTCGAGAGGGAAGAATTGGCCAAGGCCAAGCTTTCCATTCATTTCTTCATGCATCATTTAACAAACATGTATCTAATGTCTACTAAGAGAAAGGGTTTGCCTTATAGGCTGGGTAAACAAGGAAAAACATGAATAAAACATGATGCCTGCCTTCAAAGAGCATAAACGTAGTGATCTGAAATCTTCTTCACTTGAAACTGCCCATGCCCTCCAACATCTTCCTGCTACCATGCAGTGGTGATCTGACGTTTATAAACCATCCTAAGTTTGCACTGGAGACTAAACCCCACCATGTTTCACAATGGCAAATAGATTTCACCTCTTGGGCTAACACTGATTGATTAGCAGTGGATTCCTGGAGTGCGATTTGATAAGAAGTCTGAGGCTACATACGGCAGGAAAGCATGCTGTGATTGATTAGTGATGTCTGTCACGTGGATGGAGAAGGAGTGACAGCACTAGGCACTAGTGCTATAAACCTGACATCTCCCGTCTAGTCCAACCCCTCATGCCACAGATGAGAAAACAGATCTTTCTTTCTTCCTTTTTAAATTCAGCAACACTAGCAGGGGCAACCGAGGAGAACCTCCATATCTGAAATGTTGCTGAGAGAGAAAAAAAATCTAGAGCTTGGAATATTTCTGATGAGCTTTTAAGATATGCACTCAAATCCTTTAGCAGCCTTTGTATTCTGCAGCAAACAGACTAAATGGAGAAAGCTACATACTTTGATCTCCTGGTTAGCTACAAAGAGCATCCCTCCCACCCCACTAGACACACAAAAGACTACATAAAATATATATACTTTGAGTATGCTTGAGGATTTAAAATGCATTGGGGGACAGAAATGTCTATAAATGAATATATTTCAGAAATACCAAGTGAATAAAACACAGAGAACAGCAATTAGCATGTTATTTAAGAAAGAACAAAGATTTTTATCATTTTATTCGGTTAAATGGTACCGATATCATCAGCCAAAGAAAGGAAAAGAAAAGCTCTTATTTATTTTCATAAGACACTTTATATCCTGGGGACTCTGTAACACTAACTAAGGAGATAGAGTCTGTCCCTGTTAAGCATTTCCACACCCAATCTATCAACACTCACAACCATCACCCAGTCCTATCACAAAGAATCCTGGCTCATTCCCTGCGACGGACAGAATTGTATAAAGGGACAACTGATAAGCAGGAAGCCCAACCCCAGCCTGATTCAGATACAAAGAACAAATTGTAGCATTTGATTAATATGCCAGCTCTTCTGTCATGCTAACTGCAAAGTGAATTCTATGGAAAACCAACTCCTTGAGAAATAGGTCTAATTAATTCAGTTACATAAACTCCAGTGAAATATTAGGGGGAGGAGATGGGGGAGGGAGGAAGGGAGGGAGGAAGGGAGAGAGAATATCAGAATGAGGAGAAGGACAAGGAGGGCAAGAGGGAGGGAGGAAGGGAGGAAGGGAAGGAGGGAGGAGGGAGTGAGGGGGGAAATGAACAAATGAAAATAAATGATTGAGAGAATGTGAAGAGAATGCTCTGGAGATCACTGGGTTTACGCCGTGCAGCATAGCCAAAAAAAACCAAAAAAAACAAAAAACAAAAAGATGAACCACCACCAGCAACCCTTTAAGGCATACGTTGGTCAGATTAGTTTCTCCCCACAAGACTCACTCATTTGCATACCACCTTCAGGATTTCTGCTAAATCTGCTTCTACTAAATACCGGGTTCATGATTTGTCATATTGAATGTGCCTTATATTATTATTTATATTGAATAAACAAGTTGTGGGACATCCAGACCATGGAATACGACCCAGTGAGTAAAAGGACCAAACATAAGCAACTAGATGGATGAATCACAAATACGCAGCACTAAGAGAAAGACGGCAGGCTGAAAAGGCTGCATATTGTATGATTCCCTCATGTGACATTCCAGAAGAGGCAAAATTATAGGCACAGAAAGCCAAGGGTTGGAGATGGGAGGTGGGATTGAGAAAAATTTAGAAGGTGATAGAGAACTGGTCTGTATCTTGGTTGGGGCACTGGTTACATGACTGGATGTATTTGTAAAAGCTCATGAAATGGTAAGCCTAAGAGTAACTTTTACTGTATGCAAATCTAAAGAGTGAAAAACAAAAACCCGAAAGTTAAAAACATCCCTTGTATCACTTTGGCTTTCATTATTCCTGTATTAAGCATTTTCCTATTCTTTTGTTTTTGTAAAGATGTTTAACAAATTACTCAAAAAATAGTTACTGAGGAACTGTGGTGTGCCAAAGGCTATGACCATGACGTGGTTCCTTCTCAACTAAAAAGGGAGATGATCAAGTTTTAGAGAAGTGCCAACCCTAGCACCTAAATGAGATCTCCTTGTTGATGTACTTACAAAGTTTAGAACACTGAAAAGAGAACTGTTTTTAACCGTGTAACTCAATGTTAGTTAATTAATGGATTCTGGACCACCCCAAACTATCTCACATTCTGGGAAACAGCGCTAGAGACTGGAAGTTCCATGAGGGAAGGGATTGCGTCTGTCTTATTCTGCACAGCAATCCTCAGCACCTAACACAGCAGACACTTGACAACCATTCACCAAATGAATGAAATAAACCATTCAGTTGTATCTCATACTCCACCCCTGCAGGAGAGAAAACTCCTGAGGCAGTTCAGTTCATCAGTAGACAGCTGGTTCCTGGATTAAGTTCTTGCTTACAGTAAGGTGGCAGCCGATATGCCACCAATGTGGATCACAGACAGCCAGGCCAGCTAACTCTTCCACTCAGTGTCTTTCAAAAACCTGAGTCTTTATCTTCTATCAACCTCCTTCTATACACGGTTCCTCATGGGACATGGCTTCAAACCAACCCTTTTACATCCCAGCCACTTAAAAATGTGACACCCTAATTAAATGAGAAGGAGGAATTATTGTCAGTGCTGTTCGGTGAGATACGGTCCCGTAAGAAAATATCCATGCTTTTTAGAGAAACCTGTTTAGGTATGTAAGGTTAAAATAACATGATGTCCGAGATTTGCTTTCGAATACTTAGGAAGGAGAATAGTAAAGGAGAGGGGGAAGGAGGGAGGAACCATAAGCCAAAGGAAAAAGAGATCGATGAAGGAAATGCAGCAAAATTTTGATAATTGTTAAATCTATTACACAGGGATTCACTGTACTATTCTTTCTACTTCTGATTATGTTTTAAAATGTTCTTAATAACGAAAAACTTTCAAGCATGATTTGACCAGGGCAGAATAGGGTGGGTTTATGCCCTTCTCGTTCCCGATTCAGTGCTTCTAAGTCCATATTAATTTGATTCACACTGAGCTGTTGACCAAAACCTGTATAAATGTAGGTTGTTTGTTTTTCTTTTCCCTTCATGCATCTCTCACTAGACTCTATCTACTTTCTTCTACACCTGGGTAGCTGGGATTCTGGCTCCAAGTGCAGGTCTGTTCTTTTTTTATCTTTTAATTCAGCCTGTCATCCCTGTTCTTGCTGGAATTTGAGACTCTCAATCTGCTTCCTAATGCCAAGTACCACCAAGTACATTAGTTTCTGAATGCCAGACTATGTGTATGTAAGGACCATCTGCGATTTTGTCAATTCTGCAGATTCCTGGACCCCGACCCTGGAAATTTAAATTCATTATGTTTGGGACAGGGCCCAGAACTTGTATTTTTAAAGCTTTCTTAAAACCAAACTAATATATTCATTACTTCTCCATTATATCATCAAGTACATTAGAAAAATTGATGAATGATACCTAAAGATTGAACAGAATCTCTTGATTATTACATTGGGGGGAGGGAAGAAATGGAAACATTTATATATCTTTGATTACTATTCCTAAATTGAAAAACTTTACAGTTCACAGGGGAAACCGATGCCTCTCAAGCTCTTCAAAGCATTTCTAACAGAGGTAATCTGTATGGATATGAGGTCTAGGTATCAGCATTTTCATTTTCTGGGCCTAAATCTTGACATCTCTTTTCTTGGTGGTTACGGGAACATTCTGGCCCTGCATTTTCAGGTATATTACTTTGGAGGTGTATACCACATTCAGCCATGCTCACCTGCATCCACTGTTGTTCTTTTTTTGGCGGGGGGGTCATTCCTTTGGCATTTGGAAAACAAGGAAGCATTATGCAAATGAATACCCCTCCCATTTTCTCCCACTCTCTGACTATACAGGAACTCTCTCACTGAATCCTTGCAACAGACCTTTGAAGCAGCAACTACGAAGATCCCCATTTTTCAAAGGAGGAAACTGAGGCACAGAAAAGTTAAGTAACCTACCTCAGTACACACAGCTTGTAAGCGGCTGGGATGGGAAACTGAGAACTAATGGTAGTTCACTTCTACGAACTTTTCAGGTGCTCAGACATTTTATCCATCCACCTGTCCACCTTACACTTACTGAGCACCTACTATACACAAGCCATTATAGAAATGAGCTCTGGGTACATAGATAGATATAAAAGAACACAACTCACACTCAAGAGGAACTCAGTCTGTGGGAGAGAGACAGATCTGTTATACATACACTGATAAAACAAAGCATGGAGCGATGTACCCTGGGTATGAAAAAGTACTGTGGAGTGAGCGACCTGAACCAACACAAGAAGGTGATGGTAGCAGCAAGTCTCAAAGAATGAGAAGAGGGCTTCGCTGGTGGCACGGTGGTTGAGAGTCTGCCTGCCGATGCAGGGGACACGGGTTCGTGCCCCGGTCCAGGAAGATCCCACATGCCACGGAGCGGCTGGGCCCGTGAGCCATGGCCGCTGAGCCTGCGCGTCCGGAGCCTGTGCTCCGCAACAGGAGAGGCCACAAGAGTGAGAGGCCCGCGTACCGCAAAAAAAAAAAAAAAAAAAAAAAAAAAAGAATGAGGAGGAATCCTTGAGGTCGAAAAGGGGAGAAACACATTCAGGCAGATGAAATTCAAGAGAAGCACAGTCAGGTTTGAAAGAGACCCAAGAGTGGCAGGAAGGAGACATCTTGTAGAGCTAATCAACCTTGGCAGTATTGACAGTGGGGGCTGGATAATTCTTTGTTATGGAGGCTGTCCTGTGCATGTAGGATGTTGAGCAGCATCCTTGGCCTCTACCCACTAGACGCCACTAGTATCCCTGATAGTTATGATCACCCCAAATATCTCCAGATACCACCAAATGCCCCTAAGCAGCAGATCCAGCCCATGGAGAACCCGGATTCCTGGGAAAGCCTGCCTGTATGCATGAAAAGAAAGAAGGGCGAGAAAGGAGAGTTTGCCAGTGACTGAAAAAAGGGAGAGGGAGGTAGTTTGGGCCTAGATCATGAAACAAGCCAGCCAATCAGGCCCCTCCAATTCTACATCACCATCTGGCCACTCTGAAGTTCACTTCCTTTCAAAGGGCCTCCTCCCAATTCCAGGCTGAGCATGCAATCCACTTTAGAAGATATAATTTTGATAATTACTTTGGTTTCCAGCTTGGACACTTAATGCCTACTATCTAACCATGTAGGGGGCAAAATTCTGAGATGGCCCCCAAGACTCCTGCCCTGGGGAATACACATGCCTTCTCTCAATTTTTCAAACACTAACCTAGGTGCTGCTGCGAAGGAATTTTGCAACGGTGATTTGAGGTCCCAAATCAGTTGACGTTGAATTAAGGAGATTACCCTCAATGAGCCTGACCTAATCCTATCACCCCTTGAAAGAGACTGGGATCTTCCTGGACACACAGACTGAAAGGGTGAGGGGCATTTGATGTAAGAGAGATTCTTAGTCATTGGCTTTGAAGATGGAGGGGGCCACATGGCAAGGACCTAAAAGTTGCCCTTAAAAGCTCTTGGTAGAGCCACTATGGAGAACAGTATGGAGGTTCTTTAACAAACTAAAACTAGAACTACCATACGGCCCAGCAATCCCACTCCTACACATATACCTGAAGAAAACCAGATTTCAAAAAGATACATGCACCCCAATGTTGACTGATGCACTATTTACAATAGCCAGGACATGGAAGCAACCTAAATGCCCATCAACAGAGGAATGGATAAAGAAGATGTGGTACATACATACAATGGAATATTACTCAGCCATAAAAAAGAATGAAATAATGCCATTTGCAGCAACGTGGATGGACCTAGAGATTGTCATACTGAGTGAAGTAAGTCAGACACAGAAAGACAAATATCATATGATATCACTTATGTGTGGAATCTAAAAAAAAGGGTACAAATGAACGTATTAACAAAACAGAAATAGAGTCACAGATGTAGAAAACAAACTTACGGTTGCCAGTGGATAAGGTGGGGGAGGGATAAACTGGGAGACTGAGATTGACATATACTCACTACTATATATAAAATAGGTAACTAATAAGGACCTACTGTACAGCACAGGGAACTCTACCCAATACTCTGCAATGGCCTATATGGGAAAAGAATCTAAAAAAGAGTGGATACATGTATATGTATAACTGACTCACTTTGCTGTACACCTGAAACTAACACAACATTGTAAATCAACTACACTCCAATAAAAATTAAAAGAAAAAAAAAAAGCTCTTCGGTGACAGCTGGGAAAGAGGGACCTCAGTCCCACCGCAAGGTACTGAATCCTACCAACAGCTCGATGAGCTCGGAAGATGAGCAGATGAGAATGCAGATGACAACATCTTGATTTCAGCTTTTTGAGAATCTGAGCCAGAAGACAACCACACCCTGCCCCACGGCACCACGAGATAATACGTATAGGTATTGTCCAAGGCCACTAAATTAGTGGTAATCCGCCGTGCAGCCACAGAAGACGCAACCTAGATCCCTCAGTCCTCCAAGGTCCCGCTTCAATCCTTCCTTCTCCATGAGGCCTCTCCCCACTTCGCGCAGAGGGCAAGCCAGGCCACTGCAAGTTTCCCCAAATCACCACTCTCCTTCTCATGCTGATTCTGCTGCCCCAGACACTTGCTGTGACATCTCACGTGGATAAAAGACTGCTCTGCCTACCACTGAATATGTCCTGAACATGTTGCATGTTGTGTTTGTTTGCCCCTCTCCTTCCCTCCCCTTCCACAGAAATCAGCACTGGGAAGATAGCAGTCATCTCTTGAAGGATCTTCTGAATTTCTCACATATGCCTATCAGAGCCCATTGTAGACACTTATTAAATCATTACTGATTGATGGTCGGGGTCCCCACCCCTTACCCATACACATAAGGGGATGAGAGGTATTGCAAACCACTGTCAAATTTGCATTATGACTGAACTGATTTGGAGTAATAGCATCCAAAAGAACCATTTGTATTTCAATAATGACTTAAATGAGATCACTCTCATTGGTGAACATTACTTTCAAGTCAAGGTGACCTCTCATGGGTCACTTAACTCTCAGGGTCAAGCAAGTAATCAGTTACTATGAGCTGCCCAAGAAAAAGTCTCAAGGCTCCTTGCATTTTACACTCTCTTGCTGCTCCTCCCTTCTACACGTAAATAAAGCTTGATATTTCTGGTCACCGGGCTTGATGTTTAGTCTCCTTGTTAGAAGACCCAAATTAGGGGTTTTCCAAAGGAAGCCTTCCATTACCACTGTCCACTGAATAGTCTACCCTCCTCTGGAGGGGCAACAAGAGAATTTCAAGAATCACCTTTCTCTAGGAAAATGATGAGCACAAAGAGAGGAGTATGTAGACATTATTAACTAAAATAAGTTAAATCAGAAGGTATCACTTATCTTTATTGACCCAATTGCCCTTCACCATGGAATTGAAAATTTGAAATAACTGAACGCTTTAAGTCTACTTGTAGTATGAAGCTTTCACCTTCAGATTTCTTTCCAGGATAATTTCAGGAATTAGAGCTCCTGGGACCTCAATTTACTAGCTAACCTATGTGTACATTCTTTTCATTTCTGTAATTATCAGCAGGTCAATTAATATGACTGATAATTGCAATACTTGGGGCTGATTATGTCTCAAAATTATGTATGCTAAAGAACTAATAATTATGGACAAAACTGGGAGCTCGAATTTATAAGCTATGGAGTCACAGCTTCCTTGGGTAGCATAAAAATGGTCAGGCTGTACAAAGTCAACCTTCACTCTGGCCTCATTCAACTCCCCAGTGAGTTATGCTAATGAGACCAAACAGAGGCCCTCAAGTTACCAAGTAGAGTACCAGGGAATGAGGAAGGCAGGATTTACATTTGGTAAATGCATAGCATGAGAGATGAAATATAAGTGTTTCTGGAAAATTATTACTCATAGTAATGGATTCTCTAGAGGAGGGTAGAGAATATCTGTCAGCTATGTTACTGCCCACGTACAGCTTCCACAGCAAATACCACTAACTGATCACTAAAGCACTCCTTCCAGCTGGGCCTGGAGCCAGCCCCAGACTCTTTCTCAACACAACTCTCCCGGGAAGAAGAAGCTCCTCCCAAATGATCCCAACTGGCCCACAAGATAAAGTCAATTTGCCTCTTGTTGAGTTAAATGTACTGATGGTTCTCCCTCTTCACCTAGAGCCATGCTTGCATTTGGCTGTTTTGTTTTTTTTTTAAATGCAGGAAAGGAAAAAGAACACACAAAAAAAGAACAAAGGAACTGAAGCATGTCACCTACTCGGCTCTATCCTGCCCACTGTTTCCAGAAATCATCAGGTGCCCAAGAGCCACTCTCTTTAAGTACTTGGAAGTTCTAAACATTTTGCCATGCGAGCTTCAGAGCCAAGTGAGGAGGCATCTTCTCCGGTTTCTTTGAAGGCTCCGCTTTCTCTGTGCCTCCTTTTAGTGGAGTCCTTGGAGGTTCTCTCCTGGGCTCTCTTCTTGTACAGCTCTGAAGGTGAGCTGAGCAACTCTCCTTCTCTCCAGTGGCACCTATCACCCTCTGTTGGCTGACTGACGTGTTCAGCGCCGGGCCCTGCTCTAGGTGCTGGGGATGTGGCAGTGAACAAAACAGACACGGTCACTGTGGAACTTATATTCTATTGCAGTGGAGAAAGACAATCAGCAAATAAGATGAGAAGTGCTAAGGGACAAAAGAAAGTCAAACGAGGGGAAAGACGGATGGGCAGAGTGCAGAGGTGCTAGCTTAGAGAGTGCTGATGACCACAGACCTCCTTTTTATCCCAGAGATCTTTCCTAAGGTTCAGACTCACGCATCCTAACTACCTTTTGGGTATCTGCGCCTGGAAGTCCCACAGACACAAAATTCACCACACCCACCCCGGATCACCACCCTCTTCCAAGTTTTCTTCCTCGGTGGAACCATCTACCCAGACTCCTAGATCAGACACCTGATGGCATCCTTAACTCCTCAATTCCCTCTACTTACAAACAGCTTCTAAATGCCCCTCCACCACCCACGCCCTGGTCCAGGCACCACTCTCTCTTTCCTGGGCTGCTGCACCAGCCTTACTCGTGGCCAGAGATCTTGCCTCTCCTGCCATCCCACCCCAATCCCATTTTACACACTGTGTCTGGAATGATCTTGCTCAACTATACATCTGAGCACGTCCCTCTCTGCTCAGAACTCCTCAGATCAAGGACCCTGACTCACAGAGACCTACAGGATCTGACCCTGACTTACAGTGCCAAGTTTCTTTATCAAAACTGTCCCCCAACTCCAGTTAAACTGCCCTGTTTGTAGGTACTCTGGTTTCTTGCTCTCACTGCCCCTGCTACCTGAAACCCAGTTCAGTCCTTTCCCCTCAAGTAATACCCACTCATCCTCCACACATCTTTGACCTCTGGGAAGCCTTCCTGGACCTCAGAAGACCCTCTCAGGTGCCCTGCCTGTGGACCAACACAGCAATCAGCATGCTGTCGAACACACAATAGGCACACATTCAATACTCCTTGAATAAATGAGTATGTCAACGTACAAATGTACAATGTACAGATCAGTTTGCGTAACTGTAACCAATTTCTTACAGGTTTTTCAGGTATCCTGATTCATGTGTCTTTAGTGATCCAAGCATCTGAAGGCAGGAATTCCCAGGCTTGGGGCAAGTCATTTATTCTCTCTGAGCCTCAGTTTCTTCACTGATAAAAATAGAATAATAGGGCTTCCCTGGTGGCGCAGTGGTTAAGAGTCCGCCCGCCGATGCAAGGGACATGGGTTTGTGCCCCGGTCTGGGAGGATCCCACATGCCTCGAAGCGGCTGGGCCCGTGAGCCATGGCCACTGGGCCTGCGCGTCCGGAGCCCGTACTCCGCAACGGGAGGGGCCACAGCAGTGAGAGGCCCGTGTACCGCCAAAAATAAATAAATAAATAAATAAATAAATAGAATAGAATAATAATTCCTACTTTGGGGAGGTGTCATGAAGAGAAAGTGAAACGGTGCCTTAAAAGACCTAGCACGTGACTGGTACAATGTGGATTTGCAAATGGTAGCTCTTATTATTTAAAAAAATTTTTTTCTGCCTGCAAGTCGGGCAGAGAACAGAAGTGCTTTCTGAGATGGTGTCATTTCCCGGAGGTCATCAGACCTAGGGGAAAATGATGAGGAAAAATGCATTCTCTTTATCAAAGGCCCTCCTTTCCTTCTGAAGATGTCTCCAGTACTTCGGTCTTGCTATTCTGTTTTTATTCAGAGTTCATTTAGCTTTAAGCTCACAGTCTTTATTTTAATACACACTGCATTTTAACAAGTAGGTCAAAGCCATTTTATACTTGCAATATGATTACCATAGTAATCGCTGTATTTTATAACCTGCAAAATGCTCCCCGGGAGACCAGTAGGGACAGCTACAGTTTGTAACAAAAACAATAATTTCAGCCCTGCAGAATAAGCTCCTCTTAAAAACTCTCTTGTTGCAAGTATTAATTTTTGAGGCTCCCACAATATTTGGAAATGGCAAGTGCTAATGACTAACTAAAGATACAGTCAAGAGCTTTACTTGAATATGTCTTTACTTTTAGTAGCTTTATGCTGGAGAGTTAATCTTAATAAGAATAAAAATAGTAATAGTAGCAGCTAATACTTGTACAGTGCTTGAAGTAGACTGTCTGCAAAAATGGTCTGAATAATTTCTCTGCCAGTACTCTCCCATACTGGCTATGGGCTTGGTTTGATTATAGGACGTGCTTGGACCAATGAAATATTAGTCAATGTAACTGAAACAGAGGCTTGAAAAGCAACTATACATTTGGCCTTTGCTCTTTTGCTGCTGTTAGGAAACCTGTGACCACAACCACGTGAACAAGCCCAGCTCCTGTTGTCACAGATGCCATCACACTAAACACATAAGTGAAGCATCCAATAGTCCAATCCAGCCCCAGACAACGAGGCTCAGACCAGAAGACCTACCCAGCCTGCCTGAATTATGAGAAATAATAAAGAACTGTTGTTCTAATGTACTAAATTTTGGGGTGCTTTGTTATGCAGCATGAGAAAACTGATACAATGTTTTACATAAATAAAGTGCTTTACCATAATGAATGCTTCAAAATGCTTTCCATAAATAAACTTATTTACTCCCTACAACAACCCTTTGGGGACAGTACTAGTATGTATTTCACAGATGAGGAAGTTAAAGCACACACAGAGATCTGGTAACTACCTAAAACTCACATAGCTAGAATACAATGGAGTCAGAATTTGAACCCAGTCCCTCTGGCTCCAGAGTATCTGCTCCTAACCTACACAATACTGATGATAAACTCTTCTAACTTTTCTCCTACAGAAATATTTATTTTATACATTATGAAAAGTATTGTTTAATGTGAACAATTACATCAGTGATCAAGATCACCAAATACTATTGTGCTGTAAGGAAATACCACAGGAAGACATTTTGGATCCTGAAAGCAGGAGATCAAAAGTACCCCTGGTCATGCATGCACCTAATTCCATTAAAAAAAAAATCTGACTGATACAATATAACTTTTAGAATGAATTTTGAAAATATAAAGCAAATAATAAGCTTCAATCAGTCTTTATTATTTTAAATTTTTTAGTTTGTGTGCTTCCTCAGTTCTTTATACATTTTAGTCTAGTCAATTAATCGCAAAAGCAATATGAGCTTTTTAAATATAAAGTATATAAACTATAAGTGAGTCCCTCCCTCCCTTGCTCTCACCCTACAAATTCACCTTCTAATGTAACCATTAATAATTTAATGTGCCTTTTATACTTTTCCTTTAATTATGCAAACATAGTTATTAAAGGCTTACCAAGTGACTGTTCTTTAAAATTAAAAATAAAAAAATCTGTTGACTATAAAGAGCATATTTTAACAGTCTCATCATTCAAAGAAATCTTATAAAAGCCTCAGTTCATTATAATCAAGTATCTACAAAAGTGACAATTATTCCTTCACTTTACACAACCAGCAGAAAGGCTAGCCTGTATAACACATATACAGCAAGCCAGTTTTCTGGTCTTTGGGTCTACAATAGAATTCTTATCTGAAAAGCCCTACCACACCTTTCAGAACTGAAGTCAAACTCTCAGAACGGCCATGCTAGATGGCAGGCCAGGAGACCTAAAACAAGTCTTTAAAATCGCACACACACACCAAAAAAAACCAAAAACAGAAAAAACAAGCCTAGCAATGCATAAACACAAAAAATGAGAGGCCATCCCAGCCTAAAATAAGAGTAAAGTTGAACAGAATAAATTCTCTTAGAAGGTAAGAGTATCAAGATATACTTCAAGTTGTTAAGAACCATGGGAAGTCAGTTTGTATCAAGTGACAGAATCCTAGCAAAGCAATTCACCTTCCATTAAACCCAAAAATGTCCGTGATTTTTTTTAAAAAAAATCCAACTTAAAATATTTTATTTGAATCAACTGTCCCAATGACAAATGACCTTTGTATAGAATATGTAAAATATGAACACTAACATAGGAAACATTATCTTCACACCGACTTTGCCATGTTTTCCTCTTCACAATATGCTATTCTGGATAAGATGTGGATAAAGAATGTGATCAGATGGGAGTAGTTAAAATTCACTTCAGGACTTCCCTGGTGGGACAGTGGTTGAGAATTCGCCTGCCAATGCAGGGGACACGGGTTCGAGCCCTGGTCCGGGAAGATCCCACATGCCGTGGAGCAAGAAGCCCGTGGAGCAATGAAGCCCGTGCGCCACAACTACTGAGCCTGCGCTCTAGAGCCCGTGGGCCACAACTACTGAGCCCGCGAGCCACAACTAATGAAGCTCATGGGCCTAGAGCCCGTGCTCTGCAACAAGAGAAGCCACTGCAATGAGAAGCCCGCACACTGCAACGAAGAGCAGTTCCTGCTTACCACAACTAGAGAAAGCCTGAGCGCAGCAACAAAGACCCAATGCAGCCACAAATAAATAAATTAATTAATTTTTAAAAATTCACTTCAGATTTCATAAGGGCAACCTATTGAAACTCTCAGAAAGGGAGGTACTCCTGACGCTTCTACTTGGTAAGATAAACATGAAGGACTGTCCCATTATTTTCATAAAGTAATCCACATATTTAAGGGCACTAAAACCCCACTTAATTCAGAACAGTGCTCGTGAGCACTGTATATATATACATACATAGTATGTATATTACAGATACTGAAAGTTTTTTCTTTAACTTATAATTAAACCATGAGTCTGTAATTTGGATGGGTAAATAAGGGATGATGATGAGAGGAGCTTTACTTAATACAGGAGCCACGACTGAGATCTTTGCTTTTACTTGTTCATCCACTCAAGACACCCTTACTGAGCATCTACATATGCCAGGTCATGGGACAGGTCCCAGGAATGTAAGGGAGAACAAGAGGAACAGTGAGATGGAAGATACACCCCAAAGGAGTGGACGAGAAGACTGTAAGCATAAAAAAGATTGTACCACTGCTAAGTTTTCCTCCTTCTGACAAGTCTAATCAAACCCCCCCAAACAGTAAATAAGTTGCTATGCAATTTTTTAAACATCTTTATTGGAGTATAATTGCTTTACAATGGTGTGTTAGTTTCTGCTGTATAAGAAAGTGAATCAGCTATACATATACATATATCCCCATATCTCCTCCCTCTTGCGTCTCCCTCCCACCCTCCCTATCCCACCCCTCTAGGTGGTCACAAAGCACGGAGCTGATCTCCCTGTGCTATGCAGCTGCTTCCCACTAGCTATCTATTTTACATTTGGTTGTGTATATATGTCCATGCCACTCTCTCACTTCGTCCCAGCTTACCCTTCCTCGTCCTCGTGTCCTCAAGTCCATTCTCTACGTCTACTATGCATTTTTTTAATAACTGAATTACGATTAGGAGATTTCACTAATTCATTCATGTGTTGAACGTCCCTATGTGCCAGGCACCCTGACAAGTGCTGGAAATATAAAGTGAACAAGACATGGCTCTTGCCTTCATGGTGTTCCTTCATAAACAGGCAAATACCAGTAAGAGCAAGGGGGGATGGAGTCACGTAGAAAGAACACCTAACCTGGTTTTAGGGAGGAGGTCTCCCCAGAAAAGTTATATCCAAGTTAATACCTCAAGGATGAGGTTCTCTTTGGGCTTTTAAAATGGAATTCCATTTAAAACATTTAATTTCTAGCCAATAATTCAAAAGCTTCTTCTTGCTTTGAGTGAGTGAGAACCTGCATCAGGCCCCCAACACAATAATTCTCCAATTTTAACGTGCATCCAAATCACCTGGGATCTTGTTTAAATGCCGACTCTGACCAATGGGACTGAGGTGGAGCTGAAATTCTGTATTTCTATCCAGCTCCCAGGAGATGCTGAGGCTGCTGCTCGGGGGACCACACTTGGAGTAGCCAGGCCCTGGCATAAAAGGGCCCATGGCCCACAGATGTGTTGTGTTTGGCTGGTGTAGTGCTCCCGGAAGTCTCCGTTAGCTGGCAACTTGTAAAAATCCGGAGATTTTATATAAAAAGCAGGATCTCCAGCTTCTTTTGAAAAATTTACATCAGACAAAGTTGGCACTAAATTTCCTCAAGGCGGCAGTCAGCCAGAGGTAGGGAGAGGCCTGTGACCTTGGGTTCTCCACAGTGACCTTCATCCCGAAAGAGCTCTTCCCACCACTGACTGACTCTACATGCCCTCCGCCCCCTTAGGTGCCTAGCAGGTGGAAAGCGTTAACAACCCCCCCCAACCCATCCAACATTCTTCCAGGAGCAGCCTGCACACCTGGAAGGAAGTGGCGCCATTAACTGATAATAAGAAAGGACCAACAGCCTTTTATGGAAACAGCACAGGTTTCTGTTGCCAAATTCATCTGGCTTGGCAAATGCCTGATCTGCTCCGAGGTGGCCTTTCAGTTTACCCCATCACAGAGATAACGGGGCATCCATGGGGGGATGTGCATGGACCAGACGACTGCAGGGCTGCCAGGCTTAAATGCCAGTCTGGGGTGCAGCCCAGGAAATACTCAGTTGGCTGAGGATCCTGAGAGCCCACCCTTATCCTTTAAGATGTCAGCACCTGAACGCATCTGGAAACACTTCTCAGACTCAAGCCTTGCCCAGAAGGGGGAGGGTCTCCACCTGGAGAGAATGTGCGTGTTGGCAAGCGTGTGTATGCGGGCAGGCCAACAGACCACAGGTCTTCTCATCATGGAATATTAATCTGCACACTGGCGCTTGGCTATTTTTACGTTTGGATGCTGTCTCTTCATTTGGATGAGACAGAAATGTTCCGCTTCGTGGCTCAGGCTCCTGAGATCGCAAAAGCCCTCCCCAGACACCCCTGCCATTTATGTATTAATAGACAGAGTGAAAAGGACTGATAAAATCTTTAGTATCAGTTGATGAAAACTATACCAGGAATCACTTATTCTCTGGTGCTTCTGATGGCTGATGTGTCTATCATTTCTTATGATGAGAAAGATCTATTAATACTGTGGTAGGAGCAGACTTAGGGCTTGTGAAAAATAAAAGTGGCGACGTCATTTCTGTTTGTGGCTGCCATCATGCATCTTGTTCCTCATTACTTTTCTTTACTAGGGTCATATTTTTGATTTGGACCTATCTTTACCTGTCACTTTGAATTGTTAGACCAAAACTTTGCATTTTTATAGAATCAGTGGTATGAGATGGAGTAGAAATTTAAAATAAAATCATTGACAAGGAATAAACGCTTAAAGCAACCGGAGGAAAAAATGGAGCTAAGAGCTCATGCATATTAATGCAGACACACGATCATGCCACACACAGTCATATTAATGTTGTGACAGTAATAAGAAGGATCTGGGAGAACCCATATCCTTTTGACACACACATACTGGGGAATATTAGGATGACCCAGTTTTTCTGTTTGTTTGTTTGTAGTATTTAAATCCCAATTTTTTATTATTTTTTTTTTTTTGCGGTACGCAGGCCTCTCACTGCTGTGGCCTCTCCTGCTGCGGAGCACAGGTTCCGGACGCGCAGGCTCAGCGGCCATGGCTCACGGGCCCAGCCACTCTGCGGCATGTGGGATCCTCCCGGACCGGGGCACGAACCCATGTCCCCTGCATCGGCAGGCGGACTCCCAACCACTGCGCCACCAGGGAAGCCCTAAATCCCAATTTTTAAAGCTTTCCAGATAATGGACTTTGGCATACATAACAAACACATAAGAAGCTGCTCTAAAAAGCACATTGTCCAACACTACAGGGCAACCTAAGTTGAACTAAGTGGATCCAGAAGTTCCTCTCCAATTACTACCCACAATTCTTAATCATGCAGCCTCTGAGTGGATGACGCTGTATTAAACACAATACACAGTTGTATTCACTCACCACAACTGTGACTAAATGATCATATGATCACCTGTTCCATGTTGGTCTTCCATTCAAGAACATAAAACTACAAGATAGCAAGGCCCACATTTATCCCTGACGATAATCCCAGATTCCCATAGCTCTAGGTACACAGAAGGCACTTAAATATTTATTGACTCATCGAATGAACAGAGATTAAACGAGGGAATAAAACTGGACTAGGAAATAGTTACTGCCCTTAAGCAAGTTGAACTCAAAATGGGAACTCACTCAGAGAAACACAGACTCCTTATGACTACTTTTAAGGAAGGCACTGACACTTAGCATTGAAAAGAGCTAGAAGCAAACAGACCAGGTAGGATTTTAAGAGAATCTAGCTTATCAGGAAAATTCTTCTAGTCTGGGAGAGAAGAACCAGAGTCAGATCCTAATTATCGCCACTGTGCTTTTCAAGCACCAGATGCAAACTTGGGAACTTGAATGATGAACTCAAGTCAAAATGAAGAGGTTGACATTTTTCAAGATTCAGCAAATCATCTCTTGTTTTTTCAACTGCACTTCAATAGTTTTTCAAAGCTCCCAGAACTACAGAGCATTCAAGTATTCTGAGCAGCAATGACTATGACCACATCTGGAACTTTAATGAAAATCTTAAAGGTTCACTTGACTCTCAAGTCCTTCAATACCAACAACAACAACGGGGCCCAAATGAGAGCTCCAGAAGGGAGCGTACACCTATCAAACGTAAAATAGATAGCTAGTGGGAAGCAGCCGCAGAGCACAGGGAGATCAGCTCGGTGCTTTGTGACCACCTAGAGGGGTGGGATAGGGAGGGTGGGAGGGAGGGAGACGCAAGAGGGAGGAGATATGGGGATATATGTATACATATAGCTGATTCACTCTGTTATACAGCAGAAACTAACACACCATTGTAAAGCAATTATACTCCAATAAAGATGTTAAAAAGAAAAAGCAATTCAAATGCAAGGTGGATGGGTCCCTGAGAAAGGAAGAAAGTCACGTGTCTCTCAGTGTGCTGTGAAAATTTACAACATGCCAAAAAAGGGGAGAGCTATCAACTCTGCATATTAACATTTCAAAGAATCTTTCATTGCTCAAGATTATCAAATGTGGGCAAATGTATTTCAAGAAGAGATAAAGAGATTGGCTCAACCACAACAATTTTAATCCGAATCACGAGCAGGAAGGTAATGGTTTAATTTCTTAATGCCTTTCAAGGGCGTAGGATCACATTTAATACCTATAACACCACTGATGGGTTTAACTTCTGGGGCCCCCAAGCATAAATAGCCAAAAATGTTCTTTTACCCTTAACTACAAAATAAAGCTGTATCCAGTAGAGAAGGTCTGAGATGCCTGAGTGTGAATTGGACACAAAATTCTGCTTGCCTTTAGATTGCTGAGAATGGCCCTCCTTAGGTGAAAAGCTATATAAGATATATAAGAGTACTCTCTTTCTGGAAAGCTTTAGCTCCTAATATTTTATATCTATGAAGGAAACTTTTTTAATAACAAAAAATAAACTTTGCAGTGTGCACCTAAAGTTCAAACCAATCCCAGAAAAGACTGTTCTGGTGGAAGCATCTAAATCAAGTATCCAGAGCAGCCATGTATCAAATGGCCAAAGCTGGATAATAATATCTTTTAAATGAAGGCCTTTCAAATGAATTATGATAATATAACCCAAGACCAACTCACATTTTCAAATAATGAAATGAAGGCAAAAATTAATCGTCTAGAGCCATTTGTCTCATACCAATTATGATAAGCTCCAATGAAAAGTTTGATTATGAAAAGAGGGGGGGATGTGGACAGCGCTGCTCTCCCAAGCAAGACTCAGCAACCTAGTTTATCTATCATACAGCCAGGTGTACCTCAGGCCTTCTCTGACTGAATCTGAACTTGAATCTTCCCCTTGAACATCTGTCCTTTCTCTTCCTTAAAGTAAAAAGAGTTGGACTACACAATCTAGGCAGCATAACCAACTGTTAACGGTAACATATACCCTATAATTAGGCTACCCAAAGACACCACATGGAGAATATTTAAGTGTCCTGATCATCTTTAATATCAAGGGAGTTTAATGACTCAGGCCAACCCCACTAACAGAATGATCTTAGAAGTTGTGACCACATGTCAGTCAAGATGTGCAAAATAAAACAGGTTTTCATTTTAATATCTAGAAAAGTTACGGCCCTATGAGATAGAAAGTTCTTGAAAAGATGCCATTTTCCAACAAGTTCAAGAGTCATCAGAGTTGGCGGCAAGGTATTTACATTCTCAAGAGACAAAGAAATGCAGTATTCAAGCAGGAGGCTTGGCGCAGCTTGGAAGAGTATTCCACACTTCTGTAACATTTAACTTGCATCTGAGGGCTATGGGCTATCTGACCACTTAGTTATTGATTTATGAAGTCGATGACCCACCAATTATAAACAGGACTCAGGGGCTCCCAGCAGCATTACAAACAAGAATCCAATCCACATCCCACCTGAAATTTCCCACCATCATGCAATCTCAAGGTAACTGACAAGGTTTCCCCACCAATTGTTTAGGATGATAAATGTTTCCTTAGTGGGTAAGCATTAACCCTGGTAAGATTTATAATGACACGCAGAAACATTTAAAAGAACCAAACCTGTAACCTTTATATACTTTGTGTTACGGAATCTGCACATATTTGGTACTTAAATCATTTTAACGTTTGAAAGAATTTGCCCCATTGAAATAAACAGGTTGCTCTTGTAGCTCCAATTCAAAATGTCAGAGTAATTGATATAGATTTATGATATGAAACTAAAATCTTAATGAAATTTACATAAAGTTTTAGGATACTTAAGTCAACTTAATGTTTACCATAATTATAAGTTTAATTTGTGAGAATTATAAGAATTATTAAAAGGGAAGGGAAAGGGAGTTTTCCTTGGGGAAGAAGGGAGTCAAGTCAGATGACTTAAAAAGAAGCCGAATATTTTATATTTATGAATGCATTTTAAAATATAAAGAGTTTATTTAAGTTTGTAAACAGGGACCAAAGGTTTCTAAACACGATAGAACAGTAAGATCTGAATGCTGAACTTCAAGAATTAGGTTTTTAAATTAATTAAGTTTCAAAACCAAAGCATTCTCTCAATAATCATTTCTTCGAAACAAGAGTCGCAACAAAACCTGCCAACCAGGGGCTCCAAAAAACGCACCTAAGACCCCTGCCACTAAGGTGATTTCAAGGGTTGATTTGAAGGCCACAGTAGGGACTGTGCCTGACTCCTAGGTAGCACGTCTCAGGGTGTGCCCATGTATCAGCAGCTAATAAGTACTGAATCCATACTATAGGCCACACCCTGTGCCAAGCACGTTACAGACACTACCTGGCTGCTGCACAGAGCAGTGATCCAAAGCTTAAGGACATGAGGTACCTGACCAAGATGATGAGGTAATAAATGCTAAGAATGAGACGTGAACCCTATGCTCTGCACCACCAAGCATCCTGCTTCCCACAAGAGCAATATCCATGAAGCCAATGAATTTCTAGAACCTTGCTACTCCAAGTACCGTCCATGGACCATCAGGATTGGAATCACTTGGGAGCTTGTTATAAATGCAGATGGTCAGACCTACTGAATCAGAATCTTCAAGTGTGATTCTGAGGTGCATTAGGGTTTCAGAAGCATTCTTCTAGAGTGGGGGTGGGGGCAGGGGTTGGAAAACTTTTTTCTGTAAAAGGCCAGATAGAAAGTAACTTGGGCTTTGCAGGCCATATGGTCTCTGTTGCAATCACTCAACTTTGCCATGAAATCAGCCATAGACAATACACACATGACCAAGCATGGCTGTGTTCCCGAAATCGTTATTTCCCAAAATGGCCATGGGCCACAGCTTACCAAGCCCTGCTCCAGAGTACAGTGGCTACACCACTATGATGGATCCAGCCTCTGATTTGCTGGAAGACAACTGAACCCGTTTCTCCATCATGGGAGGGAGACTCCCCACCCATCGGTAGCAAGCAGCAGATTCCTAGTAATACCATTTTCCAACCTCATCAAATACTCCCTTTTTCTTGAGGTCAGACGGTTATGTGTCAACCTCAACATCATTTTACAGTTGGCCCGGTGCTTAAGAGGCCAGTGGGAAATTTCCCAAAATGTTTTGCCTGCTCGGTACCAAGAAGGCAAATTAAAACTGTTTAAATGAGTTCTTTGGGGAGTTAAAAAAAACTGACCTTACTTTCCAGTCAACACGGTTGCGTGGATACAACGGGCTTTTGCACATTAACAGACTAGGATGGCTCAAATTCTGAAGAGCTTCTGAGCCGATTACTACATGATGATTAAACATGTTGGACAGCAGTTCTGCAAGTAGACAATTATGGGCTGGAGACGTGCTCAGTCTCACATTAGGGAGCCCTGGATCTATTGCTCAACAGTGAGTAAAGGCTGAGTGCTCCATTGCCAAATCTCAACTTTTCCATCAGATGTTCCCACAAGAGTCTGAAGACTACAGTGAAAACGATGGCATTATTTTCTTTACCTTCACTTTTCCTGTCACAAACAAGAAGGAGGCTACTCACACTGGGCAAACACAGCAAAGGAGGCAGAGGAAGATGCTGTGAAGGTTCTGTGAAGATGCTGGAGCCAAGCAGTTTTTTGCCTCCTGCTCATTCAAGGAGATAAAAATCATGTCAGCCGGGCAAGTGAAGGCAAGGGTGTTTACAATGGGCTTTTGTTGAGTGATTACTGTGTGCAAGACGTGCTCAAATTTTCACCATGATTATCTCCCTTCATCTCACCACAGGGTTGTGAAGGGAGAACCAAATATTAAGATGAAGAACCTGAAGCACAGTGAGGTCAAATGTCACGCAGCTAGTAGAGTGTGGATTTGAACCCTTGGACACCAGAGCCCACAGTCTTAATTCTTTCACTTAAATTAATTTGAATTAAACAGAACTCGAGGACTGTTCCAGTGGGTTTACGCTGCCCTCTCCAAACTTTGCTAAAAGAAGCTTCCACTGTCTCTTCCTCACACAGACAAGGCTGGGTTTCATGCCCTGCACTGCCTTAACACCCTGCACTTGACCTCATCACGCTGCTGTATATACTGTACTGCTTGCTCCTCTGTCTTCCCATCTAAAGTATAAATCAGGGTTCTCAACTTCCACAATTTGGGGCCAAAGAGTTCTTTGCTGCAGGGGCCGTCCTGTGAGCTGTAGGATGTTTAGCAGCTTCCCTGGCTGCCAACCACTAGATGCCAGTGGCAAATTCCACCCCTGCCCCAGCCCCTGGGGTGGAGGGTGGAGCAAAATTGCTCCTGGTTGAGAACCACTGTTATCAAACCCTTTGAGGACAGGAGTTCCATCCATGACATTGTTTACCTACTGCCTGACAAAGGGCTAGGCACACACTAGGTGTTCAACAAATACTCAAGTCACTGCAGTATGTCTTTCTCCAGCTATATAGCTAAGAACATAGCTACTATTGGCTAGATGGCTCCAGGGGCCCCAGAACGAAATCTGAGTCTAAAACTCCTATGTTCCATTTCATTCAGATGTTTGGCTTCCATGACAGCTGGAGTCGTCTCTACCCAGCCATGATAAGTTGCTGATTTTATCCCCTAAATATTCCTCAGATCTGTCTATCCTCCTCATTCCACTGCCGCCATCCGAGCCCAACCAGGCGTGCCTCCACTGTTTGTCTGGACTACAGGATGAGCCCCCTGACTGATGTCCCAGTACCCTTTCTGGTGACCCTCTCATCTGTTCTGCCCAAGACACCAGAGAGATCTGTTTCAAAACCCAAATCTATTTATTCCACTCTGCTGCTGAAGGCTCTTCAATGGCTTTCCATTGCTTGTAAGATAATAAGACTCCTGAACATGACCTATGGAGTCCTCAGTGGTCTGCCCTGCCAACTCTGCAGCCACCCCCCCTCACCACCAGGGCTGCAGTTCCAGAAGAAGGCCATGATTCCACCTGCCCCCTGGCCTTCGCATATGCTGTTCCACGTGTGTTCCCCTTGCCTGTCCTCCCTGTAGACCTCAGCCTGAGCGTTACTTTTTCCTTGTCTGGAGCAGGTACCTTCATCAAAGGCCACTGTGGAACCAAATTTTGTTCTTTCCTAGCGTTCATCTGCAGGACCATTGATTACAAAAGAGGACAAGCGCCTTGACTACTTTGGTTCACTGTTATAATCCCAGTGCCTGGTCCATGGTGGGTGCTGGATGAATGTTTGGTGAATATACTTGCAGAATCAATCACTTAATAGAGACCTACTCTTTGAAAACACAGAGATTTTGCAGATGAGATGCACTGAAGGAAGGTGGTTAAGTGTATGAATTATGGAGTTAAGTTGCCTGGGTTCAAATTCTAGCTCTGCCTCTTAATAGCTATGGGACCTTGGATAAAAGACTTAACCTCCCTACACCTCAGTTTCCTCATTTGCAAAGTGGGGAAAAGAGGATCTAACCTCACGGTATCATGGTCTATAAATTATATGAGAATTTAAGTCTTCAAACAGTGCCTGGGACATAAAAAGTGCTATATAAGAATTTACTCCTATCATCATTAGTAGCAGTACTCATAATAGCGGCAGTATTTTTATTTCTGTATTGATGGCTAACGTAAGGTAATGCGGTGATTTGTTTTTTTTTGTTTGTTTGTTTTGCGGTACGTCGGCCTCTCACTGTTGTGGCCTCTCCCGTTGCGGAGCACAGGCTCCGGACGCGCAGGCTCAGCGGCCATGGCTCATGGGCCCAGCTGCTCCACGGCATGTGGGATCTTCCTGGACCAGGGCACAAACCCACGTCCCCAGCATCGGCAGGCGGACTCTCAACCACTGCGCCACCAAGGAAGCCCAATGGGGTGATTTTTTTCTGATCTCAGCACAGGTGACACCAGCAGTCAGAACGGAATTCTTCAATATCTTGGGTGAAGAGATC
This sequence comes from Mesoplodon mirus, assembly GCF_964341445.2. Taxonomy (NCBI): domain Eukaryota; kingdom Metazoa; phylum Chordata; class Mammalia; order Artiodactyla; family Ziphiidae; genus Mesoplodon; species Mesoplodon mirus. The sequence goes on along the minus strand of NC_138988.1, from coordinate 25,710,058 downwards.
TAGTTCTTCATTCTACAGACCCTCCCGTCACCCCCAAGGTCCTCTGCAGGTGGGCTGAAAGCAGCTTTGCAAATGGTACCTGGTCAGGTTCCATAGAACCATCCTCCTTCATCAACTCTGCACCTCTGGAGCTGGCCAGAGGATGCTAAGGGGCTACCCCCCTCAGCCAGCAGGCTAATAAAAGACTGGACCTGTTTGCAGTGTACCTTAACTAAAATCCAGCCTGCCTGGAAGGCCTATTTCTCTCTGTGGACCTTTTCCTCTCAGAGGCTTTGGAAACACAAGCCAAAGTTGTTTCTAGTCTCTTCCTCATTCAACAGGTATTTCCTAAAAGCAATGTAAATGCCAGGCACTGCACTGGGGACAGAGATTGGCAGCATCCAATTGTGATAGGAGCCTGAGCTGTGGATCACATCCTAATGAGCAGCTTTTCCTAATCTCCTGTATACTTAGGAGAATTCATCATGTTATTATAGGGTAGCTCTGGTTCGCTGATAGCATACTTCAGGGAGAAGCAAATGAGGCCCTTTATTCCTTGCATTTGTGTGTAGAATCACCATTCCCAAAGCATAATTCTGATTCCAAACATAACCGCAGGTCAAATTCCATTATGAAAAACTCCTAATGCATATTTAGGGCTAGGGTTTTGTTGTCTGCAGTGAGCAGGCCACTGTTTGTCTGAGATTTAGAAATCCTGTTGTCATATAAAGATTCTGTTGTGTTGAATTTATGTTGGGATTTGTTGTAATGGGATCTGGCCTATAACTTAACTGAGATTTAGCAGAGGGCCACTTTCATTGCCTGAATCCTAGTGCCAGGGGGTACTTGCAAAAGAACCAGCTTTCTCCTAATAAGGTAATTAATACCTCACCATGGTCTGCCTAAAACACATTTTACTGCTTTGCTCATCAGAAGGTAGGATGAGTAATAAAATGTCAAAAGGCAGCCAAGTAAACATTAAAGGAGTGAAAGGCTGTCAACAGCGATCATTTTCATTCTCCCTTTATGTAATGAAAGAGGACAGATCACAACTCCAGACACTTTTGAAAAAAAGTGTTATAAACAGCCAGGTTCTTCTTCTACGGCATTACTTTCAATCAGGTTCTAATCTCACCCAGCTAGAAGAGCACGTATGTTATAATTTAAGATGCTGAGTTGTTTGGGTAACAAATCCAGAAAGGTGACTCATCCTGCTACAACTCACTTGAAAGAGAAAAATATTCAAAAGGAGCAACTGAAAAACTAGCTTTTCAAATACCAAGAAAGTTTTTAGCCAATCAGGTTGTTTCCAGGTATAGACATTATAAGTCAAGATGAAATAAAACATCTACTTGCCAACCTATATGGTGTCAAAAAAGTTCACTGCCCACTTGCCAATCCACAGGGTGTCAAAAATTTCACTATCCACTTTTCAGATTAACAATTAGCCTCAATGCTTTAAATTTAGAGGTATTTCATCAAAAAAGATGTCAGGAGGGTACAGAAAAATATATTTGAAAATACAGTTAACATATGACTTAAAATCATTTACCTTGTTTCCCAATGTTTCAGACATCCTGTACATATTTAGAACTCTTCAAAATACAGGACAAAAAATGAACCATAAAGAAAAAAATACTCCTAATACTAGTGTGAGAAATAAAATATAGACTCTAAAGATTTAAACATGCATGTTACCCTAGCTGTCAAGATTTTAAACACATATACTTTTTGAGCGAGTGGTTCACTTCGTTGGATTTACCTGGCCAAATGACTTATATACACAAAAAGATATGTGCCTGATAATATGCCCTATACCATTATTTGTAGTAGCGAAAGCTTGGGAAAAAAACCTAAATGTTGATCAGCAAAAAATCAGGACACATCCATATACAAGAAACATTATCCAGTCATGAATATTTAACTCACAAAAAGTGTTTCTTAAATCATTTGTAGCACGTACTGGCTACAAATGTCCTCTTGATGGTCTTGAACTAATAGGAAAAAGTTAAATCATTCCTTGAGTTTTCTTGCATAAATGACTTACAGTCCTACAGACTTCCACTTTCATTCATAACTAGGTCTTCAGAGTGCTTATTAAGGACTTTTGAAAATTTGTGTTCATAAATTAAGACAGGATTGCCTAAAGAAGAAATTCCAGAATGACAGAGTAAGGACCTCCAAAAATCCATTCCTCCATAAAAGCAGTAAGAACACTGACAAAAAATTGTCAAAATAAACTTTTTCAAGGCTTTGGAAATTATCCAAACAACCAGAGGAGTGCAACAACCAGAGGAGTGCAACTCTGGCGTGCAACAACCAGAGGAGACTTTATAAGAAAAAACAAACAAACAAACAAAAACCTCCCAGCAGAATCTTGGTAAGAACAACAAGCTTTGTAGCATTTTAAATGGTACTCTTCCCATCCTCCTGTCTTCATTTCTGCAGTAGCCCTGAGAACCAGCAGTCTTACAATAATAACAGCTTAAAAAACAGTAATGTGGCACCCACTGTAGGGGTGGCAAAATGGGCTTGGAGTCTCCAAAGTGTCCTATCCCAAGAAACTTGTCACTATTTGACAAGTCTGGAAAGTTCCCTGCAAAGCCCCCAAGCAGGCCTCATTTTCAGTTGACCTGAATCAAAGCTGGCTTAGTGGTAAAAGCCCTATCCCTGGGTGTGTGTTGAAGATAGTTAGCAGGAATTAACATTGCAGGTGCCTGAAGCAATAATACCACTTGGGGGAAACAAAAGGCTGGCCAAAAATCTTAAAAGAAAAATCTAGATAATTAGATGAATATAGGGGGCTTGGGAAAGCTCCAGCATATTCCTGAGGCTCTAGAAAGTCACAGGAATCCGAAAGACTTTGTACATGTCCACGAAAGACCTAAGAGGGCTCTCTCACCTTTAGTTGACTGTGATGTTTTAAACAAGTGGGAATTGAAAGCTAACATGGAAATATCAGCTGTCAATGTTGATGATGTACACCAACATACACACACAGTCTGTTGGCAAAGGGGAGACTTACTTGTCCTATGTATTTAAGAATATCTTTGTCCAATTATTAGCTGGCTATTAAGGTAACTGAACAGAGACCTCAGTGGGCACACATGACAAAGAATACAGATGTTATAGAATTCATCCAAGAAAGTTACTAAACAGACAACAACAGTAAAGCAACAAACTCTGGGGGCGGGAGGGAGATAGATATGGTTTCCAGAGGTGTAATATCATATCATTTCAAATGTCCAGATTCCATTTCAAATTATGAGACATGAAAAGAAACAGGAAAGCATGGCCCATACATAGGGAAAAAAAAGATGTGGCACATATATACAATGGAATATTACTCAGCCATAAAAAGAAACGAAATTGAGTTATTTGTAGTGAGGTGGATGGACCTAGAGTCTGTCATACAGAGTGAAGAAAGTGAGAAAGAAAAACAAATACTGTATGCTAACACATATATATGGAATCTAAAAAAAAAAAATGGTTCTGAAGAACCTAGGGGCAGGACGGGAATAAAGACGCAGATGTAGAGAACGGACTTGAGGACACAGGGAGCGGGAAGGGTAGGCTGGGACGAATTGAGAGAGTGGCATGGACGTATATACACAACCAAATGTAAAACAGAGAGCTAGTGGGAAACAGCCGCATAGCACAGGGAGATGAGCTAGCTGTTTTGTGACCAGCTAGAGGGGTGGGATAGGGAGTGTGGGAGGGAGACGCAAGAGGGAAGGGATATGGGGATATATGTATATGTATAGCTGATTCACTCTGTTATACAGGAGAAACTGACACAATATTGTAAAGCAATTATACTCCAATAAAGATGTTAAAAAAAAAGAAATTAAAAAAATACTTTATTGCTGAAAACTGCTAACCATCATTGAGCCTTCAGTGAGTTATGGCAGTATCATCAAAGATCAATGATCATGTATCACCTTAATAAACATAACAATAATGAAAAAGTCTGAAATACTGTGAGAAATAACCAAAATGTGACAGGGGGGCATGAAGTGGGTAAACGCTATTGGAAAAACGGCACTGACAGATTTGCTCAATGCAGAGTTGCCACAGACTTTCAATTTGTAAAAAATGCACTATCTGTAAAGCACAATAACATGAAGTATGTCTGTAAAGAACTCTTACAACTCAACAATAAAAAGACAAACAATCCAATTTTAAAATGGCCAAGGATTTCACGAGATATTTCTTCCAAGATGATATACAAATGGCCAAGAAACATGTGAAAAAATGCTCAACATCATTAGTCATGAGAAAAATACACACTGAGACATCACTTCACATATACTAGGATGTCTATGATAAAAAAAGACAAGTGTTCTTAGGGGTGTAGAAACAATGGAATCCTCATACATTCTTGATGGGATTATGAAATGGTCCAGCTGCTTTGGAAAACAGCTTGGTAGTTCCTCAAAATGTTAAACATAGAATTGTATGACACAGCAATTCCATTCCTAAGCATATACTCAAGAGAAATGAAAATCTATGTACACATAAAAACTTGTACACGAATATTCAGAGAAGCACATTCATAATAGCCAAAAAGTGGAAGCAACCCAAACATCTATCAGCTGACAAATGGAAGAACAAAATGTGGTAAATTTGTACAATAGAATATTATTCAGCAATAAAAAGAAGCAAAATACTGATCCATGCTACAACATAGCTGAATCTTGAAAACATTATGCTAAGTGAAAGAAGCCAGTCATTAAAAAGACACAGATTGCATGATTCCATTTACATGAAATGTCCAGAACAGGCAAATCAAGAGGCAGGAAGTAGATTAGTCATTAGCAGGGGCTAGGGGCAGGGGGTAATGAGGAATTACTGCTAATGAGTACTAGGCTTTAGGGGTATTTTGGAGTTAGATATTGGTATTGGTTGCACAATTCTGTGATTATAGTAAAACTAAATTGTTAATTTTAAAAAGGAGAATTTTGGATAGACAACAAGGTCCTACTGTATAGCCCAGGGAACTACAGTCAGTACCTTGTGATAACCCATAAGGGAAAAGAATAGGAAAAACAATGGGGCTTCCCTGGTGGCGCAGTGGTTGAGAGTCCGCCTGCCGATGCAGAGGACACGGGTTCGTGCCCCGGTACGGGAAGATCTCACATGCCGCAGAGCGGCTGGGTCCATGAGCCATGCTGCTGGGCCTGCACGTCTGGAGCCTGTGCTCCGCAATGGGAGAGGCCACAACAGTGAGAGGCCCCGTGTATCGCAAAAATAAAAAAAAAGAAAGAAAGAAAAATAATGTATATATATGTATAACTGAGTCATTTTGCTGTACAGCAGAAATTAACACATTGGAAATCAACTATACTTCAATAAATTAAATTTAAAAAATAAAAAGGAGAGTTTTATGATATGTGAATCATCGTGCAATAAAGCTAGTTTTGTTTTAAGCTGATAGGAATAAAGAAAAAAAAATAGACTGCCAGGATTCTGGAGCCAGACTACTAGGTTAAATCTCAGCTCTGACACTTACTATGTGACCTTTGCAAATTACTTAATCTCTCTGTGCCCTCAGTATACACATCTGTAAAATAGGCATAATAATAGTACCTACTTAAAGGGGTTGTTGTGGGGATTAAATGATTTAGCTATTGTTAGTATTGGGGGGGCAGTTTTCAGGCTTTCTCTAACCTTCTGAGGAAGAAAAGAGGGAAAGAGAGATGATGGAGCAGGTATGTCTAGAACTGGAGGAGAATTAAGTTGAAGATATAAACCCATGAGTGGCTTTATTTCTTTGTGCCGAGGGAAGTCAGGGGTGGACGGGAAAGAAGGATCCCTTTGAAATTACCATGGCAAAGCTAACAAGGAGAAGAGAAGACCAGCTGAAGTAGGAAACCACATATGTTTAGGGATGTCACCTGCATGGCTGTAGCGCTTACAAAAACATGGCACCCCAGAATCAATGACAGAAAATGGAATGGAAAACTTTTCCAGGGCTGTTGATTGGTTAGGGCTGTGGGCAAAGAAAAATGAAGCGAGGGGAAAGGAGTACACTCAGCAATGTCACTGAGGAAGTGACAATGGAGTTTCAGTCAAGAAGACAGGACCGATGTGCTCCGAACAGAGCCAAGAATGAAACAATTCCCTGAAAGTTCTCAAAAGAGATGGTCAGTCTGAAACAAAGTTTACTGCACTGTTGGAAGAAAGAAACTAGAGTTCTTTAACCTAGAAAGAAGACAAATCAACGATGACGTGTTAATTGTTTCACTGATTTTTATTTCTTTCAACATTTTCTCCTAAACCCTTTTTCTCCCATATCTTACCACTGTCAGGTTCTCTCGCTGGCAACTGATTTTACTACTCAGGCTCATAAGGTAACGTAAATTTTAGTGGAGGTGACTTGTTTGAAAGAGCACCCTGAAGAGAAGTACTTAATAATTAAAAAAAAAAAAAACATGAATTTAGCTAGCACTTTCCTCCAAAACCCCATGTATTTTAACATAATTTATCCTATAAATTCCCTAGGACAGCATTTGCTGCACCATCACGTGTAGGTCTAATATTCCTTGAAAAAAAGCATTCTCTAGTTAAAATGTTTTTTAAAAATTATTACAAACGATTCCTCTTTTCCATATTTACAATGAATATTAGCATATTAAGGGCTCTGAAAAGTCCTGCAGTGAGGAAAACTATTCTGTTTGTAAACCTAAAGTTTCCCAAATTCATTTGATCATAGAATCCTCTTTCCAGAGAAGCTTTTACATCATGATTCAGTGGCATCCTGTGAAGCACACTTTGAGACATAGTACTCTGTGAAAAGACAATATTCTCCATAACAAACAGATGGGCAACTAGAATCCCAAAAAGGGGAAGCAACTTCTTATGGCTGAGTAAGGAAAAGACTCCGTTGAGACATCCTGTTCTGTTCCCTTTCGTCCTCCCAATTAAGTGAATTTCCCCAGGCACTGCTCATGGGAAATGTATTCCTGACAGCTAACCACCAGACAAGGGATCTACAAAGGCATTTTCCTTGAGGACATCAAAGCAAGCATATGTAACAGATTACCAAGGCATCTGGGCACCCCGAGGTATAAACATGAGACGGCATCACTTCACCAGTCTCAGTGCTCTACGACCTTTCCTGTGGAAGGCTCCCTCAACAAACATCTCAATCCAACTCTATATTTTTTCAGTAACATTCAATTATTGGAAGTGTCTCATTCTGGTTTCCTAAGACTAAGCCTTGTCCTTTGTAAAACTTTTATTTTGTCTTTAGATCAGCATTCTTTCCCTCATCCAAGAATAGGAGCCTCCAAAGCCGGTGGTAGAGAAGAGTATGGACTGACCGCACATAGATGTCCTCTTTGCTGAGCTTTTTGTTCTGGTCTAAGGTACAAGGAAGATGACAGGAAAGATGAGATGTGCCTCTTTCTTGGTCCTTGTGGCAGATGAAATGATGGTTCAAAAACATTCATCCTCTCCCATATACTGTACCTTCTGAGGGAGAGTATCTTCCTCTGCCTCATTGATGTTGGGCTTGGTCATGTGACTCACTTTGGCCAACAGGATGTTAGGAGGCATGACGTAAGTGCTTCCTCTCTTGCATTTCAGTCACTGCCATGAGGAAAAATCTCCCCAGGTAACTGCTGCCCCTTTAGCATGGGTACCAGATTAAACACGTGGGGGCAGATCTGAGGCCAATCACAGGCTCACAAACAGAGTCCAGCTCACACCTTGAAGTATGACACCAACCCATCCTAGAGAAGCTGACATGATCAAGAAGAAATGACTGTTGTTATAGGTCACTTTGGTTAGGGGTGGACTGCTATGCAGTATCACTGTAGGAAAAGCTAACCGATAAGGTTGGATCACACGTAAAACGTGTATGTCTAATCCGGGTCCTTCATGTGTATTTGGTGTGATCTAGGGGCACCAAGCTGCCCTAGTCATTGGTGGACCTCTTGTGAGAATTTAGCCACTCCTCCTGGCTGACTCCCAGTTGGTGGTCTCGGACCTCATTCCTCCCATGTACATGCCACCTACCCTAAGCAGCGTTGCCCCACGACTCTAAAGCCTCCATCCCATCTACTCTGTCCTCCAACTCCAGCACCTGCAGACACTATGTGGGGGAAAACATCTGTATCTCTGCAGAAGGAGAGGATACTCTGAGCCCATTTGTGCCTAGCCATCCCGGTGGTCACACTTTTCCTGCCTCCACAACTTGCAGACTAGAGATCGCCAGGTCCTGACTTGACTGGAGGGTAGAAAGGGGATAACTGGCAGCTAGTACATGTCTAGACTTTACAAACATCTCTCCTGGAACATCACTCTGTTGACCTTGAGAAGAGGCAGTACTATGTGACTGTAACTTATTTTTCATCTTTTTTTTTTTTTGCGGTATATGGGCCTCTCACTGTTGTGGCCTCTCCCATTGCGGAGCACAGGCTCCGGACGCGCAGACTCAGTGGCCATGGCTCATGGGCCCAGCCACTCCGCGGCATGTGGGATCTTCCCAGGCACGAACCCACGTCCCCTGCATCGGCAGGCGGACTCTCAACCACTGCGCCACCAGGGAAGCCTCATCTGTTTATTTTAAAAATTTATTGATTTTATTTACTGTTGTTTTTGGCCACATTGGGTCTTCGTTGCTGTGTGTGGGCTCTCTCTAGTTGCGGCGAGTGGGGGCTACTCTTCGTTGCGGTGAGTGGGCTTCTCGTTGCAGTGGCTTCTCTTGTTGCGGAGCACGGGCTCTAGGGACACAGGCTTCAGTAGTTGTGGTTCGCGGGCTCTAGAGCACAGGCTCAGTAGTTGTGCACCCGGGCTTAGTTGCTCTGTGGAGTGTGGGATCTTCCTGGACCAGGGCTCGAACCCGTGTCCCCCTGCATTGGCAGGCGGATTCTTAACCACCGTGCCACCAGGGAAGCCCTGTAATTTACTTTAAATTATCTGCATAATCAGGGTGATATCATATATGTGCCAGGTAGTTTAGCCTTAATTTTAGAGGTTGTCTGTTAACACGCTACCAAGAATACACAGACTTGGGGAGACCAGTTACACCGCACTGGAAAGGGCCATAATCCATGGTCAGCTACCATATGCACATTTCTTTTAGCTGAGCTTAGGCAACAACCCACATTTATTACTTAGCATCAGGGATGCCAAAACAGATTCTTATTGGTGAAACTAAAGACCTGTTAATTAGCCTGATGGATGATAGAAACAGGGTCTCACTGATGAAATACAAGGTATCGAAGATGCTTGAAGTGGCCAAAATAGTCTGAACACACTTTCTATCTCTATAGGAACTGGGAATAAGAATCCATTCGGGCCTGTACCCTGTACCCCTTATGATAACACCCCTGACGTAATCCTCAACTGTAGATTCAGCCATTGATTTAGGAGATCTTCTAATCGAAGAGTCCTAACTAGAGAAGACAGAATCCTGTCTCTGTGATGTTGCTGGGCTGGTCTCAAATAATTTCACACAGGGTATGGTGGGAGCATCTAAAACACTGGTTCTCAACCTTGGCTGAACTTTGACATTGCATGGGAAGCTTCTAGAATCCCAAGAGCCAGGGCTCACCCAGGTCAACAGTGTAGGAATCTCTGGAGGGAGGATCAGTATCAGGGCCTTTTTAAAGCTCCCTTGATGATTCCACTCCGTAGCCAGGGATGAGCATCGCTCTTGTACGCTGCAGCATTCTGGAACAGCACTGGGCTTGCAGAAAGGGTTTATGAGCTGTTTTGAGCCTGCTCTGCTAATGAATATTCATTTAGTAAATGTCTCTATGTGTGGGAGAATTTGGCCTGAGGCCTGCTTTCATTAAAACTGGAGCAAGGGCTTCCCTGGTGGCGCAGTGTTTCAAAATCTGCCTGCCAATGCAGGGGACACGGGTTCGAGCCCTGGTCTGGGAAGATCCCACATGCCACAGAGCAACTGGGCTTGTGAGCCACAACTACTGAGCCTGCGCGTCTGGAGCCTGTGCTCCACAACAAGAGAGGCCGCGATAGTGAGAGGCCCGTGCATCGCGATGAAGAGTGGCCCCCGCTCGCCGCAACTAGAGAAAGCCCTCGGACCAAAACGAAGACCCAACACAGCCAAAAATAAATAAATAAATAAAAAAAACTGGAGCAAGGTTACAGAAGAGTGGCCAACACTCACGAACTCTAACCTCTTTGGCCACTCCCAAAGAATCTACAGGGGGCTTCCCTGGTGGCGCAGTGGTTGAAGAGTCCGCCTGCTGATGCAGGGGACATGGGTTCGTGCCCCAGTCTGGGAAGATCCCACATGCCGCGGAGCAGCTGGGCCTGTGAGCCATGGCCGCTGAGCCTGCGCGTCCGGAGCCTGTGCTCCGCAACGGGAGAGGCCACAGCGGTGAGAGGCCCGCGTACTGCAAAAAAAAAAAAAAAAAAAAAATCTACAGGGATCAGATTAGCTTTGGTCCGCTCACAGCAAGGGGACAACTCCCCACTTCCCTTAGAGGAAGGGAAGGAAGATAAAGCTTTTGGTAAATACTATTCTCACTAAAGAGACAACCTTTTTTTCCTTTCCATTTTGCCTCTCGGTTGGGGGTAAGGAAGTCAAGGCCTGTCCTAGAGAAATGGAGCCTGTTAGCAAGCCCTGGAGGGCTACAACTTCTGAACTTGGAATATGGGGTACCTGCACTCTCTGTCCCCACTCTGCGTCTTGGCCACAGTTCTGGAATAACGGGATAACAAGTACCAGGTCCCGAACATCATTCTACTATAAATACATAAACAAGCGGGCACACACAATTATAGAGTCAGGGGCCAAAGCCAACCATCTCAGAAAATGCCTTGACACATTTAAATTCCATGATAAAACGATGGAACAAAGCTGAAAGTGCTACCCCGGGTCTTTACTCCCCAGTCTCCTTACAAGTCTAGATTGCTGAACACGGGGCTGATCTCCACACTAAGCAAACCTCCTCGCTCTGGGAAATCACCTCTGTTATTACCCCTTCAGAGCTCCATCCACTTTAATAGTAGGCATCCATCAGAAGATGGCCCTGAAATAAATAGGCAGTAACAAATAGGACAGGCTACATTCACAGGAAAAGAGAACAAGAAGAGATGAGATTAAATTTTCTGTGCCTTTCATCTTGCATGTCACTCTCACCAGCTGAAATAGTTTACTGTGTCCTTTTTCCACCCACAGCATGCTTGCTGAGCTCTCCTAGCAGAGATCGTGGTCGACAAGAACACCATGTGAATTAGAAACACAAAAAAGACTTTCATCTTATCCTTCTTGAAAGAAAAACAAAAAACAAAAATGATTGTTATGGACTGAACTGTGTTCCCTCCACCACCTCTAAGTTCATATATTGAAGCCCTACCCCCACTGTATTAGGAGTTACGGCCTACAAGGAAGTAATAAAGGTTAAGTGAGGTTATAAAGGTGGGCCTGAATTCCATAGGACTCATGCCCTTATAAGAAGAGGAAGAGACACCAGAGATCTATCTCTACATGTACAGAGGAAAGGCCAGGTGGAGTCATAGCAAGAAGATAGCTGTCAGCAAGCCAAGAAGAGAGGCCTCACCCAAAATGAACCCTGCTGGCACCCTGATCTCAAACTTCCAGCCTCTAGAACTGTGAGAGAATAAATTTAAGTCACGCAGTCTGTAGTATTTTGTTATGGCGACCAAAGCTGACAATATAATGATATTGAATATGCTTCGAAGTTATGAGAAGAAATGGGTCTCCATTTTATGAAGCGGAGTTCTACTAACTAGAGTGGAGAGACTTTTCTCTACCAAAATGGGGGAGCACGTAGAAACTGCAAAGAAAAACTAACGCCTTACTATGTGCCATCAAAAAGCAAGTTGTGGGGCTTCCCTGGTGGCGCAGTGGTTGAGAGTCCGCCTGCCAATGCAGGGGACACGGGTTTGTGCCCCAATCCAGGAAGATCCCACATGCCGCGGAGCGGCTGGGCCCGTGAGCCACGGCTGCTGAGCCTGCCTGTGCTCCGCAACGGAAGAGGCCACAACAGTGAGAGGCCCGCGTACCAGGGGGAAAAAAAAAGCAAGTTCTGAATGAAAGGGGCAAGCTAGTTAGCTCTTTTCGCTGACCATTCAGGACACAGAGTGAAAGTGAAGTTCAGGCCAGTGCACGTAGCACACTTTTAAGCATCAAACCAAAAAACCTGGAGATAAAAGCTTCCAACTGGTTGTAGAAATGCCAATTTCTTCCATTTTTTGCACTGGATCAAGTTAGCATTACAATGCCTGAGCAAGAAATTTCGATCCATGCATGTTTGGATTGGAAACAGGAGCTTTGGAGAACACAATCCCTAAAAAATTCAAAACAAAATCTTCAAGTGAAGACTAATTAGACTAAGACTAATTTTGACTCTTGAAATAAATGTAACAGTACTTGAATTCCTGGAGCTAGGTTAACAGCTAAACAGGCTTCACTAAATACAAGCTACATTTTTCCTTCTCTCTTTAAACAAATGCATCAATCACAGCAGTTAATAACAATGCTCAGTCACAATGTATGAAGTGCTGGAAGTATTTTTTTAAATACCCTTTAGGGACTTCCCTGGTGGCGCAGTGGTTAAGAATTCACCTGCCAATGCAGGGGACACAAGTTTGAGCCCTGGTCCGGGAAGATCCCACATGCCGCGGAGCAACTAAGCCCGGGTACACAACTACTGAGCCCGCGTGCCACAACTACTGAAGCCCGTGTGCCTAGAGCCCACGCTCCGCAACAAGAGAAACCACCGCAATGAGAAGCCCGCGCACCGCAACGAAGAGTAGCCCCCGCTCACGCCAACTAGAGAAAGCCCGCGCACAGCAACAAAGACCCAACACAGCCAAAAATAAATAAATTTATAAAAAAATAAAATACCCTTTAAACAGAAATCTTAAGTTGCTAAATAATATCTTGGGTAAATAAGAGTTTTCTTTTAATATTGCACTTCTTACAATTTACCTATATCTGATCACAAAGTTGAGGCCCTGGTAGTTTATCAGTACATGTACTGTTGAGCTGATTTCAACAATCAACCACTCACTCTTCTGAATTATACCTCTTTCCAGTGAAAATAACCATCACTCCAAAAAACTGCTTCTCTTTGTCCCTCATCAGGGCACAGGACTGAATAGTTACCTGGATACCCGTTGTTGAAAATGTAGACACTTCACCTGCGAGGGCAGCAAAATGCTAAGAAAAGGAATGGCATGCTTCTCAGATTCTTCTTGTACAAGAAAACTTTGGCCAGAAAGCAAATACCGGCCCTGGTGATGAGGAAAGAAGGAAGGGATCTAGATTTTGTGCAGTCTCTGACTTTCAACTCGTATTCTTTCAACTTCAACACACTGTCTCCCAGGAAGAGAGAAAAAGACTTCAGAACGCTTCTGCAGAAGCAAGTCCACAGTGTATCTATTACTGTATAATATAGACCACAAAGATGTTGCTCTGTGCCAAATCTGTGTCTGTTGTGATCCTCTACATAATCCCTTGGCTCACAGACATTTAACCTGTACTAGGATTTCATTTCCATATGCTAATTTGTTGCTTAGTAACTGTTTTTAGAGCATTTTGTGTGTACGTCTGATTTGTCTCCAGGACGACATTGTAAATTCCTTAAGAGCAGGGCCCAAAGAACATTATGACATGATTACAGCATCCCATAAAAACACCCTGTAGAATGAGAAAAGCGGGGGTGGGGTGAAAATCAAGGAGTTCTATTTGTGATGTAAGCTAAAATGGTATACATGAGAAAAATGGGATCCACTGTAGACATCTTTTGAGTTTTGCCAGCCCAGAATCCCTCAACCCATTTTTCTGGTACGAGCATCCCAGTTCTCATTTGGGAACCACCCTCCACCAACCACAGAGGAAGTAATTGAGGCCAACATAGGAGTAGGTGGGTTTGACCCTACTACTCCCTTAGGCTCCAGGGACTGGCACATGGTCTCAGCCCTGGCCAACTGCAATCCTCCACCTCCTTGGCCCAGGGACTGGTTTCGGGACAGACTCTTGTCCCAAGTGGACCAATGAGAGTCAGCCACAAGACTACTGCTGAAACTTTGGGGAAAGATTCTTTTTTTTTTTTTTTTTTTTTTTTGCAGGGGTCGTCAAGCTGATTAGATAAAGCCTAGGTTTGCTAGGATCAAATCCTGCCTGAGATTGAAGCTAACTGAGAGGGAAGCCAAACCCAAGAGATGATCCAAAGAAAATACAAAGTCTGATTTTGTTAGCTAAACACCTACATCCAGTTATGCCTGAAGTCCACCTACCACTTGCTTTTGCTGACAGTACATTTCCTTTTTTTGGTTGAAACAAGTTTGAATTGGACTTCTGTCACTAACAAGCCAGAGTTCTGATTAACACAGGTCCCTCACTCATAGTGGTCTACATTAAAATAAAGTGTGTCAATTACTTACAGGGAAAATGGCAGCATGAGCAAGAGACTTGCGAATCAGATGACACGGGTTCAAATCCTAGCTCTGCTGGGTGTCTCTGAGCAAGACTCAATCTTTTAGCCTCACTGTTCTTAACTATAAAATAGATATTTAAAATATTTATCCCTCAGGCCAATTACATGAATTAAATTAGAAACAGGAGGTGAAATTAGGCTGCCAACTGTGCCAGCCATCTCTGTATTTCATTTGGTGGTTCAGAAATAGCGCCTAATACCTCTTCCCTTCCTTGTTCTAACTAGATCATAAACTTTTTACCTGAAAAGCAGGGAAGGGTAGACAGCAGTTCTCCAAGTGTGGTCTGGAAACTCCCAGGGATCCCCAAAATCTTTCCAGGGGGTCTGGGAGGTAAAAATATTTTCGTAATAACACTAAGATGTTACTTGTCAATTTTGCTTGAGTTCTCTAATGAATGTTAAATGGAGTTTTCGAGAAGCTAAATAATTTGTGATATCACAACAAATTGAATACAGAAGCAGATATGATTACCCAGCTGTCTTCTGTTAAGCTAGACATTAAGATTTTGAAAAAAAAATGCCATTGTGCACACTAATATTTTTGCTGTTTGGAAAATATGACATTTATGTTAACATATAATAAGTTTTTTATTTTTATATTTTAAGTAAATTAGTAAGTGAATATTTTTAAAGTTCCCAGTTTGAATTCTGATTATGGTAAATATTTATAGATATAACCCACATAAACTAAAGCTCTTTTAAGATACTAAAGGGATCTTGAGAACAAAAACTATGAAAACTCATGAAGTTAAAAGCATGGACTTTGGAGCCAGACTAGATGAGTTCAAATTTTTGCTACTTAAAGAGGGACTTAAATTCTCTTTATTGGTCTTAGTTTTCTCATTTGTAAAACGGGCATAATTATAGTACCTATGTTCCTAGTATAAAGTTGAAATGAGTTAATACATGTAAAATGCTTAGCTCAATGCCCAGTACACAGTGAATGTTCAAAAAAAAAAAAAAAAAAAAACTTAGTTGCTCTAATTATTACTATTAAAGTTGAAAATATAGAACAGGAAAAAAAGAATTATACAAAGCTCTACAATATGTACACTGTTTTTGCTGTAGCAATTCCTTTCAGCATATTATTTATGAATATTTATCTAAACTCTGTGCATTCAAAAATTAAAATAAATAGATTGTGCCCTTATGGAACTTACAATTTACTAATAGGAAGAATAATTACTTAGCTTATACTTTGTACCAGGCACTGTTCCTTGACTGTTCAATTTATTCCACTGAGATATGTAGTGTTGGTTTCAGCATTTTACAGCTGCTGTAACTGAGGCTGACACAGATGTAGGAACGTTCCCCAAATCATACAGTTAGTGAATAGGCATATATCAACTCACACCTACATGTGCCAGACAATAAAGCCCTTGCTCTTTAGCAGGACCCTGCAGAATCCATACTGGAGTGGCCGAATCCTGGGACATTCTCAATCAAAGTTTACCTCCAAAGGAAAATGGAAGTACATCCTCACTCCAAAAAGGCCCAGAGAAATCCCAATACACCCACTTTTATGGTCCTCCTCCTAATATTGAAGGCTTTAGGGACACGAAGAATGTAATGATTCCTGTTATGGCTTGGGGTACAGAACAGTATTGTAAATCTGAGAAGTAAGGTCTCATTAATCCCGTTCTTTAGAAAACACAGAAATGAGTCATATTATACATCTTTACAGAAGGGAGGTGCCTGATTATGAGGGGTATTACCTGCTTTCAAGTGATGCCTATGAAGGAAAAAGCTCTTCTCAGACAACAATAGAGAGAAGAACCACCAAATAAGACCCGGAAATGTCGCACACAATTTGTAGCCTAAATTATAGACTGTTCTCCCTTGCTGTACAATCTTGCAGAAAAAAATGAAATGTGCCCCAGGGGAATGAATAATAGCTAAAGACAACCAAAAATATGGTCTTTAGGAAGAGAAGCAATAAAGCATCTATTACTTTTAGTAATTTCTCATTGTTTGTCTTGGGAGGGTGTTTTTTTCTTTTTTTCCTTTCTTTTTCTCAAAAGATTCATTTTCAGATTAGTCAAAGAGGGCTGGAAAATGCTGGGAAGTTGAAGGTACTTCTGAATCGTTTTCTGGGGCAATGCTGCAAAGCTTTTCAGGGAAAATGATGCCACCCTAGCCTAGAAATCTGTGTGAGCTACAGAGTTTAAACAAGACAGAGAGCAGAGACCTTGGTGTAACTGACCCCTGCCATTTAGTTGAACTTGGAATAGACTTTCTCTGTAATAGAGGAAGGAAAACCTGATATAAATTAAGTTCTATGGGACCAAAAATGGATGTAGGAAAATAAAGGAATAAATTTTAAAAATAAAGGGAAAAATGTGCATTAGAATATGTTTTAACCACAGCAGAAAAAAAAATTATTCCTTATAAAAGTGGTGAATACAGGTTTACAAATGAGATTATATTATTGTGGTATTACGGATTAAAAGGAGCTCCCTCTCTGTAAAATGGTGCAATTACTGTGGAAAACAGTATGGAGGTTCCTCAAAAAAATTAAACATGGAATTACCATATGATTCAGCCACTCCACTTCTGGGTAAACACCCAAAAGAACGGAAAACAGAGACATTTGTACACCCATGTTCATAGTAGCATTATTTACCATAGCCAAAAGGTAGAAGCAACCCAAGTGTCCACTGGAGGATGAATGGTATATACCTACAAAGGAATATATTAATTCTTAAAAAGAAAGAAAATTCAGACATATGCTACCACGTGGATGAGCATTGGGGACATTATGCTAAGTAAATTAAGCCAGTCACAAATACTGTATCATTCCATGCAAATGACGTATCTAAATAGGTTACACCTGGAGCAGTCAAATTAATGAGACAGGAAGTAGAATGGTGGTTGCCAGGGGCTGGGGGGAGGAGGAGAGGAACAGGGAATTACTGTTAAATGTGGACAAAATTTCCGTTTAGGGAGATGAAAAAAGGGTCTGGAGATGCATGGTGGTGATGGCTGCACAGCAATGTGAATATTTTTTTTTTTTTTTTTTTTTTTTTTTTTTGCGGTACGCGGGCCTCTCACTGTTGTGGCCTCTCCTGTTGCGGAGCACAGGCTCCGGACGCTCAGGCTCAGCGGCCATGGCTCACGGGCCCAGCCGCTCCGCGGCATGTGGGATCTTCCCGGACCGGGGCACGAACCTGTGTCCCCTGCATCGGCAGGCGGACTCTCAACCACTGCGCCACCAGGGAAGCCCAATGTGAATATCTAAATGCCACTGAACGGTTCCATGGATGGTTCAACGGGGTTAAAATGGTAAACTTTATATATGTTTTGCCACACTAAAAAAAGGAAACTGAAAAAAAAAAAAAAAAAGCAAAACACAAAGCACAAAACCAGCCCCCTCCCCCATCTGCACTTTTTCCAGACAACGTCAGGGTGCTGCTCCTCCTACCCAGAGGCAGAATCCCCTTGCCCAGCCCTGCAATCTGGGCTGGCTCTGGGACTAGCTTTTACCACAGAATGTGGTGGAAGTGACATTCTGGGAAGTTGGACCTGAGGCCCTGAGATGCCTAGGAGCTTCCACTGTCCACTCTGGGGACTCAGCCACCACGTAAGGAAGTCCAGACCATCTGGCTGGAGAGAGAAGCCACATGGAGAGAGAGGCCCTGCAAGATGGGAGGCCGGGGGCGGGAAAGAGGCCACATGAGGAAAACGAAGGCATCCCAGTCAACAGCCAGCAGCCAGTTATGTGAATGACGCCATCCTGAATTCTCTAGAACCAGCTGAGCTGCCTCAGCCAGCACCATGCGAAACAGAGACACTCATGCAAGCTGAGCCTTGCCCAAAGCCCTGATCCATAGAATGGTAGCCAGTGGGTGGGTTTTCCTACGCCACTGCATTTTGAGGTGGCTTGTTTCACAGCAATAGATAATTGAAACCATCCGGCAAACACATGTTGCACTTTTAGAGAATTTCCTCTTACGTAATCCTACTTCTACTACTATTTATTACATTCATCCACTCATTCAACAAATATTTGAGTATCTGCTCAGCAGCAGGACTCTTCCCAGCATTTGAGATCTATCACAGAATGAAACAAAGGTCCCTGCTCTCAGGGAGCTTATGTTTTAAAAGGACGCAATGACAGTCAATAAATGCAATCAATAATAAATTAGTGAGTATATTAGAAGGTAAGGTGTGACAGAAAAGGAAAACGTAGAACAGAGTGCTGGAAGTTGGCATCAGAGAGGGTAGGGATATAGGTATTTCTTCTTAGTGGGCCAGCACAAATCTTTTCTGTGAAAAGATAACTCATCTTTTCTATCCTGCATTTGTTGTTATCTGACCTTTTCTGATGAGGCTTAGTTTTAATTAAATATAATCACTGTGCTAATGGATATAAATATAGGCAACTCAGTTCATCATCTTGATTACAGAAAAAAGTATATGTTCTCTCATACTGCTTTTACTATTAAAAAAAAAATTCATCTGCAGGCAAAACCTTGAGGAAAGACATGGAGATCCAAAAGTTACCAAATTCCCACCCCAAATCTAGAAGGGCACCTGTGGATTTTCTACAGCCGTTATGCCAAGCTTGCACACAAGAGTGACAATTCATGATGCTGAATGCTGAACAGTATAGCTTGCTCTGAAAAGGATTTTTACTGCTCACATTCTATCAGCTTCACACAAATTCATGGTTAAGACAATATGCTTTGGTGTCAGGCACACCTTGGTTCAAATACAAGTTCCACCACTTACAACCTGGTTGACCTGCTCCCTAAACTTCAGTCTCCTGGTCTATAAAATGGGGATAATTATACTGCACCTCACAGAAGGAAGGATTAACGAGACCAAATACAACTTAAATTATTTAGTCAGTGGCTATAAAATGGTAAGCAATAAATAATGTTATCTATTATCATGTGATTATTTTTAGAAAGTATTCTCAGGTATAAAATACGGTGGAGAAGAATGACAGTCAACGCCTGACTGTATAACCATGGAATGAGTCATCACTGGATTGTTCACAGGTCCTCCACATCTTTTAGAAGCGTGAAGGCCAAAGAGCTCTGGAACTAGATTCAAAGAAAGCTCATGCTTACGGGTGCCTCCCTGTTCTAATCACATTCTGAGGCTAGACATAAGTGACCTTTTAATTATGCGTGACTCTGGTGCAGAATCTATCAGAAAGGGTCAAGTTGAAAGCCAATGTCAAATGGACAGAAAGATACTCTCCTCGATATCTGAATATTGAAGGCCCCGTGAACCACCCCTCCTACCTGAATCAACCTGAGACTGAACCCTAGGGATTCCCCTGCCTTCTTGAAACAGTATTTCTGACTTTGGATCAGCACGTAATGATGAATAGAAGGGATTTTTGTCTTTTGGGGGTAGGAGGTGCGAGGGGACTGTCTGGTGTCTAAACTCCTTCCTACGGTTGGAGAATCCCTGCCTTATAAGTGGAAGATAGAGCCTATCTCTCAGCAGAGAGGGTGAAAAATCCAAACCTCACTCCCGGCTCTCCCGGCAGCTAGGGGAAGGCCTGAGCAGTTGCGTGGCCTTGTCCAGTCTAAAATCTGGATCTACTGACACAAAGGAGCAGGGATGGGGGGTGATGCTGGTCTGTCAACCAGCTGCGACATGCGCAGAGGCGGCAGCACACTAAGGTAATGAGCCGTAGCCACCACCGTGTGCTGCAGTGGCAGCCGTGTCCAGGTGGATCCCTCGTGGACATGCTTCTGGTTGTCTGACTCAACACACTGCTTCTCTTTGATGTGTCTGTGCTCAGAGCCTGGCTCTCCTGCCTTCCTGGAGGTTTAGTGAACTTCCTGATAACCTCTGAATAACAGTCTTCCTGCTCCAATCAGCCCAAGCTCATGGCTGTAACTTACAACTAAGAAGCCTGATGGATGTAGTAATTCTAAAACATCTACCACTGGGTGAATCTGACCAGGTGCCAGGCTCGGGGCTCTGGATATTAAGTATGTTATCTCCATTTATTCTCACCACTACACTGCAAAGAAATCACTCTTATCTCCCTATTTGAGATAAGGAAATTGTTAAGTGGTGGAAATGGAATTTGACTTCAGGCCTCTATAATATGAAAACACATTCAGTTAACCATTAGAATATACTTAACTCTTACCCCTTGTTATTTAGATCTTTAATTGAAAAAATGTTATTTAGCACCTACTATATGCCAGGCACTGTTCTAGACACCGAGGAGAGACTAGTGAGTAAAATAAGCAAAAATCTGTGCCCTAACAGAATTTACATTCTAGATCTTTGCTACAGACTGAATATTTGTATATCACTAAAATTCATATGTTGAAACACTAATTCCTAGTGTGATGGTATTACGAGGTGAGGACTTTGGGAGGTGATTTGGTCATGAGGCTAGAGCCCTCAGGGATGGGATTAGCACCCTTATAAAAAAGACTCTAGGGGCTTCCCTGGTGGCGCAGTGGTTGAGAGTCCGCCTGCCGATGCAGGGGACACGGATTCGTGCCCCGGTCCGGGAGGATCCTACATGCCGCGGAGCGGCTGGGCCCGTGAGCCATGGCCACTGAGCCTGCGCGTCCGGAGCCTGTGCTCCGCAATGGGAGAGGCCACAGCAGTGAGAGGCCCGCGTACCACAAAAAAAAAAAAAAAAAAAAAAAAAGACTCTAGAATGCCCCCTTGCCCCTTCCATTATGTGAAGACACAGCAAGAAGACAGCTGACTATGAATCTGGAAGCAGGCCCTCATCACTGAATCTACCAGCGCTTTGATCTTGGCCTTCCCAGCCTCCAGAACTGTGACAAGAAATAAATGTTTGCTATTTATAAGCCACCCAGTCTGGGACTTCCTTGGCTGTCCAGTGGGTAAGACTCTGCGCTTTCAATGCAGGGGAGTGGGTTCGATCCCTGATCCAGGAACTAAGATCCCACATGCTGCACGGTGCAGCCAAAAAAACCCCAAAAAACAAAAAAAAGCCATACACTCTGTATTTTTGTTATAGCAGCCTGAACGAACTAAGACAGTCTTGTATTCTTGATTCTTATTCGGCTGGCTAGTTTTCTTTAATGATGCTGTGTTCTCTGTTCTGACCCCAGCCTAAAAATTTAACTCCATCTAACCCCACCATTCTATCTAGTTCAGCAGAAAGAGCCCAGATCAGGGATGGCACATGTGTAGCAAACTCTCAGCTCCTCCTAATCCATCACGGAGCCTGCGAGCTGTCTCAGAGCCTCCACGACACAGCTCTGCAGGCGGACACGGCCCCACGAGCCAGAGTGCCTGGAGAGGGGAATCCTATTTATTCACCATCTGTATGAGGTCGCTATTGCTGCCCTAACAAATCACTGCAGACCTAGCAGCTGAAAACACCACTCTTTCGTGACCTCACGGTTCTGGAGGTCAGAAGTCCAGGGGGCTTTACTAGGTTCTCTGCTTTAGGTGTCACAAACCTACAACCAGGTCTTGGTGGCTTAGCCTCTTATCTACATGCTCTGGGCGAAGAATCTGCTTTAAGCTCCTTCAGGTGGGTGGCAGAATTTACTTCTTTTTAGTTGTAAACCCAGATGACCTCCTTTTTGCCTTCTGCCATATAACATAACACAATCCTGGGAGTAACATCAGGGGCAAAGGTCGTGGAAGCTGTCTGACAATTTCTGCCTATCACACTGCCCTTAACTGGGCCTCTTGGATAGTTATCATTTCAAAGAGTCTGGGCAGTCTCACTGGGAGGGTGACAAGCCGGACATCAGTAAACAGCCTCCATGGAGGTCTTGGGGAACAGCATACCAGGCTCTATAAGTGCAAAGTCCTGAGGAAGGAGCTCAGCTAAGATCAGAGTGGAGACCAGATGGCTGGGGCAGTGTGAGCAAAGCAGAGGGCAGGAGGAGATGAGGTCCTGAAGGGGCTCTGAATCAGATTTTGATGTGAATAATTACATAGGTTGCAAGCATCCCTCTGGCTACTGAGTTGAGAAGAAAGAGACTGCAGAGAGGCCTGGGCAGCCGAGGGACCAGTTGTGGGGCTGTTGCAATAATCCGGGCAAGATATTCTAGAATAACAACAACAAAAATAGGCAAGTAACAATACCGCCCTCAGAGCGGATGTGAAGATTAAATTATTAATTATTAAATTACATTAATAAACTAAATTATTAAATGTTATTAAATTATGCATGTAAAGCATTAGAATCTGCCTATCACATAGTAAGTGCTCAATAAATATTAACTGCTACAAAATAAAATTTAAAAAATAAAATTAAAAAGTGAATTTATTGTATGTTAATTACTTGGAGTTCAATAATGCTGACCTAAAAAAGTGTAATCATCATCATCATCATCTGGGCAAGAAAGGACAGAGGCTCAGAGTGGAGGGGCTTGGGGTAACAGAGTGTCTATTTCCTCTGGAGCAGTCAGATTCTACATACATTTTGAAGGTGGAGCCCACAAGATGAGAGAAAGACAAAAATGAAAAAGGCTGGCTTTAGCATTTGCAAGCTGTGCGTCTTTGGGCAAACCCTGGAAAATAACCATGCGTAGTTTATTAGGTAGTAAAATAAAATGGGACAGTTTTTGTATACCTTGCAGGGTTTTTGTGAGAATTAAATATGGTAATGTGTCCTGAAATCTAGCAGGTGCTCAGAAACTGTCAGCTTTGCTTTCCTAATTGCTTGCTATTAAATGCCAGGTTCCTCCTCGTCCCAGTGAGACATTCTCTTCCTTCTTAGACCGGCTCTTAAATAAATACATTAAACCAAACTCAGTTTTCAGTTAAAAATGGGGAGGGGGGCTTCCCTGGTGGCGCAGTGGTTGAGAATCTGCCTGCCAATGCAGGGGACACGGGTTCGAGCCCTGGTCTGGGAAGATCCCACATGCTGCGGAGCAACTGGGCCCGTGAGCCACAACTACTGAGCCTGCGCATCTGGAGCCTGTGCTCCGCAACAAGAGAGACCACGACAGTGAGAGGCCTGCGCACAGCAATGAAGAGTGGCCCCCGCTCGCCACAACTAGAGAAAGCCCTCGCACAGAAACGAAGACCCAACACAGCCAAAAATAAATTAATAAAAAAAAAAAAAAAAAAAAGGGGAGGGAAAGGCCAAAGTCTGTTCCATTCTACAGTTTTGATCAAGGAGTTAAACAAGAGTTTGAGAGGCTTAAAGCAACCCTCAAACAGGAGAAATGGCTAAGAGTTTCCGGCTATGGGTATAAAATGGGATTAAGAAGATGATTTTCCTAGCGGGGCTCCCCTTCTGGCTAAAAGGGTACTTGTCTAGCATAGGGAAACAACTCAACATACAGTTAAATGAAAATATGTATAAATCAACTATACTCCAGTAAACATTTTTTAAAAAAGGAAAATATGAATAAATACTTGAAACTCCTAGGTAGGGCTTTGGTATGGGGTCCTCCTACCTATGGGATGAAGGACCCCCACTAATATTGCACAAGGCAGGAATATTTGTCAGGCAGCTGTTATTGACATGGCAGAAGTGCTAAGGTTTTTATTCTTATCCTTTCCTTACCACTTCCTAGCTGTGGCTCCTGGGACAATTAATCCAAGCCCCAGTTTTGCCATCTGCATTTCCTCCTTTAGTTACTGACTAGATTAATGATACATGTAACAAGCCCAGTAACAGTGCCTTGTACCTCATAAGTCATCAATAAATGGTTAACTGTTATTATTATCAACTTTCCTATTAATAAAAATAGCTTCTGGGTGTGAGAACCAGGAGCTTCACAGTCAGCCTCGCTCTGATGCACAGCTCTATTTTTTTCCTCCTTTCTCTCTCTCTGACATAGGAAGAGTCAAATTTAGTACACAGATCCAAAAACGAACTCGAGACGATATTACAGAAGGCCATTTAATACCAGTGCTGCCCTCCAGTTTGACTTCTTTCTTTCTGGTGCTAAATATGCTAATTCCTTTCTGTCCCTTCTCACCGCCACCCCACAAGCCGACTCTCCATTGACCCATCTGAGTGACTCACACAGTTTGCTGTGATGCATCTGGAGCTTCTCACAATCCTGCTTTCTCCCAACCTACGCAGATTTGTGTCATCAGCAAATTTCACCAACTTGCCAGTGAGAGAGTTGACATTTACATACCCACAGCTCCAGGCAGCAGTGACCAAGACAGTGAATTTCTAATGAGAAAGGTGCTGGTCCCGGAAACAAATATTTGACCGTTGGAAATTTCCAGAAGGGAGTTAATCATTTTAACCCATTCTCAGCCATTTTCCTTCTTTGTCTATTTCACTCTTCCCTTCTGCATTCCCCGACACCTCCCCCCGCCCCGAGATGTAAATGATTACCAGGATTTCTAGAAGACCAGCCAATGCGAAGGAAGATAAAGGGGCAGGTAATCCTTCAGGTAATCCTTTGCTTGTCTGGATCATCAGACAAAGTTCGCTATAAGATCAGTGGCTGTTTTTGGAGGAAAAACGGCAGAATGCCTTGCTCTCCAAAGTACGGGGCATCACAGATGATTGACAAAGATGCATGGGTGCTGCCCGATCGAGGGCAGTGCTATTTATGTCTGTCCAATCTCCCCTGCCTCTTCTTTGTGGAAAAGCAGCCCAAGTTTCCCTTGGTAACAGGCTCCTGCCCT
This sequence comes from Mesoplodon mirus, assembly GCF_964341445.2. Lineage (NCBI taxonomy): Eukaryota > Metazoa > Chordata > Mammalia > Artiodactyla > Ziphiidae > Mesoplodon > Mesoplodon mirus. The sequence goes on along the minus strand of NC_138988.1, from coordinate 25,685,060 downwards.
AATTTTGGTGAGAATGTCAATCAAATTCCAGGCCCCCACATCCAGCCCTTACCAGGCACATGACCCCAATCAAGCCCATTTAGTTTCTCTCCAGCATGATTGAGAATTTTCAGCAGAGAGGCACAAGATGGAAGAAGTTGGACCAACAGACATGGGTTCCTGCTGCCTTGATCCTTAGGTCCTATTCTTCTGACGTCTGCTTTTTCTGCTTTGCCTTAGAACCCGGGAGGCACTCTATAACCCTTCTTTTATTGAAATTAGCAAAATCAGTTTTCCTTGCTTGCCATCAAAGAATCCAAACGGATACAAGCTCTAAATCTAGCCTTCCCAAGGAAAAAGCACCAGTTCAAAAAAGCAATAAACTGACATGCTTTTATTTACCAGGTGTGCACTGCTATTTATTGCAAACAAGGAGCCCTTTTCAAGACAGCAATAAAATTGGCACTTTGGGCTATCTTAGGGTTAATAATTCTCATTTCTTCTGCCCCCTACTGGGGAAGAGGGGGAGGCATAAAAGCACAAATGTAACTGATAGACCAGCGCTCTAATGGGATTCATTAAGCAAGGCTAGTGGGTTTCATCAGCATATGAAAAAGAAAAAAGTTTGAAAGGAAAGAGATGTAGGTCAAAACTACATAGAGATGGGTTTGCAAGAGTAGGATAATAGAGACTCAGTCAGAGGTTAGGCTCTGAAATCATCATATAAGGCAAAAATGATAGTCACAATTAACTTATGTCTTGAATTACCAATGAGGTATGATATAACTGATAACCTCACACAGGGAAACTATTAATATAAATTTATTACATACACTAAAAGATACAGTGTGTAATAAGAGTACCTATGCAAAGTGTAATTTTATATTGTTAATTACATAAGAAAATATCTGAACATGTGAAATTACCATGTGTGAGAAGTCCCCATGAACAGAATGGAAAGCAGAATTGCCTGTAGGATTTTAAGTGTTATTTTTATTTTGGAAGGAGGTTGGTGGCCAAGTACGTAGTCAATGCAAATTAAAAGCGTAACTAATACTATGTCTGTGACCTGAAGAGGCCATGTACTTTATCAGGGGACCTGGCTGCAATTAGGTCGCTGCTACCACTTCCAACAGCATCAGAAACTTCCTCACGCCTACAGAGATGGATTTCTCCTATAGGCCCTGAACACTAAGAGATACAGATTATCCTAAAATGCTTTACTTGTTCTGGCTTCCTGTAATAAAAAACAAATACAAGTCTATAAAAACATTTTAACAAAATACTAAGATAACATGAGCAAATAAATGGAATTTAGAGGCAGAGATAAATATAAAAATGCAGGTACAAGGATGTGCCTTAAAATCTCATAGAATCACAAAATAATTTAGGCCTGAAAGAAAACTCAAAGACAGTCTAATTTAATTTTTTAAGCTATAATGCTTAGTGCACAGTAGGAACTCAAAAATACTTGTTGAGAGGATAAACAATTTAATTTTTTAAATTAGGAAATGACAGTGATTAAAATGGCTCTCAAGTTCATGGTGATATTTTTGTTTTTAAGAAAAAGAAAAAATGAGCGAGGGGAGGGAGGGAAATTTTTTAGAAGTATGAGAAAATAAAAGGTAAAGCTCTTCTAGACAGGAGAATTCCAGCTGAAAAATGGTGAATGAATAACAGCATTAAAAAATCAACATCTTGTAACTCCCAGTATAATAACTGACTCAAGCAAGGCTCATCAATGGATGCCACAGTCAGGTGAAAGGTTCTGAGGAACAAGAGATTTACATAGATTAATTATTAACTATAATGGGAGAAGTTACCTTTATAATAGAGAGATCTGGCAGACACCCCCTTGATCAAATGATCAAAATAATAAGCATCGCCAATTTCAGGACAAACTGACATCATGTACCTCCAGAAGTGATGCAAGGGAAGGACACAGCATCACCCATGCAATATTCTTCCCCCAAAAAAGTCTATTCTAATTCCAACCTTAAGGGAACAATCAGAAAAATTCAGAATGTGGATCATTCTATAAGATAATTAGCCTGGGCTTCCCTGGTGGCGCAGTGGTTGAGAGTCCGCCTGCCGATGCAGGGGACACAGGTTCGTGCCCCGGTCCGGGAAGATCCCACATGCCGTGGAGCGGCTGGGCCTGTGAGCCATGGCCGCTGAGCCTGCACGTCCGGAGCCTGTGCTCCACAACGAGAGAGGCCACAACAGTGAGAGGCCCGCATACCGCAAAAAAAAAAAAAAAAAGATAATTAGCCTGAACTCTTCCAAAAATATCAATGTCACAAAAAACAAAAAAGGGGGAATTTTTTCTAGTATTTAGGGGACAGGACAACCACACATAACAGGTGAACCTTGAATGGATCCTACCCAGACTTTTTTTAAGGCAGGGAAGGACATTTGGGGGAATACTGGGGAAATATGAATATGGATTATATATTTGGGATTATTGAATTAATCTGACATTTCTTCAACACAATAAAGGTATGGTGGTTATGTAGGAGCATAACCTGGTTCACAGCCTAAACGTGCTAAAGACCTTTGAGGTGATGGGTCCTTATCACCTTATGGGTCCTTTGAGGTGATGCATTTGCAAATTACTTTCAAAGGATTCAGCCCTGAAAAATTATACCTGCCCCCCCACCACCACACATACACACACAGAAGAAGCAAGCAAATGTGGAAAAAGATTAACACCTGATGAATCTACCGGAAGGTATAGGGATATTCCTTGTGCTGTTCTTTCAGTAATTATGACATTTAAAAAAAAAAAATTGAGGAACCAGGCTGAGAGACAACTTTAAATGACAATGCAAATCACTGGCAATATTATCCATGACAGCTTAGTCTATTCTTTGGTTTCCCCAGGCTTGAATAAAAGATATTCTCACTAACCCAGAAGCTGTTAAAAGTCAAGGCCTCATAGGAATTCAAGAGCCTACATCAAAAATACTTGTAGCCAGAACATATAGAGAACATTTACAACTCAATAATAAGAAAAATCCAATTAAAAAACAGGTAAAAGGTATTTCCTCATAGAAGATATACAAATGACCCGTAAGCATATAAAAGGATGCCCAATACCATTAGCCACTAGGGAAATGCCAAACAAAACCACGAGACACCACTTCCCACCCACTAGAATGGCTATAATCAAAAAGACAGACAATAGCAAGTGTTGGCGAGGTTATACATTGCTGGTGGGAATGCAAAATGATGCAGCTGCTTTGGAAAGTTCTTCAAAGTTAAGTATAGAGTTACCCTATGACCCAGCAATTCCACTCCTCTCCTACCTATATACCCAAGAGGAATGAAGATACATATACACACAAAAACTTATACAAATGTTCGTAGCAGGATTATTTATAAAAGTCAAAAGTGGAAGCAACCCAAATGTCCATCAGCTATGGTATAACCATACAATGGAAGATTATGTGGCAGTAAAAAGGAATGACATGCAACAATATGTATGAAACTTGAAAACATTACGTTAAGTGCAAGAAGCCAGTTACAAAAGACTACAGATTGTATGATTCCATTTATATTAAATGTTTAGAATACGCAAATCTGTGGGGTCAGAAAGTAGATTAATGGTTGCCAGGGGCTCAGAGGAAGAGGGGAATGAATAGTGACTGCTAATAGGTATGGGGTTTCTTTCAGGGATGATAAAAATGTTCTAAATTAGATTTTAGTGATGGTTTGACAACCCTGCACACATGCTTTAAAAAAACCTGTGTGCTTTAAATGAGTGAACTGTAAGGTATGTGAATTATACCTTGATAAAGCTGCCTTAAAATATATATATACAATTATGACCAAAAATAAAAAAGTGTTTGCAGGCAGCTTTGCCCCTAATGTTTGATCCTTCTAGCATGAGATTCCTTCCAGTCTGCTACAACTCAGAGGTAAGTTCCTAGTATCCATTCTAAAGGCCTTCCTTCAGATCTCTGGCTAATGGACAAAGAAAAGATACAGGAGGCATAACTTGCCTTCTTGCCAGCATCAGTTAGTATTAAGTCACTCTGAGCCATCCTCCCACACCAGGAACATAAGCACTGACTGATCAGCTGGTACCAAATTGTCCCTGGGCGATGATCACACGTACAGAATCAGGCTCAAAACTGCTCTCTGAGGCAGCCTGCTTCTGAAGCATCTGCTTTCTTAGACGAATTGGGAGTTTCAAAATTAGCAAAGTAAGAACCAGGTTTTTAAAGGGATAGAAAATGGTTTAGGCATGGATGAGAATAAAGAGGGAAAGGTGGGCAATGGGACAGGCAGGGAAGAGGAAAGAGCTGTGTGTGTGAGGCTAAGTAGTCACGTGATGTTTCAGCCCTTCCAGCAACCTGTCCTCCTCCTTCTGGAAACAACTGATTCCCATGGGGAATCGCTCTTTCTCTGTACTACAACCCACTTGGTTTGGGTGGTGCCGAAGCTCAGCTCCAGGGTAGGCCTCATGACCTGGTCTAAGCCAACCGGTGCATTCATTCCCATTGTTGCAGTGACTGGTTCAGGGGCAGGCTCGTGACACAACTGGGCCAATGAGATGCAGGCATAGGATTTCCGCTGAGAAAAAAAAGACTCTGAAGATTTTAAGCCAAGAGCAGGTGGCAGCTATCTAGCCACCACAAGGGGAGCCCTTGCATGAGAGTGGGAAAAAACAGTGGGGGGAAGGGCCTCATATCATAGGAGACCCTGATCTAGAAGCCAGAACTCCTGGCAGTTTGAGCCACTGAGTCAGTCACACCTACCCCCTCCTGTTTTTCTTAAACTAGTTTGTATTAAAATGCATTCTGCCCGTTGCGATACAAAGAACTCTGCTTGACATGGAAAGAAATCAACAGAGTTCCACCAGTGATTCCCCCAGTGACCACCGGATCAGGGGAACACGATCCACGATGGTTAATTTTATGTGTCAAGTTGGTGAGGTTACAGTACCCAGATATTTGGTCAAACATCCTTCTATGTGTTTCTGTAAAGGTATTGTTAAAGGTCAGGTGAACATTTATTTATTATAAATTTATTTATTTTATTTATTTTTGGCTGTATTGGGTCTTTGTTGCAGTGAGTGGGCTTCTCATTGTGGTGGCTTTTCTTGTTGCAGAGCACAGGCTCTAGGCATGTGGGCTTCAGTAGTTGTGGCTCACAGACTCAGTAGTTGTGGCTCGCTGCCTCTAGAGCACAGGCTCAGTAATTGTGGCGCACCGGCTTAGTTGCTCCGCGGCATGTGGGATCTTCCCGGACCAGGGCTCGAACCCGTGTCCCCTGCATTGGCAGGCGGATTCTCAACCACTGTGCCACCAGGGAAGCCCAGGTGAACATTTAAAACACTAAACCGTGAGTGAAGTACACTGCCCTCCATAATGTAGGTGAGTCTCATCCCATCAGTTCAAGGCCTTAGCAGGAAAGCTGACTCTCCTGGAAGAAGAGGGAATTCTGCCAGCAGAGGACCTCTGGATTCTAACTGCAACTCCTTCCTGGGTCTCCAGCCTGCCAGCCTACCCTGCACACTTTGGACATGGCAGCCTCCACAACTGTGTGAATCAATTCCTTAAAAGACATCTCTCTCTCCTCACCCTCCACCCCACTTCTCTCCCTCTCTTTCTCCCCCTCTGTTCTTCCCCCCTTCCCTCTCTCTCTCTCTATACACACACATACACACACACAGTTTAACCATGGACAACGTGGGGGTGAGGGGCACCGACCCCCAGGTGGTCAAAAATCCACCTATAACTTTACAGCTGGCTCCCATATCCATGGTTCCACATCTGCAGACGCGACCAATCACAGACTGTGCAGTACTGCAGTGCACAGTTATTGAAAAAGTCTGCCTGTCCGTGGACACACAGAGTTCAAACCCATGTTCTTCAAGGGCCAACTGTGTATCCTACTGGTTCTGTTTGTCTGGAGGACCCTAACTTGTACATGATAAAGCGATCCCAGGCCAACGTGTTGGCGTTCGGAGCTTTAGGTGGGAAGAACAGAGTATCAGCACCCCTCACCCAGCACTACCTCCCTCTTCAACAACACCCCCTCCCCCCACCTGCCCACCAGGTTCTGGGCGACATCCTTCGTTTGCGTCATCTTACTTACTGAATATGCCACGCCCGTTTCGCAGATGACAAGAGCTTAAAGGACTTGCCCCAGGTCCAAATGCTGGTAATGAGACACCCAGGAATTCACTTCAGATCTCCCGTGATCCATCCCAAAAACCTCCATCACTGGGCAAGCTGCCCATTTTCTGGGAGGAAATTCCTGAGGACGCCCTTTTCTTTCTCAAAGAGTTGGGGGAGCAGATTTAAAGTTACTAGAAGGAGCAAGACCTCACCTACACTCCACACCCCCTCTGCCCTTCCCCCAGCAGTGCTTCTAGGTCAGGATCCCTTTGTCAATTTACACACCTACTTGTGGGTGTCACTGGTGTCGGGTGAGTCACCAAGTCACACAGCCATGGCCTCTGCCCCTGGAGGGGAGGATCCAAGCTCCACTTTCCAAAATGCTGACGTGGCCCACTGGCCTGAGTTAACAGACTCACACCCTCTCTACCTGTCTTCCGTCAGGGCTTGATTTTCTACCAGGCCGCTGCTGCCAACTAAAGCTTTAGGGTAATGTGGACAGCAAGCTGCCAGAGAGGAGAAAGAAGAAAACGGCCACAGATCCCCTCTGAGGTCCAAGCAGAGGCCTTAAGGATCAGTCTAGGCGGAATGGCAGGCATGGGTGTCCTCCCTCTGCCTTATGATAGCAGGAGCAGTAGTTTCCAGATGTTCGTCACGTATATTCTACTTCCATGACATATGGCGAGTCCATAGACTACCTGTACCATTAGTGATTCAGCATCGTTTATAAAAATGTTTTAAATTTTGTATACAATTTTTAAAGGTTACACTCCATGTACAGTTATTACAAAATACTGGCTATATTCCCCACGTTGTACAATACATCCTTATAGCCTATCTTACACCCAATAGTTTATACCTTTCACTCCCCTACCCCTATATTGCATGGTTTTAACCAGCTCCTCGTTTCATTAAAATATTTGAAAAGGGAGTTTTATACAGTTATGACATAGGAAAACTTTTTACTTGCCATAAATAGAAAATAACTTTTAAAAATAATTATTAGGGCTTCCCTGGTGGCGCAGTGGTTGAGAGTCCACCTGCCGATGCAGAGGACACGGGTTCGTGCCCCGGTCCGGGAAGATCCCACATGCCACGGAGCGGCTAGGCCCATGAGCCATGGCCGCTGAGCCTGTGCGTCCAGAGCCTGTGCTCCACAACGGGAGAGGCCACAACAGTGAGAGGCCCGCGTATAGCAAAAAAAAAAAAAAAAAAAAAAAAAATTATTAAAAGCATACTCAATTTCACTAGACACACTTGTCCATCAAAGGCTCTGAGCCTGTGGATCACTCTCATTTTGTTTAAGCAAAAAGGGGTATTACAGGTAACAGATTACTATGAGCTAGTGACCTTGAATCACTAAGATCAGACTAAATGATATGTCACTTGAAAAGGCAGGGAGGGGCACGAAGCATTTTAGTTCAGCAAACCTTCACAGGACACCTACTCTGGGTCAGAACCTGCACTGATTATCCTTGACAAACCATTTTAGTAAGAATTCCATCAGAAATGGTTAAATAAAAAGGTGTGGCATTTAATTCAATTATGTTTCAATATAGAGAGAAACACATTTCCAGACAGTCCTATTTTTAAGTGCCAATGAAAGGACAGAATTTCCTTTCTTAATTTTCTGATGCAGGCTTCAAAATACACCTTCAATTAATGTCACTAAAACATATAATCTTAAAGATTATTAAATTGGAATTTCATTTAAAAGTTAACACGCCTACTACCACCAGGTCACACTTTCCCCTCAGGTGTGTGGAAGAACTAGAAGTGCATTAACTTTTTCACTACGCACATTGTTTTTTTAATGCAGAATTTGCACACCAACTAAAACCATCTTCCTCACCACCTAAAAACACCTCAATACCATACAAAATCATTTGTAAACTACCGTGGCGCATGACCCATTTTTGAAGAGAAAACAAAACAGACTTTGAAGTTCACTACCTGGATTGGATTCCTGCACTGCCACTTACCAGCTGTGTGGCTTGAGGCAGATTACTTAACCTCTCTGAATTGCTAATTCTTCATCTATAAGGTAAGCGTAGCAATGTTAACTGTAGGGCCATTGGGAAATAGAAGAGGATAAAACAACCCAAGAGCCTAGCTTAGGGCTTGGAACCCAGTAAGGCACACAGTAGGTGCGTATTATCACTCTGATGGGAGGGTGTGGGGATCACTGCTGACAATGAGAAAGTTGCTTTATGTCAGAACGACAGCCTGAATGCCCACAGGGGCTGAGCACGTCACATGAAGGAGGGACGCCTGTTGGGTGGTGTCCTAATCAAGCAGAGATCCAGCTAAGGTTGCATCTAAAAGAGGCAACTGCGTGTTCAGTGTCCGCTGACTACAGCCAAGTTAACAGCCAGTAACATCGGTTAAGCGATGACTCTAAGGGTCTAAGGACTCTGCATGTACTAACTCATTTCATCCTTCTAACCCTAGGAGGAAGGTCCTATTATCATCCACATGTTATACATGAGCAGAGTGAGGCACAGTGAGATTAGGTAACTTGCTTAACCCCATCCAGCTAGGGAGTAGCAAAGCCAGACTTTTAAGCCAGGCATTCTGTTGTCAAAGCCAGTCACTCTGTTATCTCTAGGGGCAGTGAGTAGTTCTCATGCTTTACAGTGCAAGGAATCACCTAGAGAGGCTTGTTAAAAATAAAAACCACAAAATAAATAAATAAATCAAAACCGCGAAGTGATTCAACAGGTCAGGAGACCGGGAAGGATGGAGAATTTGCATTTCTAACAAGTTCCCAGGTGATCCTGACGCTGCTGGTCTGAGGACCATACTTTGAGAACCACTGTTTTAGGCCCTACTTCCTCTCCTAAGGCTGGTCCAGTATTCCAGATCTTCTGGTCGAATTTCAAGAAAAGCCAGAAATGAGGACTTCTGCACGAAGGCTCATTGTATTTACACGCTGGCCACTAACTCAGTATTTTTAACAATACCGTGCAAACCAACAGGCCAAATTTGGCCTCTGGGCTGTTGGGTTTCTGATTTCTGCTTTCTGTGTCCAAGGCAATTTTTTTTTTCTTTTCTTTTTTCTTTCTTTTTTTTTTTTTTTGGCCACAACACATGGCATGTGGGATCCTAGTTCCCCAACCAGGGATCAAACCCATGCCCCCTGCAGTGGAAGCACAGAGTCTCAGCTACTGGACCGCCAGGGAAGTCCCTGTCCAGGGCATTTTTTTTTTTTTTTTTTTTTTTCTTTTTGCGGTATGCGGGCCTCTCACTGCTGTGGCCTCTCCCGTTGCGGAGCACAGGCTCCAGACGCGCAGGCCCAGCGGCCATGGCTCATGGGCCCAGCCGCTCCGCGGCACATGGGATCCTCCCAGACCGGGGCACGAACCCGTATCCCCTGCATCGGCAGGCGGACTCTCAACCACTGCGCCACCAGGGAGGCAGTCCAGGGCATTTTTAACACAGTTATGCAACCAATGTTTATTGAGCATCTGCTACTCGCTCCCATCATGGGAGCCAAGCATAGAAAATGAGCAAGATGGATGAGAAGGTCTCTCTTTGTGGAGGCTACAGTTGTGGTGAGGGCGTGGAGGAGAGTGGAGAAGACAAAAAAATAACTGAATAAATCAAAACGATCTTTCCAGTTATGGTAAGTGCTCTGAGAACAAAAACAACAACAAAGAAACAAACCCAGCAGGGTGACAGGCTAGGTGATTCCCTTGGTGATTTACAACTCTACAAGGAGGAAGGGAAAGTGTAACATGACTCTATCACAGAGGAGTAGACAAAGAATAGTTGGATTATGCGCTGCATCCAACGTCCCCCAGGCCGTGGAGGTCAGCCGAGCAGCACACCACTGCCGGGCTGCCCTGCCAATACCAATCCCATGACATCACTCCATCTCCCACAGAGTATTTACCTCATCCCGAAGTGTGGAAGGTCAAACCGACGGTATTTTGCAGCCTGCCTCTGCAGGTGAAATTTAGCTTTAATTATCTAATTGCTACTCTGGCAACGGCTGCCACAGATTCATTTTAGAACTCGGCACAGGTGCGCTCTGTGGCTGATGTTCTATTTTCAAGGACGAAAGGAAGGAATTAGGGAACCTGATGTCTTCTGCTTTAAGAGTTAAGATGAAGTTATTTTCCCCCCCAATCAAATCCTGTTACCTCATTTCAGTTTTCCGGAGTGTCTTCTCATCAGAAATTAAACTGGGTTGCCAAATCCCAGAGCAACAGAAACGGAAAGGTAGATGGGAGGGAGAGGAGAAAAAGTTTTGGAGCTTATTAAAGAAAAATGTTTGTGTCCTTGAAGTACAGGCATTATATAAAGGGGCTGTATGTGATAACAATGAAAATGGCGAGTATGATGAAGATAATGATGCTGATGATAATAAAATAACAATAATAATGATGATAATAAAATAACAGTAACAGTGATGACGATGCTGCTCACCCTGTCTGGCCCTTACCAAATATTCACTAATTAAAGCCACGGGAGGGCTTCCCTGGTGGCGCAGTGGTTGAGAGTCCGCCTGCCGATGCAGGGGACATGGGTTCGTGCCCCGGTCCGGGAAGATCCCACGTGCCGCGGAGCGGCTGGCCCCGTGAGCCATGGCCGCTGAGCCTGTGCGTCCAGAGCCTGTGCTCCATAACGGGAGAGGCCACAACAGTGAGAGGCCCGCGTACCGCAAAAAAAAAAAAAAAGAAAAAAAAACCACGGGATTCTACTCTGAGATAGGTAAGCAGCCCTAGGCCTATTTTACATATTAAAAAACAGATTTAAAAAAAAGTCTAAGTAAATTTCTTGAAAGAGTTACTGCGTTCTTGATTCCAGCAGTTAATTCAATTTCAACAAGACACCCATTTTTTTAAAAAACACTTGGAGGACAGATATGCTGACTTTACATGTGCCTGCCTTAATTATTTTCAAGTCAGCACTAAGGAGATGAGCCGGGGGTATGTGCTTTTACAAACTTGATGTGTAATGGAAAGAAAAAAGCCAAGGCAGAGCGAGTTGACAAAGAGAATGCCAATAAGTAAATCCCAGGGCCCCCTACTACATCACGGCCCATTTCAGAAGCCAGCACGGGTCGCACCTTGTCCCTGGAAACAAAGCATGCAAAGGAACGGGGTGTAAGAGAAGCAATCCATCAAAACTCCCAGGTACACACCTGGCCATTAGTGACCAAGCTGTGTGTTCTGATTGTTTCCTGGGTAGAAGGAGGCAGCACCTCAGAGTCTGGGTATTAGTTGCAATGATCAAGTCAGAAGCTCTCAACTTCCATGCCTGTGGAACGGAGGTGACGATGACAATCGCAGCTGCCCTATCTACCCTCAGGCTGCCACGAAGATAAAATATAATACTACAGTGGGAACTGTTAAGTGACAATCAAACAAAAGCAAGGGTATGATTACCACTATCTTCTCCCCAACTGGACTTGTAAGCTACTTGTGTATAAAGAAGACGTCATCTTATATTTCTTTGTGCCTCTTACACATACTCTTTGTACCTTTGTACCTCTACCCACGTTATTACCACATAATAATGTCAAAGGCAGAGCAGAGGCTTTGTGAGAGTTGCCAATTTTCAAAAATCTTTGTCTGTCTACAAAAGGGTTCACCTAAGGTTTTCTTCAGGCAACGCAGTTAATGCATTTGAAATATGACCTGATCACCCTCAGAATAGAAAAACAGTATGTCAGTTCTAGAATAGAAATCATATCCCTTTTATTAAGTTCTTTGCATTTATTTTCTCATATAATCTTCCCAAGAGCTCTTCAAAACTGACATAACTAGACTCATTTTTCGATGAGGAAACAGACTCAGAGAGTTTAAGTAAATTATCCAATTTCACATAACTAATAAGCAGCAGAGGCAAAAACTGACCTTGGATCTGTCCAATTCCAAAGCTCCTGCACTGCCAAGTCGTGCTAAGCTTGGCTGGCAGATGGATATAGCCGTGGACCTAAATGCCCACTAAACTTCAAGTAACTTCTCAACATACTTGGGTATATTATGAATACCTCAGTACTGTCTACAAATATTTTTTAGGAAAGGATTCCTCTTACCAAGGAGCAATAGTCATTCTTTTGGACCAGTATTCAAAATATACATATCAATCTTATAAAACCGCTAGAAATCTTTCCCATTTACTATTCAAATTCTAGAACTTTCTGTACAGGGGCATGCCGGGTGGAAGATTATTGCACAATGGCAGCTTAAGCCAGGACAACAATTCTCCAACTTTAGCTTGCCTTAATGAGCATATAGTGAAGGGAGCTTGTTTAAAATGCAGACTGCCAGCCTCCATGTCATCCCATTATAATTCAAACCACTTAGGGTACAGCCCAGGAATCTGAGTTTTAATAAACTCCCCAGCTATTCAGGTGCAGGCGGGTCTCAGACTATACTGTGTATTATACAGGTCAAGGAAATGGGCTGGGAAATTGGGGACCAAAACTAGCTCTGAGGCACATTTGGTGAGAGGCCTTCGACAACTCAACCAGCCTCTTTGGGATTCTGTGTCTGGAAATCAACTCTGTCTGTCTTAGGTATCCCTGGCCCTCATCCTTTGTGGGCTGACTGGGTCTTGTTGGCTTCGCTTCAGAACCTCTTGATGGGCAACACTATCCTTTGGTGTTTGATCACCATATCAGCTGTTATCCACTGGGATGTCTGGTAAATGCTTTCGTTTCCAACTGTAGAACAAGCTTCGGAGGGAAGGCTAAGGCTGAACACTGTGAAGAATCCTAGGCCCATTCCAGCATTTGTAGGACTCTACTAAAACCACAGAATCATCCTCAGAGGGCAGAGCCACCAGCAGTGACTTCATGCTCAGATAACTTTCTTCTACTGGTGTTTAAATGACTACAAGAGGTACCCTCCTTGGCAAATATGGTCACTAAAGACAGTACAAAAGCTGCTTGCCAGATGGTGTGCCTCAATACCTATACAAAAATGAATGGATGGATGGATGGATGAATAAATATATAAGTAAATAAATAAATAAAGCAAGCTAGGGTCCTTCAAGACTGGCAGTGGAGGGAAGACCTTCTCCTTGAAGGTATAGTTTCCCACCCTATCTGTGCATTAGAAACAACTGTGGGCTGTAAAACGATACAGGCATTCTTGGGCCCCCATCCAGAAACTTTTATTAAAAGGGTCTCAGGGGCTTCTCTGGGGGTGCAGTGGTTGGGAGTCCGCCTGCCGATGCAGGGGACACGGGTTCATGCCCCGGTCCAGGAGGATCCCACATGCTGCGGAGTGGCTGGGCCCGTGAGCCATGGCTGCTGAGCCTGCGTGTCCGGAGCCTGTGCTCCGCAACGGGAGAGGCCACAACAGTGAGAGGCCGGCGTACCGCAAAAAAAAAAAAAAAAAAAAAAAAAAAAAGGGTCTCAGGTGGGACCTCCAGCATGGATGCTTTTCAAAGTTCCCCAGGTGAATCTATTAGTGCAAAAAGTCTTGAGGACACTGTCTTCAAGGACCTTGAAGTGCCAATCACCATGCTGGCAGCAGAGAAAACCTGACCCCTTCCCCCTTCCGAAGGACCCTTCTCTTAGCAGGAGCACAACTCAAGTACAACCAGAATGTTTAGGCTAGTAGTCTCCACAGTGGATTAAGTGACAATATTAGAGTTTATCTTTAAATTGATTTTTACCTAAAATTTAGGGCATTAAACTTATAGATATTTCATATATGGCTTGACACTGGGACCCTCACTTGATTTTGCTGTCAGATGGTCAGGTAGTACACTTCCTATGTGGCATTGACAGCACCCTGAGAAAAGGCAGGGAGAGCCACAGTTTGGGGCAGTTGACAGTGAGGATATTGATTGCCAGATTAAATGGGTTTATGGGATGTGGATATCTTGTATTACTGAACTAAAATTTACAATTGACCTAAACAGATTACTACAAAAAAATCCAGAGTATAATTCTCTAATGCAAGCACAAGAAAATGAGAAAAATGGCTGAGTTAGTGCATCTCCTACCCTACTATGGGTTCCTTTGATGCCAAAGTATAAAATAAAAACAATAACAAGGAGAACTAACCATAATCTGGTAAAAAAATAAAAATGATCAAGATGGCTCTTTGAAGTATGAATTTTGCATACTATGATTATGAATCTTGATTCATGTGTATATCATTTGGAAAAGTCTTTACTTTGCACAATTCCTTATGTACAAATTTCAGTTACTCCAGTTTTGTCAAATAGAACTGGCCTCCCATTATGATTCAAATTTCAGTTTCTATAGTATATTAACTGAGTGATGTGCATAAAGCATAAACATCACTGCTTCAGTCCAAAAACCACTATGTAAATAACAGATGTACCTTATGATCAGTGACCAATCATGTTACTCCTTTCAAAGTCTGCCAGTGACTGGTCACTGAGCATCTGTTATTCAGTTCATGCACAGACAGCAACGCATGTAAGTTGTGTTGCCTTCTTGTCTCCCAGCGATACCTATGTGATACCAAGGAATTCTGAATATGGAGCCAGAGTAATTTAATGAAGGTGAACTTAACGACATAAAGGAAAATGGTTGTGAAAAAAAAGGATGAAGATGTATGTTCCAGAGGAAGTGACACGTGACAAAAAAGTAAGGCGCTCTCAGTGATATTTCATGAAACCACAAAGCATAAAATGGAAACTGATACAAACTTAGAAAGGAGTTTGACAATTTGCCATGTTCTAGAAAAGATGCTTCATCTGTATCGTAAGACAAAGACAAGCACTCTTCAAACTACTCTTGATAAGTTTGCCCAAAGAAGTAAAGCATTTTAATTCTCAATGTTTCTAGTGCTTTAAGTTGCAGTGTACTAAACAAATATTAGTTTTATTAGTTTTCTTATTTCCCTATGCACTTATAACCAACAGTAAGAGAGTTTTTATTGTTTCGAAAAAAAATTTTAAAGGTCACAGTACAATTGTAATTTTTCCCATTGCTTATTAAGATCGCTCTGCAAAGTTTCAGTTTGCATGGTTATTTTTACAGTCCCATACCGCCAGGCAAAGCAAGTATTGCCTGTTTTAGCTAATCAAAGGAGTATGTGTGTGTAATTTATTGGTAAGTAAATACACACAGTTTGGCAGTCTGTGATCAAACATTTTCTAGTGAGAGAGTGTGCAATTAAGAGAGTTTAGATACCTCTGGCTCAGACAATGCTTACCGGAGAATGTGGCATAGCAAAAGGCGAATGGCCACAGTAACAAGGAACTAGATAATCCAAGTCTCACAGTGCAGTTTTCTCAGCTTACACTTTATGGAAGCCTTTTCTATTAACCTCTAGTCTGCCCCCAAGTGTCAGAGATGATCTTGAACACCTCTTACCTGGGTGTGCCCTATAGCAGGGGTCCCCAACCCCCAGGTTGTGGACCGGCACTGGTCCGGAGCCTGTTAGGAACCGGGCCACACAGCAGGAGGTGGTCGAGCGAGTGAAGCTTCATCTGCCACCCCCATTGCTCGCATTATTGCCTGAACCATCCCCCCTCTACCCCCCAGTCCGTGGAAAAACTGTCTTCCATGAAACTGGTCCCCGGTGCCAAAAAGGTTGGGGACCACTGCCCTATAGGACCTCGACCACCCTACTCCTCAAAGGTTGGTTCTCCAAGGCATCACCCAAGAGTTTGTTAGAAATGCAGGATCTGAGACCCCGCCCCAAAACTACTGAATCAAAATCTGCATTTTAATAGGATCCCCAAGGGATTCTTATACTCTAACGTTTGAGGAGCGCTACTCTAGACTTCACACATGAGCCCAAGAGGCAACTGAAGGGCCAGGCAGAGATAGGGATTCCCTATGTCATTTATCGAAGGACTTAAGTCTATATATTACTGAAGTCTATACTTTGTTTAACGGCTTACTGCTTCCCTAGGTGACTGATATCACTCAGGAAGCAACAGCAATAATAGTAACTGCAACAACAGCAAACATTTATCAAGCACTCACTCTACGCCAGACAGTGTGATAAACCACCTATGTATCATCTCACGTGAGACTCATATGATCTGTAAAATGGGAATAATGATACTACTCCCAACACACACACAGTAGCAGAGCTGCACAGGACCTAGGTGATGGCGGAGGTAGATGAGAATTTGGAGCTACCTGTATATGTGAGCCTCAGAAGTGTGTGTGTGTGTGTGTGTGTGTGTGTGTGTGTGTGTGTGTGTGTGTGTGTGTGTGTGTGTGTGTGTGTGTGTGTGTGTATGCTTTAACTGTAGCAGGAAAAGTCAGCTGCTTATCTGGAACACCCTCCCGCCTCGCCCTATTTTTTAGACTCTCTCTGTACTACCTCTCTGAGTTACTGCCTAGAGCCAGTAAATTGAGGACCCACTCAAATGTTGGGCGTAGTTTAAAATTGCAACTGGCTATTCTGCAGAAATTGATGCATTTCATATGGAAATTCAAGGGATCCAGAATAGTTAAGACAACCTTGAAACAGAAGAGCAAAGTTGGAAGACTCACATTTCCCCATTTCAAAACCTAGTATAAAGTGCAATAATCAAGATAGTCTGGAACTGACATAAGGATAAACATATAGATTAGTGGAACAGAATGGAGAGCCCAGAAATAAACACAAGTATCTACTGTCAACTGATTTTTGAAAAGGGTGCCAAGACAATTCAATGGGAGAAATAACAGTCTTTTTTAACAAACGGTTCTGAGACAACTGGATACCCACATGCAAAATAATTTGAACCCCTTCCTCACATCACACACAAAAACTAGCACAAAATGGATCACAGACCTAAATGTAAGAGCTACAACTATAAAATTCCTAGAGTGAAAACACGAGAGTAAATCTTCATAACCTTGGGATAGGCAATGGTTTCTTAGATCTGACCCCAATCACAAGTGACAAAAGAAAAATATAGATATCTTGGCTTTTATTGTATTAAAGATGTTTGTGCTTCAAGGGATACCACCCAGAAACTGAAAAGACAATCCATAGAATGGGGAAAAAATCTTTGCAAAGCCTGTATCTGATATGGGACTTGTATCTAGAATATAGAAAGAATCCTTAACATTCAACCCTAAAAATATAACTCAATTAAAAGTGGGCAAAATATCTGAATAGACATTTCTCTGAAGAAGATACAATAACCAATAAGCACGTGAAAAGATGCTCAACATTGTGAACCATCACAGAAAAAGAACTCAAAACCACAATGAAACACCACTTCACACCCACTGGGATGGTTATAATCAAAAGACAGGAAATAACAAGTATTGGTGAGGATGTGGAGAGACAGTTCCTCTCATACATTGCTGATGGGAATGTAAAATGGTGTACACACTTTGGTACAGTTTGACCATTTCTCAAAATGTTGTTGATGGATTTACTCTCTGACCCAGAAATTCCATTCGTAGGTATAACGCCCAAGAGAAAAGAAAACTTATGTCCACGCAAAACCCTGTACACGAATGGTTATAGCAACATTATTCACAGTAGCTAAAAAATGGAAACAACCCAAAAGTCCATCAACATTTGAAAACAAACAAAATGTGGTTATATCCATACAATGGAAGATTATTCAGAAAGAAAAAGATATGAGGTACTGATAATTGCTATAACATAGAGGAAACTTGAAAACATTAAGCTAAATCACAAAAGGCCATATATTGTAGGATTCCATTTATATGAAATGTCCAGAATAAGCAAATCCACTGACAGAAACTAGATTAGGGATTACAAGGGCTGGGGGAGAAGTAGTGATGATGTTAATGGGTGCTTTTTTTTTCTCCTTCCGATGAAGGAAATGTTTTGGAATTAGTGCTGACAGTTGCACAACTCGGTGAATACGCTAATGATCACCGAATTGTACAGTTTACATAGACGAGTTGTATGGTATGTAAATTATATTTCAATAAAGCTGCTGAAAAAATTGGGGGCCTAGAGCCACTCCCATAATTTCCCCACCCTAAGGGCAGCTTTAATGATTCAGGTCAGAGACTGAAGCTCAGCTATTCCCTTAAACCTGGCTCACGCTTACACGTGGAATCTAAAAAAATGATACACATGAACTTATTTACAAAACAGAAGCAGAGTCACAGATGTAGAAAACAAACTTATGGTTACCAGGGGGAAGGGAGGGATAAACTGGGAGGCTGCGGTTGACACTACCATACAAAATAGATAACTAATAAGGACCTACTGTACAGCACAGGGAACTCTACTCGATACTCTGTAATGGCCTCTGTGGGAAAAGAATCTAAAAGAGAGTGGATATATGCATAACTGATTCACTGCGCTGTATACCCGAAACTAACACAACACTGTTAATCAACTATACTCCATTAAAAATTAAAAACAAACAAACAAAAAAGACCGGGTGCAGTCCTACTTCTATATTTGCCTGCTGTTAAAGAGAGAAATATTTTTATTCTTGAGGAATAATGAACGTGGTGATGGGTAGCCAGGCAATGAGGTCCCTCCAGGCCATGAGGTCCCTCCAGGCCCAGGATTATAATGAACACAGCTGCCAACTCACAAGTCAGTCCTCCTTGGCAGTTTTCAATACTCTCCATGGAAGCTTCTAGGTTGCGACCCCTTTCAGAGGAAACAGGGAAGCCAGCAAGGGAACTGAGTTCAAGTCTTGGTCTCTAAATAAGAATAACAGAGCCAAGGGAAGATGTTTGGGGGCTGCGATCATTAACGTGGTACGAGTGTGATGCTAAAACTCTCTCCTTCTCTTTGACTAATTAGATTTTCATTTTCCTTAGGGTGACTCCATATGTCATCCCTTTTCCAATCCATATACTAGCAGAACAGGAGACTGTATCTCAATTCAAACTTTCTACCCAGCCACACTTGAGCAGCAAAGAATTTAGAGAAGTTGGAATTAGAAGGGGGCTTATTTGTATAATTCAAAAGTCAATTAGCAGAGATATTACGGGCAATCTACATGCCAATGATGACATTCCCCCCTGCCTTAGTTAACCCAGGAGAGAAGCACTTCAGAAAAAACACTCGAAATGACGTTTCTATATACCCCGGAGGTTCCAGGGACATCAACCCACCAGGAAAAGCCAGACAGAAATCGAAATGCATGACTCAAAGTGCTCAGTTCCCATTGGTAGTTACTCATGTTGCTTCAGAGGGAAGAAGACTCTCGAATATCGAGTTTAACATAAATACGTCTGTTCCCTGCGTACTTTCCAAACTTTAAATCCTGCAACTTCTTTCCAAACTTCCAGTTAAAAGGAAAAAAAAAAAAGATTAATTGCTCCGACCCCCTAAAAAGACCAGTGCAGACTGGCAAAAATATGTTCACACGCAAACATGCCCACAAAGAGCACCTTGCTCTAATTTTTTTGAGTAGTTCGGATTTCTCATCAAGAATCTGGCAAGCTCGCCTGCCGGGTCCTGTAGTCATTTCCAACCTCATAGCCTTCCCCTTCTCATACTTTCAGTCGGTATGTAATTTAGACCTACGTGAATTTCAAGTGCAGTGGCCAATTTGTAACTAGCCAGGGCTGGGGAGAGGGTCACTGGTATGAACCCTGGGGACATTTCTCATAAACTCTGAAATAAAGGGCTATCATTTGTTATACAATATGCTTTCCTTTTTAAAGGGATAGCTCTAACTTCCATGGCCCTTAAGAGGTAAATGTAGTAAAGACCTTAAAATGAGGCCTAAAGGAAAAAGAGGAATACCCTCTCCCTCCTCCAGCTCCAGTTGGAGTTCTGAATCAACTTCCTAATCCTGCTGTTTTGGGGCTAAGCACCCGCACCCTTCCTAAGAACCAACTGCATCTCAGCCTGTTCCCTCCTGGCTCTGCCAGAAGGGAGCCTTCCTGCCCGCCTGGGACCACCCACAGACTCCTGGCTCTGTTTGGACAGGAGGACCCAACTGCAAAGAGGGAACATCTTGCCTGTTTCCAAAAGGGGGGTGAGTCACCTTGCTTGAAGCAGTCAGATCGCAGTAACAATTACACACACACCCCTTGACTGCCTAACGTGGCCAGAGCTTGGGTGGCATTGAGAATAGTGGTGTCCAAGCAGCAGGTGATGGACCAGTGCTTGGTTGGCCAGAATATTACTACATAGAGAGGTTTATAAAATATACAGACTTCCAAGGCCCATGCTCAGAAATTCTGATTTAGTAGGTCCTGGCATAGTAACCAAGGATCTGAACCTTTTTATGCTTCCTAGGTAGTATAGATGGATAGCCAGGTTTGAGAACCTCTGCTCTAGAGCCAGGATACTAAAGATAAGGCCTCTCCAAGAAGTGAGCTGAGGAGGAAATATGGGGAAAACAGTGTGTTTCTTCATACCAACACCACAGGATTCTTGCTGGCTGCCTTTTGAAAGAGGAACCACCCACATCCTGCTGTCCATGGAGCTGGTTAGAAGAATAGGGTTTAAAAACAAAGTGAAAACTTTGGAAGTTAACAGATTTGGCTTCTGTTAGTGCCACCTCTGAGACTGACAGACACAAGGTCCGGTGCCCGTGATTTCCAGGAGCTGGGAAATCTTAGACCACAGAGCCTGTTTCCTCAGATGATCAGTGAGGATGGTGAGGCCAAGGATGATAACTAATCACGAACAATTATATTGTGTGCACTTTGCACTGGCCACCGTTCTCACATTACAGATGCTAAGTCCCGGGGGGAGGTGTAGGATGTAAGACATTTCATAGAATGTACTTCGCATGCTGCCTTACATGTTGCTCAAGAGTGGCCACTCTTACGGGTTTTGGCCTCATCTGACCATGAAAGATAACGGCCCTACTGTCTCTTTAAACAGGACCAAAAACAGAGAAAAAAGTTCACTTGCCTCCAGTCAACAGCTTCCTGGCCACCACCCATCCTGTTCCCCACTCATTGCTCTGTTTCTCATCTTCCCCCGTGACATGACTGTTAGGTTCTGGCATGGAAGGCCCTGCTTAAAATCAATCTATTTTCACGGAGCGAAACACTTTCCTGCTAGACATTCATACTTCACATGTAATTTACTTTTCAGACCAATTACTTAGCAGGATCCTAGAGGGAAAAACAAGTTAAGGGAGAACAGACGTCAAGCCTGTAAATGAGGTAAGATCTGCATATCCTCTCAAGTTAAGGACCTTTATCTTAGGATCACAGACACCTTGGGAAAATTATTATAATCCATGCACTTTCTCTCCAGAAAATCCTATGTGGGCATGCACACACATAAAATATTCTGCACGTTATTCCAGGGCATTTGTTCCACAGAAGACCATGAATGGACACGCTTGGAAAATAGTGGCCTCTAAGTTAAAAATCCATCAAAGGTTGGGACACTTGTTCTGTAAAGAGCCAGAGAGTCGGTATTTTCAGCTTTGCGGGACGCGTGGTCTCTGTCACAGTTACTCACCTCTGCCACTGTAGAGGGAAAGCAGCCACAGATGGTAACTAGACAAATCTCACGACTGGGTCTCAATAAAACTTTATTTATAAAAACAGGCAATGAGCCAGATTTGGGTTGCAAATTGCCGACCTTTGCTTTAGAGTTCTGCTATGTGACTGTGGGTCAAAACTCACTTGGGGAACGTGTAGCTCTGGAGCCTGCTGTGGAATGTGGTCTGACAGTTGGGCATGCCTTCCACCCTGCAAGTCCCCTCAGTCCTGGCTGAACACCTTCTCAATGCATTAGTCCGTGTTTCTAGGACCACAGCAGTTCCAAGGAGGTGATGCCTACTTCTCATCCAGCTCTGGATCCCAGACCTCAAGCACCACATCCCCTGAGCTGTTGGTATTTAAAACTCCCTTCTAACATACAGATGGCCAAGAGGCACATGAGAAGCTGCTCAACATCACTAATGATTAGAGAAATGCAAATCAAAACTACAGTGAGGTATCACCTCACAACGGTTAGAATGGGCATCATCAGAAAATCTACAAACGACCAATGCTGGAGAGGGTGTGGAGAAAAGGGAACCCTCTTGCACTGTTGGTGGGAGTGTAAATTGATACAGTCACTATGGAGAACAGTATGGAGGTTCCTTAAAAAACTAAAAAACAGAATTACCGTATGACCCAGCAATCCCACTATTAGGTATACACCCAGAGAAAAACCATAATTCAAAAAGACACATGCACCCCAATGTTCACTGCAGCACTATCTGCAATAGCCAGGTCAAGGAAGCAACCTAAATGCCCACTGACAGATGAATGGATAAAGAAGATGTGATACATATATACAGTGGAATATTACTCAGCTATAAAAAAGGAATGGAATTTGGTCCTTTGTAGAGACATGGATGGACCTAGAGACTGTCATACAGGGTGAAGTAAGTGAGAAAGAGAAAAACAAATATCGTATATTAATGCATATTTGTGGAATCCAGAAAAGTAGTACAGATGAACCAGTTTGCAAGGCAGAAATAGAGACACAGATGTAGAGAACAAATGTATGGACACCAAGGGGGGAAAGGGTGGGTGGGATGAACTGGGAGATTGGGATTAACATATATACATTAATATGTGTAAAACAGATAACTAATGAGAACCTGCTGTATAGCACAGGGAACTCCACTTGCTGTACAGTAGAAACTAACACAACATTGTAAAACAACTATATCCTCCCCAAAAAAATTTTTTTAATAAAATAAAACCCCCTTCTATGTAAATGAACCTAACTACCCAAGCAGTAATCATTTTCATCCCTGGAAAATGCAGCTCCACATACACTGGCAGGATTTGAATTAAAGTGATGAACATAGTGGCAAGGTTCATCCCAAGTAGGTCTTAAAGGGGAGAGACCAGTAAGAATAACACAGCCTAAAAACAAAGAGCAGGCCTGGGTTGTCCGGAATAATTACAAGAGTTACTTAAGGTCTTTCCTGGTGGTGCAGTGGTTGAGGGTCCGCCTGCCGATGCAGGGGACGCGGGTTCGTGCCCCGGTCCGGGAAGATCCCACATGCCGCGGAGCGGCTGGGCCCGTGAGCCATGGCCACTGAGCCTGCGCGTCCGGAGCCTGTGCTCCGCAACGGGAGAAGCCACGGCAGTGAGAGGCCCGTGTACCGCAAAAAAAAAAAAAAAGTTACTTAAGTGGCGTTGCCACAGGATACAGAGTTGCCTTACTAGTTCTGACAAATTTCACCAGAATACATGCATGTTTACGTGCACCGGCCACGATTCAAACATCATCCACAGACAGCAGGAAGAGAAAGCCACTCGATTTTCCCCCGTGGTCATGTTTTTTTAAAGAACCTTTTAAATAATATACACGACTGTAATCAGATGTTAGCCAAAGAGAGCTATGACATCGTGAACAACGGAGAAGCGCCCGTTTCTCACCCCTCCTCTACTGGGATTGTCTCATCCAACACGCAGGATATACATCTGGGCTGATCATTAAACAATGTTCAGGGTAGCTTTTCTACTGACTGTGTGGTCGCAGACTATCTCCTGCATCCTTAACTTGGACTTACTCTCAGATAAGTGTGTAAGGGGGGGAGTGTGGGTGAAGTGACCCCGACAACCAGAGAGCAAGGCAAAAAATCACCCGACTCAAGAGCACTTGGAAGTTTGCAGCCCAGCTCCCCATTCCCTTTCTTCATTTCCCAAGAAATCTTTTCTTAAGGTAAAATATCTTCCTGCTGACAAGAGTGGGGGGGTTGGGATGGGGGGGAACGGGTAGAGGGAAGGCTGGTTTGCACTCAGAGAAAACTGTGAGCTCAAGAACAATACCTTCAAGTAAAGGAATCTGGACCCCCAAACCACGCATCACACCGTGAGTACATTTGGTATCCGTTTAGTCTGCGAGCCTCATGGCTACATCGTAAAAGTTTAAAACCCTGCCCTGATCTAACAACTGTAAATTCTTGAGTTCACTCAATTAAAAAACATTCTAAGGAACACTACCACAGAAAAGCTTCGGAATAAACGAAGGGGTATCTCCATGGTGCTATGCACCCTCACCCCCGGCACGTAGAACATCAGAGCAATGTAACCTTCGTGGGGTAGGTAATCCAGACCATCATCTACCTCACCAGCTGAGGAGACATATTTGTCTGTTCTCCAAGCACTGACAGTTACTTGCTGACATTGCCAAAAAGAATGTGCAATGAAGCAAGTCTTTTACTAGATAAACATTTGGTTTTGATAAGGGAGGTTCTTTTCTTCTAATGGAAACAAACCAAAAATGCCACTATTACACTCTTTCACAGGAGGCGAGTCTAAGAGATATATCCCGGCGCTACAGGCTCGGGGACTTAACACAGGGGAAGGCAGGTCCTGCCCTGCACAGGGAAGCCATGTTTGGGTTTGTTCTTAGAGATCTGAGTTTCCTAATTAGGAAGACGCCTGGAGAACATCAAGAGGTCAAATATTTATTTGTGGAGAAGAGGCCAGACGTGTCTAATGTGCTCTCCCAATGAGGAGGTGAGTCACTTCCAAAGGCAGCCAGGATCACAAGCTGCTGAGTTCATACATGGCTGCCAACCTCGGCAGTGAGGGCCTCCTTCCCTGAACTGTAGCATTCCGGCTCGCCAAGCCGCCTGGGGGCTCCGCATGGCACCACGGCAGGACTCCCAGTCCTTGGGAGGTCAGCTCCAGTCCCTGCCATTTCAGAAAGCCTAGGAATGTTTCTCTTCCCAAGAATTGAGGCATGAGACCAGTTGGCCTGAAAAAGCTATTACCTTGAAGGATAGTGGGAGTCAAGTAGATAGACAGCTCAGCCTCATGATACTAAACCGTTTCCTGGGTGCCAGAATTATATTCCATCACCCCCAGTCGGCTCCTTTTCTGCTCTCTGCCTCTCTTCTCCTCTTCCTCCCCACCCCACCCCTACACCTTCGCATCAACCCTCTTAAGTTCTTTTGAAGAAAGCAACACCATTTTCCCCTCTTGGTCTTTAATCTGTCACTAATTGGGATCAGTATTTTCCAGTTACATAAAGAGCGCCTATGTGGCTTTATAACATATGCTGACAAATCATTTGGCAAACGCTTTCTTTTGTTGCAACAAACTGCACTATGGAGAACCGTAGCACTGGCAACCAAATATGTACACTCTTAACGAAGCCACGGAGATAAGAAATCCATCTCAGTGCTGACTGCAGGCTCTGGGGAGCCAGAGTCCAATGCAAAAGGAAAATAGTGATCTATTATGTAGGATAGATGTTTGCTGGAATGGTTTCCAGATGGATCCAGGAGGCTCCAGAAGAGAGGGTTACTGAAGAATTATGCAAGGTTCACGTAGAGGGTGCCGTTATGTCACAATTTATTCTGGAGGAATCTGCCCCAGCTTTATCAGTGTAGTTAAGACTTTATAGATGGGCTCCTAAAGTAGGACAGCGCATCAGATCGACGGACAGTAAGAGATGAGGAGCACTCTGGAGAAGAGACAGCGCTCCATCTATTAACTCAACGATGATGATGGAGAATCCACAATATGTCAGGCACTGTTCCAGGCCCTTGGGCTTAGAGAATAAAACAAAGATCCTTGCCCTTACATTTGCTGCAGGGTGGGAGGGGGTAGACAGACAAAACATAGGCCAAAAAAAAAAATGCATTGTGTTAGAAAGTGGTTAAGTGCTTTGCATAAAAGAAAAACATCTCTAGAGAGATGGGGAAACCCAGAGAGGAATGTGCTCATTTGAAATAGATTGTCCAAGGAGACCAAACAAAGACTTCAGGGAGGTAAAGGCGTTCCAGGCAAAAGGGACATGCGACGCAAAGGTCCTGAGGCAGGAGCAGACACAGCATGTTCAAGGAAGAGAAAGGACGCAATGTGGCTGGAGTGGTGAGCCTGAGAGAGTGCAGTGGTTTATGAGACTCATAAGGGCTGAGAAGAGCTAACGGTGGGGGCAAAGGGCTGCTGATCACGTGCTGACGTAAGGCCCTTGAAGAGCTTTGGGTTTTAGACTGAGGGTGATGGGAGAGCCCACCTGGAAGGTTTTCCAAAGATCCCTGGAGGCTAGGATGGAAGTGATGCTATCACTAGGAGGCAGGCAAGAACTGAGAGTGACCAGAATTGGGACGGTGGTGGGAAGAGATCAGAGTCTGCCTATTGTGAAGGCAGAGCCTCCGGCACTGCCTGGTGGGCTGAGTGGGAGAGGTAAAAGAAGAGTCAAAGGTGACTCGAAGCTTTTGGCCTGAGAAGTAGGATGAATGGAACTGGCATCAGCGGAGGTGGCAAAAGCTGCAGCTGGAACGGGGAGAAGACCAGAAATTCACCTTTGGACATGTCAACTCAAGACGTCTACTAGTCATCCAAGAAGAGAGAGCCACTGAGAGGGTCCCTGAATACAGAAGTCTGTGTCCTGGGAGAAGTCTGGACTAGAGACTCAAGGCTCCATGTTTGGGGCAGACTGAGTACATGGAGCCACAGGAAGGGCGAGCTCACCACCATAGCTGCCACTGTACATACAAAGCCCCCAGATCCAGAAAGAATTTCTGATTCTCCTCACTGTCCAGATCTGCATCAGAACACCCTGTAAACAAACACCACAACAGACAGAAGTGGAGAAGCAGCAAACTCCTGTCCCCCCTCCCCCCGCCCAAATCACAAATCGGCTGAGAATCAATGAAATGGAGTTAGGAGAAAGCGTGTGCGAACCTTTCAGAGAGAACAGGGTGGATGCCTCCTGATTATTTTGAAAATTATATGGTGCTTCTAGAGAAGGAAGATAGTGAGAAAAAACAGCATGAGGTCCAGAGCCCCAGTGTGCAGTCAAAACAGGCAAAACAACCAGTTACCTGCATTAAATCCTCCCTTTACTAATCTTAACTGAAGTCACATTTCCTGCGCCTACTAAGTGTTCAGGTCTCCCCTTGAGAAAGCTCTCAGCCCTCCGCCCCGCTCTCTGGAGCTTACAGAAGTCACCTGGGAAATATCTACCTTTCTAATGCCAGAAGCACTTTATTTATACTTCTCATAAAGCTCTTCTCGTCACATTTTTATAGATTGATGGGTGTCTAATTTGTCTTGTTTCAGGGAGATGTTAAGGCAGCTTAAGAGGATACATCAAATACAAGATGACATAAATTAAAAATAGGAGCAAAAGGAAAAGAAAAATGAGGACGGGGACATGAAATGGATCCAAGAATGAGGCGAAACTGCATACCAAGAAGACGTATGGGCCACAAATTTTGGCTCTAAATTTGTAGCAGCTGATGTGGAAAAGGAAAAATCATATAATTACACAACTCTCTGTGTCCAAAAAGTAAAATCAGTCCAAGTGCTCTGGAAAAATTAAAACATTCCCATGGGTCCTAGATTACATCCCTCTATCTTCTTCTCTTCAGATACCCAGCTCGTCCTGTCTACAGGAGCTATTCAACACATGTCTGTGGACATGTGAATGAATACACAGGCAAATAAAGTCATTCACCCATTCACTCATCATTCATTCATTCTCTCATCCCACCAGTATTTCCTGAGCACCATCTATGTGGTAAGCACTGAACTAGGTTCTAGAGACAGGTTGGTGAATAAAAGAAACAGTTGCTTCCCCTATGGTTCTTACAGTACAGTGAAAGGATGTGAGAAAATACAAGTAAACCAATAAACAAAATGACAGACTGTCTCATGCTAGGAAGAGAACAGACAGGAGGCTGAGATTAAAATAATGGGGAGTAAGTACAGATGCTGAATGGGTGTGGTCAGGTAAAACCTACCTAAAGAGGTGATGATGGCTGAGACCTGAAGTAAGAAGGAGGTAGCTATGTGAAGAGTCATCAGGAGCTTCAGAATGAGCCTGTGCAAAGGTCCTGAGGTAGAAAAGAACTCAACACAACTGAAGTACAGCCAAATGAGGTCAGAGATCACAGTGGCTCAAACACGGTAGACAAGGCAGGAAGTGGCATGAGGTGATGCCTGGTGGATCAGACCAGGCAGGCTGTTTAAAGCGAGGGGAGAAGTTGGTTTTATTCTAAATGCTATGAAGAGTTTGAATCTGGGGAAGGATACCCCATGTACATTTGAAAGATCACTCTGGCTGCACCTTAGAGAACAGACAGGAAGGCAGGAAGGTCAGTGAAGAGTCTGCTTGTTGTCCGGGCAAGGCATGAACTAGAGGAGAAAAATAGAAAAAAGTCGGGAGGGGAAGGTTACAAACAGCCTTAAGAGGATCTGGACTTATCAGGATTTGGCAAGTAGATAATTAGGAAGGAAATTCACAAAGGGAGGAATCAAAACCGGCCCAAGGTTTCCAGGGCAGAAGTGGTGATGATGACAATGAACACAGTGGCAATGACGCCAGCTAACGGAAACTGAGGTCTCGTCTTTGCTGGGCTCTGTGCTAAGCACTTGGTTTGAATTATCTACGCCATCCTCTCAACAACTCTGCGTGGTCGGCACTATTATTATTAACCCCACTTTACACATGAGAAGAAACACAGATATGAAACGTCCAAGATCCAAGTTTCACGCTTTGAAGAATTAAGATCGTGATGAGAATGGTATGTATGTGTGTTTAACACAGTTGTCTGGCACCCCCCAAACTTCCTGAATTAGAACCCAGAGGTGGGGCGCAAGCATTCGTCTTTTTCAGAAGCTGCGGGGGTCACTCAGTGCAGTAGTAACTTGGGCACCCTCTGGCCGCTGAAGAGTCATAGAACCATGGCATGCTGTCTGCCCAAGTTTCCAGCAGCAAAAAGTTATATTCAAAGTACAGTTAATTGCTGACAAACTGGGACTAATTATTCCTTGTTTTTGTTTTTTGCCTTCATCAAGGTCTTAAGTGCTAAAATTCAGCCAACTGCTTCTCGAGTTCTTTTAGCTGCGTGGTGGTGGGGGGCGGGGTGGGAAGAAAGGGGCCAGAACCGCAGGGAAGAAAGATGAAACACTCGGCCAACTGTTCCAGAATCTCTCTTAGAAGCTCAGATCAGAAGTGGAGCTTGCAGCATATTCAAGGGTAAACTTGCAAGGTGAAGACTGTTTCCCAAATTTAGAAGTCATACTTCAGACGGTTCCAGATCAGTGGCTTTCTAGGTTTTACCAGTCTCCAAGAGAGGCAACTCTATCACCTGCTCCGGCAATGAACCTCTGTCCGATACCTTTGTCTGACAGTTCCCTGTCATATCTAACTTAAATCCCAAGAGCTGTTATTTAAACTCATTTCCTTTTCAACTGTTAGTGGATATTCAAAAGAGTTGGACTTGATCTTCTTTGAACAATCCCTCACGTGGAATAAAATTAAATACTTTTCTGGGTTAGTTAGAGTACATAAACTCAGCAAAAAAAGAAAAAAAGGAAAAGGAAAATAATTACTCTCAATTTTCATTCCCAAGAGTTGTCTTCCAGAGAAATATAAATTGATTTATCACATACATATGTTAGCATCTGGAGGGAAACTAAGAACTATAATTATGATTAGAATTGTTGAATTTTGGAGCTTGGGGAGAAGAGAACAAAAAAAGGCATATATATTAACCACCCACTATAATTTAATTAGGTTTTCTCATTTCAGAGTACCAGTCATCCTACAGGAAGGGATCAACATGCCCTTCTGCAAATAGGTGAGAGAATCAAAGATGAGAACGTTTTTAAGACACAGTCACAATACCTACTGAGCAAGTGACAGAACACAAATTCCAAGACAGATCTAGTGGGAATTTACAGCCGCAGTTCTCCAGCAGGGGGCAATTTTGCTCCCCAGGGACATTAGGAAAAGGGATGTCTGGAGACATTTTTGGTCATGCTACTGGGAAGAGCGGGGGTTGCTGCTGGCTTCTAGAGGGTCATCTAGAAACCTGCTAAACATCCCACAATGCACAGGACAGGCTCCACAGCAAAGAACTTTCTGACCCAAAATGTCAACGGGGCTAAGGTTGAGAAACTCGGCCTTGGAGAATTCTCCAGTGAAATCCTTCACTCCTGACAGATTGAAAAATGAAAGCACAAAGATTCAGGTGCAGAAAAATGTTTATACTTCTCAACTTAATAACTCGTTTGATTATCATCTTGAGCTACCCAGAGAGAGCTTACCTTCCTACGAAAGAAAAAATCTGATTCAGTTTGTTTGACATTTCATAGATCCAGTGAAAGTTCTTTTCAAAACTGTTCAAAGTATGATTCATTTCCTTCCAAGGCCAGAGTGAAACCTTGCTTTGAACGTGCTCAACTATTACTCTCTAGTTCTTAAAGGAACAGGCTAGATTCAATTATGAAAATGTCAAGTGTTGCTACCTGGGAAATTCTTCACCCGGTGCCATTAAGAGCCAGCGGTCCAGAACCAGATGGTCTGCAACTGAATCCCAGCTCCACCATTTATTAATTGCATAACCTTGGGCAACTTACTTTAAACTCCTTGTGCCTCATTTTCCTAATCTGAAAAATGGGGATGATTAAAGATCGAACTTCGTAGGGTTTATTGTGAGGATTAAAGGAGTAAAATGCTTGGTACAATGCCTGGTGTTGAGTATTTGTTGTTGTCATTATTGTGATGATTACTGGTATTATTCTTATTCCCTTGGTGACAGAAGAGAATGGCAGGAAGTTTTGAACTTGAGAAAGATTTTATGAATAAACAGAAATTTAAAAAGATGTAAATTGTTCCCAAATTCAACTTTGGGTATTACAGTTTCTTAAACTTAGAAAGCAAAAAATCCCCAGATGGATCACAGATACAACAGGCCCTTTGCACCTCCTCCAAGGGCTAAATGTGCCAACAAATG
Organism: Mesoplodon mirus; assembly: GCF_964341445.2. NCBI lineage: Eukaryota > Metazoa > Chordata > Mammalia > Artiodactyla > Ziphiidae > Mesoplodon > Mesoplodon mirus. The sequence continues at coordinate 25,654,377 of NC_138988.1, read as the reverse complement.
TCTAAATAAACAAATGAACTCCCTGAGCACTTACTGTGCTCTGAGCACTACGCGATACCTCACATCACGACACCTCAGTTATTGTTTCTAATGCCACGAAGTAGGTACTTTTTTATATCTTCCTTTTACCAATGGGGAAAGCAACATTTACCAAGATTAAGGCCCAGGCCCAAGGGGACTCAGCCAGTTTACAGCAGCACCTGAACTTGAATGCAGGTGCATTTGACTCTAATCTGAGTGCTTAACCATTGAGTTATATCGCCTCTGCCTGTCTTTTAACCTGGGAACAAAAGCACAGTGGGACCTGAGGATGCACAGTGGTGAATCAGTTTCCCTCTAATGGACTTGAGCAACATACACCATTCTTGAATTTTTTTTTTTTTTTGGGCTGCCGCATTTTCTATCTTGGCTGTCCACTAAGTGCTAGAGCTTGAGGAAGCCTAAATAAAGCACATGCATCCAAGGACACCTGCTGAGATGCCTTCTGGAGAGCATCTGGTCTGCCTGGGCCCTGGAGAACAAAGCCACATTCATTTTGGAGGCTCCAGAATAACATCGCTTATACAAACGGTGGCTCCTGGGAGACTGCCTGCATGGGAGTGCTTAGCCCATGGCCGAGAGAGATGGCTCGGATAACCTGCACCCCTTCTCCCAAGTCCAGGTGTTTCCAGCAGTGGGGAATTCTGCTCCCCACAGGAAAGCCCACACCACCACCCCTTTTCAGCTCTCCCGGTGACACCGCTATGGATGAACATCTGATGTTTAAAGCCAAGGTTGTAGGGACTTGGCAGTCCTGGCCCGGAATCCTAGAAGGACACTCTTAAAAAGCAGAACTGGCCTTGGAGCACTTTCACAAGTTGGAACTGGTGTGTCTTCCAGCCACTGCTGAGTACACAGGTCACAGAGCATCTGCAAATTCCGTGGGGTTCTAGGAAACTCACAAATTCTAAGTACAATTTCCAAAGCACATAGCTGATGCCAGGCTCAGATGCCAAGACTGAAAAAGTATGGAAAGAACAGGGTATTTCTGTTTCCAGATGGCACATAAAACAGTGGAATGGAGTTTGAAGGAGACATTCTCTGGCACAGAACCTTTTCTGTCTTTTCAGCACAACACAGGATGAGGGCTCGAGAGGCCCCAAACACTGTTAAATGGGTATTGCTCCCTCTATCTTATACTATATTCTTATTATTTTATTGTTTTGAAATAACTTCTCTAATTATATGCTCAATGCTTAAAACTCAAAAAGAAAATACCCAAAGGCACAGATTCATATAACATAAAAATCATGCATAATCCTACCGCCAGGATCACCCCTCTTAATATTTCAGTTTATATTTATTTCTAGTAATTTTTCCAGGAACACATTAAAACAAAAAAAAATGGTTTAAATGACACCTTCTATAATGTAGGCTTTCCCCATTTAAGAGCATATCACTGACTCTTATTCTTTTAAATATATTGTCATACATATAGTTTCTTTAGGTATTTAAAATAATCCTCTGATCTGCACACATTAGGACACAGAGAGCAAGTAGTAATAAGGCAACCTGGCCTAGCAGCCACAGATAACACTTAAATAAATGGGTGTGGCTCTGCTGGAACAAAACTTTATGGGTACTGAAATTTGAATTTCGCATAATTTTCAGGTGCCACAAAATATTATCCTTGTTTTTATTTTTTCTAGCCATTAACAAATATAAAAACCATTCTTAGCTTACAGATGTTACAAAAAGAGGTACTGGGCCAGATATGGTCCTTAAATCACTGGTTCTGACCCCTGACCAAGAATACTGATATATCTGTTTTTGTTCCTAAATGCATCTTTCTTTATAATCCTTTTGTTGTTCTTTCTTGAACTATGGAACAATTGGCCAATGCCAGTGATACTTTCATGTCTTAATGGAATGATAGCAAATGACTGAAGAGACTTCAAAAAATTAGCCAGACATTGGGGCCAACAACTGAAAAAATATGAGCTGAGGAGACATAATTCCACAAGCTAATGCTGGCTGAACACTTACCATGTGCCAGGTGCCAAGCTAAGGGCTAAAGATTTAATCCACATATTAGTAAGGTTAGGAGACGTCATGCCATGACAATAAATAAGCCCAGGAGCTCATTGCTTATGATCCCACAGGTTGAGCAGCCCCTCTTGCTGCATGGCCACGGCTGCGGCTCTGCCCCATGGTTTCCATTCCTGAATGCAGGCTGATGGAGCAGTTTTTATCAGGAGCATTGCCAGTATTATGGCAAAGGGTAAGGAAAACAAGACAAACCAGGCTGGAAAGTGACACATGTCCTTTCACTCAAAATCCACTAGGTGAAGCACATTAAAATGTCATGCTGGAGATCAATAGGACAGATATATAAATTCCTCTGGGGGTGTAGGGGAGGCAAATACTTGTGAAAATAATAGAGTCTACAACAGTAACTTACTGTATCCTCATAACAATCTCTTGAGACATAAATTATTTTCCCCATTACAGATGTAGAAGCTGAAACCCAGAGAGTTAAGTTTGCTAAGGTCACATAGCTAATATACAGAAGTGGCATGTGACCCCAGATGGTCTAACTTCAGAATTTATACTCAAATCTCTAGACTCGCCTTCTTTCTGCAAACACCGGACAGATGTACTAACGCGAAAGTCATCTACCAATAGCTATTTACCCAGATAGGTAACTATTCCATTGACCAAAATGAGGGGACCATGACCCCAGTATGTTAGACATCATGACAAAGGTTATCTAAGCTATGCCTACCAGACACTGAGGAAGATAGGCTCCTTCCTGGAGGTAAAGGTAGTTAACTGACCCAAACAGATAAGACTTGGAATACCATCATTTCATAAACAAAATCAATGAAATAGAACTCAAATGCATTTGGAGTAATTTTGTTTTAAAACAAGAATGCCCTAACTTTTACAATGAAAGGACACTGGCATATCCAAAGAAATATATAACAAATTCACTTTTTATTGTGATGGCATTTTGGGGAGCTCTGCATGAACCAAATATCGGACAAAAGAAGAACAAAGAGCAAAGAGAAACCCACCACAGACCTGCAGCTGGGTGGTACATGCCTCCAACTATCATAACAAAGAATGCCTGATGAGTCATCATTAGGACCAACACCCCAAACTTTATAGACATCTAATGATCTCATGTAGTCCTACAGGAAACATCTCACTGTTTTTGCACATTTTTGTTTTCAGACATGGCATTCAGTTACTTCTAAAGTAACTTCTAAAGGGGGAGGCATTTACATCTGTGGCTCTTTGAATTCTATCATTGCTGTGGCTGAACTATAATCATTCAGAAACTGGCTGTCCCGTGTGTGCATTATCCAAAAGGTTGAATTTTTCTCTCAGCCAGAGAGCTAATGTAAGCAAGGGAGGCAGGTCAGACGGGACAAGCAGCGAACCACACAGCAACGCCCCACCTGAAGGGGGCCTCGCTTACTGAGTGACAACCAGCCTTGCAATGCTGTGAGCCCAAAGCAAAACCGCCAATTCGTGAACATTAGCAACTGACCCCATTCTTAAAGAAAACCTATCGAGGCCAACAAACACATCGAGGCAATGCTGCTCATGGCCACCATTTTGTATCACTGTTTTGCGTTACTTGAGGCTTGGGATGTTTTGTGAATTTCACTGATTCTAGTAGTAAAAGAACTGAAAGAACATGCATGAGAGTTAAGAGCTCAAATCTTCAAGTCAGCTAGATCTAGACTCTACGCTTGACCCTGACACTTACCAGCTAGGTGACTTTCCATGACCCCTTAGCCTCTCTAGACCTCTGTAAAATGGGTATAATCCGTATCACCACCTCTCAGGGGAACCATGAGGATTAAGTGTGACAAGGCAGGATACATCATAGGACAGACAATTTTATCAATACACTTATTTTCACCTCTAACTATTTATGGAGCTATTAAAACCTCTTCCTACATCTCCAAAAAGATCCTCGTGAGGTGACGTGATCAGGTACACAACCACAACTCATGGAAGCCTTAGCTATGGCCAAGAGAAGCATGCTAACCCAAGGGATACCAGCAGAACAAGAATTGGTTCCTTCTCGTAGAAAGTTCAGAAGATCTCCACATAACTCATAGTAGGCCACAAAATCAATGGAATTAAGGGACTTCGGAGACCATTTTTCTTTGTTTCTTCATCTTTTGTTGTTTTCTTCCAGTTCTACTGAGGTGTAACTGACATACAGCACTGTATAAGTTTATTGTGTATAGCACAATGATGGGACTTACGTATATCGTGAAATGATGATCACTATAAGTTTGGTGAACATCCACCATCTCACAGATACAAAATCAAAGAGGCAGAAAAAAATGTTTTCCTTGTGATGAGAACTCTTACGATTTACTCTCTTAACTTTCATGTGTGACATGCAGCAGGGTTAACTATCTTTATCACGCTGTGCGTTATATCCCTAGGACTTACTTATAACTGGAGCTTTGCACCTTTTGACCCCCTTCGTTCCACTCCCCCTCCTAGCACCCCACCTAACCCCCGCCACTGGGAACCCCAAATCTGATCACTAGAGATGATTTTTCAAACCCCTAACTTATGGATGAGGAAACTGAGTGAGGCCCGAGCAGTTGAGGGTCATCCAAGGTTACAGCAAGACCCACAGGCCGGATGAACATTTCATAAGCTGTTTTGATATGACACAACAACTTCCCCTCCGTACTACCAGGTACCACCTAGGTGACATCTACAGTCTGCACTGAGAACTAAAATCATGGATCCACCTAACTCTCGATTTCAAAACCACACTTGTCTGGCATGTTCAAGACAATCACCTGAAACGAAGGTGTGACACAAAGAGTTCACTGGGACAACTTTCCCTCCCTTCCTCCCTTATTTTAAAAATATATCCCACTCTCAAAATAAAAAAGTCACTTTGTGTAGCTCCTGCATTTTTAAGATCCATTGTTTGTAGATTTCCCTTGGCATGTTCACGGCATCTCTAGCACCATTTCATATAGTCTTTTTCAAGGTATCGTGAGTCCATAGTGTTCATGAGACCATGAAATTATGACAGAAGGAAGAGGAGGATTTCTCCATCTTTCTCCTTCTGGCCAGCAAGTTCAAATTGTGGGAAGCACAGGTGGGCTCATTAGTCCTCATTGGTAGAAACTCACACTCCACTGACAGCCCGGAGGAAGCAGCTCTCAATACTGTCATCAACTGATGTATATGTAAAAATAAAAATACTTCTAAGACAAATACAACTGTAGTAAGTCAGTGCTGATATATAATTGGCACTTAATATTAATTGGTTAAATAAATGCTGAACAGAGCAGAATTGAACAAGCTAAGTATACACAGAAGTTGTTTTTTAAAAAAGGTGAAGAAAATTCCACTACCCAGACATAATAATCACTAACATTCTGATATAAATCCTTTGTCCTTTTTTCTTACATGTATGTATTATTTGAAAAAATGAGAAGCAAACTAAATACACAACTTTTACTTATCAATATATCATAAGCATTTCCCATATCATAAAAATCTTAGTAAACATCAGTCTTAAAGGATACTATTTCAACAGAGTAATATTCCAACCCATTGCTAGAATGTTCCCTAACCTTACTACTAGATATTTATTTCCAATTTGCATTTATGAAAATAAACATTGTTATAAATACCCAGGTAATACACTTTCTTCTTTTTTTAAAAAAAAATTATTTCCTTAGTAAAAATTCCTGGAATTTCACTGAGTCAAAGGGCGTGAATATTTTTCAGGCTTTTCATAATATCTTGCCAGAGATTTTGAACCAATGTGTATTCCCAAGAGCAGTATATGAAAGTGCCTATCACCCAGCACCCTTCAACATTAAGTACTGGAATCTCATAAAAAGGCTTTGTTACTTAATTGGTAAAATGCTATCTCATTTTTGTTTTAATTTCTACTGCTTACTGCAGATGAGCTGAACTTCTAAAGTCTCCTTTTGCCACATGCATTCAGCTTCTGTGCACTTTCTGTTCATATCATTTGCCCATCTAGAAGGTACTTTAAAAGCGAACAGTCATAATTCGTGAAAAAGAGAACAGGGTCTACCCTCGCCCTTTAATTTTTTTTTTCCCCTTACTTCATCTTCTTACTGCTGACATAACACTAATAAGTGAACATTAATGGCAGAGAATCCATTCCCACCCAGAGAAGAAAGACCTGCCTCTTCCTTCCCATTGAGGACACAATTACTGCTGGACTGCTTGCCCTCTGCTGTCCTTCCCCTCACCCCTTAGTAGCCAGAGTCCACAGATGCCAGTGGGACAAGGAAGCTACAAGGGCTCCGAGAGGGACGGAAACTGAATTCCTGCAAGAGGCACCACTAAGAACCACCTCCAATAACAACTTTCAATTAGAAGAAACATTAGAGATCTGTCAAAACCGATTTCAGCATCCATCACTTCCCCTAATCTGCTTCTCAAGAGGCATGGAAACTGCTGCTGCAAGTTGCTGGCACACACCATGCTGATATGCCCACTGAGCAAGACACCTCAGGAAGCTTCTCATGAAACATGACAGCAACTGAGCACGGAGGAGGTCGCTGGTGGGAGGAGGAAAGGACCACCCTGCAACAGAGCTGGGCATTAATCTTGGGAAATATTTCTGTTTGGGGGAAATTAACTAGGCACAGAGTGAGTACTTGAGCTCTGCAAAATCACAGAAACATGGTGTTCCAGAGGCAGTAGAATAAAGAATCCAAAGTTCAACATGCAAGATTAAATTAGAGACCTGCACTAGCATTTATAAAATCCATCTAGCAACACCCCTCAAAACAAACATCTTCACTGTGAATGATAAACAAGAAGGGACTGTTTTTCGCAGCATGGCTGGGATGGACTGGACAAGCTCTGCAACAACTGAATCTAAGCTAATTTGCCTTGAAGGGTCTACTGTTCTCTGGAGTGAAAATCAACAGGGACTTTCCTTCACTTTGGTGTGAATGTTATTAACAAAAGCCTATTTATCCTATTTGATTTTTTAAATTCATAAACCTAATACCACAAAACATTAATTGAGCTTACCTTACCTTGCAGGCACTGTGTCATAAAGAGACAGGTAAGTACTGGATCAGGGCCACCAATCACCATGCTGCTACAGTCCCTCTGTACCTAGATGTCACCAGCCAATGTGGTGGGCGTTTGGGTGAGGCTGAAATGAAACAGAATTTCCCTTGTACCGTCTGCACTTGGATACTTACAGAGCTGACCAAAGATCAGCCTTTAGGGGAAGTAATCAAATCCAGTGATCAAGCTAACTGGCATCGGCAGTCAGGCAGACAGGACTGGATTTAATTCCCAGCTCTGTGCTAACGGGTTGTATGACAACGGGCAAGTTACTTATCCACTCTTCAAGCAAATAAGCTGTTAGCAAATGAGTTCACATCAGACTATCTGAATAGCACCTGGGACATGGAAAGGATTGAATAAATTATTATTATTACATTTTCTCAATTTTATAATAAACACTTAATGTCCATAAACAGATGAATGGATAAAGAAGATGTGGTATATATACACAAGGGAATACTACTCAGCCATAATAAAGAATGAAATAATGCCATCTGCAGCAACATGGATGGACCTAGAGATTATTATACTAAGTGAAGTAAGTCAGAGAAAGACAAATATTATATGATATCACCTATATGTGGAATCTAATAAAAAAATAGTACAAATGAACTTATTTACAAAACAGAAACAGACTCACATAGAAAACAAACATATGGTTAGCGAAGGGGAAGGGGAGGGAGGGATAAATTAGGCGTATGGGATTAACAGATACACACTACCATATATAAAATAAACAACAAGGATTTACTGTATGGCTCAGGGAGCTATATTCAATACCTATAATGGAAAAGAATCGGAAAATAAAGAACACAGATATATACATATACATGTAGAACTGAATCACTTTGCTGTACAGTTGAAATTAACACAATATTGTAAATCAACTATATGTCAATAAGATAAATAAATAAAATAAACACTTATTCAAACTCAAGCTACCCCTTGAAGGTTCAATTGTGAAGATTAAATAAAACTTGTAAAATATTCATCACGGTACCTGGCCAAGAGTAAGTGCTCAATAATGGCAGCTATTATTTTTAATTAATGAAAAGCTTCAGAATTTAAAAAAACTGTATATAGTATTAACTGTATTTCATATTCTGTAAAGAGAACTGTATGTATATTAAAAAGCTTCAGAATTTAAAAAGAACTGGATATAGAACAGTTCTAATCCTGAATTTACTATCACTCACCCTGTGACTTTATTTCAACTTTCATTTGAGAATCTGGCATTTGTGAGCAAATGCTTAGGATGTCACACAGGTCATTTAAAACTATGGTATCAGTTGTTTAAAACAAAGTCAAAACCACATTTTAAAAGAAATAAGAAGGAAAACAAACAGAACTGGTAAGGAAACCTACCATATGCTGAGATGGCTACAGCAAAAGTGGCCAGTTCCCAATGAGAAGAGGAGGTTGACACCATTCCATGCATTGTATCAAACCCAGTCTTGGAGAACCATCATCATGATGGCCCCATGACCTTAAACCCATCCCAGGAGAAACATTATCATGGTGGTTTCTTAACCCAAGAACTTAACGATACTCATAAGCCTGAAAGCTCTTTTCAGAGGGCAGGGGATACAGACTCTGCCTTGCAATTATTGCCAAATTGTGCTCTGAAATGGCTGCAGTAAAGTTTTGCATAAGGAGTCTGAATTTCAACTCTTTATCCCCAAGACCCTAAGAGGGAGACACTAATATATTGCCATTTTCTAGATGAAAAAAACAAAAGCACAGGGAAGTCATATAACTTACTTTTCTCATACAAGCAGGAAGTGGTAATACTGTGAAGCAATATTAGGCTGCCTACATGTGTGAATGCATGTGAATGTGAACGTTTGTGTGCTTTAGGTCAAGTGGAGAGAAGACAGCACAAGTTTCTGTGGTCAATAGGAAGCAGTGAATGCATGGATTCTTTATGTACAAGAAAACATATGCCACACAAGCCACAGGAGCTTCTAGACCAGTGGTTCTCAACCTCTGCTATATACTAGAACCTGTGGAGACCTCTGAAAAATCCCCATGCCCAGGCCACAGTCACACTCTCTGGAGGGAGGTGGGACCCAGGCATCAGTATTTCTTAAAACTCCCTGGTGATTCCAGTGTGCAGCCAAGTTTCAGAAACACCGAGCATAAAGGAATTATTAACGCATCTGCTATTAAATTTGAAACAACCTAAACATCCAATACCCCCCATAATATGGGGGATATTATGCAGGTTTTTAAAATGGTAACTGGTAATACTGGAAGCATGTAGAAATCTTGATGATACAACATCAAGTGAAATGGGCCAGGTTGAATTTTGACTCCAGTGGGCAATGAAAAGCAGAATATTGTCTTTTCTGTGGGTCCTGCATGACCTCAAGAGTTCCAAGCTCAATTCTGCAGCCTACTATCAATTCTACAAGTCAGTGATAATGCTTCCAAAAAATTCTTTTGGTGTTCTTTTTTAAAAATGAAGTATTTATCAAATTTTCCATGAACTATTATTATAAGTGGGTAAAAATACGCATGTGAATTGACACAGGAAAAGGAAATGGGAATATATATACTACTATGGCATGTCACCATACAACATGACATCTCAGTAAGAGCACTAAAGAGAATATATTTACTAAATTTTAGTCAAGCTCATTAGGCAAATGCATCCATAATAATTGTTGCAAGCAAACATCATCAACGGAAGCTAAAATTGGCAGGCAAGAGAACAATGACAAACAGAATATGTGCATCCTCTCAAAGTGTCTCCCCATAAGATATGCATTATTTACAAAGGGAAAAATGGTAACTTTACAGTGGAGAAACCTGGCAGATAGTACCTTAAACAAGTGGTCAAAACTAGCATCACCGATACTAAGACATGTTGATATTATGTACTTCCTGATAAGATGCACTGAAAAGAACACAGCAACACTTCAGTGGTCTTCTAGTCAAAAAAAAGCATACCTCAATCTAATCATGCAAAAATATCAGACTAACCCAAATTGAGGGATACTCAAATAAATGACCAGTTCCATTCAAATATGTCAAAGTCATGAAAAATACAGACTGAGGAATTGTCACAGATTAGGGCTGTAGACAATAAGAGGACATGGAAACCAAATGCAACGTGAGATCCTGGAAAGGATCCAGGACCAGGAAACAAGGACATTAGTGGGAAAGCTGGTGAATTTTGAATAACGTCTGTGGTTGAGTTAATAAAATTGTGTCAATGTTAATTTCCTGGTTGTGATGATTGTACAATGATTTTTTTTAAGGTATCAGCCTTAGGGGAAACTGGGAGAGGGGTACACAGGACTCTTTGTACTAATTCTGCAACTTTCTATAATTTTAGATTATTTCAAAAGAAAAAGCTTTCAAATATTAGTGAAGTTCAGTTGTTTAAAAATAAATATTATTATGAGTGTTAATATTTCCTTCCCTCCCCCACTCAACCCCACGTGTGTATACTTCGGAGATTAAAGAATGGTGTCAAGGAAGGCCGAGGAAGATTATTAAGACCCTTCTGGGTAGAGGAGGTGAGCTGAGCCTTGAAGCTGGGCAGTTTAATTCTTACGCCTGCCCTGAGGGGCATATAAAGAAATGCAGGGACCCAGGCAGGGTGTCTGCCCCCAGCGGGAGTTCGGGTAGGTGGGCACCACCTGAACCAGCTTTTGTGACCCAGGGAGAGCTGCAGCCACCCCCTGCCTCCCCAGGGGACCCTCCAAGACCAGCAGAAATAACTAACCAGAGACTCATGGCCCAATAATGTTCTAACTACAAGCAAGATGTGATGGAAGTTTGGTGCCAATGATCGTGATAACCATCTCCGAAAACAGAAGACCACCCTCTTCCCAGCATGCATCCCCTTCCTCTATTTCCTGTACTATCTCTGAACAAAGCCTGAGGAGTCAGGAGTTGGTTCTTTGGGACATGAGTCCACCTTCTCCCCAGGACTGTTGGCATCCTCAATAAAGCTATCTTTCCTCCTAGTCCCCCCGTACCCCCCAAAAAGAAATGTAAGCCTTTAATAACAGAATGACTTCTGGGCAACTAATTATGTGTAGTCAAAACATCCCTGGGTTTTGAGTCAAAGGTACGGACACAAATGCACATACGTTGGCACCAATACAATATAACTTTGTGATCTTGAGTCAATCACTTACTATCTGTAAAAATGGAGACAAACTTTTTTATTGCACATGATTCTTGGGAGGATAAAGTGAACAGATGTGCATGAAAGCATGCAGTAAGTAGTAAAGTCCTGTTATAAAATGGTTATTAAAATTACCAAGAGTAACAGTAGTATCTACCTAGCCAAGATAATTCTGGTGTTTTCACTCCCAAACCACAACCACAGCATCCTAGCATCTAATGGTACTCATCCCATATGGAAGCAAATCTGTCTTGCCTTCTGCCTGAACTTGGAGCCTGGGGCCACCAGTCTTCGTGTGTGGTCAGTATTAAGCACCATCTGTCCTGAGTTAATATAACTCCTCCTTAGTTTTAACAATGAACACAGGCTGTACTAGTGAAAGCATAAACAGATACAATGTGAAGGAAGACTTTGCCATTCTGTTTATTACTTCGGACGGTGGCATTCACCTCCCAGCTGTTTAGGCATCTAAATTGTGTGATAAAATGTCTTTTGAACACTTTTTACAAGCAATTAGATTCAATCAAGTTCTCTTCTTGCTTAATTCTCCTCAGCAAATGAGATACTAAAAAACCAAGAAGAAGCTGGGCTTTGTTTCAAATCTTTTTTTCCTGCTGCACATACATTCCCCCATAAAAAGCCCTAACAATTGCTATGCTCATTATCTCTGGTGGAGGTCATTTTTCTTATTGCTCATCAGGGTGAGAATATGAGGTGGACAGGAAGCAATTTGTTGTGGGCATCTGGGTTTTAGCCTCCTCCAGAGCCATTCCCGCTTCTGGTAATAGCACCTAGGTTTTCTTCTGAGGAACCAGCCTTCCCCCACTCTCAGTTTATGAGGCTTGAGTAGGCTAGGCAGCTCCCATCCCAGTACCAAGAAGCCAGGATTGGCCAATCAGCAGAGCCCACTGACTTGGCCAGAGAGTTCCAAGATGGGCATGTGCCCCACCTCAGTACAAGGAAAGCCGATCATGTGATTCTTGCAGGAAGGACTGGAAAAAGAGAACTCCCTCTCCCTGGGGTACTGTGTTAACAGGATGTACGGCTGGGGCTGCCGGGAGCCCTCCTGCCACAAGAGGAGGGTTTGTCTGGATGAGAAGGAAAGCAGAGAGAAAGACAGACAGAGAGACGCCCGCTGCAATCATCACACCCCCTCCCCATTTATTAATCAGTTACATGAGCCAATGTTCTTCTTTGTATCACTCACTTTAAGTTAGGTTTCTGTTCACTGCAACCCAGAGTGATGTGATTTTGAAAAAGTGGGAAAATAAACACTGAACACTTCCCTTTGTGAACTAAGATGCTGCCAGCATGGGTCCTCAGGTTTTCAGGGGACAGAGGTGCTTGCCAAGGATCAGCCACAACAATCTCACCCACGTCCCCTTGCAGTCATGAGAGGGATCACTTACAAACCAACTTGCAGGTGTCAAGAGGCATCTGCAACAAGAGAATGTAGATTTTCTGTGTAGGGCTAGCTTATAGCACACACAGCCCCTAAATAACCAGTCCAGCCTCCTCTTCTACCTTCTATTTCCCATGTCTCTGACATGCCAGGCACACAGACCAGCTTTCTCTTCCCTAATTCACAGCATGCTGCTTCATGCTGCCACACGAACGCACTCCCACTCCTCTTCTTGTAATAGGAAAGAACAAATCTGACCCCATATTGCATCTGTTTCTTTTACTTTAACCTTTGGATTCCGTTGCTTTTGCTTCCAGTGAAGAATGCTGTCTATAGCCCGAAATATACAGGGTAGCCCATTTTCAAGGCTCTGACCTTTAAGGGTATAACACTTTTCCATTCATACAGAGATTCAAAGTTGCAGAACAGAGAATAACATTTGTCTTGCTGGAGGTTTTTATAGGAACATCATGACCTGACCTACACGGTCAGCTGCGAGAACAAAGGATTCCTACACCCAGAAGTCTGCAACAATCAAGCACACCCCTCCCTCCCCTTGCCTTTAAAAACGCTTTGCTGAAACCCTTCGTGGAGTCTGGGGTTTTCTGGGCATGAGCCACCCATCTCCTTGCACAGCCCTGCAATAAACTTTTCTCTGCTCTAAACTCCGACATCTCGGTTTGTTTGGCCTCACTCTGCATTGGGCACGTGAACTTGCATGTGGTAACACTCTAAGACCCAGCTCAGAGACCTGCCTTCCAGGCAGCGACTGTGGCCCTAATCGTGCATTCCCATAGTAAGGACACGTTGCAGCAGTCGGTACAGGGTACCATGTGATTTACACTGATGCACACATGTTTTTAGCCTTCCTCCCTCTACGGACGTAGGTTCTGGCTTCGTCAACCTGGTTTTCCATCTCGACCTTATACCCTCCCTGGCCCCCCATCTGAGGTCTGTGGTCTGAAGACAGAAGACGGTTTGCGCTATTTCTCCAGGAGACTAATTCAGGACTTTGTGAAGCTGAATTGAGAGAAAGTGGGGAAAGGAGAAACTGAAGAGATGTAGGGGAGGCGGCCAGCGCAAGAGTGTTTGTCAGGAATTTCTAAGGAGTCTGGAAGAGAAAGATGGAGGGCAACCAGAATGCATGAGGTTAAGTGGATGCGTAGGAAAAATAGGTTTTTTAAAGGACTGTTTTCAAGTACCTTTTCACGATGTTTGTGAGAAGCAAGGAAGGAATGGATGCTTTTTTGAAACTACCTTCAGCTGCCAAAGGGTGTTTCTCTGATGACAACACCTCTCCTAAACACATGGGCTCTGCAGGCTCGCACACACACCCTTCACACATACACGTTCACACAGAATTGTGCACAGCCCATTTCAGGTCCATTTCCCTCCTTAGACTGTAAGTTCACCAAGATCAGGGAGCGCTTCTTGGACTATTACAACGTAGCTCCTAGAGCTCAGCACAAAGCAGCTCCACACACATTCTTTTTCTGGCCAGTGTTTCACCTGCTCCTTGCCACAAGGCTGTGAAGAGAAGGATGTTATAGATGAGGGAAGGACCGTTCCGTCCAAGAGAATAAGGACCCGGAAAAGGCCAAAGAGCCGGTAAGTAGCAGAGATTACCTGTAACAAGGAAGAAGAAAGCTGACCCCATATTGGATCTATTCCTTTAGCTCTAACCTTTGGGATCTGTTGCCTGTGCTTAGTCACGCTGGCTCGGCACCTTTGTAAACGAATGTTGCCTACAGCCTAAAATATACATTACAGCCCATTCTCAAGGCTCTGACCTTTAAAGTATAACACTTACCCATTCATATGAAGATAAAAAGTTGCAGAAAAGAAAATAACAATTGTCTTACTGGAGGTCTATAGGAACACTGTGACCAGACATACTTGGACAGCTGCAAGAACAGAGGATTCCGGCACCAAGAAGTTTGCACCAACTAGCCACACCCCCTCCCTTTTTAGTATAAAGAAAGTCTGAATTCTATTGATTAAGATGATTCTTTGGGACACCACTCTCGCTTTCCTAATAAAGTTGCTATCCTAATAAAGTTGCCCCAACAACTTGATTTATTGGCCTGTGGTGCAGTGAGCAGTATGAGTTTGGACTCGGTAAAACATACCTACAGTTCTACATCAACCTTCCAGTAAAGCATATGGTGATCTTTTACAAATATCCCAGAACCCAGATAGTACTAAATAGCAACATGTGGACCACTGCTGAGTCTCCATCCAAGACTTTCTCAGGCACCATATCTGGGCAGTCTTTCATAGGTTAACCAAGGACGTGGCTTACAGTTTTCTTCTTTTCCTTTTCTTTTTTTGGTTTCAGGATAGAACCTTGTACCGATTTTCAACTTGAGGACAGGTTCTCTTTATTTGTTCCTTCCTTCAGGCAGCAAGAGTGCCAGCACATTAAGAGTTCTGACCAACAGGAGCCCCAAAGTCCGACATAATTCCTGGCACACAGTAGGTGTTCAATAAAGCCTGGATCATTCCAGTGTGTACCTAAGTGCCCATGTGTTCTGTGTAAGAAGTCTCCACTCTTCAAGGGTTTTCCCAAGAAATGACTTTCCTGCCCATTCCCACAAACCATGGCAAAAACTGAAATAGGAGAAAAGAGCCACCAGCTTCCCCAGCACAAAGATGCAAGAAGGAAAGCGGAGTTGTGACACCAGTGGGGTGAGAACCAGACCTCATCTGGGGACTGGCTGTCGTTGTCATGTGGTTTCTGGCCAACCCTTAATAAACGTCAGAGCTGCACTTGATCACCAGTGGTATGTCTTCTTCCAAAACACACTCTTGGACGGAAGGCCAAAGAAGGGTGATTGGGTTTCAGAAAGCCTCTGTCATCCCCCATGATTCAGTTGGGTCCCTCACTGCACAAGAAGTGGCCAGCGGGCTGGGCTGCCTTTCTCAGACCACCACCCAGAGTCAGGCTTCGAGGCCTGCCTAGCCACCCACAGTGCACTGGGGCTGACACTCTGTGCACGGAGGAGATCCAGGACCCTCAGGGTTTCTGCCTAACTCCCCCCCCCCACACTAATATATGCCATAACAACCAGGCCCAAAAGGGGCGGCCCCACATACACATGGTTAACAGTGGCACACCTGTGAATGGTAGGCCAGAAAATGATTTCCACGGTGAAAGGACTTAAAAAAAACTGAAAGCAACCAAAATACTTCAATTTACCTTATGTGTCAGTCAGGGGTCTCCAGAGAAGCAGAACCAGTAGAGTATCTATATATCTATATGTATCTATAGAGAGAGATGTATTTTAAGGAATTGGCTTACACAAATGTAGGGGCTGGCAAGTCTGAAATTCATAGGGCAAGCTGACAATTCCGATGAGGGTCAATACTGCCGTCTTCAGTCTGAAATCTGTAGGACAGGCCGGGAGCCTGGGCGCTTGGGTGGCTTTCTACATGGCAGTCTGGACGCATGAATTTTTCTTTCTCAGTCTTTTCTCTTAAGGCCTTCAAATGACTGCATAAGGCCCAGGCACATCATAGAGGACAATCTGCTTTACTTAAAGTCAAGGGACTGTAAATGTCAATCAGATCTAAAAAATACCATCAGAGCACCATCTACTCTAGTCTTTGACCAAACAACTAGGCACCATAGCCTAGCCGAGTTGAAACAATTAAGTTAACCATTACATCTTAATTCAACATGTATAATTTAGTGGCTTTTAATGTTCTCTGGACTATGGGGACCCTTCCCCTTTTTAGGTTTTTGAGGTATATCATAAAATTCATCCATTTCAGGTATACACATCAAAGATTTTTAGTAAGTTTATCAAGTTACCATGATCCAGTTTTAGGAGACTTTCATCATTCCAATAAGATCACTCGTATATGGGGGTCCTTTTGAAAATCTGATAACTCCAGCCAGATCAAACATGAACCACAGGTTGTTTATGCCTAGCATCCAAGACTTACCAGTGGCAATATTTTTAATAACAACTTGCATATATGCACACTTTGGGATAGAATTCCAGGCATCATATATTCCTGTAAGTTTAACTTAGGTATGTCCAGGTTGAGGCCCCTCAACTAAATAATCTCCAGTCTGGCACTTTCATTCTCAGTCTAACCACTGCAGCATCTAGACCCCCATGACTGAGAAAAATGGATGCTTCTCACTTATAAAACTGCATCCTCCTTCCAACACATCTCTCTGTCTCTAAATGTGTCTACTGCACAACCATCCTCCAACCCCAGGCCAGAGGAAACTTCTAAAATGCAAACTGGCCATGCTTAGAGTCTTTCCAAGGTTTTCCTCATCACATCTGGTATCAGATCCAGAGGTTGGTCCTAAGAGTCTCAATAGTTTATACCCAGCCCTCTCTGCTATGGCTCCTGGCTCTTTTTCTGGCTCTACCTCTGTCTGCTCTGCCTGGCACATCTCACTTTATCAGCCCAAACTGCTCATCCTCCCTGCTCTTCATATGGCTAATTCTACGGAAACAGCTGACGCTCAGGTGGGGTTAGGTAGGTGCAGCTTCCCTCTGTCCTAGATATTCAGCACATTTCTATTATGGAACTTACCATGTCATATTATAACACCAGGCTTCCATCCCTCTTTACCCAACTGCATTGCTCCTTGGAAGCTGCAGGCAGCCGGCCAGCCAACTAGCATTTACTAATCCAGGAAGCAGAGAATCAGGTTAAACCCTTAATCACAGCAACTATATTCTTTCCAGGTCTGACTGTCTGTGGCCATGGAATTTTCCTGAAATGTCCTTTGTGGTAAGGAGTAAATACCACTCTAGGAATTCTCCTAAAGAAATAACAAGTTCAAAAAGACATGAGTACAAACACATCCAGAGGTATGGTTTGGAATCATGAAAGAAGAACTGCAGCAACCTTATTCTTTCATCTGGAAGGGAGGGACCAGTGAGTGTCCAGTTATAGGGATTTGGTTAAATAAATCATGATACACAGGATGCATAAAAGACTACGCTATTATTAAAATGACTGTAGATATGTACTGATATGGGAAGTTATTATAATTTGCCACTTTTTCAACAAATACTAACAGTTATACAGAGGTACACACATTTGATATTTTATATAAACAGACGTACAAATAAACACACGTACGAATATGCACACCCACACATAGTTTAGGAAGCAAAAATTTAACAGTGGTTAGTAGACTTATGAGTGGGTAGGTAGCATTATGAGTGAGCTACGGGTACATTGTGAAATATCTTTTCCCTTATCCCTGTGTTCTAACTACTTACAATGAACACGTGATGCTTGTGAAGAGAGTGCACAGTGGTTAAGAGAAAGGGCCATGTGCAAGCCTAGACTCAGCTACTTCCTAACTACACGACACTGGTAAATAGAATCTCTTCCGGCATCAATTTCCCCATCGGAAGAAAAGGGACCTGCACCCCCAAATCGTGCCTCTCTCAAAGCACTGTGGTGAGGTTTATGTGAGGTGCTTCATCCAGATGCTGGTACTGGCAGCTCTCAAGTAAATCTGCACCTTTTAAACATAAGTAGAGGGGGAAGGGTAAGCTGTGACAAAGCGAAAGAGAGGCATGGACATATATACACTACCAAACGTAAGGTAGATAGATAGTGGGAAGCAGTGGGAAGCAGCCGCAGAGCACAGGGAGATCAGCTCGGTGCTTTGTGACCGCCTGGAGGGGTGGGATGGGGAGGGTGGGAGGGAGGGAGACGCAGGAGGGAAGGGATGTGGGAACAGATGTATATGTATGACTGATTCACTTTGTTATAAAGCAGAAACTAATAAAATAAATAAATAAATAAACAAACATAAGTAGAGTTAAAGAGAGAAAC
This sequence comes from Mesoplodon mirus, assembly GCF_964341445.2. Taxonomy (NCBI): domain Eukaryota; kingdom Metazoa; phylum Chordata; class Mammalia; order Artiodactyla; family Ziphiidae; genus Mesoplodon; species Mesoplodon mirus. The sequence continues at coordinate 25,635,913 of NC_138988.1, read as the reverse complement.
AAATGTGCACATCACGTTCTTTTGGAAGATGTCACCAGAACGCACATTCAAAGCATTGCTCTTTCGCATGTGAAGTGTGAGACAGCCCTGCTGGGTTGGGTAAATGGGTGGGGATGGGGAGCCAACTGCCAAAACACCCACCTTCCCGCGTGATTCCAAACAGCACTAAGGTTCTGTTCTGGAGGCTTCTGTAACACTGCAGGTGAGCCTGTGCTCTGACAAGCAGGTAACCCAGAAGCCATCACTGTCCTCACTCCCCCTGCAAGAAGATTTTGTTTCTCATTAATGTGCCCCAGCAGCTGGGTGTCCAGCAGGTCCAAGGCCCTTGTGCGGCTTTAGGCCACAAGATGCTCATTCCTACCAGCTAGGGAGGGAGACAGGGAGGGGGAGGGATGCTGGAGCGAGAAGAGAACTGAGCGCCCACTACCAGTCTGAAAAAGACAGAAATCGACTGGGTACTTCAAGAATCGATGCTGTCCCTCTGCCCTGTGCCAGCAATGGAGGGGCAAGGAATCTGGTGTAAGGGCCATCACAGTATCTATTTGTCATGCCAGAATAATGAAACCATATTCATCTTCTCTAATAGATTCATTCATTTATTTTGATCATCCAAACTATAGTTGGTTTCCTGCAATGGTTCTCTCTCTTATCAAAACCATATTTTTGCCATATTTTCCTCCACAGTATTCATTACAATAAGCAATTAATAATAAATAAATATATATAATTATTAGTTTACTTCTTTATTGCTATCTCCAATGGCCCAGGGAAACTAGAAATAGAACAACATGTATCCAGGGACATGCATATCCCAGGAAGGATGTTCTTTTTCCTTAAATGACCATGGCATTCAAGGCACCAAATTTTTCATTATAATCCTTCCAACTGTTCCGCTGACACATGTACTAATTGGTTGAGAAGGGGTAACACTGTCCATCCACTTGTCTTCATTCTGCCAAAGGAGAACTATGGTTTCCTATATCCTGACATGAAACTAATCCTCTGATGGCTTTTGTTAAATGTGTGTTGCATTAAGTCCCTTATTTTATTTTTTTAATTAATTTTTATTGGAGTATAGTTGATTTACAGTGTTGTGTTAGTTTCTGCTGTACAGCAAAGTGAATCAGTTATACATAGAGCCACTCTTTTTCAGATTTCCTTCCCATTTAGGTCACCACAGAGCACTGAGCAGAGTTCCCTGTGATATAGGAGGTTCTCATTAGTTATCTCTGATGGCCTTTAAACCGGTTCTAGTTGCCTGCATCAATAGCTGTTGTCATCCTGTCTGCCTTCTTCCTGAATGCAACAAGTTGGATTGGGGGACAGCTGGGGGAGAGGTAACACTGCAATTCAGAATACAAGGTTTTTAAAATTGTACGGTAGCCTTCCTAGAATAAGACTTACTCTAAAACTTCATGTCCCACTACTTAGGAAAGTCTGAATTTGAACTCCAAGTTGTACATTGAAATTCAACAGATATTTAAGGAGTACTGACTGTGTGTGCCAGGCACCGAAAGAGGAGGTGGCCATTTGATCTTGGATAAGACAGATAAGGATGCTGCCTTCATGGAGCTCACATTCTAGTGGGGGTGACAGACAAGAGACAAGGAGACAAATAAATGAACAAAGCCATTTCAGGGGGAGGCAAGTGCAATGACGGAAAGAAACACAGTGAGATGACAGAGCATCTAAAGCGGAGGAGGAGACGTTAAGGAGAGCCCTGGAGGTTGACAAGCAGTGACCACGTGAAGGGCGGGAGAAAGGCAGGCTGGGCAGGGGGACCAGCAGGGCAAAGGCTCTGAGGCAGCCCCAAAGTTGACGTGTTCAAGAAACAGAGAAGCGGCCAGGGTGGCAATTAAATGCAATTAGACCAGATATCAGAGATCATTCCAGATGGACCCAAAGAGTCCAATTCTCCACTGCCTCCGAAAATGAGGGAAAACGACAATAACAGCACCAGTAATGGCAGGTGAGTTCAGTCTGTGCCAAGCATCACGCGAGGCACTGCACGGGCACCGTGTCACCTGACCCACAAAAGTCCTGCGAGGTAGCTGTTATCCTGCCCGTTTTTCAGATGAAGCAACCTAAACCTGGAAGGGTTAGTAACTTGGAACTTTCACATAGCTACTGAGTGGTGGTAGAGCTGGGACTAGAACCCAGACAGTCTGAGTCCCGGGTCCTCCTCTCCCACCGTGAGCCCCACCCTAAACGATGCTTTCTCCTTGGACACACACAGGGGCTAGCTTAGGTCTCACAATAACAGTAACTTGCCCTCACTCATCCATAATCTGGGCAAAACTCAAAACACTTTAGATGAACAAGGCAAAAAGACAAAAGCCATTAGTTCTGATTTTTCTAGCAGCTCTGTGCAAGATTCTGCTCGCCACCCACGTACTCTTTTATTAAGCTATAATAAGCCTCGGATGAACACTGTTGCCATAGGTGAAGCTTACTTTAACATATGGTTGATCGAACCAAAGAAAAACGTGAAAAATGCATTTGAAAAATCCCAATTTGGTTTTGTAAAAAAAAAAACACTGATCGTGTTTCTGGTCTGCTGATGCATTCCACATGTTGGGGTATGGAAACATGTCCAAGGGTCATTTGCTGAACTGATAACAATGGCACTCAGCCCCCATGGAATTTTGCTTTCAGTGTTTGGTTTGATGCAATTTGCAAAAACATAAAGAGGTAACCTGTGGTTTTATCAACTTGGTTAAGGGCGATGTGTTTCTAACTTGAAAGCTAGCTGGGATGTTTCAGCGGGAGGAAGCAGCTACTCAAATACCCTCAAATTGCAGGCTTTTTTCCTCACTCTTAGAGCAGGGGTACTCTTCTAGTAAAGCTTCTCTGCTGGGGCAGGCAAAGCAGCAGGGGCAGAGAAAAAGTAACAAGGAACTGATCCAGTTGAGGCGGGTGAGGGATGGGGAGGCCTCAGAGCTTCCTCGTGGCTATGACTGAAATTAACCAGCAAAGAACGCCTGCTTAATGAGCACGTGGTTTGTGTCAGGCAGTGTCAAGTGGTGGGTGCTTTCTGATGACATGGACGTGTGGGCCTCGTGGGCACTTAGGCTCCCTCTGTTCTAGTCCAAAGATGAAGTGTTTCCCTTGACCAGTCTAGCCCAAGGACATCCATCAGCCACGATTCCCAAACGCTGGCCGTATGCATTCCCCTGTGAGGATATCTGCCTATTTCCAGCCCACAACCAACCACCATTGCAATTTTTACCTTTATGTACACACCACTTATTCTATTTAATATTGTTGAAGCTTATTAATTTATTTTAGTAAGTTTACTCTAACAGGAAACTTTATATTTCCATAGGAAAACCAATACACGTTGCTGGAAATGTAAGCTAATCATTTCTTTAAAAACATACTGAAATGTCCAGAATAGGCAAACCTGTAGTGTTAGGAAATATTTAGATTAGTGGTTGCCAGGGACTGGAGTAAAGGGGAATTGGGGGGATCATGGTGAAGGGGTATGGGGTTTCCTTTTGAAGTAATAAAAATATCTGAAAATTGACTGTGATGTTGGATGCCCAGCTCTGTGAATATACTAAAAGCCATTGAATTATATACTTTTTTTTTTTTTTTTTTCCGGTGCGCAGGCCCCTCACCATTGTGGCCTCTCCCATTGCAGAGCACAGGCTCCGGACGCGCAGGCTCAGCGGCCATGGCTCACGGCCCCAGCCGCTCCGCGGCATGTGGGATCTTCCCAAACCGGGGCACGAACCCGTGTCCCCTGCATCGGCAGGCGGACTCTCAACCACTGCACCACCAGGGTAGCCCTACACTTTATTTTTATTTATTTATCTATTCTTTATTTTTTGGCTGCATTGGGTCGTAGTTGCGGTGCGCGGGCTTCTCTCTAGTTGCAGTGTGAGGGTTTTCTCTCTCTAGTTGCGGTGCACGGGCTTCTCTCTAGTTGTGGTGCTCAGGGCTCTCTCGTTGAGGTGTGAGAGCTCAGTAGTTGTGGCGCGTGGGCTTAGTTGCCCCACGGCATGTGGGATCTTAGTTCCCTGACCAGGGATCGAACCCACGTCCCCTGCACTGGAAGGTGGGTTCTTTACCACTGGACCACCAGGGACGTCCCCTGAATTATACACTTTAAATGGGTGAATTCTGTGAGATGTAAACTATTTCTCAATAAAGATTTTTTTAAAAAGTCAATATAATGCCCTCACTTTAAAATAAAGAAGTCAAAGGAAAGTGATATGTTATCTAAAAAATAAAATAAATGTCAAACAAGGTTATGAAATTCTACTTAACCCTGTAGTCTCCCTGCTGACAGCCCTGAGGACCTACATTTTCTGTTAAAAAGGGAAACACAAAAGTGAATTCACTTTTATCCCATGAGGAGGGCTAATAAAAGAGACAATAATAAGTGTTGACAAGGACGTGGATAAACGGGAATCCTGCTACACTGCTGGTGAGATTGTAAGATAGGGCAGCCACTTTGGAAAACAGTTTGGTGCTTCCTTAAAATGTTAAGCAATCAGGGGCTTCCCTGGTGGCGCAGTGGTTGAGAGTCCGCCTGCCGATGCAGGGGACACGGGTTCGTGCCCCGGTCCGGGAGGATCCCACATGCCGCGGAGTGGCTGGGCCCGTGAGCCATGGCTGCTGAGCCTGCGCATCCGGAGCCTGTGCTCCGCAACAGGAGAGGCCACAACAGTGAGAGGCCCGCATACCGCAAAAAAAAAAAAAAAAAAAAAAAATGTTAAGCAATCTTAGGATCCTAGGTAAAATTCTCCTCCTTGGTATATACCCAAGGGAACTGATAACATTTGTCCACACAAAGACTTACATACAAATGTTCATAGCAGCATTATTCATTATAGCCAAAAAGGATAAACAACCACTATTTTGGGTCCATCAAAAAATAAATGAATAAATAAAATGTGTTATATCCATGCAATGCAGTATCATTCAATCATAAAAAGGAATGGAGTACTGATTCATGCTACAACATGAAGAATCTTAAAAAGATCATGCTAAAGTAAAAGAAGTCAGACACAAAAGGTCACATATTGTATGGTTCCATTTGTATTATTCCATTTATATGAAATGACAGGGATAGGCAAATCCATAGCAACAAAAAGTAGATTAATGGTTATCTAGGGCTAGTGGAGGTCGGGGGTGGGAAGGAGAAGGGAAATGATTGCTAATGTACATGAAGTTTCTTTGGGATTGCTGAAAACATTCTAAAATGGATTGTGGTGATGTTTCCACAACTCTGTGAATATACTAAAAAATACTGAATTATATAATTTAAATTGTTGAATCGTACACTATGAATTGTATCACTGAAAGGAAACCATCAACAAAACAAAAAGACAACCTACTGAATGGGAGAAAATATCTGCAAATGATATGACCGATAAGAAATTAATATCCAACATATATAAACAGCTCATACAACTCAACATCAAAAAACCAAAACAAACAATCTGATTTTTAAAATGGGCAGAGGAACTCAATAGACATTTTTCCAAAGAGGAAATGCAGATGGCCAACAGGCACATGAAAAGATGCCCAACATCCTAGTAATCAGGGAAATGCAAATCAAAACCACAGTGAGCTATCACCTCACACCTGTCAGAATGGCTATCATCAAAAAGAACACAAATAACAAATGTTGGCAAGGATATGGAGAAAAGGGAACCCTACTACACTGCAGGTGGAATGTAAATTGGTACAGCTACTCTCAAAAAACTAAAAATAGAACTACCACATGATTCCACTCCTGGGTATATTTCCGGAAAAAAGAAACAACCCACTAATTTAAAAAGATACATGCACCTCAATGTTCATAGCAGCATTATTTTCAATTGCCAAGATATGGAAGCAACCTAAGTGTCCATCAACAGATGAATGGATAAAGAAGATGTGGTATATATACACAATAGAACAGTACTCAGCCACGTAAGTGAATGAAATTTTGCCATTTGCAGAAACATGGATGGACTTGGAGGGCATTATGCTAAGTGAAATAAGTCAAACAGAGTAAGACAAATACTGTATGATATCTTTTATATGTGGAATCTAAAAAATACAACAATCTAGTGAATATAGCAAAACAAGAGGCAGACTCACAGATATAGAGAACAAACTAGTGGTTACCAGTGGGGACGGGGGAGAGGCAATATAGGGGTGGGGAAGCTGGCGGCACAAACTACTGGGTGTGAGACAGGCTCAAGGCTGTACTGCACAACACGGGGAATAGCCAATATTTTCTAATGACTCTAAATCGAAAGCAATCTTTAAAAGTTGTACTAAAAATAAAAAATAAAATAAAATGAAAAAAAAAATTAAATGCCATTGCCCCCCCTCCAAAAAAAGTAAATTCACACTGTGATTCAATAGTAATATCCACAAACCATCTAAAACATCTTGCTCATCACCAACACCAAGGAACACATAGTCACACAAACATTATATTAGGCCTGCAAGGGTTGGAATTTTGGTTGTGAAATTGCAGTGAGTTACAAACTAGAATTTCTTAGAACAAATAAAGTCTTTAGCTTCTCTCACCAGAGTCAAGGGCGCAATTCATCTCGCTAAACCTCAGTTTCCCCGTAAGAGGAAAATGTTAAGTCTTAAGGTCATATATATATTTTTATAAAGCTTATCATCTGTACATTCCTTCAACCAGTATTTACGGTGCCTCTATTATGGGCCAGGCACTGTACCAGACCATGAGTACACAGAGGTGAAATACTCAGAGCTGGTCCCTGTCCTTATGAAGTTGACGTTCTACAGAGGAAAACTCCCTATATAGATATAGCGGATTATAACACTTTATAAAAGGATGACAGAGTATTAAGTGCTATGAAGAAAAATACATCAGGTTAATGGGATGGAGGGCAAGTGACCGATGTCGGGGAGGGGTGCTGTTTAATAGAGGATTCTCAGAGGAGTCCTTTCTGAGCAAGTTGAGTCTCAACAGAGCCCTAGATGAATTAAGGGAACAAGCCATGCAAAGCCCTGGTGGGGAGCAGGCTGGGGGATTTGGTGTATTCAAGGACTGGGAAGAAGGGTGACTAGAGCAGAATAAGCATCAAGGAGAAAGGCCAGTGAGAAGGGCATTTGGGGCCTAAATGCTCATAATGTCTTGGATTTTACTTTCCACGTGAAGGGAAGCCATGAGAAGGCTCTGAGGAGGGAAGGAGTTAGGATTTTAGAAGGCCCCCTGCCTGCGGTGTGAATGCACTGTAAGAGGTAAGAATGAAATCTGGGAGCCCAGGAAGAAGCCTCTGGCAGCAAGGCAGTGAAAGTTGGTGGCAAAGGGGACAGCCAGAGTGGCGAAAGAGAGATGGGTTTTGAAGGTAGAGCTGATCAAAACTTGCCAATAGTTGGATGGCTGGAGAGAAAAAGGTAGAAAAGGCAGAAAAAAGGAGAAGTGGTGTATGAGAAAAAGGAACAAACAAGGAAGATTTCTAGGTTTCTGGCCTAAACAAGGAAACATATGTCAGATATAATTGTTTAGAACAGGGTCTGGCACTGAGAAAGTACTCAAAAAATATTAACCTCATCAATCTCGTTATAACCAACATCATTATTACAACTTCTATCATCCCCACCACCATGATCATTATAACTACTACCATCACCACCATCAAGAGCGGGGGGTACGGGGCGGGAAGAGCAGAGGAGACCACACAAGAACAAGCCCAGGTCAAAGAAACCTGCATCCAAATCAAGACACCCTTTCTGGACACAGGAAACATTTACCTGTCCTGGGATGTTACCCAAGTTGTAGGGTCTAATGCATTCCTACCACTCTCTCCCCATCCCATCCCATACACGTATTTATATAAGCTTCTTTTCATGTTACAGCTTCTTCGGGACTCCTGCCTTTACTCTCAGGCTTTCGCCTGGCCCCATCCTGGTCCAGCCTCTCTGTGGAGCACGCCTCCCCTCCCCCCATGCCAAATGGCCTGATGTGTCTTCCAAGACTCCTGACATGTGCATATGGGACATTCACTTCTCAAATTAGTATTTCAGTGTCTACAAAATGCAGCAATGTGCTCAACACCAGCACTGACCTACAGCTGGTCCACTCTATAAACGGAATCTCAAAAAAAAAAAAAAGCATTAATTGCATTTGCAAATTGCTAACCCCTAAGTAACCTTATGCCCAAAATACATCCAAGACTCTTGGTCTTCAGTGCCACTTAGCTTTCTATCAGCTGACTTTTGAGAGAACACCTCTCTAGGGTCAAGGAAAAGCATCTCCACTTACGTACATATCAGCATGAAGGTCAGTAAACAGATGGGACAACCAGTTCAAGGAGAGAGAAGCAGGCACAAGAAGCCTCCTCATTCTGTGGGTGAGCCCTGATTACACTAAAGGTGTAATGGGAGATACAACTATTTCCATTCTAGCAAACCCAAAATGTATGTTAAACAGATTGTCAGCTCTTGGAAACTCATGGTTTAGCATTTCCTCTCCAAACACTGCAATGTTACATAATGTGATTGATCTCAGAATCCAAACATAAAATCCTAGAACAGGAGAATTCCAGAGCTGGGGTCCACTCTTCTACTTCCAGACAAGAAAGAGTACGTCTACCTCGTGGGAGGCGAGGTTAGGAGCATCTTTCTTTGAACTTCACTTGAAAAACACTAATTTGTCACTGCTAAATGTTCATGACCGTTTCCAAAGTAGAATGTGAGCTGGCAGATGCTATTTCATCAAGTCTCTGGCCAGTCCCAATTGCTTTCTTTCCTGTGTGAGCTGGTCAGTGCACTAAAACCAGTTTGCTAAAGAGAGCAAATCCTTTCATCCAGGACCAAATCCATGGCAGTATTTTGGGGACCTGTATGAGCGTGGGGAGGAAAGAGAAATGATGACTTTTATCCAGTGAACAAAACTCCTTATAATTAGGTTGGTGGTTTCTATGGTAACGAGGAGCTCTTTTATTTGAAATAAAAAATAGCAACACTCCAGCTGTCCTTGCCGTCCGAACGCTCCAAAGCAAATCAGAGATTTGATTTCACATTTGCAATGACTGCTGAGGACTTTAAACTGTGTATTTTACTCGTTGTCAAGTTGTGGTGAGACATTAAGTCCCATTCCCCTGAGAAAACAGGTGTGAAAAACAAAAGCAAAAAACCACCAAAGCAAAATTATGTTCTCCCTCTGCAACTGACATGCTTTTGTTTCCTTCTTCCCAACTGTCATAAGAAACCATCAAACCAGTTCCTTGAGGAAAACTGCTGTTGATGGTTCTTCTTGAAAAACCACTGGAGATCTCCAACATATATTTCCACATTTACAATAACAGCAACCACTATTATTGGGGACTTTGTTAGGTGCCAAGCGCTGTGCCAAGGATTTTCCCTACAACATCTCATAAAATGCTCATAGCAACCCTATGAGACACGTCTTGGCATCATGTCCATTTTAGTGATAAGGAGGTTTAAGAGGTCCTTGCTTATTGCCAACAAGAGCTAAAAGTCTATCCCTATGGAAAAAGCCTATGCATCCTTATACTACTCTGCCTTTACTACCATTTTATAACCTACATCAGGAAACATCATTCACCAGGTGGAGACACTGTTCAAAATATCCCACAGAGGACTGTCAACCTTAGAGGACTTGCTGGCTCATCTCTGGGAAGTACCTTTTCCCTCCCTCCCACCATTCCATATGGTGCCAGCCTGCCTGGGAATCAAGGAAATCTGACTTCCTCTTTTTTTATTTATTAAAAAAAATTCTTTTGGAGTATAGTTGATTCACAATCTTGTTAGTTTCAGGTGTACAGCAAAGTGAATCAGTTATACATATACATATATCCACTCTTTTTTAGATTCTTTTCCCACATAGGTCATTACAGAGTATTGAGTAGAGTTCCCTGTGCTATACAGTAGGTCCTTATTAGTTATTTATTTTACATATACTAGTGTGTATATGTCATTCCCAATCTCTCAATTTATCCACTTTCCTCCCTGGTATTAGGAGGACCAGCCCGTGGTCTACACACGACAGTTAGGAAGGCTGAGAGGATGCTAACAGTCACATCATGAGAGGGTCAGGAGTGTAAAGGGGGGTGTGCACTGGGTCCTGGGGGAACCAGGAAGAAAGGAGAGGTATCCACTGAGGCCAAGAGGCTGGGAAGGCCTATCATAGAAGGTAACACTTGAATTAAGTCTTAAAGAGAAAGTGGATAGAGAGAGCCTTTGGGGCAGAGAAAATAACTGCATGGAAAATTCAAGGTCAGAGAGGAAATGGCCCCTGAATTCACGGAGTCTTGGCAGTAGGGCATGACTGGGTTGGGGCAGGAAGTGCCAGCAAGGCCCATGACGTGAAGGCACTTGACTGTCTCGGCGGGCTGAGGTCAGTCAGTGGAAGAGGAAAAGAGGGAATGACACATCTTGGCAGGTGTGTGTTCCCCCTTCACGATATTCTAGAAATCTGAATTAGTTTGAAATTCCTTTTGGTTGTACAGAGCTCTGGGGATGGAACCACATGGACCACGGAATGATAATCATTACCTTTTTGTGTGTGTGGTACGTGGGCCTCACTGTTGTGGCCTCTCCCGTTGAGGAGCACAGGCTCCGGACGCGCAGGCTCAGCGGCCATAGCTCACGGGCCCAGCCGCTCCGCGGCATGTGGGATCTTCCTGGGCCAGGGCACGAATCCGTGTCCCCTCCATCGGCAGGCGGACTCTCAACCACTGCGCCACCAGGGAAGCCCATCATTACCTTTGATTACCTGTTTACATGACTGCCTCTACCAAGAAACCACAGATTCCCCTATCCCCTAGAACAGGAATTTTATTCATTTTTATCTTTACATTGAGTCTAGTAAAGGACGTAGCATACAGCAAAAATGTGGCAGATGCTGAATAGAAATGGTCAGCAAACAGCTGTTCTTTGAAATATACAAATATTTATATTAATTACTATATTAATTACTATGTATCAGCCGTCACTATGTGCCGGCTGCTGCGCAAAGCACTTCACATGCATCATCTCATTTAATCACCACACTGGCTCTTTGTGGAGGGACTATATTAGCCTCATTTTATAAACACAGAAAGTGAGGCCCAGAGGGGCAGGTGACTTGCTAGTCAATGGCAGGGTCAGATTTAGAGCCATGGTGCACCATCGCACAGCCCTCCTGCAGCAGGCTGTGGGATAAAAACCGATTGGACTGATTACTGCAACAACAGACATTCACTGATGTAAGAGTGCTGGGCACACAGTAGGTGCACCATGAAATTCTATCTACTGGAGCAGTGATTAAACACCTGCTGTGTGCAGCGTTCTGGGGTATTTTCAAAGATCAATACAGAGCATTCTTTGCCCTGAAGAGCTCCAAGCCTGCTGATGACTTGGGAACTCCTGCAACCATGACTTTGGAAGTGGGGGGAGGGCTGTGGTTTCTGTAGTGAGAGTCAATCTCATTTAGAAAGACAAAAACTGATTCCTTTGGAGGTTTTTATAGTGGTCCTTTGAGTTATTTTGCCAACTTCACACATCTTTTCCTCTTTTCAGCAATAAATTGACCTTGAATTAGCTTTGGGGTGCCATGCCCTTCTTCTCTCTCTGCTCAAGCAGTTTGGGTGAGGCTGGCCTCACACCCTGATTCTGGGTATGTGACCCAGATCCAGCAAATCCGGGCATTTCATCTGCATGGCCACAGTTCCAGGGGAGGTACACATTCCAACCACAGTCAATCCCAAGATTTTTTTCCTGGAGCTACCCAGAGAGCCAGGGTCTTGGGGGAGTGGGGCAGTATGAGAAGTGGTTTAACAACAGACTACCATCTGATCCACAAGGGTGGAGACAGTCGGACAGTAGAGCCAAGTGACAGAGAGACTCGTGTCCTAACAATATTCCTTGAGACTCCACATGCAGCCTTGCCTGGGTATTTCAATGTGCTCAACTTAACAAATTCTCGGTTTTGTGCATAAACCAAGTGACTGGTCTCTGTCACTTGCAACCCAGAGTCCAGACAAATATAGTTCCACTCTAAGGAAGAGATGGAGAATGGGGAATAGTTACATGTGTTGGATGAAGAGGAGTTGAGGAAAACAGGGAGGGAAAGGTTATGCTCAATTACTCATGAGGGTTCTTTTTATTTGTTGCATCAAGGCACATTCTACAGCATGGCATTAAAACCCCCATTTGAGGGCTTCCCTGGTGGCGCAGTGGTTGAGAGTCCGCCTGCTGATGCAGGGGACAAGGGTTCGTGCCCCGGTCCCGGAAGATTCCACATGCCGCGGAGCGGCTAGGCCTGTGAGCCATGGCCACTGAGCCTGTGCGTCCGGAGCCTGTGCTCCACAATGGGAGAGGCCACAACAGTGAGAGGCCCGCGTACCGCAAAAAAAAAAAAAAACATTTGAGTCCTCCATATGCAGCGTTTACTTAATCACTGCTTCTGTGCACTCCAGATTCACATCCTAGGTGACCAGGAGGACTTCGTGCAGCTTGAAAGGAAGATGAACAGGACAGAAATTAATTCATTTAATAAATATTTATGGAGCATCATCATTTATGGAGCACCATCATCTCTGCACAGCACTGAAGTTGACATTTGCTGAAAAATTATCTTATTTACTTCAAAGGGGACTTCAGATATCTTTCAAGTTCATTTTCACTGATCCATAAGGCAGTTAAGATAATAAGGGCACTTCCTGCCGTCTATGCACTAGAAGGATTTTTTTTTTTTTTGGATTGCTAAGAGTGGTCAATATCTATTTGGAAGTAAAGTATGTGAAAAGGAAGGAGAAAGGGAAACTGACTGGATGACTGAGGAATGCTTTCTGGAAAGAGCAAAGATATCCTTAAGACAGAGTGGGAGAGAGACCATGTTAATACCCAAGTTAGAATGGAGAGGTGGGGCTGAGGCAGGTTGTTAGAAATAATACAACTGCCGTGCTTGGTCCAGAGGAGCTAAACCAGATGCCCCAGGGATCAGCCCCCAGGAATGTGCATCCTCTCCGGGTCACCAGGTGGTTCTTCTGCAAACTAAAGTCTCAGGGCCATGACGCGAGACCCTAGGGCCCAGAGAAGCATTCTGCATCCGGACTTTGAGGAAGAGGCAGCAGAGCTCTGAACTTGGCAGACACAGGCCGTCCTATCAATATTCAACGCTGAAATGAACACCTAAGCCCTATGTAGAGTCCGATGAAGTCATCTCGAGGCAGCTGCTCTGAAAGACAGGCCCCGCTGTTTACAAACCTCTTGGAATATAAATTAATGCTACAGCCTAAAGAATTTACGTGCCTGCAGAGATGGCAGAGACAAAGGTAAAAAAATTCCTTAATGAAGTAACGATCTACGGGCTAAAAGTCTTAAGCTCCTAAAATTTTCTCTTTCTTTCTTTCTTTCTTGGCGAATTTTACTTGTTCCAGCAACAGTAAACAAATGAATTAAAACAAACACACCAACCTCTTGCGTCCAAATGCAACAGCTGAGAGGTAGTATTTTATAGCAGCACTGTGCAACAGAAATAAATTCCAGTCACATATGTGATTTAAAATTTTCTACTAGACACATTAAAAAATAAAAACAAGAGAAATTAATTTTAACAATATATTTTAGTTAAACTAGCAGATCCAGAATATCATTGTCATGGGTAATCAATCTAAAAATTTTATTAATGGGATAGTTTACTTCTATTGATAACACTGAGTCTTCAAATTCCCACGTGACTTTGCACTGAGAGCACATCTCAATTAATATGAATCACATTTCAAGTGGTCAATAACCATATGTGGTGAGCACTTAACCATACTGGTCAACACGGGTCTATGGAATGGGGATGGTAAAATTTCAAGTCAAGATCTAACTTTCCACAGGACTTCCCTGATGGTCCAGTGGGTAGGACTCTGCACGCCCAATGCAGGGGGCCTGGGTTCGATCCCTGGTTGGGGAACTAGATCCCGTATGCATGCTGCAACTAAGAGTCCGAATGCCGCAACTAACAAGTCCACATGCTGCAACTAAAAAAGGATCCTGCCTGCTACAATGAAGATCCTGCCTGCCGCAGCTAAGACCCGTTGCAGCCAAAATAAATAAATAAGTAAATACATAAATAAATAAAAATAAATCTTAAAAAAAAAAACAAAACCTAAATTTCTTAACAAGAATTCTGAGATGAATGTATTTGAGGAAAAAGAAAATGAAAACAATGAAACTACATAGCAACATCACTGAAGAACCAACTAGTATTCACACAGATATTTTCTATATTACATTTTTTTAAAAGGCTATAAAAATCATGTCCATCGTACGTGGAAAGAAACTAGACTAACACCCATCTCCCCCTTTCCACGGATTAACAGAATCAAAGTCTTCCACACACTTTCCTCATATCTTATATTTCAGGTTCCACTTGAATTTGATGCATTATCTCCTGGGCAGAAGTCAAGTTGTCTTGGAAATGGAAATGGAAAACTTCAAGTCATTGAACAGGTAAAACAGAATCAAGCCTCGTGGAACAGGGTGAAAAATGGTCTGTCCCTCAAACACAGAAGATCAGAAGAGAATCAGAGCCTGACATGCTGGGGCTAGAATCCTGCCTTAGCCTTCTGTGGCTAAGTGATGATTTCAGGCAAGTCACTTAATTTCTTAGTGCCTCAGTTTCCTCATTTCTAGAATCAGGACAATCACTGTACCTACTTCAGGCCAATTTCATGAGCTACTGCTTGTAAACATTTCCAATGATGCACGGGGGCTCACGTGCATGACGTCCACATGCCATGAGGCACAGGGTAAGTACTTAATACAGGGTAAATGACATTATCAACATTTTATTAAAAGCACTCATGGAGAACTTATTACCAGGGCCAGGACTGAGTGAGGCACTCCCTTCGATGCAAAATATAAGAGGGTACCACAAAACTCGGCGATGCAGAAAAATTATGTTTCAGTGTTTGTAAGAATCACATTTAATGCAAAACAGTGGACAAGGAACAAAGCACCTACATTTTATTGGGTTGGCCAAAAAGTTCGTTCGGGTTTTCCTGAATAAAATAAAAACAAGGTCAGTGGCTCTGATTTTTTTTCCCTTTTTGTCTCAGGCTCCAGCATGGCTCTGGCACAGTGCTGTTAATGTCCAGTCTTTATTGATAATTAATTGAATTTATCCCAAATTTTGATATTTTGTTCATGGGCCAGGAGGGTGGAGGGAGATCCCCAACCCTGGGTCCTTGAACTCGGGGGGCGAGCCCTTGGTCACCTAGTGCCTCGTGTCACCATGGGGCATGACAAGGAGAGCAGAGTCCCAGGACAAGAGTCTATAGAACTGAATCTAGGGGCCAGCTGCCTGGAAACAATAAACGTTGTATATTTCACATGGTAAGGGGCCTTCCTGAAGGCGCATCCATCCGTCAACCTCCAAAAAGAGTGAGAGGCACCAGGCAAAGGCTTGAGTGAGCAGTCAAGCCTACCTCGTCATGAGGAATTTTATTTTTTCCCCCTCTTCCCTGGAGGCCTGCTTACACGATAGGCCTGTCTGAAGAGACCTGCCTTCCCTTCCCTTTCCTTTTTTAACAACAGCAGAGATCAGATGCGGCAGAACCTGAATCGCCTCCAAACAGAGACGATTTAAATGGCAAATAAATACAGTATGTGGGAGTAATCAAAGTCAGCAAGATGCAAGCCCCACTTCGAGCCCAGATTATTTTAAAGCATGAGCAGAACTGTCAATGAACTGTACAAGAAAGATGGGTGCAAAAAGCAAAGACAAAACCCCACCACCAGCCTGGCATCGTGAGGATGCAAAGATATTTTACATGCTTTCTCACTGGAGCTGAATCTTTGACCCACAGGGAGGCCTTGCTTCCATGGCCCTCGACTCGGTCTGAAGTTTCAGCAACGTAACTTTGCTACACTCATGCTTCAGAGACTGAACGTCATCAGAAAGCTGCTAAATACATACATAAATATATTCTTTCCACAGATCTGGGCCTTTTACAGTTCATTTCAGAAGGCTCAACTGCATTTTCCCTTTCAGTGCTGGGAAAATATCTTTTTCCTACTGGCTCTACATCTGATACTTCAAAGGAAAATAAAGGCAATTCCACACAACATCCAAGGATGTGTTTCAGCAATATGGTTGTCTCTGTCTGCCGTCTAACTCGGTCCGGGCTCTTTTGGCCTACGGAATTCTGGGAGGTGTGATGTTTTCTTCGTTGACTATACAAACTGTCCTTGGTCTAATTACTGCTCGCTAGTTGTTTCCCAAGTAGGCTTAAGTGTCACCATGAGCCCTACATCTGAAGAACAAAACCACAGTTTGTGAGGACTCCAGCTCAGAATCCAGCTCTTAATCCAAGTAAGGTGACCAGCTTCCATCTGCGGCCTTTCAATGAAGTCAGTACAAGCTCATCAGGATCCGATCACCTCAATCATCTTTTAAAAACGCTCTTTTCAACGTCCCAAGCATGAAGAAAAACAATTGATTTCAAGAGTTTAGATTATTTAACTCTTAGGCACTGAAAGAAAACTCGAATTCCCTCTTGTATGGGGCCACTATTAAAGAATGACATATTAACACCTTTCTGTATGAAATGCCCTTCATATCAGTTTAGCGTCCAGAATGAAATGTTTTAATTTTCATTTAACTATTCACAATAACATATCACTGTAACATAGTACAAGAGACACACACATTCCAAGCTATAGAGGAAAAGCTTTGGCAGAGAGAAGTGAAATTCTACCCCGAATTATGAAGAGTCGAGAGTGCAACTGGGCACCAAGATCGTTTCCTTCTAGTCATACATTCTACACTTTCATCCATGCTTCTCGGAAGGGGCTTCATGTATATTTTTTGAGAAGTTAATAGAGGGAAGGGGAGGGGAAGGGGAAGAGTGGATCTATGGCCAAGTAGGTTTAGCAAAATGTACTAGACCCCCCTCTAGAAAATATGTGACACATGTTACTATATTAAAAGTTCTAAGACTTGCAATAAAAAATTAAAACAAATTGATAAATCCTGACCTCTTTGACATAGTGTAATTCGAGACCGTCCGAGTAGTGGAAGCCTTTCCACTTTCACATTTATGCCATCTCTGTCACATCCCAATTGGAATTTTCCCACGGAGGTGATCTCAAATAGGCTCTTACAGATGCATCGTGTAAAAAGAAAACCATCTATAGCAAGCCCCCTTTCCCAATGGAACAATTATTTCTTCTAACTTTTGAGTCTCTAAGCCTCAGTTTCCTCAACAGGAAAATGAGGATAATAAATTTTATTCTCCTAAGGATGCTATGAGGATTAGAGGGGATAATCCAATCAAAACACTTGGCATGTTAAATGGCAGACAGTTGGCCCTCAGTAAAAATTAGCTGCTGGTCACAGGGAACTCTACTCAATATTCTGTAATGGCCTATGTGGGAAAAGAATGTACAAAAGAGTGGATACATGTATATGTATAACTGATTCGTTTTTCTGTACACCTGAAACTAACACAACATTGTAAATTAACTACTGTCCAATAAAAAATTTTTAAAAATTATCTGCTGTTGCTGCTACCATTACTGTCCATATATTCTGAACTCTCACCCAGGTTCATCATAACCACAAAAGCATGTGCCTGGCTGGATGTACACCGTGCTTTGAGCTGTCCCCAGAGATCCAGCCAGGCATAGGACTGGCCCCTGTCTCTCTGTCTACCTTCCCTTCCCTATCAGTCTACCCTCCCTTCTCCACCCTGAGTTGCATCTCCTTTCCTATCCAATACCACTTCCTGTGTACAAACCTCCCAGCGACCCCTATTTCCCTCTGGTCCTCCAAAGCCTTCTGTAGGGACTTTGGAAAGAGAGCTCAAGACATGGCTTAGAACCACATGAGAACAGGAGGCAAGGATCCAGAATGAGCCTCTCGGGCTTCCCTGGTGGCGCAGTGGTTGAGAGTCCGCCTGCCGATGCAGGGGACACGGGTTCGTGCCCCGGTCCGGGAAGATCCCACATGCCGCGGAGCGGCTGGGCCCGTGAGCCATGGCCGCTGAACCTGCGCGTCCGGAGCCTGTGCTCCGCAACGGGAGAGGCCACAGCGGTGAGAGGCCTGCATACGGCAAAAAAACAAACAAACAAACAAAAAACAGAATGAGCCTCTCCCAGTTTCAAAAGAGGAACTAATTGAGGGATATTATATTTCAAAGGGAGCACTCTCCATTCTGCTCACCAACACTTTCCTTTTTACTGAGGCTTTGATTTGTGACTAAATAATTATCTGTTTAAAAACTCTTCCTGGGCAGAGTTTCAACCCGACAAGTCAATAAAGATCTGATTTGACTAAAATTACCAAGTCTTACAGGCACAAATTTCTCTTCCTCCGTAAGGCCGTTGAAAATTCGTTTTTTTCACCTAAAGCCATGAACGAAGATGACTGAATGACTTACAACTCAACAAGTGTTTGCTAAACAGTCCATTCTGCTGTTCTGTTGTCTCAGACACATTTTTCTTTCAAATGCTAATACCTCTTTAGGGGTTATGATTGGGATAAATACCCCTTTTCATGTTCTTATTTGGGTTGTTGATGATTATCAAATGGATTCAAAGGCATCCATTTCCACCATGCTGTACTCAAAAGCCATCCTAAAATAAACCAGTGAACAGAAATCAAACACATTCATACATGTATAGCATCCTTTGTGCAAACATGGAGCACTGTGCAAAAACATTCTTACCAAGCTGGAGGTAACAAGAACAGATATCAAAGCAATTATAATATTAGACACACAAAAGCCAGCAGCTATCTGAGGCTGCCAGGTTCTCAAGACCAAAAAGTAAATTTGCCAAAGAAAACCAAAGGAAAATCTCAAAAGGTAGCAATTCGTAAAACGAGGATGTCCATCAGCTTCAGTAAGCTCTGTGTACATATGTCCATGACCACAGAAGGCTACGTCAGACAAATGTTAGAGGTTTGTCTTGAAACCACAGAAACAAAAATACTAAGCATCAGGGCTGGGAGGAGATTCCCAGAGAGCCAGCCCGGTGTAAGTGATCTGGTTCAAAGGAGAGTGGAGCCACCTTTAAAAAGACACCACATGAGCTTGTAGTTGTATAAAAGGAGAAAGAGCATAACTGGTAGTTGATGGAGGGGAAAAAAAACACTTTACGTTTTGGCTTCAAAACTTATTACATCCTTATTAAATGTGTTTATAAGGTTTGCCTTGGGGTAAATGGATATACTTTTTCTAAAAGCAGTTAGGTCCAACCTGTGGGCCACTAACAGTGCTTAATGAGGACACATAATTGACCTGGAGAATATGGCAAGGTACATGGCGGGAGGGGAGACTTGGCACGGGGCTTAGAATTTGGTGACCTGGGCAGTCTTCTCCTGCCTGGAAAAGGAGGGTCACAAGGACTGACACATAAGGCTGCCTCTGGGTAGTAAGCACGAACCACCATACCTATGGTTAAAATATTGAAATACTTGGCAAATAACCACTTCTCCAGCAACTTCCCTGAGGCAGCCCAACCAACAACAAAGGGTTAATTCATAGCACCAGAGCGGGGGCCCAAAGGCCCATTTCCAATGCTATGGCCAGTACTGGTTGTGAAGTCTGGCTATCTGTGCCATAGAATTTATTAAATATTGTGAATATCTTTTCTGTTTACATGACATTTCTCTATTTTATTCTAACTGTGAAAAGAAGTTAAACCCATCATCTGGGTCCTAAAGGGGTAATTACTGGTTTACAAGATCCCAGGTAAATGAGATAAAGGTCTACTCTTTCTAGAGCAAGATGGAAGGGGAATTCCCTGCCCAGGCTTCTGCTGCCTGATGCTTTGAAGCCAGAGGTGTTTCTACACCCTGGTAGGTCTACAAATGTTAGCTTTTAAGGGGCAAGAATTGCATCTTACTCCTCACTGTGCTTCTAGCCCAGTCCCTGGCCCAGTGGAACTGCTGGGTCTAAGCTAAAGGAAATAGTGCAGGGGTGCTACTCGTCAGGCTTAAAGAAAGGCAAGGATGACTGTGAGTCCCAAGCTAAATGTTCATTGATTATTTTTATTAAGAAGGCTTTTCTACTTTAAATTTGACTCTGCAATGTGCTTATAAAACACCGTTAATGTTTCTGTTCGGCTAATCACACCGTGGTTCTCCAGCAAGGACAGGATCGCTGTACTCTCCACCACCACCCTCCCACCAGGACATCCAGCAATGGGTGGGGGCATTTCTGGTGCTACGTGCATTTAGTAGGTGAAGGACAAGGATGCTGTATGTGTAATTCAGTCCTACACCATGAAGAATCGACCCAACCCAAGATGCCTGGAGCTCCCAAGTGGAGAAACACAGATTCACTAATGAACCTTATTTTTCTAGAAACTGGCTATTTGAAGTGACACTGTCCCCAGTTCCCTCACTCTGTTACCTGTATCTGTACATCTCTGCCATCTGATCACCGTCCTGGTGTTGCCAGTCTCTAAATTATAGTCCTCATGGACAAGCATTGATAAGTCACCTCCTAATCATTTGTCCTGCAAATCCATGCCTGTAAAGATGGCATCCAGGAGTGCTCATCAAAATATTGAGTCACCAGCACCAGCCAATCGAACTAGACGTTGGCATGAATTGAGGGGCTAGGCCCTTCTCTTGAGTGCTGGGTGTCAGCTCTGTGGATGGTCACCACTTGGTGAAAGGCAAGATGTAAAGTGTGGAGCTACTTGACAGTCGTAGGTGAGGGCTCAGGGAAATAACACGCCCAAAGGAGATTTCTATAAGGCTTTCACATGGTACATGATGGTAACCATGGGAAGACCCCTCAGCTAAAGAGTGAGGTTGCTGGGCCGTACAGTAATGCTGCATCACTTAGAACTTTTGGGTCTAACCTGGTTTAGCATTAGGGTCTGAGGGAGGGTGAAAAGAGTCCTTTGTACTTCAATGGCAGAAGGAATAAAAATTAAATGATGGTAGTCACCATCATTTATTAAGAACCCTTAGCATATTATTACCTTAAGTGACCTTTTCATGAACCTTCTGAAGTAGGAATTATCTTCCCATTTTACGGAGGAGAAAATCAAGACCCACAGAAAGACAAATACCATATGATATCAACTATACGTGGAATCTAAAATGAACTTATCCATGAAACAGACACCGACTCACAGACATAGAGAACAGACTTGTGGTTGCCAAGGCGGAGGGGGAGTGGGGGAGGGATGGACTGAGAGTTTGGGGTTAGCAGATGCAAACTATTATATACAGAATGGATAAACAACAAGATCCTACTGTATAGCACAGGGAACTATAGTCAACATCTTGTGATAAACCATAATGGACTAGAATAAGAAAAAGAATGTGTATATATAACTGAATCACTTTACTGTACAGCAGAAATTAACACATTATAAATCAACTATACTTCAATATAATAAATTTTAAAAAAAGAAAATCAAGACCCAGAAAGCAACACACCTTTCCCAAAACCACACTATAAATAAGCAGCAGCATCTGAGATTAGAAGCCAGATGTGTTCAAATCTACAGGTTATGACCTTTTTTTTTTTTTTGCAGTACACAGGCCTCTCACCCCTGCGGCCTCTCCCATTGCGGAGCACAGGCTCCGGACGCACAGGCTCAGCGGCCATGGCTCACGGGCCCAGCTGCTCCGCGGCATGTGGGATCTCCCCGGACCGGGGCACAAACCCGTGTCCCCTGCATCGGCAGGCGGACTCTCAACCACTGCGCCACCAGGGAAGCCCTATGACCTTTTATGAATACTGAAAAGACATGGAAGAAACAAAGGTAGGACCAGGAAGAGAAAGCAGGAGAAGGAGCTGAGGATGTCCTCTGCGACACAATTTATATCTTCCGAATATAGGAGTAAAATGTTAACAGGTCCAAGAAATAAAGTAAGGCTTTCTCCTCTATATTCATTCCCAAGTAAATTCCGACCTTTTTTTGTGCAAAGCCCAAAGGAAGCGACGCTTCCCTCGCCAACCTCTTCCTGAACCACACACCCAGACAGATCTATACCTTCTCAGAATTCCTTAAAGACCGAAAGTCTCTGTCACATAAACTATCACTGTCAACATCTCACCCATCCTTCAAAAGCCACCTTCTCCTTAGAGACCCTCCTTAGATCTTCCCTGCTCTGCCCATGCTGTGCCTTTGTATGGCCCTCAGCCTTTCCCAGCGGCAGCGGTACTCTGGTTAGTTAGCTGTGTCCTTGCCTTGACTTCCACGGGGACTGCGACTTTCTCATAAACTCTCCATTCAAGTATTTTCATACAGATTCTCTTTCGGAGACTTATGTCTGCATGTATAACTTATACTATTAAAGTATAAATTTCAGCATCAGCATTACCACCATCACTCACATACTACTAGCCGTGGACAGTATGCCAGGCGCAATGCTGAATCCTTCAGGTCTAATCAAATAATTCTCATCCCAAAGCAGGATTTTTTTTTTAATTGCCCTCTACACATGTGAAAACTGAAGCCTCCCTCAAAAGATAACATAACTTATCCAGTATCATACATGCCTTCTCTTTTTGCAGTCTCTGAAGTATAGACATCCATCGAGGAAAACATTCAGCACCTTGTAAATCCTTAATGGTACACCATTCATGCATTCATTCAATCATTTATTCATTCACTCCTGGGGTCCTACTACATGCCAGACAGTTCATGGACAAAAAGAATAGGGCCCACTTGCTGCCCTCAGAAGAATCACAGGCTAGCGGGAGAACCCCTTTTCCCTCCCAAACAGGCCCCCAGGATATAACGAGGGAAGTGCAATCATGGTGGAATGCCTGGGTTCCTGAACAGCTCGGGGAAGAGGCATCAGAGGCAGGTGGAGCCTGGTGGTCTTGAGTGTCCGCCCCTGCCAGGGTCCCTGGCAATGGAGCCCCAGGAGCATCACCCCCACCAGCCACCATGACCTCTGAGGTCTCACACCGTGGTGATCTGAGGACTGGGGTCTCATTACTCTGAGTACTTATCAGCAGAACGTGGTAAGGAAACAAAGTCCCCTTCCCTCCCCCTTCCTCATTTGTACAGATGATTGTTCGTGGCACTTACAAGCAGCTTCAAATGAGTACACAGGTTTTATTTCCCAACAGACGTTAAATAGCGACATCCTGCCATGAGCTGACAATCTGGTTGGCGCTCCTGAGGACGTGTCAGCTTGCAGAGACATTCTCTTTCTAACATCAAGTCTATTTGGAACATAAAAATTTAAAAAGACAAAAATCCCAACATTTTCCTCATGGAAAAATCGACCACCAGAAAAGAGCGTTTCCGCCCTGCCTGGGTGTATCAGTGATCTACCGGCATCTCTTCCCCAGGCGTCTGTGGAAGTCAACCCTAAACGGGGTTCCCTTGTGCATCTGGGGGGTGGCTGATTTAGGACGAGTGTGTCTGGTCTACCCCACTCTACTTTATGTGCTTCTCATTTGTTTCCTGGACCGGGAGGCTAAGCAGGTGCATCTTTCTCGGGAAGAGGACAGAGAAGAGCAAGAGCAGAAACACGCGTGCACTTTTTTAAGCCTCTGTTTGCCCCAGGGTTCCTGACATCCCATTGGCCAAAGCAGTCCCACAGCTGAGCGCAGGGTGTGCGGAGGAGAGCACCACATATAGCAGGGAGGGAAGACGGAGGGAAGAATCAGAGCCACTGAGGTCATCAGTGACCACACTGGTCCTGGTCGCTCAGACACACAGGAGTAACATTTTCTGAGCCCCAAGTGAGAAACACATCCTGTGAAGAGTGGTCCAAATGGCAAAAGCTGGACATTCTGCAGACATTTTTTTTCCCCCCTGCGGTACGCGGGCCTCTCACTACTGTGGCCTCTCCCGTTGCGGAGCACAGGCTCCAGACGTACAGGCTCAGCGGCCATGGCTCATGGGCCCAGCCACTCCGCTGCATGTGCGATCCTCCCGGACCGGGGCACGAACCCGTGTCCCCTGCATCGGCAGGCAGACTCCCAACCACGGCGCCACCAGGGAAGCCCTTGCAGACATTTTTGATGGTGTATTCCAGGTAATTCATGAATCACCTGGGAGACTATTTATAAACTGTTCTGAGAACCAGGAGGGATAGTCACCAACAAATAGAGATACCAAAGCGCTCTGAACAAAGGTCGGATGTTTCTGGCAGACCTAGAACCAAGTGTAGTGTTTACTGCCTAGAACAACAGTAATTGCAATAATGGCGAACACTCATTCAGCGATGACTATGCCTTGGGCTCTCTGTTAAGTGCTTTCTGTGAATTATTCTTCTTAATTTTTAAAATAAACCATGCAATAGATATTATGAGGATGCCTATTTTACAGATGTGGAAACTGAGGCCAGCAGTTTCACAACTGGGCTAAGAGTCCACAAAGAGTAAAAGGAAAAGCCAGGACTTGACCCCAGGTCTGTGTGGTCCCACAGCCACAGATCACATTTTTTACCACTACCATGTACCATCCCTCTCTTCATTCAGGTGAGCCTCGGTGGCCTTGTCATATGCCCAATTTATAAATAACCCTCAGAGCTTCTGAATCTTCTTTTGTTCCTGACAGGAAGACTATTCTGTCTAAAAATGCCTACATTTTACTCGATGCCTGGCTAGTCTAATTTAGTGTTTCTTCCATTTGTATATTAACTAAGACAGTTTCTAGGGCGAACACAGGATAAGACACAATATGCAAGGGCTGATTGGCTACCGCCAATCTCTGAATCTAGACTGTGCAGGGAGGAAATCAATAAAGCTCCAAGAAGCAGAAAGGGGAAGGAAAAAAGCCCAGCACTTGGCTTGGTTCCTTTCCTGTAAAGTGAGACTATTCTGTGATTATATTCAAAATACTAAACTTATTCTAAATTGATATAAGAATGCACACCGAAATTCCAAACTGCATTTCCTTTCATTCTCTCCATAACATGTGTGTGCATAAAAGTGAACGGCTGGTCAGAAATTGCTAATATAGGCTGTACCATGGATTGTGTTTCAAATTGTTCTAAAATTTTCCAAATCATTTGTTGATTTTCAGGTTTGTTGGCACATTCTTTTGTTCCATGCACTCGCCAGAAGTAAACGATGCCTGCATCTGATCCATCGATGACACAAGGTCTTTCAAGGACATCCTCATGACAGTAATAGTCGTGAGGGCCCCTTGTTGGCTTCCAGCACCTTCTTGTAGCCAGAGGGAGGCCCAGATGCTGCTGGTTCACCTTGGCCAGTGAATGGGTATCAGCTCTTCCCACATACCCTGGACCTAGAGACCTTGAGCTTGGCCTCTGCTGACAATGCCACCAGTACCCACCCCTGCCTCCTTGTCTGAAGCCTGGCCAGTGCTGAAGCAGGTGCCACAAGGGTCCCACCTTGGTCCATTCAGCTGCCCCCAGAACCTGGCACCACTCCTGGCCTCCTTCACCACCATACTGGTTTGGTGCCAATGTCAATCAACAGTGTAACCACAGTCCAGCTATTCTGGTACCTAATGACTAAATTTCAGTCCTGAGAAACACTTGGTTTTGCACCCTCTATGGATTCCTGTGATGTTTAAACGAGCTACTGTATGGGAAGATGGCTTCCACAACGAAGAGTATATATTGCTTAAAAAATGCTTTAGGGTACCTTTTCCTCCACTGAATGTACACTTGCTAAAGTAAAGGAAGTCCGAATATTAGTCCTTCATTCTCTTGCTTTCTGTTCACTAATTCCAGAAAGCAATCTGTAAGGCATGTAGAAGAATCCAAGAAGGCTGCTTGTCAGCAGATTGCTGTGCTGGGCAGAGCTCAAATAATTAATACAATGGGGTGAAAACAGCCCTTCCTGGCCAACAGGCATCCTAAAACCACCTAATAATGGCAGCGGTCCCAGCATGGGGGTCTGTGTAATAAACCTTCACTGGATGTAGACAGTGCTAAGACCTCCACTCGTTTGTGCTGTCCCAGAACAAATGGGGATCTCCACAGTACAACAGTCAGACTGTACCTGGCTAGGCCTTTGAAGTTCATGTGGGTAAAGAGACAGATATAGAATGGTGGCAGGGACTTCCCTGGTGGTCCAGTGGCTAAGATCCCACGCTCCCAATGCAGCGGGCCCGGGTTCCATCCCTGGTCAGGAACTAGATCCCGCATGCATGCCGCAACTAAGAATCTGCAGGCCTCAACTGAGAGTCCGCATGCCGCAAGGAAGATCTGGCGCAGCCAAAATAAATAAATATATTTTTAAAAAGCATGAAAATAATGGTAAGTAGTGGTAACTATATTAGAACTGTATTAGAAACAGACCAATAGGAATATGTACAGAGAGGTGGGCAGGGGAGAAGGAAAGGTGGGGAAGGGAGAGAGGGGGAGGGGGGAGAGGGGAGAGGGGGAGGGAGAGGGGGAGAGAGGGGGGAGAGGGAGGGGGAGGGGGAGAGAGGGAGAGGGAGAGAGATTATAGACATAACTCAGGGATACTGCAGGTTCAGTTCCAGACCACTGAAATAAAGCGAGTATCATAACAAAGTGAGTGGCACAGATTTTTTTGGTTTCCCAGTGCATGATAAAAGTTATGTTTACACTATCCTGTAGTCTATTAAGTGTGCAACAGCATTATGTCTAAAAAAATGTACATACCTTAATTAAAGAATATTTAGTTGCTAAGATGCTAACCATCATCTGAGCCTTCTCCCAGTTATACTCTTTTTGCTGGTGGAGGGTTTGAAGTATTTGGAGACTTACCAAAATATGACACACACACAAGAAGTGAGCCAATGCTGCTGGAAAAATGGCCCCAACAGACTTGCTCAACACAGGGTTGCCACAAACCTTCAATCTGTGAAAAATGTAATATCTGAGAAGCACAGTAAAATGAAGTATGCCTACATAAGGAACTGGCTCACACAATTATGGAAGCTGAGAAGTTCAAAATCTGCAGGGTGGACCAGTGGAGCAGGACCCAGGGAGGGCCCATGTTCCAGTCTGAAGGTCGTCAGGCAGAAAGAGCTGAGCTGATGTTGCAGATGCAATCCGAAGGTAGTCAGCTGGAGCTTTCTCTCTTACTTAAGGAAGGACTGGTCTTTTTGTTCTCTACAGGCCTGCAGCTGATTAGATGAGGCCCACCCACATTAGGGAGAGCAATCTGCTTTATTCACGTCTGATTTAAATGTTAATCTCATTCAAAAACATCCTTGCAGAAACACCCAGAATAATGTTTAACCAACTTTCTGGGCATCCCATGGCCCCATCCAGTTGACACATAAGATCAACCATCACAAGTTATGTATGCAGTGGAGTTAACCACATTTCATGCACAGTTTAACAGTCACTGATTCTGTATTGGCCTAGAAGTTCTCAGGTTCCATGAGTCAAGAAAAGTCCAGAAGGTTTGAGAATCCTGGATATTTTCCAGAGATAGATTTTTCTAGCACATGGAAAACTCCGCTAAAAGGGGTAGGGGGTTGCGAGAATAAAGAAAAGCCACAGGGGGGAAACCATTAACAGATAATGAATCATCATCTCAGCTTAGCAGCTCCTGCTGTTTCCTCTGACAAAATAGCATCTTGGCCAGGCAAGGTTATTTGGGAGGGGAGAATTCACTTGTAAAAAGCTGGAACCAGGACTTTTAGCAGTGCTTCTGTACATATGTGTGCACGCATGTGTGTGTGTTAAACTCCACTAATAGAATATTTATCTAAGGACACATTTTCCCCTTCTCTAATTCCTTCACTGACTTCTCTTCCCTTATAAATCCTCTAAACACTGCAAAGCCTCAAACCTTGGGTAAGCCCTCTGCACTACATCCATTCTCTCCTTAACTGATCTCAATCACAGATTTAAATACCATCAAGATGCTGATAACTCCTGAATTTATTTTTTCCCAGCCCAGACCTTCCCTGCCAGTTTCTTACAGTAAAGCTTAATATATCCACCAATAAAAAGCATCTCACTGGTACCTATAAGTTTTCTCTCTCTCTCTTTAAAATGATTCCTTCTAGTCACACGATCTGTAACCCCCCCCCCCCCAGAAAACATTACATGGATCACCCCTGCCTTTTATAACGTGCATGGCCCAGTTCAGATTCAACCAAGGTTACCCCACTCTTACTTAAGAACCACTTAGTGTGACTTTTTCTCTCTTATCTCCACCCCATCCCTCCTAAGTAGCACCCAGCACCCAGGGCCTGGTTAGAGGTTAGGTAAGAAACTAACTCAGTTACAGATATGAAAGAATATAAAACCATTAGAACAGACGCAAAGTAAGACTTCTGACAGTTGGCTGATGCTTCAGAGAATGAAACTTCCATCTAAGAAGACTGGCCACTGAAAGTTGTTTCCTTTTTGCTAATTTTTTTTAAGGAAGAAGGGCAAGTCAGGATTTTTTGCTAAATTTTTGTCAGGAAAAATAAAACGAGAGTCACCTCTTTTGCATAATTCAATATGCTAACACTCTGCTTCTGCATTTCATGAAGGAGCCAAAGCAGATGCTAAGTGGCCAAGCTTTCAGAACCTCTCATGCAGTTCCCATTTTAACATTACCCAGGAACTAAGGCAGGTTAGTGCTAAAATTGGACGGACCAGGCTCAGCATTTCAACATTTATGGTTGTTAAACTAAACCGACGCTGGGTTCCCAACGCGCCATAGGCTCAGCTCAGGAAATTTTAAACAAATGGCAAAAGCACAGCCCTAGTTCCCTGTCAGTTACAAATAACACCCCTGCCCCCGCACAATAAAGATTTCCCATTTTCATGATAAGTCTTGCTTCAGTGCTTTTGATTTGATTTTTGTCTGGAACCTAGAGGAAATAGGGCTCTTGGAAGCTATTTACTCTAATGCCTTTGTTTCAGAGAAGAGCAAGGTAAAGCCCGGAGGAATCCAGTGACTTGCTCAAGGTGACCCAGCAATTCCCTGCATCTCAGCACCTCCATCTTCCTACGCAGAAAATGGCAATAACAAACCTATCTGCCTTATGGGGTTTTGTGACTATTAAATGAAATACTGCATAAGACAGACTCAGCAGAGTGAGTGCCTGGCACATGAAAGAAAAACAGATGTCTGGCGTTAATAATCCTCTCCAGGCTAATCCTTTGAGCAGGGGGCTGTTAAGATAGTCTGATAAATCAGCAAGGCTGGCTGCACTGTGTTCAAATGTCCCTACCACTTTGTATATTTGATTTAAAAAGAATAACAAAACAAAAACAAATAAACAAAACCCAGAAAACCTACTCTAAAATTAACCCCCTGCTGTCGTTGAACTTCACAAATCAGACCCAATGCTGGGAGGGGGTGGGGTAAGGGGAAGAGGGAAATCACCCCCTTCAAGAAAATCAGCCTTCCTGCACATAAAAGATGGCCTCTAGGAGAACAAGGGATTTTTCTCTCCTTTATGAAGCCAGCCTAATTAAAGAAACTTTTCTATGGGTTTTTCACTTTAATAGACATCACCACAAAGGCAGCCTTGATTATGCATGAGACTGCCCTCTGCTGTGCATTTTCATTAGTGCACTAATTGTCGGTCTTTTGGAGACCCCGGGGTCTGGCAGGGGGGCTGAAGCCCAACAATCCTGAAGGTCCTGTGAGAGTGGAGGACACTGACTTCTTCAACTTCTGACTCCCACAGAATGGAAAGAGCAACCTACAGGGCTCTCAGCCAAATGAAGAATTCTAGGGGAAAGGCTGGAATTGGGGGATGGGGAGAGGATGCTGCTACAAAATGATACACTCACATCCCTGATTACTCAACCTTGGGTCCAGATAGGGCCCAAAATTAAAATAAAGGCTAGTTAACTTCTGAAGCATCCCTATGGTCCAGATGGACAGCAAATTATTACAAAATTCCAGATTAGTGAGTTTAAGGAATCAGCCATAGGCAGATGGAAGGTAAGCCCGTTCCTCTTTCTATACTTAAAATGCTTGGAAACTAAAGATCACTGTGCTGATTGGATGTCTCCTATCAGAACCGGGAAAAGGATTTTAAACTGACATAAGGAAGGATGATCCAGTGGTCATAGCTGACCAATGATGGTGACTTTCCATCTCTGGAGGTAATCCAACAGAATCTGGATGAGTCCTTAGGGATGGGGAGACATCACAAGATTCCAGCTTCAGATGGGCAGTTGGTCCACATCACTATTTCTCAGAGTCTGAGATTTCACAGGCCAGAAAAAAATACCCGAAATAATTCTGGGGAACTACACAGGGTTTAAAGACATTTATAAAAACTACTACAGGTTTCCTCAGCTATCTGAGAGTAGAGTGTTCCTATGAAATCTTTCATAAGCTGTAAGGTGAAGAAGCAATTTTCTTTTTCGTAAATGCAAAATAAATCTTCTTTGGATTTCTTTCAGTTAGTGAAAACAGGTACTAATGTAGGTCTTTCATAAAAGCAAAGTGGCATAAAGAGAAGTATCATGAAGCAGGGGATACCTGTGTTTAATAACACCATGACTTCCTTAAAAGAGGAATCATTTAAAACAAATCTAAAAATCAAAGAGGCAAGAATTCTACCAAACTTTTGAATAAGAGTTAACACCTATCCTCAAACTATGCCAAGAACTGCAGAGAACAGAACACTTCCGATCCCATTCTATGAGGCCACCATCACCCTGATACCAAAACCAAAGATACCACAAAAAAAGAAAATTAGAGGTCAAGATTACTGATGAACATATATGCAAAATCCTCAACAAAATACCAGCAAACAATACATTAAAAGGATCATACACCATGATCAAGTGGGATGTATCCCAGGGATGCAAGGATTTTTCAATATATGCAAATCAATCAGTGTGATACCCACATTAACAAATTGAAGAATAAAAACCATATGATCTCAATAGATGCAAAAAAAGTTTTCAATAAAATTCAACATCCATTTATGATAAAAAATTTACAAAAAGTGGACATAGAGGGAACACACGTCAACATAATAAAGGCCATATATGACAAACCCAGAGCTAACATCATACTCAGTGGTGAGAATCTGAAAGCATTTCCTCTAAGACCAGGAACAAGACAAGGATGTTCACTCTCACCATTTTTATTCAACACAGTTTTAGAAGTCCTAGCCATGGCAATCAGAGAAGAAAAAGTAGTAAAAGAAAACCAAATTGGAAAAGAAAAAGTAAAACCATCACTGTTTGCAGATGACATGATACTATACACAGAAAATACTAAGGGTGCTACCAGAAAACTACTAGAGCTCATCCAAGAATTTGGTAAAGTTGCAGGATACAAAATTAATATACAGAAATCTCTTGCATTCCTATACACTAACAAAGAAAGATCAGAAAGAAATTAAGGAAACAATCCCATTTATCATCGCATCAAAAAGAATAAAATACCTAGGAATAAACCTACCCAAGGAGGAAAAAGACGTGTACTCTAAAAACTAAAAGACACTGATGAAAGAAATCGAAGATGACACAAACAGATGCAGAGATATACCATGTTCTTGGATTAGAAGAATCAATACTGTCAAAATGACTACACTACCCAAGGCAATTTACAGATTCAGTGTAATCCCTATCAACTTAACAATGGCATTTTTCACAAAACTAGAATAAAAAATTTAAAAATTTGTATGGAAACACAAAAGACACAGAATAGCCAAAGCAATCTTGAGAAAGAAAACGGATCTGGAAGAATCAGGCTCCCTGACTTCAGACAATACTACAAAGTGATAGTAATCAAAACATATGGTACTAGCACAAAAACAGAAATATAGATCAGTGGAGCATGATAGAAAGCCCAGAAATAAACCCGCGTACCTATGGTTGATTAATCTACAACAAAGGAGGCAAGAATATACAATGGAGAAAACACAGCCTCTTCAGTAAGTGATGCTGGGAAAACTGGACAGCTACATGTAAATGAATGAAATCAGAATACTCACTAACACCACACACAAAAATAAACTCAAAATGGATTAAAGATCTAAATTTAAGACCGGATACCATAAAACCCCTAGAGGAAAACATAGGCAGAACACTCTTTGACATAAATCGCAACAACATATTTTTCGATCCATCTCCTAGAGTAATGGAAATAAAAACAAAAATAAACAAATGGGACCTAATAAACTTAAAAGTTTTTGCACAGCAAAAGAAACCATAAACAAAAAGACAACCTACGGATTGGGAGAAAAATATTTGCAAAAATTGCGACTAACATGGGATTAATCTCCAAAATATACAAACAGCTCATCATACAGCTCAATATAAAATAAACAAACAACCCAATAAAAAAAAATGGACAGAAGATCTAAATAGACATTTGCCCGAAGAAGACATACACAGAGGGCCAAAGGCACAGGAAAAGATGCTTAACATCACTAATTATTAGAGAAATGTAAATCAAAACTACAATGAAGTATCACCTCACATCTGTCAGAGTGGCCATTATCAAAAATCTACAAATAATAGGGACTTCCCTGGTGGTCCAGTGGTTAAGACTCCATACTTCCACTGCAGGGGGTGTGGGTTTGATCCCGGGTCAGGGGAACTAAGATCCTGCATGCCACATGATTCAGCAAAAAAAAAAAAAGTCCACAAATAATAAATGCTGGAGAGGGTATGGAGAGAAGAGAGCCCTCTTACACTGTTTGTGGAAATGTAAATTGGTACAGCCACATGGAGAACAGTACAGAGGTTCCTTAAAAAACTAAAAATAGAGTTACCATATGATCCTGCAATCCCACTCCTGGGCGTATGTCTGGAGAAAACCATAATTTGAAAAGATACATGCACCACAGTGTTCACTGCAGCACTATTTACAACAGCCAAGACAACCTAAAATGTCCATCGACAGATGAGTGGATAAAGGTGTGGTATACATATATTGTACAATGGAATATTACTCAGTCATAATAAAGAATGAAATAATGCCATTTGCAACAGCACGGATGGACCTAGAGGTTACCATACTAAGTGAAGCAAGCCAGACAGAGAAAGACAAATATCATGACATTGCTTATATGTGGAATCTTAAAACGTGAAACAAATGAACTTATATACAAAACAGAAATAGACCCATAGACATAGAAAACAAATTTATGGTTACGAAAGGGGAAAGGTGGGGGAGGGATAAATTAGGAGTTTGGGATTAACAGATACACACTACTATACATAAAATAAACAATAAGGTCCTACTGTATAGCCCAGGGAACTATGCACAACATTTTGTAATAACCTATAAAGGAAAAGAATCTGAAAAGGAATATATATAAAACTGAATCAGGGCTTCCCTGGTGGCGCAGTGGTTGAGAGTCCGCCTGCTGATGCAGGGGACACGGGTTTGTGCCCCGGTCCGGGAGGATCCCACATGCCGCGGAGCGGCTTGGCCCATGAGCCATGGCCGTTGAGCCTGCGTGTCCGGAGCCTGTGCTCCGCAACGGGAGAGGCCACAACAGTGAGAGGCCCACGTACCACACACACACACACAAAAAAAACGGAATCATTTTGCTGTACACCTGAAACTAACACAACATTGTAAATCAACTATAGTTCAATAAAAGCTTAAAAAAATAACAGCTTGCTAGAAGTACAAGAAACTTAACTGAGCAAGCATCTCAAAAAACAAAAACAGACAAAAAAATCAAAGTGAAACATCAGAAAAAGAGAGAAATATTCTTTAAATTGATTGAATTTAGTTTAATATACTTCACCCCCCCATTCTTCACCTTCTGTGAATTAATGAAAATATTATCATAGAACAACACTTGTTCACACATTAGCTTTGGAGAAAATTTTCATAATCAAAAAAGATTGATAAAGCTATTTTTATTCAGAAAAAAACTGAAAAAAAGACCTTATCTAATAGTGTTTGCATTTATGAATGTTTGAGCATCTGGGATCAGAAGAGCAGAAGGTGTTAGAAAGGAGTTGGGAGGGGCAGGCACCAAGCTCTCTCACTCCTTTACCTGGAGGAAAGAGGGCACCACCCAGGGCAATGCCTCCCTACACTTACTTATTTATGTGAACTTGGAGCTTGTGATTGAACTTGAGAGATCTCCTGAAAACTGAAAGCCAAATTAGGTGTGTATTGGTATTCTCCTGGACAGCATGTTCAGAACTTTTCTTATGTTCAAAAAAGGGCCCATAAATTCAAAAATGTAAAGGCACTGATTTAAGAGGAGCAATTCCAAAACATGTTCTATTGCAACCCGTAGTCAGTTGAAATATCAGCCCCAACTTTCACCTCTCCCTGCATCCACACTTCTGCTCATCATGGAGTGGATTTCCCCACTCCTCACCTTTGACTTGGTCACATGACTTGTTTTGGCCAATGGCAAGTGAGTGGAAATGACACTGTGCCAGTTCCAAACTTGAGCCTTAAGAGGGCTTGTGTTTTTCAGCTTGCTCTGTTGTACCTCTGCCCCTGCCATGAGCAGAGAATGGCCAGAGCTGGTCACTGGTCCCAGGAAGAGGATGAAAGACAGGAGAAGCAGAGCCACTCCAGCAAACCCAGAAAACTCACAGGTAGGGGGAAAGAGTGCTTAGCGTTGCATGCCACTGAAATTCTGAGGTTATTTGTTACACAGCATTACTGTGGCAATAGCTAACTGAGAGAGGACCTAAATTTCACATTTTCCTACAGTATCAAAGAATAACCATATGCCATTAGGGCTGAGTGGAAGAGGTAATATGAGGCACAGTACGGCTCTTAATCTCACTCCCACCCAGCTTCCTACCTAAGTTCTGGACCCCTTTCCTTTACCCTGGTTCTAAAAGAAAGTGGACTCTTCTGCTCAAGCAAAGAAAAATTATCTGGGACCAAGATGGGGCACCACATTCTGCTACTTCAGCTGCTTAACTTCAATGGGCTGCGCATTTTTCAAATATTTGCAGATTATCTTTATAGAAGCTCCAACTTTAACAAATTCACTTGCAGCTGTTCCAAATCTTTTACTGACTTGCCACCCTTAGCAAGTAGAGTGCAGATCCCACAGTTTTAACCATCCTATAGAAAGGCAGCCTGGAGCATAGGCTACGGAAAGAAAGCTAAACTCTATAACTTAACAACTTTGGACTTTGCGCCAGACACTTAAGCTCTCTGAGGCAGTTTTCTCATCTGTAAAATCTCCTACATACTTCAGAGGACTGTAGAGAGGTTTAATTAAGTCATGTATACAGTACATGGCTATGGAAGGTGCTTGGAAAAAAAAATGCCTGATTCTCCCATGTTGATGCCTTGGTCAGTATAAACTTCAACAAGACTATGGGGAGGCCACTTGGGTCAGAGGCAAGGGTCCAGTGTCAGAGTAAGAACTGGATTCTCGTCCTGCTCTGTCACCCACAAGCTATGTGGAACAAGCCACTTCACCCTTCTGAGCCTTGGTTTCATCACCTGAAAATGGTGATCATAAAAAACAAAAACAATGAAATAATCCCAGGATACTGGTATCATGAGATAATCTATGCAAAAGGGTTTTTTAAAACTGTAAAGAGCGGTCCTCCTCTGTGCCTGTGTGGACGCACCTGTCTGCCCCGCGTCCTCCGGGACAAGCCCTTGGGAGGCGGACGTGGGTGCATCTGTCTCTGTTCCCTGGGGCATCCTACACGTTCCCGCCCCGCCCGTGCCCCACGTCCCCACGTTTCCCAGGCGGGTCATGGCGGGGGCCGCGTGGGAGCTGGGAGTGAGGGCGGCGTCCCCCGTTCTCTGAGCCTTGTGCTGAGAGGGGCGCCCCCTGCTGAGAGCTGGCCTGTCCTGCTGGCCGTGGCGAAGGGTTAAGTGTCCGAAAACGCTCTTTGCTCTGGATGTGTTTACTGGATGCCTGTTTGTATTTGCAAAATGTAAATACAGATCTTAATAAAAAGATACACACACACACACAAAAAACCTGTAAAGAGCAATGCAAATATAAATTATTCTCATTCATGGACAGAAGCACAGTGATGTTTTCACGGAGCACTCTTGTTTTAATGGCACTTAAGTTGAACTTCACTTAATAAGGAACACTTAATAATTAAATACTACTGAAGACTATTTAGGAAAAACCACAGGAACTTATAGTAAGATCTATTTATTGAGAACTAGCCAATCAAAAATGAAAATGTGATTTAAGGGGTTTCCAAAGAGGGTGGAAAACCATAGAGTTCTATAAGCTCCAATGTTATAACTAATGGTCCTTTTGGTCTGAGGAGGTGATGCTCACAAAACCATATCCCACAACCTAGAGGAGTGAATGTGGGATTCAAAGCTTCCTCATTTTATGGGTCACAGAGTGGGAGAACAGTGCCATACAGGGAAGCTAGCTTAGTAAATCCACATTCTGAGAAAACAGTGGAAAAAAAAAAAAAAAGGACAAACAACCTACGTGAAGCTTTTATGCGGCTTGTAATCAAACCTGACTGTGGATCACATACTGTGATACATTAAACATATGGGTCATCTTTCCGAAAGAATGTTCAACTTTATTATTTTTGTATAGTTCCAAGTTGATGTTGCAGTCCCTCCAACTGGGCAATAAGAGAGGTGGGATTCCAAAACATCTTTACAGCATGGGCTCTGGGGTCCTCGTGCAGGAACCGGGCCCTGGGATGAATGTCACAATTAGTTCCATGTGTGAGAAAGGGTGAGCTCTTTTGCACCTCTGCACTGTTCCTGCAAGATTTCTTGTTATTTTCATTGTCATGTAGTTTTAAATAGAACATTTGTGCCCCTGCTGTGGGACTCAGATTCCCAAGGATAAATGAAGGGGCTAGAAACAAAATATGTTGATACACTGGGTCTATCATGACGCTGGTAAATAAATAGCCTAACATCAGAAGATTCATCTGAATATGGTCACTGGAGACGTCAGGGGAAAAAAAGGTAACACCCAACTAACATGCATCTTTTCCTATTGGTAACAGTAGTTTGATTCAGTCAGGTGAAGAGATTAGCCAAAAAAAAAAAGGGAAAATAATTAAGCCGGACATTTTCAATAACGTGTTCATATTACAGGGAAGTTGAGGGGGCTTTCTTTGTTAGCGTGGACTCAAGTCCAAGAGTAGAAATCAGCTGCTGACCTTAAAGGTAATCATAGTTTTCAGCTATGGCCAAACACTGTGTTAAAGGCTTTCCATATACTATACATCATTTAATCTTCGCAAGAACTTCATGAAAGAAATATTACGAGCTTCATCATACGGAGGGGGAGATGGGAGCTTCACAAGTTTTAGCCTTTGCTCACAAATTTTGGTGTTGGAAGTGCGAGGAAGTGCACCCCATTCTGTCTAAATTCAAAACCTCTTCCAAATAACATCCACAAAGAGACTTAAAACACCGATCTTCTGATCTTCTAGAATCAGATGTCTTTAACACAAAATCAGTTTTTGTTCAAGAGAGACTTTAAAAGGAGGGAGGTCTCATATAGCCTTCTTACCCCCATACTCCTCCCACCCCCATCTGCCAATCTCCATAGACCAGGGCTTAGTGTGAGAGCAAAAACAAGTTAAGCAACACACACTTATGCAATTAACATGATTATCAGTTATGAATTATCCATTGCAAAAGAGAAGTTTTATATTAATAACTAGTAATTTTTAGATACATACTAGAAAACCATTTTTTAAATTTTCACCGTATTTATAGACCTTACTTTGGAAATCACCATATTAGACCCAGATTCTGGCCTTGGCTCTGCCACCAAATACATTGGCTTAAGAAGAGTCAATTCCTCTCCCTGTCAATCGGTTTTCTCAACTGGGGATACCAGGCACTCTCCGAGAGAGGCTTCCTAGGTCTAAGATTCTACAAGTCGAAGAAATGAAAGGTAGTTTACTCTGAGATTATGTAAGTAAAATTTGTTTATCAAGAATTGAGCAATAGGGTCTTTGAGGAAAAAAGGCTTGCATCTAGAAATTTCTCAAAGTATTCTTGAAAGATGTATGCATACTGAAAAAGTTTTCAGTGAGCCAAATCATAGTCTGAAGGACACAGAGGCACTGCACTTGTTACTTGATGCCTAATGACTTCCTAACAGGAAAAGCATGTTAATGGGCAGCTTTGGGTAGTAAGTTTCTTAAGCATGGGCGCCAGCATCTTAGGGTGGTAACCAACCAATCTTGGCAGCCTGAAAGAGGCCACAGCACGCTAGCAAGGCGAGCTGTCAAATTCTTCGCTCTAGAGACTGTTTTGAGAAAAAGACTGCTTTCAGACTAGCCGGTCTTCACTTCAAGCAAGAGACTCAAGGCACTGTCACCATTCCAGGCCTCTGATTGGATGACAGGCCACTCGCTCCATGTTGACAATATCTCAGTATGCCCACCCTCAATGTGATTCAGTCAAACAGACCCGATTGTCTTCTCTTAAGATCACCCTTATAAAAGTTTAATAAGAGACGAGAACTGACATTTATGGAGCATATGCTAGGCCAGCTGCATAGATCATCTTATTTAATTTTTACAAGTGTACTCTAATAAGGCCCATGAATGTCAACGCGAAAACTCTGGAAGGCCAGGCCAGGCCAAGCTCTTGAACAAGGGTAAATCTCTTAAATTCCTGCATCATGATTATGACTGATTGCCAGGTCCTGAGTGCCTTGTATGAAAACATAAACCTCAAAGTCCAACAACAGATGATAAGTCCAGCCCAACAATAGTCATGATTTCTTTTTATACAGTGAGTTCCGGAGGTAAAAGGATGCCTCCCTGTTAGGATAAGAATGTTGCATAAAGGAAATCTCCCCGTTTTCTATCATACGTGCTGAGAACTTGGAGAAGTTGCCCTGTTATCTGTGGTGACCCAGGAAAACTATGAACATAAAAGTTGCCGGCAGCTGGTTTAACTTATGCAATGCATTTCTCGACATGGTTTTCAAACATTTTGGAAATGAGAATGCACATAACGAACTTGCCTGAACTTCGTATTTCCTTTCTCAGCTTTCCTCCTGAGCCTCTCCCAGTGGCCTGGCCAAAGTCCAGAAGCAAACACTATACTCATATGTTCCAGTCTCCTTATTAACTTTTACAGCAATAACTTCTGATTCACTGTCATGCCTTCATTTCATTAAAATCAGTTCATCAAGAGAAACACTGACCAGGCCGTTTCTACCCTGTGCCCACCCACCCAAAAAAAGAGGCATCAGACCAGACATTCAGTCCAAAACATGCCCCGATTTTTATGAAAGAAATTCTCCAAACGGGAATCATGGGTTTCTGGAAGAATTTCGAGCACCTCTCTGAAGTGACCAAGAGATGGCTTGTTACCAAAAGCCCATGAGAATATAATGGAAGGGAAACTGATGAAAACCACTTTCAAGTGTCTAAGGGAAAAAAAAAAAAAAAAAGATTTGCTTGTGATAGCTCTCAGAGAAGATATACTTGGTCCTATCATGCTTCCTGGGGGAAAAGAAGCAAGAGGAAGAGAAACTGATCTCATCATCTTAAATCAACATTCCACTTGAGTTCTTCTAGCTTGTGAACAAATGAAGGTATCCTAGCGGCTTCATCTTTTCTCCCTCACCCCCAATAGGCCATGCTTTGATTCTCAAGCTATGATAAGATGTATGTGGAAGTGAAAGAAAGACTCTCATCTACATGGATTTTGACAAAAAGAAGAACACCAAAATGCGAGCCCTCATTTCCAGCCAACCAGTAAATAGAGTGGAGTGGAATATAGGAACAGGAGCTATTTTGAAGGTTTCCCATGGTTACAGCTGCTATGGAAATCATTTTCTTCTCTGGGGTTTTCAGATACGTGAGCCTAGCTTCAATCACAGCTTAAAGAAGGACAACAAAGGGAGAAAACGACCAGAAATGGCTTCCTTTATTTAAAGTTGTAAGAGCTTCCAAACTGGGGTGATTGGAGGATGGGTGCCGGCACCAGCGCTCGTGGCAACCTCAAAAGATTCCATCAGAGTTGTGCAGCATGGAACAAGATCAATCCCTATGGTCTGGAGAGAAACCTGTGTTTCCTGGACCTACACAGAGACAGACTGATCTTTTAAAGCACAAATCGAATCTTAACTCCTCCGTGTAAAATCATTCAACAGCTTCCCACCATACTTAAAATCCTAAATTCCCAAGAAGGTCTGGCCCAGGCATTCTTCCACTTCATCTCTCTCATTCTCTGCCTTATTTTCTGCACATCAGCTGTCCTGGTTTTCAGTCCATCGAATGTGTTACATTCCTTCCTGCCTCAGGGCCTTTGCATATGTGGTTCCCTCAGCCCAGGATACTCCTCCCCCCTCCCCCCCTATCATTTGATTATCTTTCAGATTAAATGACTAAATCTCACTCTCTTCAGTCCCCGAAGCTTGGTCAGCTCATCCTGTCATTCCCTGTAGAGAACTTGTTGCAATCATATAAAATCTGTAATTTGATGCTTCATAAGCATGAATGGGTACAGTAGAAGTTTCATGAGGGCAGGAAACTACATGTATGCTTTGCCCTGCTGTACAAAGGCTTTGGTTCAGTGCCTTGCATGTAGTTGGCACTCAAAATGTAATGGATAAAAGATTTAACGGCACGTTACAGGTAGGTTCTAATTGGCTCTAACCAATGTTAAGGCATGGTATTTCTCTAAGCCCCAAACATCCCATCTCTGGCAGCTTTACAGGAGTTTCATAAACATGAACAGGAAATATTATGTATCAATTGTACCTCAATAAAGCTAGAAAAAAAATGTGGACTGGAGTTACATCTTAAGCAGGGCTTAGGTTTTGAGGTCAGTACACAAGGTCAGATCAAGTAGAACAGGGGTTCTCGACTGGGGGTGATTTGCTCCCAGGGCACATGTGGCAATGTCCAAAGATACTTTTGGTGGTCACATCTAGCATCTAATAGGTAGAGATCAGGATGCTGCTAAATAGCCTACAATGCAGAAGACAGCCCCACACAAAGAAGAATTATTCAGTCCAAAATGTCAATAGTGCCGAGGTTGACAAGCACTGATGTAGAGAAATTACTCTTCACAACACATTTGAGAAAGGTACCGTATTGGAAAATGATAACCATCTTTTCTCGTTTATCTCAGCCAGCCAGCTTTCCCCTAGTAATGACAGAGGACACTGCTGCTTCATTTGAGTGCCAGAGAAAGTCACAAGCTTGCACCAAAGGGCCATAGTGCATTAAAAATATGTTATCTTGGGACTTCCCTGGCAGTCTAGTGGTTAAGACTCTGCATTTCCAATGCAGGGGGCACAGGTTCGAACCCTAGTCAGGGAAATAAGATCCCACACGCTTCGTGGCACAGCCAGAGGAAAAAAAGTATCTTTAAGCACTAGCGTCCTACCTACATGGCAAAAAGCCCACACCACCAGATGCACTGGAAGCTGAAAACAACAAGAACCAGGAGATTCACGTCCTTCCTGTCCTGCTCACACTGGGGCTAGGTACCATGAGTAGAATGACAGGCAAAATGTCCACACTTATCTAAATTATTTCCTTCTCTTTCACTCATCTTTCCCATAAGGATTAGTTGGTCCAACAGGAACACACCTGCCACAATCTTGCCAATAGGGTCAGCTTTCTATCCACTGGAATCCCCCTACCCACATCCTCCAAATGCTTCCCACTTGCACCCAGATGAAATTTCTACTCTTGAGGGTGCATTCTTTTGGATCCGCCACTTTCTCATACAAAATAACCCTATTAAAATGTCAATTGTTGTAAAAAATGTAAATCCTAGGTAAATTTTTAAAAAGTAAGCAGTACCTGAAGTAGGGAGGAATTTATTTTAACTTATGAAATGAACTGGTATAAAAGAACTGGGCACCAAAAGGTAAGGGACTTCACAGAAGGAAGGATCTGGGTTGAGTATAGGGGGCCAAAAAAGTAGTAGAGAGCACTGAAAATAGTATCACTGGCTGTGTGTCCCCAGGCAATTGACTTAACCTCTCTGTGCCTCAGTTTCTTTACCTGTAAAATGGACATAACAGCACCAGCCTCAGAGGGTTTTAGGTGAAGACCAAATGCAATAATGGAAATCAAGCACTAGACCAGTCCTTGACCATACAGTTTTACCCAGGGTGGGACATGACCCAATTGGAAGAAGACTGTAAAGAGAAGAAAGCCACTTGAAGAAGAATTCTTACATATTTTGCACACAGTCGGCATTCAATAAATATTTGCTCAATGTTTCGCTCATTAATTTAATCTTTCCTTGGTCTTAGTGCCTTGCTAACAGAACACCAATATACTCAAGGCGGCAGTGAACCTAGTTCAACAACTACATTTTCTAACTCCTCTTTTAGGTAGGGATGGTCATGGGACCATGTTCAGGCCAAAGAGATGTGCACAGAAGTCATGAGTGGATAGATCTTCCATGAAAGGAAGATAAGTAAATTGAATCAGTGCTTTCCCTCCTCCCCTCCCCTTTCTTCCTGCCCTAAATATAGTGAATGTGCAGCGGGGGGATATGGGGGTGGGGTGAGCAAGAAAAGCCATTGTGTTCTCTGGAGGACAAGAGTATATGCTAAGGATGGATGAGCTGGAAGAGAGAAGCATGGGTCTCAGGTGACAGCACTGAGCTGGCATCCCACCCCTGAAGACCCAAACTCAATATTCCTCATTACATATTAAAAAATAAAACTCCTAATTTATTGAAGCTAACTTTTGTTTTGGGGAGAAGAGGGTCTATGTTACTTGCGGCCACATGAAAATTCTTTACCAATAACATACTTTTCTTACCTTACAGAATAGCATCTATACCTTCTTCTGGTCATGTTGCTTCCAAGGCTTTAACTACCTTCCCTCAACTACCTAAACACGAATGACTAATAATACCTTTATCTGAAGTCCCAACCATATCCTTAAGCCTGAATCTAGGAGAAGCCTCCGGAACATCTCCATCAGAATGTCCTCCCAGCCACTCAACCCCATCTTATCCGAACTCCTCCTTTTCTCCCCAAATCTCTTCTCTTCCTCTTCCTGGCTTCGGGTATTCAGCATCATCCAGCCTCCCAATGCAGAAACCTTTCCTTTCTTTCAATTCCACAATTTCAAGTCAGCCACTGAGTCTGAAGGATTGGCTCACAGGTTCAAGCCCGTAGTGTCCTGGTTCGGGATACGAGAGGGGGGAAGGGGTCAGGAGAAAAGGGCAGATCCTCCCGAAGGCCTTTTTAATGCTTTATCCTCCACCAAGAGCTCCAGTATCCTCATTTTCTGGAGCTGACGCGGGGCCACAGGCAGGACTTTCAATAAGGAGCAAAATGACCGCCATATTTCACAACAGTCAGCCTCTGTGGTTAAAGCAAGGGAGGTAATCGGGACAGTTACCAGCTCAGTTATCCATTGAGCCTGGTCTTTCTATTCTGAATTCCTTGTAACTGATAGTAGCATTGAGGTGTGTGCATGTGTTATGGGGTGTATTTTGGAGGCACTTTTTAACCCCCAACCCCCATGAGAAGCAGCCATATAACTGGCAAATTACTTCTGTAGTTTGGGGATACAGGTTTCTGTTTACTAATTCATACTCTACCCTGCCAGGATGAAATAAAAATTCAACAGGCTTATTAAAGGTCCAGCAGGGCTAGCCATCAAGAGACCTACTAATGGTGCAGTTTATTAGGCCACGAGGAGGGGGAGGCAAGATCGCTCCCACCACCATCTTCCTGCAACACCAGCCAGCTCCTGGCACTAGACTTGCATTTGGGAATGACATCAATTCATCTTAGCTGATTTCCTCTGTGATAACTTCATGACTATTTATGGGAAGCTTTAAAGGCTAAGAAATGCTAAATAAACAAGGAGATAAGTTGCCGAAATGTTAAACATCTGCCCTGGCTGACCTCACAAGGTTTTGCTGGGGGAATTCTTGTAACTCCACATAGATTATCACTGGAAACCAAATGT
Source organism: Mesoplodon mirus (assembly GCF_964341445.2). NCBI lineage: Eukaryota > Metazoa > Chordata > Mammalia > Artiodactyla > Ziphiidae > Mesoplodon > Mesoplodon mirus. The sequence goes on along the minus strand of NC_138988.1, from coordinate 25,592,256 downwards.
GGTGATAATATCTTCCAAGAAAAAGAAAATCATCCTAGGCCAGACAGATGAAGCCTATAAGCCAACACAAGATTATTTTTAGAATGTCAGCTATTGAGAAGTAAAAAAAGAACGTGATTATAAAGTGAGAAAAATTAAAACTTGGATCTCTCTTCAGAAACTATCTTGACCTTTTCCATCCTAGCCTGAAAAATTTGGGAGTTAAAAGAAATCTAATTTAAAAGTACTGCTGATATTTCAGTTAAAGTCAAGGTAATACGCCTTTAAATTTTTTTGACGAACACTTTACATTTTTCAGAGATAATCTTTCATAATAGTCTAAATTGGATGTCTTACAGTGAGTTTTTCCCTTTTCTTTTTAACTGGAGGATGTTAAAATGATTTTCTGAAATACCTTTTTTTTTTTTCCTTTAAATTTTAAGTAGCTAGGTGTGAATACCAGGCCAAGAAAAAAAAAATTTTGTTAAGAAACAAAATAGGCAGGCCTCAGGCTTCCCTGGTGGCGCAGTGGTTGAGAGTCTGCCTGCCGATGCAGGGGACACGGGTTCGTGCCCCAGTCCGGGAGGATCCCACATGCCGCGGAGCAGCTGGGCCTGGGAGCCATGGCCGCTGAGCCTGCGCGTCTGGAGCCTGTGCTCCGCAACAGGAGAGGTCACAACAGTGAGAGGCCCGCATACCGCAAAAAAAAAAAAAAAAAAAAAAAATAGGCAGGCCTCTTTTCACAGACTATCTACTGTGGCAGGCAACAAAAACTGAAAGTGAACTAATTGTGCAGGGAAAGAGTCAACAGGTAAAAAGAGGTTCCACTTTTTTTTTTAATAAATTTATTTTTATTTTATTTATTTTTGGCTGCATTGGGTCTTCGCTGCCATGCATGGGTTTTCTCTAGTTGTGGTGAGCAGGGGCTACTCTTCACTGCAGAGCACAGGCTTTAGGCATATGGGCTCAGTAGTTGTGGCTCACGGGCTCTAGAGCGCAGGCTCAGAAGCTGTGGCACGTGGGCTTAGTTGCTCTGCAGCATGTGGGATCTTCCCAGATCAGGGCTTGAACCTGTGTCACCTGCATTGGCAGGCGGATTCTTAACCACTGCACCACCAGGGAAGCCCAGAGGTCCCACTTTTATTAGGCATCACCATTAAAAAGCTTTCCCTGTGCAATTAGACGTTTTGCTCCAAGGAGTAGCCATTACCAGATAACATTAAAGACATGCACTCAATACTGAGCACAAACAAATAGTTCTGAGCCTAGAGGCTTAACGACAACAGCAACAGTTAACATTTATTAAATACCTCTATTAGCCAGGTGTGGTAATTAGCATTTATGGAAGAATGTAATTTAATATGTGCCAGGCACTTTTCTAAGCTTATTAATGTATCATCTCCTTTAATCCTCACAAAACTCCATAAACCTCACAGGATTCCTCTTGGTTAAATCCTGTAACAATTTTTTGAGGTACGTATCATTGTCCTCATGTACAGGTGGAACAGTAAAAATCAGTAAGGTTAAGGAACTTGCCCTTGTTTTTCAGACCAGACAGGCCTGGATTTGAACGCTGGTTCTCACAGTAACCAGTAGCACGAGCTGTAATAAGAGATGAACTCTGGGGCTTCCCTGGTGGCGCAGTGGTTGAGAGTCCGCCTGCCGATGCAGGGGACACGGGTTCGTACCCCGGTGCGGGAAGATCCCACATGCCGCGGAGCAGTTGGGCCCGTGAGCCATGGCCGCTGAGCCTGCGCGTCCACAATGGGAGAGGCCACAACAGTGAGAGGCCCGCATACCGCAAAAAAAAAAAAAAGAGAGAGCTGAACTCTGAGACTCAGTTGTACCCTCTGTAAAATGGAGACTTACCTTGCAAGGTTGTTGCCAGGGCTGAAGGACAGTGTATATGAAGCATCTAACACAGCAGCTGCCACAAAGCAGAGACCCAGCAAACACTGATTTCCTTCCCTCTCTTCTATATTTGGCTTTTTACCTTCCCTTCTTTGCCTCGTGGGGGAATGTGGGGCATATAGCTAGTCACCTGTCCTCACCTATCACCAAACACAATCGGGAGACAATCCATGCAGCCCACCTTGTTGTTAGGATGTACACCCAAGCCTATGACTCCAGTATGAACAGGAAGACCCCGCTGGGGTCCCGACCCAATTTACTCTTCTGAGTGCCCCTCCGAGGATGGCGTACATATCGCTGGGGGGAGCACAGAGTGTAGAAAGGGTGGTAATGTATCTTCACCTGAGTCTTGAGTGTTCAGTTCAGGGGAAATTTTCAGATTACACACTATTATCTATGCATGTCGTGCCTCAATAAAAAGCTGTTAAAAAGAATTTCCATGCTTGCATATCCCTTGGACGAGTCTGACCTTTGGGTGCCCCATACCCCGAGCTACATTCCATGCCTCAAACCACTGCCCCCACCCCCAAGTCTCAGCCCAGCCCTTTGCCTCCCCCAGTGCCCCCTGCCTTCAGCCTCCATCTCGTCTCCCACTGTCACCACCTCTCTTCCCACCAGCCCTCATCCTGGCACCCCGACCAGTGTCACCAGCTGCTTCTCCTCCCTCCTCTAATCCACAACCCAACTTGACCTTCCGTAGCCTTAGGTCTGGATCGCTATGGATGCACAGACGTCCAAGGTCCTGCCAGCCCTCTCCTGTTCCCACCACCTCCTCTGCAGCGAGGCACCTGGCTCACCCCACCCCCCACCCCCGCCGGCCCCCCTCTCTACCCGGCTCCGGAATTTCCACCCCCTGCCCTTGGAGCTTGGCCTTTTCTCTCCAAAACCCTGGTCCTTCCTATTTTACACTTGTTCCCACTGCCCCCCTCCTGTTATCTACTGGTTTCCTTTCTAAATTAAATTCCTTTTTGATTTTTAAAAGGCAATTTTAAGAAAAATATTAAGGCGACAATCACTAATTTTCATAGCCGACTCCTACTGAGTGCTTATTACGTGTCACACATTGCTCTTAGCACTTTACAAGTATTAACTTAATTTTTCTAGAGACCCTGTAAGGTACATACTATCCCAATTCCCATTTATAGATAAAGAAACTGACACTGAGGCTTAGAGAGGTCAAGTAACTTGCCCAAAGTGGTGGAGCTGCTATAGGAGCCCAGGCCAGGCTTGTAAGCAGACCCACTACACAAAATTGCCTCTCAGCAGAGGGAAGGTCCCTAGATGTGGCAAAATTCACAGAGGGGGCACATGAACGACTGGCTTCGGGAACCTCTGTTCTAAGCCATACTGCCTGGGAGACAAAGAAGGAGCTGCCAGGCCTGGGCCCTTTCCAAGTGAACGGATCAAGACACATGGCAGTTTCCTAATATGTTCTCGGTGGGGCCTGGTGATGTCCTGGTTTTGCCTTCTCCCCTCTTCAAACGCTCATCAGGAGGAGGGCTGGGGAGAAAGCGTTCATCAGGCAGTGAGGGGAAGAGGGAGGGAAGCCGAAGAGCGCGCGCGTGCGTGCGTGCGTGCGTGTGTGTGTGTGTGTGTGTGTTGTGACTACTGGTGAACAGGAGGGACCGCAGAAACACAGGAAGCTCCGATTCACCTCTGGGGATTCTCCTTTCCACCCCGTCCTCAGGGAATCAGAGAAAAAGACGCTTCACTACACGCTTAAGCGAGGGGGACAAGCCTCTGAACGGCAAGATACTTCTCTTTGTGAAAAGCAAAGTTTGATTGAAAAATAGAGACTACGCAACGGTGTGGTTAAGAAAAGCCAAATTCACCTCCAAACCATCAATTCTACTATAGTCACAGACCTCCCAAGAGAGACAACAACTAAAATACCCGAGGGCAGCATCCTCTTCCTCTTCCTCTCCTCTCTCCAGAACAAGCATCAACCTTCTTAATCTTTTCTGTGCCTTATACTCCCTTTGGGCATCTGGTGATGCCCATGAACCTGTTTCCATAGTATAATGAGCAAAATAAAATATATCAGATTATAAAGGAAACCAATTACGTTAAAATACAGTTATTAAAATATTTTTTAAATTTGATGTAGCAACTTATGTCTTTATAAGTGCTATGATATAGATTATATAATTAGTATACAGCATATAAGTTATATAGTTACATATGCTAGTTATAAATATTAAGTTATAGTATATAAATTATATATATAAGCTATAATTTATGTAACTTAGTATATATGGTAGTAATATTTATTAAAATATGTTATACAAAGATCCAGCAGTAAATCTACTAACTGCCATAACTTCTAAGCAGTGATGAGCATAAATGGTATTTCAAGATGACTTCCACGACTGTTACCTGACATGAAAGCATCTGGGACTTTTATTGGTGATAAAGCCACAGGTATTGCTAATGCAATTACTGTGGTCTTTTGCCTTCACACATAATTAAGGGAAATGCTAAAGTTCAAGGAGGGGTTAGTAGAAACAAAAGATGTCAATTTTTTTCCATCCTGGTTCAGGGGTGCTCTGAACTTTATCTAGGGGAGGCCAGGTTAAGAAACACTGTTCTGGAAAGATGTCAGGAAAAGGTCAGGGTTGAAGTGGGGAGGTCCGTCAGCCAGGGGGCAACAAGCAGGCTTGGAGGGGATTTTGCTGCTTCGCTGGGCCACTAATGATGATCAGCAGTCGGCCTGCCCATCCTTTTCGCACTAAGCTGACTTCTCACACAAGAAGGCATTTCATTTCCTCTTGGCCACAGACTTAGAGAGGTCCTCACAGGTTAACATACAAGCAAGGGCCACAGAGAGTCCCTCCGAGCCTCGTTCCCCCGGGGACTTGCAACCTGGAGGCTGAGGCTCTATAGTTCTGCTTACCCTCTCAACTTCCTGCTTCTTTTTTTTTTTTTTTTTTTTTTTTTTTTTGCGGTACGCGGGCCTCTCACTGCTGTGGCCTCTCCCGTTGCGGAGCACAGGCTCAAGACGCGCAGCCTCAGCGGCCATGGCTCACGGGCCCAGCCGCTCTGCGGCACGTTGGGATCTTCCCGGACCGGGGTACGAACCCGTGTCCCCTGCATCGGCAGGCGGACTCTCAACCACCGCGCCACCAGGGAAGCCCCCTGCTTCATTTTTAACAATCTTCGAAGTCATTTGTACCTACAGGCTACTGCCAATTGCTCAGTCTTGATCCTCCCATTTTAAATCATAAGTGACTAAGAATGTATTGAAGCAAAAAAGAAAGACTTGTGAAAACTTAAAAAATATAAGAGTAGCTCCTTCACAGAAAGAGTTTAATTAAGAGAGGCTTAAGATATCTGAGCTGTTCTGAGAGAGAACTGGGTCCAAAGAACACTGGCCAAAAGTCCCTAGATCTGCATTCTGGGCCCAGTTTCAACTACATACTCCAGTATGTCAACCTCCTTTGGGTACCTCTTGCTCCATCATATATAAATTAAGGATAATAATTCTTTAAAAGAAAAAAAATCCAAGCACTTCCCATTTGTCAGACACTGTGCCAAATGTTTTATCTTTATTATATCACTTTTCCCTCAATGGAAACTTGTTAGAGAAGTACTGATATTCCCATTTTACAGATGAGGAAACTGAGGTTCAGAGAGCCTAGGTGCTATGTCCAAATTGACAGAGCCGGTCAATGAGCAGCAGAGATTCCAGCCTGAGCCTATGATCATCTCCCTGTGTGGCATCCCCGTTTCTGGGATTTCACAGGAATACTGAGCACCAATCAATTTCCTCCCATTTCAAGTTAATCAGACTATGAATGAGAAAGTGCTTTGCTGGCTATAAATGATTCCATGTCATGGATTTCATTCTTTGTGGATATCAGTCCGGGGACGTCTTTGCGTTAATTTTCAACAATGGCATGCCACCTCCACCCAGTCTGCCCAGTATTGCAGCTGCCCTGCCCAGCTTTGAGCAGGCTGAGTTCAGAGGCAACGTGCTACCGCTAAGGACTGAAAGAATCCAATTCCCATGAGCACAGGCAAAAACTCCAGAACACCCACAGGCAGTTCACATGTCCACACTAGGCATCTGAGCTCTGGAATAAAACATCCCCAGGTCTCGCATCTGGGATCACTTACTTCTTTGTCCCACTTAAGACTGGCTGGAATATCAGTTAATTCTGCACCCCAGAAGCACCGCTACTCACTTCCTTACTTTGGAGACAAGCAGGTCTACAACTCCCGCTTATTTATGCTCTATTTATTTATGCTCAATTTATTCATTTATTGCAATACACACATCATTTTTCGTGTCTGCTGTTGGAAATGTTCTGCTCTACCAGAGTAGCTGAGCACTGACACCCCTTCAGAGGTCTTCTGAAACCATCTCCATCATGAAACTGCCTTGAAGCCAGAGCCACACATGCAGTGGGCTCCCTTGAACTTTCTCATATCTTTATTTCATTTCACAGGACAAGAGGACTTCAGACTGGAAAGGACCTGACTGGCTCAGCCACTTACTCATTCCACCAACTATTTATTGAGCACCTACCAGTAAATCGTTGTGCTATTTACATACAAGGATGAACCAAACAGACACAGGTCCTGCCTTTCTAGTCGTGGGGAAAGGGGGACTGGCTTATGGTCAGAGAATTGTTCTGAGAAGGTGACATTTAAACTGAGAGTGGGGGGCTTCCCTGGTGGCGCAGTGGTTGAGAGTCTGCCTGCCGATGCAGGGGACACGGGTTCGTGCCCCGGTCCGGGAAGATCCCACATGCCGCGGAGCGGCTGGGCCCGTGAGCCATGGCCGCTGAGCCTGCGCGTCTGGAGCCTGTGCTCCGCAACGGGAGAGGCCACAACAGTGAGAAGCCCGCGTACCACACACACACACAAAAAAAACTGAGAGTGGGAGGATGCGAAGAGAAGCAGTCAATTCTGGGATAGATGGGGAAAGGGCATTCTAGGCAGAGGAAGCCACATGTACAAAGGACTAAGGGAAGATCTCACAAAACCAAGTGTGGCCGAGGATCAGAACAAGCAGAACCGTACCTGCTGATGCCAGTATAAACACTTTTTTTTTTTTTTTTTTGCGGTACACGGGCCTCTCACTGCTGTGGCCTCTCCCGCCGTGGAGCACAGGCTCCAGACACGCAGGCCCAGCGGCCATGGCTCATGGGCCCAGCCGCTCCATGGCATGTGGGATCTTCCTGGACCGGGGCACGAACCCGTGTCCCCTGCATCGGCAGGTGGACTCTCAACCACTGCGCCACCAGGGAAGCCCCAGTATAAACTCTTTGGAAAACAGTCTATCTGTATCTAGTAAAGTCCCAGGTACACGCCCATGACCTGGCAAGGCCACTCCTGGGTACCTGCTCCAGACAAACTCTTACACATGTATCCCCAAAGGACAACTGCAGAAGCAAAGACTTCTGGCGAGACACACGTATGGCAAAACTATGAAGTAAAGCAAGGATGGTGATAAATTCGTAACTCAGGATAATGTTACCTCTGAGAGCGGGAAGAGGATGGAATCACAAGAGATAATAACAAGGTTCTTTTTCCTAAAACCAGGTGGCAGGCTCACGGGTGTCCATCACATCACTGGTGTTTATGCCTTATACATATTTCATTAATATTTTTTATCTGCTCAATATTTCATAAGAACTACTTCTTTGTATCCGAGTGCTGGGTGGAAAATGGATTAGAGTGGTGAAAAGGCATAAGTGGGGAGATCTGTTAGGAGGCCAGGGCAGCATTGAGGCAAGAAATAATCGTGGTTTGGAACAGACCATGATACAGAAGAGACGGAGAGAAGGAAGGAAATGCTTCTGGGCACAGTTAACCTGTGATTTTCAAACTGGGTTCAAGGTTTAGTTTAAGAAACACTGCTAGAGAGTGTGATGGGAGCAATGAGGGAGAGGGCTTTCTTCCTTAATTCACTTAACCCCTTGATTTTTACAGATCTGTAAATCAAGACTCAGATGAGATGAAAAAAAATTAGGGGCAACCAGTACCCAAATCATTAATACCCAGCCCTCTGCCTTCTTCCACCCATTCTTGTGGCTGAACACAAACTCTCACCCTGATACACCAAAATTCAGTACCCTGTGCATTATCAGTAGCTGAATGTTGACAGCATATTGATACTTGTCTACAGTAAGGATGGTCTGTCGTATTCCCATAGAGACTCCATCAGGATAAAATTATTTAAAAGCTCCTATCTCAGTACAAGGAGGTTAAATCCAATATAGTGGTTTTGCAAAAACTTCAGGGTGGCACATCAACATAATGAATCAAAATGGCATTCCAGCTATGAATATCCTGCCACAATAAAAAATAAAAATTTTAAATAGCATTCCAAAACGTTTCTTCAAGATAAATCCTTGGCCATTTAAATTTAATATTTTACCCTCATACACACTGAGAGATCTAAACATCTTTGGAAACCATTTTTTTCTATTTAGCAATATTCAACTAATTAACTTGCACATACCCTTTGATTCGGTGATTCTATGTCTAGGAATTTATCCTGCAGGTACTGTCACATGTAAAGGCAACAATGAGCTGCAAATAAGAACGCCTGCTGAAGCACCACTGCGTTAACTAGAAATTTTAAACATCCTAGATGATCATCAGTGGAGAACTGGTAAAAAAAAAAAAAAAAAAAAAAAAAAAATTATAACACAGCTATATAATGGGGTATTACATGGTCTTTTTTTCTGTAAGAATATTTATATATACTGATATTAAAAACCCGCCAAGATCTATTGTTATGTGACAAAAAGGAAGTATCTATGGTATGCCACCATTTATGTTAAAAAACAAAACATACGTACATATATACACATATACACACATACATATTTGTACTGACCTATGTATAACATATGTGCATACCTATATGTATACATATGCGTCAAAGGACATCTAACTAATTTAAAATATATACATTTATGATATCAGTTTTATGGTATTTTATGGCATGTGAAGCCATAGTACACACACAATAAACTTTCTTGAATAAATTCCCTCTAAGCTTTATATAAATCAATTTCCCAGTGTGTTCCTCTTCCTTTTGAAAATTTGACCCCAAAATGTCATCCAATTTTTTTTCAGACATTTTTTATTACCAATTTAACACTCTTCTCAGATAATTTGAGAAAACTGGTCAGGAATAACCATCAGAAAGCGAATTCCAGCTTAAAGACTTTCACACAAAACTAACCTGGGATACAACCAACAGGGCAGACTTTCCAGAAAGAAACGTTTTTGGATGGTGATTATTTAATTAAGAGGTTAAAAAGGCACATGCCGTGTTGTGCTCACACAAAGGCGATAGGGTTTCACTCCTCACACACACAGTAGCACTGAGGCATACTTCTCCATGGATGTAATGTGAACCCAGCCCCTCTGCTTAGTCTGCTGGTAAAATGATAGGGACCATCAAAGGGATTAATCGTATTCCTTCACTCTGTACCCTTTAATCCTAAAATAAGCAGTTCTAAACGCATCCCAAAACAGGATATGCACTTTTTCAGGGGGTGAAATCAGTGCTACATAATGACATTCCTGAAATGTTCCAGGTTATTCCTCGATAGATGATGGCACATATTCACAGAGCAGCTGAACAATAGGAAAAAATACTCTCTCTTTAATACCTATTATAATATAAATATAAGTCATTAACTCTAAGAACTTATGAAATGCCAAGGTTTCGGATGAAGACATTCCTGCCTCAGAACAGTATATTCTGGAAAAGCACATCTGCCCTTAGCAGGTATTCCTAAAATTAAAAGAACAGTTTTGGATTTTCAACCATTGAGAACACAATGTGTATCCTATTGCTATAGTCCAGCTGGGTTGAAATTTGGCTATAGGTGACTGAAAATCCAAAATAATAATGGCTTAAACAAGATGAAAATTGGACTTATCTGGTGACGCAGTGGTTAAGAATATACCTGCCAAGGGGCCTCCCTGGTGGCGCAGTGGTTGAGAGTCCGCCTGCCGATGCAGGGGATACGGGTTCGTGCCCTGGTCTGGGAGGATCCCATATGCCGCGGAGCGGCAGGGCCCGTGAGCCATGGCCGCTGGGCCTGCGCATCCGGAGCCTGTGCTCCGCAACGGGAGAGGCCACAACAGTGAGAGGCCCGCATACCGCAAAAAAAAAAAAAAAAAAAAGAATATACCTGCCAATACAGGGGACACGGGTTCGAGCCCTGGTACGGAAAGATCCCACATGCCACAGAGCAACTAAGCCCGTGAGCCACAACTACTGAGCCTGTGCTCTAGAGCCCGTGAGCCACAACTACTGAGCCTGCGCACCACAACTACTGAAGCCCGCGCCTACAGCTTGTGCTCTGCAACAAGAGAAACCACTGCAACGAGAAGCCAGTGCACCACAACGAAGAGTAGCCGCTGCTCGCCACAACTAGAGAAGGCCCGCGCACAGTAACAGACCCAACGCAGCCAAAAATAAATAAATAAATTTATTTTTTTAAAAAATATAAAAATTAACTTCTCTCTCACGGAAATACAGTCTGCAGTTATACAGTCCAAGGCTATGATGTGTCTGTATGGTCATCAGGGACCCAGGCACTGCTTGTCTTATTCTGCTTTTTTCAACAGAGGGCTTGTACCTCCTAGTCCAATTTAGTTGCTTGAGCTCCAACTATCACATCCACATTCCAGTGGGCAAGAAGTCAGGGTAAAAAAGGTACATGCTTTCCTTTCAAGAGCACATCCCAGAAGTTGTACTTACTATTTTTACTTATATGCCTTTGGCTAGAGTTTAATCAAATGGCAATCTCTAGAAGCAAGGACGGCTAGGAAACATTGTCTTAACTGGCTATGTGCTGGACATTATTTTGGAGGTAATATTTTTAAGGAAGAAGTACACAATGTATATGAGGACAACGAGCAGTGTCTATCACATTGAGGAATCACAAAAGAATGATACATACATATCTTATATTTTTTTCTTGAAATACATAACCATACATTCACTTATAGTGGGCAAGGGAATTTTGCTTATGGGTTTACAGACAGAGTACCTTACATCTCACCCATAAAACACACCTATAATGCATCTCTTCAATTTCCAGTTCAGATTTTTTGTTTTATGGTGGTTTTTTTGGTTTGTTTTTGTGTTTTTAGAGTACTGTCAGAACTTAAAGATATTGTCAAAAAAAAAAACAAACACCTAAGTCCTTTTACAATTTCTGCCTCTTTCCCAATCTTTTATAATTGTTTTAGGTCATTTCCAAGCATTCAGCTTATTTTTCATAGAAATAACAGCTCCTTTTTCTTCTCACATTCGTATTTCATGGGTTTATGTAGATAACTTACCTAACTATAGTAGCAGGTATAACTGGCATAAGTAGCGTCAGCAACAAACAAATTCACCCTTGGTAAATATACAACTCTACAACTCAACTAGAGTGACCGGAAGAGTGAGAACATCCTGAAAAGGATGGCTTATCCAGCAAAGGGACTGATTGAAAAATTTGTTCTCCTAAATTTCTTCTTGCCCAAATCTCCTCAGTTGGCTATTTGAGCAGGAACAGTAATACTGCATGATGGGGCCTTTCCCATTCTATAATCTATCTCCCTCAATCTATAGATGAGGGAAACTGAGGTCCAGAGAAGTTAATTAAGTTTCCAAACATCAGAGGTGTACTAAGCACTTCCCAAAGGCACTTGCTGCTTACTACACTTTACACTGCTTCTCACTGGGGGAGGATGGCACTGGCATTGAGGATAGGATCACCTTCATCGTGATGGAACAATCTCACAGAACACAGAAGAGTTAACATCCTGGTCCCCAGCCTACTAAATGCCACTGGCAACACTCCCAAGTCATCATGACAAGAAAACAGAAATGTATCCCTGAGTGGCCAAATGCCCACATCCCTAGATGTAGAAGTGATTTTTTGATGATGTAGATAGCATAGTCTTTTATTTGTTGTTTTCCTGTCGTTTCTTGGATCACACTAGCACAGCTATGGGTCTTGTTTACACCCATGGACAACTCCAAATCCTAAGGAATCTTCTTGACAGAAGTCAACAAAGCTTAGCCCAAACATGAGTATGCAAACTATTTTAACATTTCCTAGGAAAAGAGATGCTATAGTTCATTGAACACAGACATCACAATTCTACCCAAACATATTTTCTAACAGCTATACATACTGGTCTCACAAATAAACGGAAACATTACAAACGGTAACATTACTAAGAAAACAAATGATACCTTCTCATACACCTGCCTGATGAGATCCTTTGCCCAATTTTCTAATGGGTCATTTCATGATTTTCTTATTAGAGCCATTTTCACATCTTAAAAAATTAGGCCTCTGTCTATCATATCGGTTCTAATTTTTTTTTCAATTTTCTTTTGACAATTTTAAAATTATTTCATCTCAAAATAACCCATCGTCCTTTATGACGTCCAGGTTTCCTATCATCCATTCATTTATTCATTCATTCAACAAATTCTGGTGGGTATTTTGCTATGCACTAGATATTTTTCTGGGTATTGGAGAATTTAACAAAAGAAACATGGAACAAAATATCCTCGTGCAGTTTAAATTCTTGTGTAGGCTAAAGTAACTACATCGAGGTTGAGAAGGAAAGCCAGATAATCCATTACAAATATGTCAGGTATTGGTAGATGTTCTGGGGGGAAGAAAGAAGTCAGAGGAAGGGAAAAGGGAGGGACCTGAGTACTATTTTAGGATGGTCAAGGAACAATGCTTTAAGGAAACAGCATTGGAGGAGAGATCTGGAAGGAAGCAAGGGAACAAAACTGATGGGTATCTGGGGGGCCAGTCCTGGGGGAGGTCCCAGCAAGGGCAGATGCCCCAAGGTGAGAATACGTCTGCTGTGTTTGGGGACCAGTAAGGTGGCCAGTGCAGCAAGAGGTGAGTAAGAGAAAAAGGAAGAGCAAATACTTGAACTTGGATATGCTTTTTACTCTCTAAACTTGTAAAAGCATTTGTCCATAATCAAATTTTATTTATTTTTTTTTTTGGGCTGCGTTGGGTCCTCGTTGCTGCGCGCAGGCTTTCTCTAGTTGTGGTGCGCGGGCTTCTCATTGCGGTGGCTTCTCTTTGTTGAGGAGCACGGGCTCTAGGCATGCGGGCTTCAGTAGCTGTGGCTCACAGGCTCTAGAGCGCAGGCTCAGTAGTTGTGGTGCACAGGCCTAGCTGCTCCACGGCATGTGGGATCCTCCTGGACCAGGGCTGGAACCCGTGTCCCCTGCCTTGGCAGGCAGATTCCCAATCACTGCGCCACCAGGGAAGCCCCTCAAATTTTAATGCTCTTTAAAAGTTTTGGATTAATCTCTTTTTATTCTAAATGGGAAGCTTCTTGTCCTAGCACCATTTATTGAATCTTTCCCCACTGCTTTTATATGTCCACCTTTACCACAGACCACTGTCCCACAATACGTGGGTCGATTTTTGGAGATTTTCTAGTCTGTCACAGGAATCTATTCCTGCTCCAATACCATACTATTTTCATTTCTGTAGCTTTATAATGTATTTTACTATCTGGTGGGGCTAGAACATTTCATTAATCTCTAGTCATCTTCACAGATACCAGACCTTGGCTGGCTCTACTTTCCAGCTGATGAAAGAGCTTAAAAACCACTTTATTCAATTCCATGGTGATAGGAAAGAGGAAGAAGACTCTACTAAAGCTTAAGTGGGAGGTGGGGACCTTCTTTCCAATCTAAACTCCTAGCCCTCAACATCAATACCAACCATGTAAGAGTAACCTACACTACTTTGTGATAAGAAAGCGTATGGACTGCTGCACTGGACAGTCACTGAAATCGTGTTTATCTGTTAATGATAAACTGATGTTACTATATAAGTCCTGGAGGGCTGGGCTACGGTGTTGACTGGCGGTTCTCAAACTGTGTTCCCTGGACCAGCAGTAGCAACAGCAGCAGCACCTAATTTATTAGACGTAACTTATAAGCAACAACCGAGATCTAACGAGTGGGAAACTGAGGGGGGGGAGCAGCCCTCCTGGCGAGTCTGATGAATACGGAAGTGTGAAAACTATGGTTTAGCATCAGTAAGAATCCTCTGGAGCCAGGCACATAATATGGGGTTTAAGAGCCCAAACAACAGTCAGGGTTGTAAGATTTAACCTTGGTTTGAGTACTAACTAGTTGCGTGACCTTGGGAAAGTAACTCACTTGCAGGCTCTCAGTTTCCCCATGAAACCAACGTGGATGATGGTGTTTCTCTCATAACAGGTTTCAAGAATTAAATAAGAATACAAGAAACACGCTTAGAATATAATGTCCCTGGCATATTGTAAATGTTCAATTCATGATAGCTAACATGATGATAAAAAAATCATAATTTGCTTTCATTTTCATTTCACATAATTTATTCTGAAAAGCCTAGATCCATTCATGCTGGATTTAACAGACATCAGGGAATGAGGAAGTACAATTAATGTTAGAGTTCTTCGGACTGTGTTTACGGAGAAGTGGCACAGGGCCGGGGGGATAAGGATGGGGGAGGGATAGAGTGAGTCAGCTCCGGCAGGATTTTGTGGGCCCTGTTTCTAGGATGATGAAGAATTTCCTTTTCTAAGGAAGCCCACATTTTTTCCCTTTGAAAGCGAATCGGTTATATAGCCTAGAGATTAATTAAAAGGCCCTAGGGCGAGAAGCTCTTCCCACAAATAACTGTCTACACACTACCACTTCATTTCCTATACATCTCCCTGGCAAGGCCCGACAAAAGCTCAAAGAAGATGGATGGACTTCATAGGGTGACCCAGGGGTCAACTGATTCAGACAGCTGAATTCATCAATATGGGCAGCAAATTCCATCTCAGAGTTCCCTCTGCTAAGAGCAGCTTGTACAATCTTGTCCTGCTGCAAACATTTAACTTGCCCAGAAAAGACAAGTAAGTTGTATTTCCCACAAAGATGCCCGAGTCAAGGCCCAGCCCTCCCACACCACTGTACTTTCACAAATAACACGTTTAGAAAGTCCAAATTGGGCACACTGCTTACAAATATGAAACTGTGTATATATATTTACATATGTGTGTGTGTGTATATATATATATATATATATATATATATGCTTTACTTCCAGAATTATTATAATGGGTTGAATAGTGGTCCCTTCAAAGATCCACCTGGGGGCCTCCCTGGTGGCGCAGTGGTTGAGAGTCCGCCTGCCGATGCAGGGGATACGGGTTCGTGCCCCGGTCTGGGAGGATCCCATATGCCGCGGAGCGGCTGGGCCCGTGAGCCATGGCTGCTGAGCCTGTGCGTCCGGAGCCTGTGCTCCGCAACGGGAGAGGCCACAACAGTGAGAGGCCCGCGTACAGCAAAAAAAAAAAAAAAAAAGATCCACCTGGAATCTCTAAATGTGATCTCATTTAGAAAAGAGTCTTTGTAGATATAATTAAGTTGATGAAATCATCCTAGATTAGGGTAGGCCCAAATCCAATGACAAGCCCTTCAAAGAGAAGGGGACAGAAACCTAGAGGAAGAACACTATGTGGTGACAGATGCAGAGAACGGAGTGATACATCTGTAAGCCACAAAGGCCAAGCACTGCCAAGAGTCCCCAGAAGCTAAGACAGGCAAGGGATGGATTCTCCCTCAAAGCCAAAAGAGGGAACGAACCCTGCCGACACCTTGATTTTAGACTTCCAGCCTTCAGAACTGTAAGAGGATCCATTTTGTTGTCTGAACCCACACAGTTTGTAGTAATTTGTTTCAGCAGTTCTAGAAAACTGGTACAACTACATAAAACTCTACCATAAAGAAACTAGACTAGAAGGAAATCACACCCTAAAGCTAAAAGATCTATACTCCTTCCACTTCATGTGATGGAGTTAATGCTCTTTTTCAAAAAAAAATAAATCATTTCACATTGCTGAATTTTCCAAATTGTCTACACTGCACACTTAATGCAACAATTGGATCAAAATGAATGTAAAATAATAAATAAAACTGCCTTAAAACGCTGTTATCACCAGGATTTTGAAGTTTAAGAAAATTATACAAAATCCCTAGCAGGTGGACACATCTATTAAATGCTTTTGTCTCTCAGAGCAGAGGAAAACATACATATGTGTCCTTCCCTGTGGCTCCAAATATTCCAGATCCAAGATGACGGAGACTCTCCCAGATATCTATTGTCTCCAAATCTGGGACTTCATAAAGATGAAAGAAGCCTGTCGTTATGATTTCCAAACAACTCACTAAGTTGCTGGAGAAGCTCCAAAGGCCCAGTCATCAAGGATGCAAATGACAGGAGCACTCCTGGGTGCCTGATTGCGGAACAAAAGACTTTGAGAAATTATATTATTAGAGTCATTTCATAGTGTTGTTGAAGAAAGAAAACACCTGCATTCTTTTAAAAAGTCCCCAGGAGGCCTAATTCCTCAGCACGCAAACTTAGAGGACCCGCTCTGGGTACATTACACGTACACATAACGAGTCCGTTTTAAAGAATCGTGAAAGCAGTTTCTGCACCACCAAGTAGTTTACCAAACATAAAATCAAATAATGTTCTCATTAAATGCCTTCTGACAGTCAAATGTGCTTGGGTCTGTTTTGCAACACAGTGTCAGAATTGGTAAAGCAATGGGGAGCAGAAGTTCAAAAACAGGTCCAAAGACTGGATAATGACCGTTTTCTTTATTTTTAGCTTGTTTTGAGCTCAAATTGGCTGATGAAGGGATGCACTGTAAACTCCCTCCCTTGACTGATCCCTTTGGTGGATGTTTCCTCGAGGAAACATGCAAATGGCATTTCTGAAGAATGCCCCCGACCTGCCTGCTCTCACAAACTCCCCAGAGCCCCCAGTTTAACACCAAAGCTATAAACAAGCTGAATGGAGCCTCCTTTAATGTATGCAGATCTGATCAGAAAATTGCAAGTAGCCTTTTACTGGAAATCGCATTATATTTAATTCAATTTCTCACCTTTCAGATACCCCAATAAGCTCAACACCACACCCTCTAACTTTATAGGAGTTTCACCTTTAAGACCCCAGCCTCAAGTAAGCCAACTAGCCTAGGGTTCTTCAGATATCTGACAACAGTTAGATCTCATCCCTAGGCCAGTGAGAATGTAAGATTCTGTTTTTGCCAAGGTACTGTTTTATATTTAGACCAGGAGGGTCAAAATGACAAAGCTTAAGAGTCTCTCTTGGTTAAAGAATGTGTGATCTCAAGCCCTCAAGACCTGGTTTTGAATCCTGACTCCACTACTTATTATTTGCATGACCTAGGTAGGGCATGTTACCTAACTTCCCTGGGCTTCAGTTTCTTCAGATTTAGAAAGGAGAAGATAAAGTACATGCCTCAGAAAATTGTTCTGAGGATGACAAGAGGTGATGCATGAAAGAAGCCAAGCACACAGCAGGTCCTCAATCATATCAGCTCCATCCCAAGAGCATCTCCAGGACAGGGAGGATTTAGCTGCTTGGATGTTTTGCTTATTAGCACAGCTGTTCCCACCAAGTGGCACCTTTATTCCAATCTCCCATTCTTATCATCCTTCCAATAGTACATATTCCCTCACTCACTTCTTCAAATCAGCAGTCACAACATCAGACGACTATAGCGGCCAGCCAGGAATGTAAATGGGTGAGGCAGGTCAGGTAAACAAGAGGGAATGGTGGGGATTGTGGAAAAAGCCGAACACAGGTGTTCTATCTAAAACAATGGAAGGAATATGAATTGCCCGAAATTTTCATAATTTTTTCATTATTCCAGAGAAAACCTTAAATCTGAATTTTTACCCAAAGTATCACAGGTTGGCAACTAATCAAAATTTTAAATCCTGCACAATGTCAACAAAATGTAGGTACAGTCCAGATCTTATCTCAGGAGTTTCCAGGGTATCATCTTGGGTTCAAATATTGTATAAATATCGTTGTTTCTCATGGCTTAGAAAAGGAAGCTTCTGCTTAAGGACGGGTGACTGTGTAAATGGAAGTGTTTAGCATGGCACACTAGGCACCACAAAAATTCATACTTATTAAGCAGGCTTGGGTAAAATGAATTCAGTATTGCCTTGATGATGTGTGATTTTCACCTTGGACATGAATTTTCATGGGTGCCAGGCACAAAAAAGCCCCTTTTTATATACTGACCCCAAAGGCAGCGTCTAACTGCCGTCTTCCTGTTATAGGTTGCAAATTGTTTTTACAAACATCATGCACATATTTCACTTAAGCAAAGAGACTGCGAGGGTATAAGGTCCAATTCTTCTAAACTTCATTTCATCTAAAGTGTACATGTCCCCAGGTGTGTCTGTGATGAGCCATATGAATCTGCTATTCCATCAGGAAGTCTCATTCCTTTAGACCCTAAATCCTCACATCAGGGGGAACTCGACTCCATCTCTTCTGAGTTAAGGCCCTAAGACAAGAATCATCACCCTCATTTTTAGCAAATGAAGGGCTGTGCCTCATGGTGGGGAAGTGACTTGTTCTCTGTCACATAACCTACAATGTCAGGGCCGTGAACCCAGGTATTCTTGTTCCTTATCTAATTCTGTTTCCATTAACCCTTCTTCCAACCACAAACGTATATGGAGCCCACGTTACGCATCATGCCCAATGAGGCACAATGCACACACATTATCCCATTTAAGTCTCACAATAACCACGTAAGATAACCTCATGGTAATAAGTAATACTATTCCCACATTGCAGATGAGAAAACCAAGATAGGTTTTCAGGTGAGAAAACCAAGAAAGGCTCAGAAAGGTTAAGTCACTTTCCTAAGGATACTCAGCCTGTAAGAGGCAGAACCAAGACTACAGTTCCAGCGAAGTATCTTCAAAGCCTGTCCGTTTAACCACACAGCTAGAATGCTCCCCCAGCAGCCCTTACAAGCTTCATAGAAATTTTTATGACACTGCCTAGAAATACACATTTCTTCCCAGAGTTCAACCCCCATGACTCTCTCATATACAATGCAGGTAGAATCCTTTTGATCTCAAAATGCTCAATGATCTAGAAATCATTCCCTTTAGGGAATGCTCCCTCAGTTCACAGGAAATTCCCTCTGGGATACTCATTAATCGCAGAGTTAAAGGATAATCTTCCAGCTTTTTGAGACCACAAAATAACAAATTCATTAGATTCCCCTCATCCCACCAACCTTAAACAACAGAAGCATAAGGATGAATGACAACCTTTCAACAGAATGTGGATATCACTTTGGGAATTAAAGACAAATAAAATGTGTTTTGAAAAAAAAGATGACTGACATCAGTGCTCTGTGTTTTCTCACTATTCATCAGGTACAAATTGTCAGTCAGGGTGATTAAACAAGGATTAATTGCCAGGTTGCTCCACAAGCTGAGATGTTTCAAAGTTTCAGCCCAAAGAAAACACACAAATACACTCCAATTTCTTAAGGAATGGGAGTGGAAGTTGGCAACATCTCTTTGGAGGACAATTTGACAAGAGCACCACATCAGCATGTCATAGCATAAGAAAAGCTATTGTCATATGGTGTATAATGAGGAACAAAGGAAAACAGCCAAAGCAGCCATGAACCAAAAATATTTAATTCAGTGATAACCCATATACTGGATTCTAAAAGCTAATAAATATATTAGATCTTTATGTCCTTTATACACGGACATATAAAGATGTCCAAAACCTATTTCTAAGAAAAAAGTAAGCTATAAAAGACCATATGTGGAATGTGTATTTTCTATAAAATCTCGTTAATAAATAATAATTTGAATGAATATGAAGAAATAAATCCCAAGCCATAAACAACATATATTTCTAGCTGTGGAGGTGAGTAAACTGTTTCTGTACAGGGCCAGCTAGTAAATACTTTCAGTTTTGTGGACCATGAGGGCTGTCTCAACTACTCAATTCTGCTACTGTAAAAGCAGCCGTAGATGATGCTAAACGAATAGGCATGGCTGTGTTCCATTCAAACTTTATTTATGGACTTAAAATTGAAATTTCGTGTAATTTTTTTTTTTTTTAATTTTGGCTGTGTTGGGTCTTTGTTGCTGTGTGTGGGCTTTCTCTAGTTGCCGGAGCAGGGGCTACTCTTCGTTGCAGTGCGCAGGCTTCTCCTTGCGGTGGCTTCTCTTGTTGCGGAGCACAGGTTCTAGGCACACGAGCTTCGGTAGTTGCGGCACGCAGGCTCAGTAGTTGTGGCTCACAGGCTCTAGAGCGCAGGCTCAGTAGTTGTGGCTCATGGGCTCTAGAGTGCAGGCTCAGTAGTTATGGCGCATGGGCTTAGCTGCTCTGAGGCATGTGGGATCCTCCCGGACCAGGGCTTGAACCCGTGTCCCCTGCATTGGCAGGCGGATTCTTAACCACTGTGCCACCAGGGAAGCCTGTGATTTTTAAATCTTTTATAATAGCCATGTCTTATTTCAAAATCAGAGATAATACAGATACTTTGGGATGAACATACATATTTCCTCAAAAGAAAAACCTCTATTTAGGTGCTTCAGCTTCTACCGGGCATATTATCAAATGCTAATGACATAAGGAAGGTGAGCCAACCAGCGTTTCTTAGCCGCTAAGCATCTTTCCCTACCTAGAGGATTCCAAGAATTTCTTAGGCACAAGCCCGTGGACACACACACGCACACGCACTCCACCTACTTTTTTTCCCCTTTTCTTGGCACACCAGTTGACTGAGACAGAGTGGTTTTTCCTGCCCAAGCAAAAAAAAATCAGTGGGAACCCATTTCTCAGCCAAATTACAACCACTAAAGGAAACCAGGCCGGCATCTCCCCAAATTACCACCTCAGTCATCAATCAACACAATTACCAGGGCAACTAAGGAAAGATGCTTTTCAAGGCACAGTCCTGGCTGACCCAGTGAGCGCTGCTTGGGGAACAGCCGCTCAGAGGCCAAGCAGCCTGCCTGGAAAGGCGGCCGTTGTCCCCAGACTAACCACTCTGCATAATTAAAATGACTTCACAAGGCTACCATTGCTCTGGGCTTTCCATATCAGCCGCTCATCAAAGTGCAACTCCAGAAGGCTTGTTCTGAAAGCCAGCCTTTTAATGCAAGAGTCAAATCTACATTTATCAGCAAAGCTGAAACGTTAAAGGGATTACAAGGAGCTTAGAATCCACCGGTGGTTCATTGATCTGGTCTTGCCAGCCTCATCTCCACATGCCCTTTAGAAATGGCTTTAGTCTGTTGCCTGGTTCTTTGGTTGCCTTTGATTTTAGCACCACTCTCATCCAGGTTGGAGGGGATGTTTCCTTTAGCTCTGAACCTCCCAAAAGGTTCTCAGTTTCCTTTCTTCTAAAACTAAGAGAAGCTACTTGCATATTCCCCTACTAGTGGTATAGACCCGGAGTCGGCAAACATTTTCTGTAAATGTTTTTGGCTTTGTAAACTGTACATTCTCTGTTTCAAGTACTCAACTCTACTGCTGTAGGTCAAAACCAGCCACAGACAATATGTAAAGAAGTGGGAGTGACTCTGTTCAGATAACAATTTATGGGCAATAAAATTTGAATTTCATAGACTTTGCATGTGATGAAATATTATTCTTCTTTTGATTTTTTTCCCAACCATTAAAAAATGTTAAAACCATGCATAGCTTATGAATCATACAAAACAGGTGAAGGGTCTGATTTGGCCAGCAGGACCAAATAGGAGTTTGCCAACTCCTGTTCAAAGTATGTCCCTGGACCAGAAGCATCAGCATCACCTGGGAGCTTGTTAAAAAATGCAGCATCTTAGTCCTCTGCCCTCAAGCCTGTTGAATCAGAATTTGCATTTGAACAAGATCCCCTGGTGATTCATATACCAGCCAGGTTTGAGAATTTCTGGTCTAGAACACAGAATTTTCAAGTCAGACAGGGTTGGAAGTCAGACAGCCCCACTGACTAAGGGGCTGCAGAACCTTAGGCAAGTTATTTAACCTGAGACTCACTTTCCTTAACTATCAGAAGTGGTGTAAATAATTGCACCCAACTCCAAGGACTGTTGCAAGTGAAAGACTGGAAGGATGTGAGACACTCACCTGGCATTGTCAACGCTTTAAAAATGGCAGCTAATATGACAGAAGATATTACTATTTTTTTAATGTGATTTTTGGAGAGATGAGAATACTCATTTAGGGTTCACAATTTCCAATCACTTCCAGGACCTGACAGGTCACCTAAGTGTTGGAAGAGGTCCCCAAATGCGACTGGAATGTTGGTGACTAGGGTGAGTCAAGGTCACACCCATCTAAAGGGAGACCTCTTGTGTGCTGCCAGTTTCTGCCACATAGGAAAGTCGGCCCCATGTTACCATATCTTTGGATTCTTCAAGAGAAGCTGGAAACCTGGATTTTCATGTTAGAAAAAGCCCCTCATTTAATGCACCATGCAGACCGAACAAAACCCATCCACAGGCTGGATCTGAGCCGAGGGCCTCTAGTCTGTGACCTCTGCCTTAGAATAGAGAAGTCACAAGAGGCAGGGAGTCACAGGGAAACCAGCCTGGGTTTTAGAGCCAAATCCTAGCTTCATTCTCAGTAGCCAGGAGACCTTGGGCCACTGTTTTTGTTTGTTTTGGGTTTTTTTTGCGGTACGCGGGCCTCTCACCGTTGTGGCCTCTCCCGTTGCGGAGCACAGGCTCCGGACGCGCAGGCTCAGCGGCCATGGCTCACAGGCCCAGCCGCTCCGCGGCATGTGGGATCCTCCCAGATCGGGGCACGAACCCGTGTCCCCTGCATCGGCAGGCGGACTCTCAACCACTGCGCCACCAGGGAAGCCCTGGGCCACTGTTTGAACAACTGTGAGCCTCAGTTTCTCATCAGGAAAATCACATCTGCCTCATAGGTTTTGGTGAGGATGCAGCAGAAATGTACGTATCAATAGAAATGCGGGGAGACAGCTCTGGACAGAGTAAGTACACACGCAGCCTCGTCACTGCTGAGGTTGCTTTGGTATCATTATTATCCTCTTTATTCCTCAGTGCCTAGGCATTCAAAGGGCAAATCGTCACTGTAAAAATGGCTATTTCCCCCTCCCTGCTCAAACTGGGTACAAACAAGCAAGTCCAATTAATCCCCACTCACAAAGCTGTCTCGTGGCAGAGTACACTAAGTGCCTAGTTATTAATGATTTTCTTCCGGCCACGGTCCACAAAGATGCCTTAATCTTCCTGTTAATGAGAATTCCCTCAGCAGCCTGGCCACTGCGGAATTTGTCCTGAGCTGCCTTGAGGGGCTGCTTTTTTGGAGCCAGGTCACCTGTAGGGGAGCAGTGCCCATCTTTGCTCCCCAGCTGTCCTGCATCAGGTGGGGAGGGCGCTTTGGCTGACGATTATGAGCCCTCTGCAACACAAGCAACTCCTGTGGGTTTTGTTTTTTTGTGTGGGGTTTTTTTTTGTTTGTTTTTAGAAATCCTAAAAATCCCCACATTTGCCACCTAAAGCTGTGGGTGACAATATAAATAGGGAAGGACAATGAGCCCTCAGGAAAATCTCAATAAGAGATAACAGCCCTCCACAGAACCTTAGGCATCTTTGCTCACACACAGAAGCCCCAGAGGGCAGAGAGCCAGCTGGCTGAAGCAGTGCCAGGTGTTGTAACTCAGCTTTCCTCAATCTTTGCCCTGCACATGAATCAGCTGGGGATCTTGCCTAAAGTCAGATTCAGCAAGTCCAGGGCAGGGCCTGAGACTTCACATTTCTAACAGGCTCCCATGAGACGGTGATTCTGCCGGTTCCTGCCTCAGGTTTGAATCAACAGGACCCTCCTCCCTTGCTTCATCTAAGTCTCTGTGCAAATGTCACCTCCTCAGAGAGCCCTCTCTGGACCACCTTATCTAAATTGTAATTATTTGTTGAATGAGGGCAGGAATCCTGTCTATTTTGTTCTTTGCCGTATCCCCGGCACAGCGGAGCACCTGGCACAAGCAGGCCCTCAAATATTTGTTCAGTGGAGAGATCCCAGTGTGACGGCTGAGGAAAATGCAACTCAGGGAGCCTGAGTCTTTCACCCAAGGTCACACAGCTTGGCAAAACCAGAGCAAGACCACAGCCCTGGTCCCTCTGCACTTCAAAGCCCCAGCTCTCTCCAGCACACCAGAAAGGGAAGCAAAGTTTGTTTACAACCCGCTTCCTCCCAAGAACTTCAGTACCTTCGTGCTGCAGGCAGGAACGCCAGTCCGTTCTGCTTTTAGGAGCTGCCTGCTGTGTGGACAATGGTTTGCAGGGGGAGCATGCAGAAGCAGAGGGACAAGCTGACACCCATGAGCCGTAATATTTAGGGTGCCTTGGTACTTGGGGGCAAGGGAAATTCACTCTCCTTGCAACAGACCAAAGGCAGCCTTTCAGCCTGTGTCAGGCTAGCCTTTCCTCCTATCCGGATACAACGGTCTCTCCCAGGGGCTCAGAGTGCCCCCCAGTCAGAGGAGTGGAAACGGAGCATACTGTGGATTTCAAACTGCCAAAAAGAATATTGTGCCATAACCCAGAAATGGTTGTCCCCCTTCCCTAAAAGGTCACCCAAAACATGCCCATGAGGGAAAAGGAGGGGGCAAAAAGCAAGGATCTGCTTCCTTTCCAGCAATGGGTGGAAAGACTATAAAAACTGCATTCATGGAGGCTTTTCTGCTGCTAGTGAAGAAACTGCTTCTGCATGAAAACCTATCTCAGCCTCATGAAAGGCTCTTTCCGAAAGAAAGGCTCCATAATGGGCTGAAAATCAAACGCTCGTTTCCCCCTCACAAAACCAGCTGGGTTAAAACAGCTTAAAGGTCTCTAAGAAGCTGTGGTCATGACAGTCTAAAGTGACCGGGGGACACCCAGCAGCCTCAAGTAAGCTAGTTATGATTCCTCCAGGGCAATAGCTGAGAGGAAGGTAAAAATAATTGACAAAAGTAGCTAATGTTTATTGTGTGCCTGGTATGGAGCAAACAATGTGTTTTCAATATCTCATTTCATCCCTACAATAAAGCTGTTAAGTTAAGTACCATAATTATTCCCACCTAGCGGAACAGGGAAACTGAGAACTAGGGAGAGTGACTGGCTGGAGGTCAGAGATCACAGAGACCGAAAGGAGGGGAACCTGGGTACACACGCACACTGTACCATGGCCCCATAGGCCTCTGGTCAGAAGTTGACCCAAAGGCTCCAGAGTAGGGGAGGAGCCGGAAATCACTCTCCTGTTCACCACTCTGCCTTTCCCACCCCCATTAGAGCACAAGATGGTTCAAACAGGAAGGGATCAGCACTGTCACACAGGATTTGGTTGAAAAAAATGACGCTTCTGCACCTATTCCCATGTATCGCCACTTTCACATTGGGGATACACCAGGGGCCAGTCCAAAGCACACCTATTTGGGCTACAACATCAGCAGGACTGATGGATGCCTATGTCTGCGCATTATATATTTATAATGTCGCCCAGCCTTGCCTCTGCCACAGAAGTTATTAAATGCTAGGGAGCCATAAGGGCTGCACTCAGTGTCCTGAAACAAAGGCAAAGAGGCTGCCAGACCCATCAGAGGCAAGAACAAAAGCATTTAATTTCTGAAGGAGCCGGTTGGGAGTTTCCTTATAACTGGGTGCCCAGCACACATGACCAATTGGGAGAAACGAGAGAAGCACACACAGAGGGGAAAAAAAACCAAACCTAACCACACCAAATCAAAGCAGGCCTTTCTCCCCAGTATCCAGAAACAGCATTCTTCAAAGGGACATGGGGGTTGGGGGGTGGGGGAAGATGCAATAAGCAAAGAGAGAACGGGTTACAATGTTGCAGAATTTTCTCCTGCAACTGCTTTTGCCTTTTCATGAAGTTGCCAAGAAGGATCCATCTCTTCTCTTTCTATCACCAAACAGAGGGCCTGTAAGCCTGCACCCTAACTTTTCCCAGCCAGAGCCCCAGCAGCCAGATGTACTGGGAGGGCACCCAGATCCCTTGTCCCCCAAACATAATCATTCCAATCCAGGCTGGGGCTGCCTGGAAGTCAACATTCACGGCACATTAATAAGAAACATCTGGCCACCGAAGAGGGTTGACACAGCACAGGCAGGCAGTGGTGGATTTGTGGTTGGGACCCAGAGTTACAGAGGCTGAATTAAAAACACAATTGGAAAACACCAGCTAGTCCCAGGAATCCTACACATGCTGTACTGCGGCACTCGGAAAAACTGTCGTGCCTTGAATCGCTTGGGACAGAGTGACTTAGATACACAGAGGGTGGGTACAAGAGACCCAGAACTCTCACATCAGGGAAATGCAGCCTGAGCCCGGCTCTCCTGCATTCTCAGTGTCTGGTCACCACTTCCACCTTCAATATTTGTAGCAGATGTAGTCCCACTCTTAAAAGAACAGCCTTTGCATTCTTTCCATGTGACTTACGCGTGAATTTAAAAGGCGAAAAATGTGCTTGTGTGCATATATACACATATATGACATATATGTATAGGTTTCCCCCCAGAAGTGGTGTTTCTTTAGGAATTCCATGTAAGGGGTCCTACCTCCATTTATGCAAGGCGAACCCTGGGCACTGGTCACCACAGGCGTTACATGGCTGGCCTCTCTCGATCCGCCCCAGTCCGGTCAACTTCAAAACAAAAAGACAACACAAGCATGTTTCCGCCGCCGGGGCTCCCTCCAAAGCCCCACTGTGCCCCAGGCGGGACGGCCTGCCTCTCCCACCCCACCTCCTCTGATTTGACTCCGAAGCTCCTCTCCGAGGTAGAGGATTTGGGGTGGGGCGCTGCCGGTGCCCCTGGGGTGGTCTCTCGCCTGGGGAAGTCTAGGCGGGCTGTCTCTGGCGTGGGCACTAAGCCACCAAGAAATGGCCCTGGCTGGGGCTTTGTCTCCCCCAGACACCTTGGCCACGGGTTTCTAAGAAACAAAAGCAAGACCTTTCTGCTTCCCAGAGTCCCTAAGAAGCGACCATCGCGCGCTCGCCTTGGACCAGGCTGGGGCTCCCGGGAAGGGGGCAGAACGGGACACCCCAAAAAACAACCCCAAAGTCAAGTCCGCGGCTAGAGCTCCAAGAAGCTGGAGCTTGGGTGCTGGGAATGCGACCTGCCTTAACGGAAGGGGCAAAGGAGGGGTGTGGGGGGGTGACATTCAGGGTCACGGTTCCTGGTCTGGCTCTCCCCGGGACTCGGGATCCGGACTTAACCCCTTCTGTCCCTACGAGCGCTCCCGCGCGCCCGGGCCACACCCCCGCCCGTGGGGCCGGCTTACCTGGGGCCACAGGTGCGCGGCCGCCGGGCGGAAGGAGTCTGGGCAGGGGCGCTCGCGGAGGGCCGGGGTACCCGGGGATTGGCCCCGCTCGGGCGGGGCACACTCACCGAGCGGCTGGAGAGTCTTTTCCGGGAGCTCCGGCTGAACATGTCCGGGCGCCTCCTGCAAGCAGCGCCGTCCGTCGGTCCGTCCGCACCGCGGCCGCGAGGGCGGGTCGCCTGGGCGGACACCTTCGGCAGGCACCTTCGGCGGCCGGTGGGCTGTCTCCGCCTCGCAGCCCCAGGCTGGCGCCGGAGCACACGCCTCGCCCTCCTCCCTCGCCTGTGCCTCTCGCCCTCCCGCCCGCAGGTCCCTCCCTCTCTCCCGGCATCCCCCCGCCCTCCCCGGGCTCGCCCCGCGGTCCACGGGCCCTTCCCGTCCTTCCCCGGGGGACGCTCAGCTGTTCCTAGTTTCTCCCCTTCCCTGCTTCTCGACCGGCCCACCGGGGCTTACTCCCTTCCCTCACCTGGGCCCGCCCCCGAAGTCTCTTCCCTCACCCTCGCCGCGGAAGTTAGGGGCAGGGACCACTTCAAGGCCCTTGCTGCTGTAGCTAGGATAGGGGGTGGAGGTGGAGGGTTGGGCGTGGAGATTTTTTTTTTAATTAAAATATAATTCACCTACAGTAAAAATCACCCATTTTAGTGCACAGTTCTGCCCGTTTTGACTAATTCATACAGACCTGTAACCAGCAGCACGATCAAGATACCGAAGTCCCATCACCCCCAAAGTGGACTCTTTTAAAAGTCTGCACCATGAGTGAGATCTATTTAGTATTTCCTAAGTGTTGGTAAATGAGGAGGAGGATGAAAAATGGCCCTGTATCTACTTCTGCAGGAGATGCTCATTAAGTAATCACTGACGGCAAGCTTTGAATCCCCCGTGACCACGTGCCCGTTCTTTTTCCACCACTTGCT
The DNA here is from genome assembly GCF_964341445.2 of Mesoplodon mirus. NCBI lineage: Eukaryota > Metazoa > Chordata > Mammalia > Artiodactyla > Ziphiidae > Mesoplodon > Mesoplodon mirus. The sequence goes on along the minus strand of NC_138988.1, from coordinate 25,564,232 downwards.
AGCTAGTGATCTTCCTAAATTAACTGGCTTCTTGTTGCTTCTGTCTCCTTATCAATATCAATTTTAAAAGCTATAACAAGAGTCCTAACCTCACAGCATTGTTGAGAAAGATGAGTTGGGACACCTAATAGTTGTTATACATGTTATAACAGGCACAAACTAAGGGCTCATTAAAATCAGCTGTCAAAAAAAACAATTGCAAGCCATGGTGTCCACTTAACGTTGATGTTTCAGCTCACCACCTCCCCTGAGAGAACTTTCCTGATCCCCTATTGTAACATCTCTCACACACGCACTCCCTCATATGGCATGTAGCATACATTGAAATGATCTTGTTTACTTATTTGTCAAAAGAAGACATTCTTGTCTGTGTCAAAAAGAGAATTCTCCCAGTTTAGTGTTTTTCCAGATGAGACACTGAACTTGAGTGAAGAAAAGCAGCTTGCCTGGGGTCATGCAGCAAATTAGTGGCAAGGCCAGTCTACCTATACCCCAAATCCAAAACAAGAGGATGACGCAGCTTCGATACCGCCCCCCCCCACCGTGTGAGTATGTATTAGTTGATGACCTTCAGTGCCCCAAGGGCAAGGTTTGGTTTGAGTTCAAGTTTAGTGAAGGGAGTGAGGTCTTGGCCTCAGGAGCAAAATTTACAGGGGTGCCCACAAACTCAGTAATCAAGATTTTTAGGCAATAAATTAAAGAATCAAAATGAATGCAAAACAAGTCCATGATGAACAGAATATCCTTTTAAAGACAAGATCCTATCCTACACGTACACATCTCTGCCTAACTCACCTCACCCTAATCCTAGCCCTGGGAAAAATGCTCCAAAACTCAGTCACCTAAAGGGTAGATTCCCCTATATTGCATTTTTCCATTTACCCACCACCCACCATCACCAGTGGAGGGTATGCTTGCAGACAGTAAACGCCATGGCCCATTCATCTCTTGATTTTCCCAGGCCTAGCGCAGGGTCTGGCTCATTGCAAACGCTCCACGTTTGTTCAATGACTAAATAGAAGGTAGTAGCTTTGGCAGGGCTGGGGGGCAGAGAGTGTTAGCAATTCAAACCCCAGTTATAATCAGTACCAGCCCAGGGTGCTCACCTGGTCTTCTCAGCAGGGCTACCACACAGCCAGCTCTGCACCACACTGCACATGGCCTTGTAACTGGCAGGAACAGGTTGGGAGGGCAGTGTTCACAATGCAGTTACTGCCTATTTGTATTTTAATTATAAAGATGTTTAGCAAAGGTCAGTAACAAAAGCGGTGCATTACAAGTTGCTAACAGATGGAGGGAATGATCTCCATACAGAGGAAGCAGCACCTTTTTCAAATTCCCTGGAAGGAAACACAAGAGCCAGTGGCAGTAACCCTGCCCACATCTTGCTCCTGGGTAGATGTGGGTGGTAAAAGAGGCAATGGTAGTAATGCCCTGGGGAACAGGGTTTGAGTGTTTCTAGACCTTAACTTTTGTTACTTGATCAAAGAGGAGACAAGATGTAAGTGGTCTCCACATGTTTGTCTGAACAAGCCACATGCACAACTCCTAATCCCACCTCACAAAGGGGGCGCCAACAGTGTTTCCCCTACCACCTGCCATAAAAGCATCTCCTCGGGGACGAGTGCCCCTGGGTCCATCTCTTCAGAGCAGGAGCCAGTTTTCCCGGAACTTATTTACACCTCAGGCTCACTTATGAGTGGCAGAATCTTACCTATCTATTCAACAACCACTTTATCTTGCTTAGGAAGATAAAGCTTAGTAACCCAGGAAGGAAAATGTATTCTCGCTGTCAGCTATAGGGGAACAGTAGACCATTTTATTTTGCTTTATCACTGCATTTGCCCCTCACAGACATCTTTGATGTATGTTTCTTCCTCATCTCTCAAGGCAATACAATTACTAATGGAACTTGAAGAAATCCTCATCCACAGCTATTGACATGGGTACATGCTTCTGCTATAATATGAAGCAGAAAAACAAAACCAGTATAAGCTGTGGGCTTCAACTAGTCTTAAAACGCATGCGTCGAGAAACTGGAAAGAAACACATAAAACCTTAAAATGGATTGATGGTGAAATAAGTTTTTTCTTTTTGCCTTTTAAATGTATTTCCTATAATATGTATTCATTTTATAGTCAGAAATGTAAACTTATTTATCTAGATTGAGAATTGTGGCCTTGTTGACTGAGATATTCTAACATCAAATCTGGATCAGGTGTAGCAAGGAGCCGTTTATCTCCCCTCCCCTTGGCCTGTACGTACTTGTCTTCTGTAGTTTGGCCTTTACATTTTTTTCTTATCTAAGTCTGTGACTGTTAAGCCACGTGAAGCCTCCGATGCCCTAGATAGCTGTAGCAAACCTTAGGGATCTATCCACACAGTACTTTCTAAGATAGGGAAGAAGAACACAGCATCTCAGCACGGCCTCACCCAGGTGCATATTTCTTTCAGGCACTTACTAGAAACAGTTCTGAGTACTGCAACAGGGCTAAAATCTCCCTGAACAACAGCCAACACTTAGACGCTCCATCAAAGCATCCTCCTAATCAGAAGTCTACAAACAGTATTTTGAAAAAGACTGTGTAAAGTCATGCGTGGTGAGGGAGTGGATGGAGGTAACTAGAGAGACGATTCTCTCTCGGTAGTGGGAGTATCGGAGACTTTTTTCTTTCTTCCCAATGCACATGCTTCTGTGGTCTACAAATTTTCTTGTATGAGCATGAAACTGACATATACTATCAGAAAAAATTAAATCAGGACTTCCCTGGTGGCACAGTGGTCAAGAATCCACCTGCCAATGCAGGGGACACTGGTTCAAGCCCTGGTCCGGGAACATCCCACATCCGTGGAGCAACTAAGCCCGTGCACCACAACTACTAAGCCTGTGGTCGAGAGCCTGTGAGCCACAACTGCTGAGCCCGTGCACCACAACTACCGAGAATGAGAGCTCTAGCCCTCATGCTGCAACTACTGAGCCTGCATGCTGCAACTACTGAAGCCCGCGCGCCTAGAGCCTACGCTCCGCAACCAGAGAAGCCACTGCAATGAGAAGCCCACGCACCGCAATGAAGAATAGCCCCCGCGTGCCGCAACTAGAGAAAACCCGCACACAGCAACAAAGACCCAACGCGGCTAAAAAAAATAAATAATAAATAAATAACTTTTTAAAAATTAAAAAAAAAGAAAAATTAAATCAGAAGAAAACTGGAATAAAAAGACAGTGTTGGCAGGCTAAATATTTCACAGGGCATTAGATCATCTTACATTTATAAATATATTCTAATATGTGTAAAGCAAAAATGTTAGAAATGATCAAAAGTACTACACCAAGCAGTCTACATTTTCCTCCTTGAAAAGCCTTAGGATTCTGCAGAGACATTGCCCCAGCTTATCCTAAAAATTACAAAAAAAGCACAAATATGTGGTTAAAGGACAGTCACGACAGTGTTGTTTCTAAGAGGAAAAAGAAAAATCACAAATGATCTAAATACTTAATGTCAGGCGACCTGTTAAATAAATAATAGTGCAGCCTTCCAGTGGAATTCTACCCAGATGTTAAAAATGAAGTTGTAGGATATGGGGAAATGTGTATGAATATTGTTCCATTTGGAAAGCAGGTTATAAATTAGCAATATGAGTTCATATTTGCAAAAGATTTCGGGTACCTGTTATGCTTTCAAAAATACACATAGGGCTTCCCTGGTGGCGCAGTGGTTGAGAATCTGCCTGCCAATGCAGGGGACACGGGTTCGAGCCCTGGTCTGGGAAGATCCCACATGCCGCGGAGCAACTGGGCCCGTGAGCCACAATTACTGAGCCTGCGCGTCTGGAGCCTGTGCTCCGCAACAAGAGGGGCCAAAATAGTGAGAGGCCCGCGCACCGCAATGAAGAGTGGCCCCCACTTGCCACAACTAGAGAAAGCCCTCGCACAGAAACAAAGACCCAACACAGCCATAAATAAATTAAATAAATTAAAAAAAAAAAACATATATTTGATTTTTTTTTTTTTTTTTCTGCCACACTGTGAGGCACGTGGGATCTTAGTTCCCTGACCAGGGATCGAACCCATGCCCCCTGCGGTGCAAACGTGGAGTCCCAACCACTGGACCACCAGGGAAGTCCCATATTTGAATATTTAAAAGTCCAGAGACTGTAACAAAAAATACTACAGATTGTGATCGATTGTTTTGAGGTTTGAGTTTCAGGTGATTTAATAAGTTTCCCTTTTGCTCATCTAATTTTTATGAGTCTGTATTCCTTGTATAATAAATAAAGGTAAAATACGAAATATAAAAATAATTACATAACTTTTTAAAGTTCTAGAAGATTAGGAGGTCCTAAGTGGTAGAATATAGATTTTTTTTAAACTATCTATTGTGTTCCTACAAGAAACATGTATTGTTTTGAAGTAAAGGAGGCTTTTAAATTTGAAAAATAATGGATTTTAAATATGCACAAATACTTGTCTTGTAAGATAAATACCAGTATGCCTGGAAGGAGGCATTTCAGGTTTTATGTCTTTGCAATTGTCTAAGTTTTTCCCCCATGACGTGTGTATTTTGTAATAACAGAAAAATATGTTTTTGTTTTCCCTTCTACTGACACTCCTTTCAACCATGCATGTGAGGGCTTATAATGCTGTGCTCCTTATTTTCCTAGTACCCTTATAAAACACAAAGATGCAAAGCTGACGTTTTTAATAATCCCTTGCACTTAGGTAGCAGTCTACTGTTTGCAAAGTACATTCATAAATATCATAACAGAACCCCAAGTTTCCCAGGAAGGTCAGAAGAGGAACCAGATGCTCGCTGAGGTGGTGGGATTTGTCATCTCTTTGTGCTGTTAAGAGAGGTGGTTCCAGAAGGAATGAAGCCCCGCTTTGTTGTCCGAGGATTTCATAATCTGTTCCTGCCTCTGGGGAGCGCTTTCTATTAAAGCACTCTCTCTCTCTCTGTCTCTGCCACTCACACATCCACACACAGTGTGTTCAGAGTTTCTCACGTGCCTGGGGTGGGATGTGGGTGCATCCAAGGGGACACCTTTTAATTTTTTTTTTAAATAAATTTATTTATTTTTGGCCGCGTTGGGTCTTCGCTGCTGCGCGCACTGAGCGCAGGCTTTCTCTAATTGCCGGAGCGGGGGCTACTCTTCATTGCGGTGCGCGGGCCTTTCATTGCGGTGGCTTCTCTTGTTGCGGAGCACGGGCTCTAGGCACACGGGCTTCCATAATTGTGGCACGCGGGCTCAGTAGTTGTGGCTCGCGGGCTCTAGAGCGCAGGCTCAGTAGTTGTGGCGCATGGGCTTAGTTGCTCCACGGCATGTGGGATCTTCCCGGACCAGGGCTTGAACCTGTGTCCCCTGCACTGGCAGGCAGATTCTTAACCAGTGCGCCACCAGGGAAATCCCAACACCTTTTAATTTACTCACGGTGTGCTCGAAGGGCCAGCATGTACTGAGGAAGGTGAGTGGACATCCTTCCCCCTTGACCACCTTTGTTTCTGCTTCTTCTCCAGCCTCTCTGCCTCCCCCCCGCTCCCCGCTCACCTCTCAAGGCTGCCCTTTTCCTTCCAGCTCTCAAGTCGTTGTTGTATCATTTTCCTGCAGCGCCTTCTGTCACATGAATAGGAACCATAGAAAGGAGAGCGAAGGGAGCTTCCTGGTACCCATTTCCCCTGCTGCCGTAGTCTGTGCTCGAGAAGCATCCTGAAAATGAGGATACTGGTTTGACACAAGGAGCTGGTATTTCTCCTCAACCCTAACTCAGAAATAAATTCTAACTCCAGCCCCTACCCTCCTATTTAATGGCCTCTTTGTCTCACCAAGACACAGGATTACTCAGTGGTTCTCAACCTTTGTAGGCTTATGCTTTCTGATGGTAGACTCTTGGAGGGCTCACTTGAAGGAATTAAAACACTCAAGACAAGACTAAATGGGTCAGCAATCAGGACAAAGCAATTGCTCCAATAAGGTAAGGACCGCAGCTGTCTTTTTTACTTCCTCTTTAGCACTAACCAGCTTGGATGGAACAGCGTGTCTCAAACTTGGCTGAACGCTAGGAATGACCTTGGGAACTCTTAAGAATCCCAACACCCAGGCCACACCCCAGGCCAATTAAATCAGAATCTCCAGGGGTATGGCCCAGGCATCAGCATTTTACGAACTCCCCCTGTGATTCCAACACACAGTCACGAAGCAGAACTATTGACCCTGGGAATCTTTAGGCAAAGGTTTCTCACAGGCAGTCTCTTTGGCTGTGATTTACACCTGCTATGCTTTTTTCTTCCTTCCAGAAGCTGTGCCCAGCTCTGCACCCCTCGGAATAAACTGCTCGACATCCAGGTAACAGGTGATAACATATACCTAAAGAAGGCGGGTCTGGGTGTCTGGAGGGCCTCGTGTTTGCTATGCTTGGGTAAAGGCAGCCAAGCGTGGAGCAGATAGGACATAACCAAACTCTGCTCCAGAGGAGTGAAAGTTTGGGAGGGGGTTAGGGGTTTGTGATGGAGGAGTGTCTCCTTATTGTGTGCGCAGGCTTTCAGTGGGAGAGATACACCTAACGGGGATTGTTCAAGGAAAATGCTGTATGAGGTCTGATGTGGTTCCCACCCCAAGACATAAGGAATCTTCCATAAAACCACAATATTCGCAGATACTTGGCATACTTAGATCCCGGAAGGGGGCTGAGCTTTGTGTCAAGGCTGGCAAAGAGCCAACTCTGAGCTGACTTCTGGTGGCAAGAAGGCAGCCTAAACCTGGGCTTTGAGAGTCGAAACTCAATCACAGCAGCACTAATTATGTTCATGGGTCAGAGTGCATTGGAGCACGTGTGCTGGGCTCAGGGCACCCTGATGGAGACCCACTGGATTGAGGCCTGGGTAAGGCTACCAGCCAAGGTGGCTCCTGTGCTCCAATGAGAATCATTCATTAGCCTCTGTGAACACAGAGGACAATCAAATCCACAATGTTGATGAAAGAAAAAGTGTCTGATTCCAGAAAAAAGTGGCATGGATTTCACATCTCCCATTTACCGTTGGCTTCTCAACAGGAAAACAAATTTCTTCAAAGGCCCAGAGCTAAGTTATCATTTCAGAGACCCAGAGATCGAGTGTTCTTAACCCATCAAATGGATCAGATTTTTCAAGGTTATCAACCAATTGGCTTGCTCTTACCTGCCATTTTCATGAGGCTTTTTTCCCCTTCAACTAGCAGCCCCCTAAAACCAAACCTGATCTACTATCTTGATAGGACACTTTCCTGATTCTTTCCAGCTGGGAAAGTTGCCTCTGTTGTCTAGGCCAGCAGTTCTCAACGCTGGCTGCACACAGGAATAGCCTGAGGGGTCATCTGCTTTAATAAGTCACGTCTGGCCCCATCCCAGTCAATTAAATACGTATTCCTGGGGTGAGACTTAAAAATGGAGTTTTAAAGCTCTCCAGGTGAGTTTAAGGTCCAGTCAGGGTTTAAAACCTCAAATCCATCTCTTTTTCCATGATTTCTTTCCTCATCTGCGTAGATTCCCCTTCTGTCTGCCGACTTTGCATCGTCCTTATCCTCCACTCCCCCGCCCACCTCCCTACTCAAAGTAGACAGTACATCTCTTCTACGTGGGTGAAAGAGGAGGGAAACACAGGTTAGGTCCACACCTCGGATTCCTTGTTCTTCAAAGGTGATGTCAGCCACCAGCAGCCTTGAAATTACTACCTGGAAGCTCACTTAAATTACATAATCCTGCTAAATCAGAATCTTCACTTAAACAAAATTCCTCAAGTGGTATGAGTACACACTGGAGTTTGAGAAGCAGTGTTTTAATTAACACATAAGCTCACATCCTCATCCACAGGACCACCCTGAAGGCCTTCCTTGATGCACCAGGGATTGGAATTCTATGCTCCAAACCCTCAGTTCCCCAAGACACTGATTCTGTATGAAGCCCTGTCCTAAATGCTGCCATAGACACTGGTTCATTTTATCCTTGCAGCAGCTCTGTGCCGTCAGTTTATTATTATCCCTAAATGAAAGAAAACAGTGTTCAGAGAAGTGACATGATTCGTCCAAGTTAGTGACAGACTTGAGATTTTGGTACAGGTCTGTTTGATTCCAAAGTTGATTCTCTTTACAGTAAAACAGGTGTCAAGGTGCTTCTCCCAGAAACGGGCAGGCACACAGAGCAGATGAGATGGCTCCTGCCATCCTAGCCCTTCTGGCGTTGCACGGAAGCTTCCTAGATCCGCTCTCTGATGATACCAGAGAAGGTGAGATCAGCTGTCCTACTCAGGCGGTGTGTCACTGTCTCACCTTGGAAATGACCGAAAGGAGTGTTAGAATGGTGTTCACGGCACTGCTGAGAATCCTCCAGAGAGCATGGTCTGTTTGGCCCCTTCCTGGTGGAATTCTCCTGGATATGGAGTTCATTTCCTCTCCGGCAGAGAATCCGATCTCTTGAGTATTAAAGCTTATACTTGTCTTTCGTTTTCTCCTCTTCAAGCCAAAAAATCATCAAACCAGATGGCCCTTTCTCTGTCGTGAACAGGACGTGTACAGTTTAAAGCAGTTGTAAAAAACGATTGGAACTTAGTTTCGAACAGAACCGAACCTTCCTACTTAGCTTATAGCTGGGGTCAGTACGGCCAAGCCGCTAAGTAAAACTACTTACTCTCTGGCCCACAAAGCCACCTCTTTCATCTTTTAAGCAGGATAATCAATGCCACAGGCTAGGATGAAAACTAGATCTCAGCAGAGGCCCCTGGCATTCCTTGAGCTTGTAAAGTGGATGAGTAGACTGAATTGTCCTTTCTTCATAAAGGTGGCTGCCAAGACATGGGTCTGTAGTAGTCATGGCAGCCCAGGTGGTAAAACAGTATCTCTCACACGCCAATCCAAAGAGTTGTTAATTTCTTGCTCACATCACAGTCCAAAGCCAGGGGAAGGGGTGGGGGCAGCGGTGGGGGAGGGGCTATGCTCGGCTCCACCCAGACATTCAGGCCTAGGATTCTCCAAACATCTGCATCTGCCATCTTCCAGAAGTACACTGTCCAATACAGCAAGTCACTAGTCGTATGTGCTATTTAAATGAAAAGCAAAAATTCACTTCCTCAGTTGCACTAGCCACATTTCCAGTTCTCGATAGCCACGTAAGACTAGAAGCTACTGTACTGGGGCAGAATAGATGATGTCCATCATTCCAGAAAGTTCTATTGGACAGCTTGCTCTAAACTTCAGGGTCCTTCACTGGATTGTCTGCATCTGGCCTGCAGGAAGGAAGAGGAGAGAGGATGGAGGGTCAGTGAGGAGGATTCAAATCAGGTGTGGGAATCGCAGACATATTTCCCCCCAATTCCACCTGTAAAAACACAAGACCGGGCCCACCTTATGGCAGGGGCACTGGGAAGTGACAAGCAGCCCAGGAAGAAGCACAGAATCATAGACATGGGTGAGGCCTTGGGCATCCTGGTCCTGGTAGCCTTCTCAGATGTGCAATACTCCATTCCTTGTGTTTTTAGTAGAGTTAGCCAATCTTCGAAGGAACATTGCCTTATTCTCAATTGTTGTAGATGTTAATTCTTGGTGAAAGACATGGAAATTACGATGTCGGTGAGGGTTGACTCTTAGGTACAGGAAATCTTTGACAACGGTCAGCCACTTCACCTGATAGAGAAGGCCTCATGACATTCATGTCTTCAATGGCAGACCATGTGGAAAAGACACTGGTTTTTTTTACTCTGAATTGGGGTTGGCAAATGTATTCTGTAAAGAGCCAGACAGCAAATATTTTGGGCTCTGCAGGTCATGCAGTCCCTATCACAACAACTCAATTCTATAATTGTAGTGCAAAAGCAGTCAGAGATGAATGAATGTGACTGAATTTTACTAAAGCTTTAAGGTTTTTTTTTAAAAAAGGTGGTAGATCAAATTTGGCCTGCAAACTTAGTGTGCTGACCTCTGCCCTAGGTCTTTCACCAGGTCCTCTTCACTTTCTAGCAAAATAACCCTTTCTTCTGTCCATCCCCTCCTAAAAGGATGGTTAAAAGAAAAATGGAAATAGTGATGCATGCATAGAACCAGCTCTCTGCTGTGCTAAGCACTTTACATGAGTTAGCTGAAGTTCATTTAATTCTCACAACCCTTTAAGTTAGACTTTGTGACAGCCCCATTTTACAGATGAGAAAGCTGAGGCACAGAGATGAAGTGACTTGCCCAGTATCACACAGCAGGTAAAGGACAGAACTGGGATCAAAAGCCAGGTTTGGCTGATGCAGCTGAGATTCTAAATGCATGGCATATACTTCACTGTAAGTCACTGGGGTGCACAGTATTATTGTTTAATATCCCCCAACATGCTAATCAGGGAAGAACTTACCTACAGACAATACTAAAGAGGAGGAATTAGATCCAGAGATGGAAAAAAAAATTTATAGACACCAGTTGGTAGTTGGTGGATTTATGAATACCTATGATGCCTGGGGGGAGGAGGCTAGAAGAATGAGGAGGAACTATGTAAACTATGCAGGGGTCCAAGGTCTTGTTATGGCAGATGAAGAAAATCACTACTGTGATGAACACATGGCTTATTAATGTGCCACAGTGCCCAACTTTAGCCCTCCCCCGTCACAAGTGATAAAGAGAATTTTATCTTTGATGTTATCTTCTCCTTTCTCCAGTTCCTGGCTTCAACAAAAAAAGCAGTATCATGGAATTGGGTATAGAAAAATAGGCCCAGGTGGAATGGAAGAAAGGAGGAAAGATTTTTGTTTGTTACACATTTCCTGGGCTCACCTTTGTTGTGGAAAGTCTGGGTAGTGGACAAACCAGAGAGAGAAGAAGAGCATCCAGAGGGATAAAAATCAACCTATGTACTGAGTTGCTGAGAATGGAAAAAGAAAAGAGCCTGCAGAGGCATGCAGGCTGATCTTTGGGAGATTTAGGGTTGGGACGGTGAATGAGAGTTCTGGTATAACTGAGGAGTATAAGAGAATCAAGAAGGAAAGGGAGGGCTTCCCTGGTGGTGCAGTGGTTGAGAATGTGCCTGCCAATGCAGGGACACAGGTTCGTGCCCCGGTCCGGGAAGATCCCACATGCCGCGGAGCAGCTGGGCCCGTGAGCCATGGCCGCTGAGCCTGCGCGTCCGGAGCCTGTGCTCCACGATGGGAGAGGCCACAACAGTGAGAGGCCTGCATACCGCAAAAAAAAAAAAAAGGAAAGGGAAAAGGATTTTGAGAAATGTTACCACGGATAATGAATTGTACCCCTGACAACATTCTTTGGGAGTTGCAGGTGAAGCCCTGAATTATCATTATTATTATTTTTGCTTTTGAAGACGTGGCCCTATGCAGAGATTGGGCCACGTGGGACCATGGTATTTTTATTTGGTTACACATGCAAAGTGACTCCATTTTTTTTTTTTTACCTCTGAAATGGTTGGAATTATCCAAGTTGTATGCAAAAGAGAATTATAACAGGCATAGCTGTCCAAGAGTGGAATGGAATAGCTCATGAGGTAGAAAATTCTCTTTCTCTAGAAGTGTTCATGTAACCATCTATTGTGAGGTTGAAGGGAGAAATTCATGAGTCATGAGGAAAAAGGGTTCTCCAACCCGATCAAATATCAAAAGAACCAGAGCTTTCACAATCCGTAGGCCCAGGCCCCTTCTTTAATGGTATGGGACCCTAACCCTTTATAAAGTTTCTCTAGGGGATTCAGAGGTCTGGGAACCAATGATGTCAAGAGTTGGTCAAGGTGACCACTACTGCCTCTTCCACGTTTGACACGACAGCATCAGCCCCCACAAACCTCTCCTTCATAAAAATATACATTGTATATTATAGAGATATTTAGCCAACCAAAGCACATTCTATTAAAAAGGAAGTGTGTCCAAAGGATCTCTCAAATAAATACAGAGAACTAGAAGCCACAAAGTCACTAAGAAGTTACATCCTCCTTCTTTTTAGATCTGCTTGGATGTTACTCCTGAAAATCCACAGGTTGAAGCTCTAACTCCCTGCACCTCAGAAGGTGACTGTATTTGGAGAGAGGATCTTTAAAGATGTCATTAAGATAAAAAGAGATCAGATAAGGGATTAATATCTAACATATGTATTTATTTTCATACCCTTTATCCAGGTCTGTGGGGCACCACCCTTTCACTGAATTAACTCCAAAAAACCCTTTCATGGGAAAAGAAAGTCGGATGGACAAAAAAGAGAAAAGAGATTCTCAGGCCTGGCACAAAAATTCTTCTAGAAGTCCAGGTAATCATGGCTGAGAGTTGTATCTGGAAAATGGCAAGTAAATGAAATTTTTATAAACGCAGTCCCACGTGAAAAGCTGTAAGAGAGCTCCTTATGGCAAAGGCTAAGTTAGAAGAATTTTTCTGTAAACTGAGTGTGTATATCAAGGTTTGGGTTTTTAAGGATTTTCTCCTAATTGCAAAAATAATATATATATTTATTGCAGAAAACAAAACATTTAGAAAAACAGAAGAAAAAATCTCAAATATTCTCAATTCCATGGAATCTCAATTCCATGACCAAGAGATATTTTAAACATCTTAGAGCATATGTTTCCAAATGAACACAGATGCGTATACATATATATGAAAATATATGTACATGTAATAAATTGTTTTCAAAAAGTTGGAATCAAACTGTACATATTTCTTTAACATGCTTTTTTCCACTTCATCTATCCTGAGCATTTTCTCACATTGCAAATATTGTTCCATAGCCAAGTTTCCAAAGGCTACAGAGAATCCTATTAAATCCTGCTGCTGGCCACTGAGGTTGTTTCCAATTTCAATATGATAAATAATGCTACCTGTGCACATTAATGTTATTTTAAAGCAAGACACACAGATATAAGAAGTGATGTCAAGTAAAAGAGTGACATTGCTAAACGTTGTTTTATTTATCCTAAAACACTGAAGCAATGCTTTGGGAACGGGTTGACTGTCAAGTGTGCAAACACACCCCACTCCTCCTGGGGAGCTGGTGGAATGCTGGGCCAGACAAGCAGATCCCCTCAGGTTCGCCAACACCCTGTTTGACACTCTGTCTCCCGGACTTAGAAAACCTCTCTCAGTTTCTCCAATAACAATACTACTACAGGGATATAAGAGGGAAAAAAAGTGGGTGGCTTCTGTCTGGGGCTGAACTGTGGCTCCTGAAAATCCATAGATTGACGCTCTAACCCCCTGCACCTCAGAAGGTGACTATATATTTGGAGACAGGATCTTTAAAGATGTCATTAATATAAAATGAGGTCAGATAAGGGATTAATATCTAACATATAAAAACAGGTCATACAACTCAGCATCAAAGAAACAAACAGGGGCTTCCCTGGTGGCGCAGTGGTTGAGAGTCCGCCTGCCGATGCAGGGGACACGGGTTCGTGCCCCGGTCTGGGAAGATCCCACATGCCGCAGAGCAGCTGGGCCCGTGAGCCATGGCCGCTGAGCCTGCGCGTCCAGAGCCTGTGCTCTGCAACGGGAGAGGCCACAACAGTGAGGGGCCTGCATACCGCAAAAACAAAAAAAAACAAAGAAACAAACAACCTGATTAAAAAATGGGCAGAAGAACTGAATAGACATTTTTCCAAAGAGGAAATGCAGACGGCCAAGAGGCACATGAAAAGATGCACAACTTCGCTAGTCATCAGGGAAATGCAAATCAAAACCACAGTGAGATATCATCTCACCCCTGTCAGAATGGCCATCATCAAAAAGAACACAAATAACAAATGCTGCTGAGGATGTGGAGAAAAGGGAACACTGTTGGTTGGCCCGCGTACCGCAAAAAAAAAAAAAAAAAAAAAGATAAGATAAAATGAGGTCACATGGGTGGGCTTTAATCCAGTATGACTGTGTCCTTTTAAGAAGAGGAGGTTAGTACACAGACACACAGAGGGAAGATCATGGGAAGACACAGGGAGAAGACAGTCAGTCATCACATGCCAGGAGAGAGACTTCAGAAGAAACCAATCCTGCTGACACCTTGATCTCAGACTTCCAGCTTCCAGAATCGTGAGAGAATGAACTTCTGATGTTTAAGCCACCCAGTTTGTGGTGCTTTGTTATGGCAGTTCCAGCAAACAAATACAGCTCCCTAAGTCTTCTTAAGAGAAATTCTGTTAAAACGATTTTTTCCTTATAAAAATAACAAACACCCCCCTTTTATTCCAGGGGAGTCAAACCTTTAAGAGCAGGCAGCTGTAGCGTCAGAGAAATGAGACTGATTTGGAGACACAGGACTCAGGAGCTAAGTGACCTTCAGTATAACCTTGATGTATGTGGCTCTCAGCATCCTTATATTGAAAATAAAGATCCTAACTCCTGTGATAAGTAACACCCACCTCTGGGCGGACACTGAGCATGACAAATGTGAAAATCACCTAGCACAGGATGTAGGAGAACTGGATGAACACTATTAGCCCGTGGCCTGGGCGAGCTCATCTCCATCCCATCACATAAAGTGGGTCATGAGCAACCATACAATTTTAAAAAAGAGAACTAAGTGCTCAGAGCTTTTTGCTTTAAGGCAGATTTCTTTGTTTAGCCCACACAATGCTTTTTAAAACTTCAAATTGGTTGTCAATATTTTAAAAATAGGAGGTGCTACATGGATTCTGGAGTTCTGCCTTTTTTGAAGAATCAGAAGATCTGGCAGTGCCGGGTCTTATTCTCTTATGGTCGTGTTCAGCCGGGGCCACCCAGCAACTGCCCAGATGTCTGGCTCACTATGGTCCCTGGGCACAGAACTCATCAATGTCACCTGCCAGACCCTGTATTAAATTTGTAACCCAAGGCTTAATGTATAGACTAATTTTGATAAATAAAATACACACACATATATATACATACATACAGAGAACATATGTGTGTGTGTTAAGTCACATACCTCATGACTTCATTATTTCAACACCTCTTCCTTTTAAAAAATCCACTTTGACTCAGGACACATATCTTTGATTCAACAAAACTGAAATCTAAAAACCCTATCACCCCATACATCCTGGAAATATGAGTGAAACTTTACAATTTCCCTAATCAGATCTATTATCTTATACATGAGGTCACACAGCTAGTTTACAGCCAGAAATTTAGCTTTGGAAGAGGGCTCACAAATTATCTAGTCTTTGTAAACCCTCACTTTGCTAGAAACCTCAGGGATTTAGGAAAAGTTTTGTTATCTGATTCTATTTTTATGAGAAATAAAAGAGAAAGAAAGAAATGCAAACATTTAATTAGTCATGTTTCTTTCTTTCCCTCCCAGCAATCCCCAAGTATCACCAAGATGCTCCCAGGTATTTCCTAAAACAGGTTCACCTCCTCCCAGCCCTGTGAACCCCTGCACTGTCTTGTATTAGTTGCTAGGTAACTGAAGAAGATTTATGCACATCTATCATTAATTTCAAAGACAGTTTTCAGCTCTGCCATAAACAGCACGAGAAGCAGACACCACACTTGCCTAAGAGAGACTCCTCTCGCCTTCCCTGAGATGAGGCGTTCCCGGGCACGTCTGCAAGATACAAAATATCCTGGTAAATGTCCAACTGTCTGCAAAAACAGTTCAGCAAATCTGAGACATCTGGGCCCAGCTCCAGTGCCCTCTCGTGCCTCCAGAGCCAAATCCATCAGAAGTTTCATTCAAAGACCATCGTCTGCCCTCTTAGTCTGTCTGTGTGAAATCTAATCTTGTGCTTTTCTCCCCCGTCCTTCCCAGCAGCACCAATATTCAGTCTTGGAATGGAAAACTTTGTATCCCAGAAGTATCTGCAAAATTATTTCTCAAGCCAGTGGTTTCATTACCTTTTTAAAGGCTCCTGTTAAGCACAAGTACCATTTATACCGGTTTGGATGACATGTTTGGCTTTTATTGCCACTGAGTGGTAAGTGATGAGTGGACTCAATTTATATGATGGCCCCCCCCAAACCAAAGTTTTATAGAGAGGTCATAGTCATAAGGATCTTGTACATTTGGGAAGCAGTTCATGTTTTACTAGGAGCTTCCCTGAGCATCCCACCACGGCATCCTTGCTGCAACTCCATGAGAGGCCTGGTTCATGGCATTGCCACTTCTGGCTTAGATGACTTCCAGGGTTCAAAAGTCGGCCAACTGATGGTCCAGCTTTGTTGATTCCTAATTTCTCTTCCACATAAGCTCCCAGGAGATCTCTCTAAAACAGAAACCTGAACACGCCGATTTAAACTAGCCAATGACAATTCATCATTTACACGATCCAAGTTCACATTCCTTAGCGTGAAGACAAAGGCATCCGTCATCTAGTCCCTCTCTCTTCATCTCGTCTCCCATCACACTCATCTGATGTTTTAAATCCCACCGGCACTGCCTTTGGTACAGTTCCCTGTACGTCACACTGTTTCTGACCCCGGGGCCTTGATCACAGTGTTTACTCTGCTTCCAAAGCATACACTCCCAGCATCCAATTCCTACAGCATCTCCTCCAGGAAACATTCTCTGATGCCCCTTCCCCACCTCTTCCTGGCTGAGTTAGATGCCCCTCTCCTGTGCTTCCAGAATTCTCAATACGTAGCTCTCTCAGTGCATCTGTGCAATTGCTTTATAACCTTCTGTTCATCTGTCTCCCTCACTATATGCTTGAGTTTTTCCAAGGCAGTGTCTATATACCATCTACTTCCTTTTGGTATCCCCAGAGACAAGCACAGTGTCTACCTTCATGATCCTCACTGTGTTGAAGGGAAGGCGTGAAGAAAAAAGGGAGAGAGATTGTAAGAGGGAGGCCAGTAGCACCACCAGCCTGATTCACAGATAAGGCAACCCAGGCTCTGAGATCCCAGGCAACACATTTAACAAGTAGAAGATCCGGAATGTGAACAGGGAGAAGGATCTTTAGAAATGATCCAACCCATCCTTTAATATAGTGGAAAGAGCTCCTGCTTGATTACTTCCAAGGATAGGGCGCTCGTTGCTTCCCCTGTCAGCCATGCCCGTTGTTGGTCAGCTAGACTGTGAGACGGTTCTTTCTTGGGTGGTGCGGAAACCAGTTTCCCCATGATTCGCATCAGCCTGATTCTGCTTTGGTTTTCTGCTCTTAGACATTTCCTTTTGGCAGAGCAGAAAACTCAGCCTTCCCAGTGCGTGGATAAAGCACCCTCAAGTTGTTCCTGCCTCTCTCAATCATCATCAAAAATGCAAAAATAACCAGATTCCTGGCCTGAACATACATGCTTTCCATGCACTGTCTAATCCAAACCTCCCTGAAACGCAGTGGAAAAACATGTCCAGGATCACACAGCTAGACAGCCACAGATCAGGCCTAGACCCTGAGGGATGCACTCCAAGTTTATGGATTTAACTACCGCACAATACTCTTGCCTGGGTGAGCCCTTCAGCTCTCCGACAGTGAAAAGCTAAGCAGATTAAAGGTACATAATTCGCACACTCTCCCTGTTTTTTGTTTTTTTGGTTTTTTTCTTCCTCTAATACCAGCTTTATGGGGATCTCTCTCCTCTGAAGTTTGTTTTTAAAAATGAGTTTCCTTCTTATCCCTCCTTTCTCCCCAGCCCCAGGAAAAAGATGACTGGGTTGCCAGCTCTGCAAATGCCGTGTTACTCACGGGGTGCTGCACCAGGACAAGCCAACTCATTAGTTTCAAAGCCTCAAATTAATCTTACATTACTGTTCCCGAAGGTGAAAGGTCATTTTTTAATCTTCTTAGCTGTATCCACCCCCACCCCCACCCCGGGAAGAAACTGGATCTTTATGCAGGAAGAGACCCCTCCCTTACTGGACCAGCTGTTGATGTTTCTCTTCTTTGTTGTGAGTGAAATTGTACACAGAGAGGCGGGATTGTTTGAAAAACCCAGAGGTTGTTTTAAAAGTAGAAGAGTTTTGTAAATCATGGGGTAGAGACATGATGAAGAGGCTGGCACTGGGAGTGCTGAAAAAAGCTAGAGACCGTTGGCTGTGCCAGAAAGAGAAGCCCATGGCAACTAGAAGGAAAGTCCCTTCTCTGCCCTCCAGTTTTGCAATCCCCCTCTGGCACCCCCTAGTGGCAGAACCTAGCATGGCACCAGCTGGCTGGGAGAAAGGATGGTTCCAGCCACCAAACAGTGGTGACTTTGAGGCTGAGAGACGACAGTTTAATAACTGGCACCAGCCATCGTACCTAGAGCAAGGCTATGTGCTAAATGCGGTCAGCCTGGTGTGCAGAGCTGCTGGTGGGATGGCACTGCTCCACGTTCATGGAATGGTCCAAGCTCGGTCCTAATAACCTCCCAAATCATGAGAGGAGCCGCCCCTACACAGAATGAGATGTGGTTCCCAGGTTGGGCTGCCCCAGTTACACTGAAATTCCTTCTGGGTAGCCCCGGCTGGATCAAAGCTGCATTGAGGAGGGGAAGAAAGCTGCATTGAACACTGCCTGCTCGTGTTCACAAGAGCTATTGTCTCATGCCTAATGGTGAAACCGGAGCGAATACACGGACCAGTGTTTGCTTTCCCTCACCCAGGCCTTCTTCCAACATTCTCCCCCAGCCCCACAGGGAGATGTGGCATTTAAGGGACGGTGGGGAGTGGAGTGTGATGGGTGACCCCTGAGGAAGAGAGAAAAGGGAGCCTTCTCTTTACATCTCTAAGTGCTTCTACCAGACAGAAGCCCTGGAGAAAGCACAGGCTGTCGTGCAGCTGTGGGGTACGATACTGCCAGAATGAGACAGAAATCTGCCCTTTCCCAGTGTGCTGTCCATCAAAAGTTCCCCATGAATATCTTGGAGCCAGAAGTCATTCCTTAAAGATAGCAGCCGCTAAACAGAGCAGGGAAAAGGTCAAGAGACAAGGTGGGATTTGGAGGAAGCAAGCAAAATATAGCCACTTGAGGTTTTAATTCAACTTCATTTTAAATGATATTCAGCAAGAAGTTGAATGACCCCATGAAAAAGGGCAAAGGGGTTATATTTATTGCATGTGATGCTTCCAATTCAGTTTACTTCTCTCTCAAAGACAGACAGGCAGCAGGGCGTGAACCCCACCGGAGATGAAAGCCCCAAGAGCGCAACTGAGGACTGGGGCTGGAAAGAAAGAATGGCTCTCAATCAGGTCCAGGTGTGGACCCAGCAATTATTCCGACCACTACTTTTCACTTCCAAGTGGAGCTGGCATGGTGGGAAAGGAGGGCAAGTTGCCAAGTAGTAACCTGACAGTTGGCTGAAGCCACCTTACCCATTCCAGCCTGGAAAGGGATGGAAGTTAGGGACAAGGTCATGCTTAATTTGGGTGGCTCATCAAACACTGTGTCCTGGGCCTCCCTACCTGGCCAATTGATGACTGGTTCTTAGCTCCAGTTGAGCTCCACCCTACACAGATGGGTGTAGACATGAACAAGCCTGGCTCCTGGCTGAACATGGAGCCAAGGATACAGGTTTCTACGTCCTCTTCAGGGATGGGGTATTGAGAGTCAGTCACTCTGCTTGCTCAGCATTTCTACCTTCTTCTGGTAAGAGCAGCATGATTTTCCTGTGGGAGATCACTGCTTCTTCGCTTTCAGCAATTATGTCTTGGTTCTAGATTATTCTCTTTCCCCCTCACCCCAGCTCTAGGAAGAGACCTAAATCTGGCCAACTGAAATCAATCTTGGGATTTTTGTTGGAACCATCAGGAAGGAAAAGTTACCTTCTGGGAGCGGTGGTTGGGAGAATAGATTGTGCATCCCTCACCTATGGCCACGAGGCTACATCACAGACCCTCCCACAGCTCAGGAGCACAGTAAGCACTGATGTCACACTGACAGCTCTGTGGATTCGCTGGCATGCTTCTGCCTCTGGCTCACATCTGTGGTCAGTGGGGCAGCTCTGCTCTAAATGTCTTTTTTCCCTCCGGGACCAGCAGGCTACCTGCAGCATATTCTCACGCTGATTCCAGAAGCATAAGAGCAGGCAATTCTTCTTAAGGGCGAGGCTCGAAACTGGCACACTGTCATTTCCAACCACATTCTTCTGGCCAAAAGAGGTTACATGGTCACACCCAACATCAGCGGTGGATGCAAAGTCACCGGCTGAGGGTAGGCATGCAGGAAGGGTGCTGAATTGGGAGCCTTCGTGCAATCACGTGGTGTAAGCCACCTTCCCTGGTGGCCGCTTTACCACCTGATGGGACAAGTCTGCCTGAATGAAGCCACCAGAAAAGAGAGCAAAGGCAAGAGTTGGAGACATAAATGTGATAATATCATTGGAGTCCCTGAATCCTGCTGTGTGTCCTGACTTTTCACTTACTTTAATTGTTTAAGTCCATTTCAATTGGGTTTCTGTTGTTTGCAACAAAAAGACACCTGACACTCGGGAAGTCTACAGTGTCAAGCCAGAGAGACAAGAGGCAGGATTCAAAGAGAAGGCAAGATAGAACAAGCGGGTTCTAGAAGCTGAGCCCAGAATGGCTGCCAGAGGCCACTGGGCTTGGATCGTGAAGCATCTCACGAGATGCCCACAGAAGGCCAGTGGGAGCGCTAGAGGATACTGCCATTTGATCACTGTGGACCAAAGGACTAGAGGGGCTCTTGTTTATCCAGCATCCGACAGAAACAGATGAAGCAGATCAGAGGAGGCCCTACTGACTCAGCCGCGCTGCCTCTCCCCAACAAAGGAAAAACAACTTAAGTTCTGGAAAAGTACCACCAGGACTTCTAGGGTTATAGGTACTAGACAAAGTCTTTGAACCTGTGATTCTAAAAAAGGAACCAAAGATTTGAGAGGAGCAAATGAGACCCTTGGCCTAAGAGGAAGGATCACAAGGACGCTCATATCTAAACAGTCTTAGCAACAACATTAACTACAGACAGTACTATTTATTGAAAACGAGCCACACGCCAAGCACAGGGCTAAGGAACTGTCATGTATTAGGACACCTAATCCTGTCAAGAAACCCGAGAGGGTATTTTATCACCATCTGACAAACAAGGAAGATGGAGTTAGAGAGGTTCCATCCCTGTCCAAGGTCCTCGGGATGAACCTCTGTCCTGCCCCAGAGCCCCTTAAGTTTAGACCAGGCTGCGAGCCTCCCTCACTACGATTTTCTTTGTTCTTTCTGACCTCAGAGCCCACAGGGACCTTTTAATGAATACTTCCTTCCCTTGCCTTTTTATAGCCTACTGTTCTTTGAAATGGGGGTCCAACATCAGACTGGAGAGAAAAATACCCTCTCTGTCAAAAACTTGGCTAGAGTCTCACTGTGGAGGGCAGTTGTGGTTTCCTGCCCACACCCAGCCCCTCTTCCTCCGGTTAACAGCACCCAGGTTTCCTTTGGGGAATCATCTTCTCCCATCCCTCAGTTCAGGTGACTGAGGTGGGCCTGGACCCACACAGGTGATGCTGTACCCTTGTTCCCCACTCCAGGGCTGGGCATCTGAGCCTCAGCTCCCCATTGGTGCCGTCCATGACGTGAGTCAGAGAGGTACATGATATGCTGGGGCCAGAGTCTACTAGCTGGGCGACCTTGGGCCACTTACCTAAGCACTTCTGTGCCTCAGTCTTTCCGTCTGTAAAATGGGATGATAATAATACCCTCCCCCCCAACCCCTGTAGGGTTGTTACGAGGAAGCATTAAGATGATGCATGTAAAGAACGCTTTACACACCCTCAGCAAGATACAGCCGGGATCACTGCTAATCCAGGCATGGGCACACTACCTGTCCAGGCTGATGCGAATCTTTGCTAGGATTTTATTGGAAGTACTGAGCAAGCCGCATTCCCCACCCCGTCCCTCCTTCCTCCTTCTCTCTCTCTCTGGTGGGGCTATTAGGCAGTGGGCTGTGGACCTGGAACAGATAGTGGGAAGGAGAGTGGAGAGGTGCAGAGACAGATTTTTCTCAGCATTGTTCGGGGACCTGGGTCTGGCTGTGCCTGCGGTCACCACTTCCCTGGACTTGGAGGTAGCATGTGCCAATGATCCCCTTTGTGGGGAAAACCAGTTTTCGATGGAGTCGGGGTGGGAACGGGGCAGCAGAATGGAAAGGGTAAGGATTGTTGGAATATGTTCAGACTTCAGCATCTTCTGACTTTTCTCTCCTCTCTTAACCCATGAGACACACAGAGTAGTAAACTAGGACAGGGGAGGAAAAATATAGAACCTTTATGGTATTTAACCTCTCCTCCCCTCCCGCTCTCAAGTCAGGCCAAAGAACACAGTCACTTTGGTACAACACATAGCCGGGTATGCATTTCAGCTCAGCCATTCCCCAATTATGAAAACATGGACAATTTTTGCAAAGCCCTGGTTCAACCATACGAAATGATCATTTTTGCAGGTCAAGAAATGGTTGAATATTGACAGTTTCACACTGATCAACCTAATAGTCCCCATCTTAATGGGGTTTTGCTAGGATTAAATAAGATGATACATGTGCACTTTGCTCAACATCATTAATCATTAGAGAAATGCAAATCAAAACTACAATGAGATATCATCTCACACCAGTCAGAATGGCCATCATCAAAAAATCTAGAAACAATAAATGCTGGAGAGGGTGTGGAGAAAAGGGAATTCTCTTGCACTGCTGGTGGGAATGTGAATTGGTACAGCCACTATGGAGAACAGTATGGAGGTTCCTTAAAAAAACTACAAATAGAACTACCATATGACCCAGCAATCCCACTACTGGGCATATACCCTGAGAAAACCATAATTCAAAAAGAGTCATGTACCAAAATGTTCACTGCAGCTCTATTTACAATAGCCAGGAGATGGAAACAACCTAAGTGTCCATCATCGGATGAATGGATAAAGAAGATGTGGCACATATATACAATGGAATATTACTCAGCCATAAAAAGAAACGAAACTGAGCTATTTGTAATGAGGTGGATGGACCTAGAGTCTGTCATACAGAGTGAAGTAAGTCAGAAAGAGAAAAACAAATACCGTACGCTAACACATATATATGGAATTTAAGAAAAAAAATGTCATGAAGAACCTAGGGGTAAGACAGGAATAAAGACACAGACCTACTAGAGAATGGACTTGAGGATATGGGGAGGGGGAAGGGTAAGCTGTGACAAAGTGAGAGAGTGGCATGGACATATATACACTACCAAACGTAAATAGCTAGCTAGTGGGAAGCAGCCACATAGCACAGGGAGATCAGCTGGGTGCTTTGTGACCACCTAGAGGGGTGGGATAGGGAGGGTGGGAGGGAGGGAGACGCAAGAGGGAGGAGATATGGGAACATATGTATAACTGATTCACTTTGTTATAAAGCAGAAAGTAACACACCATTGTAAAGCAATTATACTCCAATAAAGATGTAAAAAAAAAATGATAAGTTTCAAAAAATAAAGATGATACATGTGCACTTCTTAGCACGATGCCTGGCACTGAGGCACTGACTATTAAGTGTTAATTGCTACTACTACAGTGATGATGATGATGATGAAGAAACAGTCACAAATCAAAGGCAAGAGAAACAGCCTCACCTAACAGCAGCAGTTTTCCAACTTGACTTGGAAATTCTGCTTATTTTCCCCTAAATCTTGCTCTTTGGGATTTTTACAATTTCTGTCTTCACCCGGACAGGGAGGCAAAAGGTTCACAAAATAAACCAGGACCCTTCGGGCCTCAGTGGCTCTTCTTTATTAGAAGACCCCCTGGAGAGCTCAAGGTTGTGTGAAGTTCTGAGGACTGGGAGGGAGAAGAGGACAGGGGAGGGAGGAGGGGCTGTTTGAGAATCGTCACTCATATTTTTAAATATCTTGCTGTCAATAAAACAGCTTCCAGTTCAGTGACAACTGAGGCATTTGTTTTGATCGTGGGTTTCTCACCCACCAGCCAGTTATTCTGGTTAAAGCAGAGCATTTGTTTTCTGACAGGTGACAATTTGATGCATAGTTGTTCTCATTTCCTGAGCCTTCCAGGTGCCGCCACCAAGTTATTTAGGCTGTGCCTCCCAGCTTGGGGCCTTTGGACACATTATCCCCTGAATCCAAATGCTTTCCCCTCCGTCTGCACCTCATTCACTCGTACAGCACTCTCGCTTCAGTGCGACCTTGTGGTGTGTTTTTAGACACTCCAGATCCATCGGCCCTTTGTGATTTGCCCTCATATTACCTGCTAATTCCCAGTGGTCTTCGTCACTGGACACCAAGCTCCAGAGGACAGGTGCTGATTGGGTTGACTTTATTCTGCAATGTCCCCAGGACCTCGCCTGAGGCATGGCCCGTGGTGGATACTCAGCAATATATGTTAAATTACAAATTCATCTTTCAGTAATTAATAATAGTTCATTCAATAAATTCATTAATCAGTGACAGAGGCTTGGACCTTCCCCATGGGAAACAAGGTAAGTTTTTGAATTGGGATGGAGGGGATGGTAGCAAGGATGCCACCTGGTCCTCCGTCTGAGAGGAGAACAGGAGGAAGGGAAAATCCTTTGATTTGAACATATTCCAACTTGTGATATCTGGGAGAGGGGACTGAAAGACATTCCAGCATTGTGTAAAGTGTCCTACCCATGCAACAGAGACAAATGGGAACCAGTCTTGAACTTCAGACATGACTAATAGCATAGAATGAGCAAGTGTCAGTGATTCGTTTGAAGTGAACAATGATAATGCAGAACAGAGGATTTCCACATTAGAATTAGTTGGGGGTAAAGGTAAGGGCCACTTCCTCCATCACCAGGAGACGGCGTCCTAATCACAGATCCGTGGGTAGGCCTGGGCTATCGGCAGTGCTGGTATTTACACCCAGTTGGCCAGAGTTATTGGATTTTGCAAAAAGGAACAACGATCACAGCAGATGTAGGGAGGGAACATTTTGTTTGGGCTACACTCACCAGTCAAACTCTAATTAATTTGCTGTCCATGGCTATCTCGCCTTCGAGACAGGGAGCCTCCCAAGGTCAGAAACTGGGCCTTGCCTTACTTTTCAATTTCTGTTATCTGGAAGCAATGTCTTTGGATGAACAAATGAATGATTCCTATTACTGCCACATGGCCTCTCTTCCCCAGTGAAACAAAGTACAACCCGAATCTACAGGTCAAGATAATTCTCACTCCATAAAATCCCCATTATCGAGAAACACCTATTACAGAATACTTACAGTGTACTAGGCAGCATCCTGTACTTTGAAAGGCACACAGGGATTATAGGCTCAAAGAGTTTAATTATCTGATTAGACAATACAAAGTAAAAACTCTTTTGGATTCACGTAACAGAAACTCACTCAATTTAACTCAACTGAGAAAAAAAGAAAAGAAAAGGTTATGGAATCCAAGTTTAGGCACCAGAGATTAGCCTGGTGACACAGGCATTAGAACCAAAAAACCAAGAACAGAGGTGACCGCACTGTCTCACTCAGGCCGTTGCATCCACTTACTTATCTGGCATGTGACCCAAGATGGCGGCCAGCCCCAACTCTACATTATGACCTTGAAGGTCAAGTGCTCACCGTAACTGATTCATCATGGCTGTGGAGGGTGTAGATCATATGATTCGCTGCCTACCTACCTGGACTATGTGCAAGATGCCCCCAGAAGGCATGGCAAACAGTACTGACATTTCAAATAAAGGCAAAACGATCCACAAACAGGAAAAGATAAGGCAGGAAGGGGCAAAGGGCACAGGATGTAGAAGTTGAAGCTTTGGTTTCTGCAAAAGGAAATGCAGCAGAGAGAAGAAGGTCTCAAATTCCCAACCTCAGCTGTAATAAGGAGTTCTTCTCTCCCACAAGTCCTGGCTGTGAGTAATCGAGGAGAAAATGGTCTGTGAGAAAAACACACAACTATGTTACTTACCTTCTATGTGTATATATGTAGGTAGGAAAATGCAAAGTACAAGCTCAGGAAAGATAGACCCCCAAACCTGGAACCTCCAGTAAAGAGGGTCAGCATCATGATTAAGAGTGGTGGTCCACGTCAGACCTACTAGAGAATGGACTCAAGGACACAGGGAGGGGGAAGGGTAAGCTGTGACAAAGTGAGAGAGTGGCATGGACATATATACACTACCAAATGTAAAACAGACAGCTAGTGGGAAGCAGCCGCATAGCACAGGGAGATCAGCTGGGTGCTTTGTGACCACCTAGAAGGGTGGGATAGGGAGGGTGGGAGGGAGGGAGATGCAAGAGGGAAGAGATATGGGGATATATGTATATGTATAACTGATTCACTCTGTTATAAAGCAGAAACGAATACACCATTGTAAAGCAATTATACTCCAATAAAGATGTTATAAAAAAAAAAGAGTGGTGGTCTAAGGGAACTTTAGCCTCATCTATGATGTATTAAGTTTTTTAAAAAGGAGAATGGATTCATCTCTTACTTGGGTAATTAAAGTTTAATTGCTTAAATAAGAAAGCTGGCTTAGAGTATGCTTCTCCAGGGAACTTCAAGAAGCTTAGCTGGCTTATTTCCCTGAGGCCAGGTCAGGGTCCAGCCTCCCACCCACCCACCCACCCACCGTGTGGTCCCGGAATTTAAGAGGTGGGTCTGCCAATGTAATTACTAACTCAACTGAAAAAGTGACTTTTTGGAGAGCAGTATTAATTTTGATGTCAACATGTCAATTTCTTTTTTTTTTTTTTTTTTAAAGAAAGCATCTGGTTATGTTCTTCCAACTATTGTTAAAGCAAAATTAGATGGGAAGACAAATGCGCACAAATTACTATTTTGGGAGACTCTTGAGAACATAAAAATATGAAATAAACAGAGCATCAAGAAAATGCGTTCAGCTGTGGATGGGGTATAACTGCTTCCTCCACTCTTTCTTGGTGAATTTCAGGCACACACTTCCTTCCTAAATCCTGTTCTTAACAATTCTCAGGAGCTTAGGGGTGAAAAATCATACAACCAGCACTTAAAAATCGTCAATGGATCAGACATGTAATGGAGAATTTATAGCCACAGATCTTCCTAAATCTCCGAGCTAACCGTTGGTCTCAACTGCTTCCTCTACAATCTTGACCAAATCCACTGCATAAACCACAAAATACTTACACAGTCTTCATGTGTACAGCACTTTGTACTTTTCTTTTCTCCCAGCCTGATAGAACTGGTATCAAATTCTCCCGCCTGCTGGGCCCATATTGTTAAAAAAAAAAGAAAAAGATTCCCTGGCCTCTTTATGCCTCTCTCCAAGGCATTCTGAATATCTCGTACTTCATAGGAGAAACTAAAAATAATATAATTCAAAGCTCCTTTTTGTTACTCTTTACCAGAAACTGGGAGGGATCAGCAAACTCAACTACAAGAATTAGGTAAGAGTGTGTTCTTTGACTATACTTGGCCCATGGAAATGAAGGATTTCTTTAAAGACCAGGAATCCAGAGGTCACCTAAAGATCATGGATAGTGCTGAGGAAGAAGTCATCTATGAGCTAGAAGGACAAGGAAGACAGACCTGGGAAACCTAAGTTAAGAAACTGGAGGTTACAGAGTGGCCTGGACATAGGAATAATCACAGTCAACAGATAGAGCGGAGCCTCCAACTGCAGACATCATTGTAAGATCTCCTTCAATTCTCATCAAAACCCAGGCAGCATCCCCATTTTACAGATGAGAAAACCAGAGGCTAGAGAGGTAAGGTCACATTATCAGTAGGCAGAGGAGCTGGAACTTTAACCAAGGCAGTCTGACTCTAGTATTTATATGCAGAACTGCTAGGAAGGAAGGAAGGGAGGGAGGGAGGGAGGGAGGGAAAGAGGGAGGGGGGAGGGATGGTTAGTTTGAAAGAGACTAGAATTGAGAAATTCAGGCTTTGGAACAATCAACAAACATCTTGAACCTAAGCAATGTTTGGAGGGGGAAATAAATTGAGGTTCACAGAGCAACCAGGAATATCAATCCAGCAAAACCAGACTGCACATACATGCCAAAGGAAGACACGTCAATCTGGGACCTAATGGAAACAGATGACACATTCAAATTAGGATAATTGGAGGAAGGTTTATTTAGAAAGGGCCTACTTAGAGAGCTGCAGGCGCAAATGACCATAAGGGCAAGTGCAATCACCCAGGGCTGGGAGCAGCTAAGGGGTCATGTCCTCAGATCTGAAGGGACAGGGGAGGGAGCTGTTAGCAGAGCTGACAGCATTGCACAGAGGGGTTAGCCTGAGAGAAGCCAAGACCTTAGTCTAGACAGCACACCTGGCCAAGGTGACCTTCAAAGGAGGGCCAACACCCCCCCCTCCCCCAACTCCTTCTCTGCTCCTTCCCTCCAGTCTCCCCTGGGCTCTGCATGGGCAGACCCCACCCGAATGCCAAAGGGTAAGGGTGCCCTGTGACAGTCAGCCAGACACCAGGCACAGCGGAGGCGGTAGGGGGAACCCACGATGCCCACCTTGAGGATGAAGGCAGTACTTTTACCAAGAGACAGTGCAGAGGAGTGGGTAGATAAGGGATGAGGGTTACGGACTGGCTCGTATGTGGAGTCATAACGTCACATGAATACCCACCCTCAGCCACTGGGTGGGAACTGCCATTTCCACAGCAGGTTGGCTGAGACCTGGGTGAAGCACTTCATGGTGGTGCAGGTTCCGGGAGCCCCAGGGATGTTTCCCTCCATGATACCACGTAGCACAGGGCCTCACAGAGGGTATACCGACACCTACTAGGGCTGCTGGAACGCTGGACATGGGTACTCAGGAGAAGGATGGCCAGCCTTCTGGACCAACGAACAGAGGTGAGAAGAGTGATTGATGAGGAGTCAGACCACTGATCCTTCCACCCTTCACTCAAAGGCACAATTAGGAAGGCATCTCTTTGTTCATATCTGGACCCCACTCCCAAGGGACTAAGGGACCTCGGTGATAGAGTTGGGAATGAGCCATGTTCAGAAAAATTTTAAAAAAAGGAACATGTCGTTCAAGCAGAGGACTCTCTATGTTCTTAAGGGCTTGGACATGTAGTGAAAGTAAAAGTAAACAAAACAAACAAAATGCCTCTTTACACTGGGCTGTGTGTGGCTAGAACCACAGCTCTTGTTCAAGAAGCTGGGCATCTAGTCAGGGCACCCAGAGCGTGCCAGTCTTCAGGACGGTGAGAAAGGAAGCCAAGGATCTGCAGGGCGCTGAACGCAGGACAGCCAGCCCTGGGAGCAGACAAGGCTGCCCCGATGATAGGGGCTTCATGTTATTCTGGGTCATGGCCTGATGAGGGGACAGGCCAACAGCCCGCAGTGCCAGTCCATGAGGAACACTACACTTCTCTGGAAGATACTGGAAATCAGGTGCCCATCAACTCAGGTTTCCTCATGCAACCGGCTGGAAGCAAGCTGCTCCTAATACAGCCAGAGTAGAAATTACCCTAAGGTGGAAACACACAACAGCGTCCATCAAGGCAGACCTGTCTCTGGAGGAAATCGATGCCACTACCCACTATGAGATGGAATTTCCAACCACTGAATTTCCAGATTTGCCAACTGACCGCTGCTTAAAAGCAAAGTCTAAATAGGTGAAATTTTAGAACCGAGACATATGTGATGTAGTGCTGCTTCCTGGGGACCAGGTATTTTCTTATTTACATTTTAAATCTTTTTTTTTTTTTTTTTTTTTTTTTTTTTTTTGCTGTACGCGGGCCTCTCACTGCTGTGGCCTCTCCCGTTGCGGAGCACAGGCCCCGGACACACAGGCTCCGCGGCCATGGCTCGCGGGCCCAGCCGCTCCGCGGCATGTGGGATCTTCCGGGATCGGGGCACGAACCCGCGTCCCCTGCATCGGCAGGCGGACTCTCAACCACTGCGCCACCAGGGAAGCCCCACATTTTAAATCTTTAAAAAAAACTTTTGAGGAAGTTGTCTGGTTTATAAAATTGCAAGAGAAAATTAAAGAGAAGGGCATAGAAAAGGAAGCGGGATTTCTTTAGTCAGTGAATGAATGAAGGGATCCTGCTTTGAACACACATTCCATGAACTAGAACATAAGCTTGTTCTTTATCCCCACTAAATACATATTGAATAAATATTGAAAGAATTTTAGCATGAAAAAGTAAGAAAGTAACAGCCTGCCCCAGACAGCGCCCTGTGGATACTGAACCCTGACAGAGATTTTTCTTGGGGAAATATGAGCCTCTAGTCCCACAAATGAACAAAATGTGTCAAACGCAGAACATGGCTTTGCTGCTTGATTTTCCTGTCTTTTATGTTGACTTCGGACAAACTCAAGTTCATTGAGCATTTGCTCTATGCCAGGCTCTAAATGTTGAATATGGTTTATTTTATTTAATACCTAAAGGACTTTCAAGGATACACAGACTTTGATCTCAGACACGTGCTTATTTAAATTTCTTATAATTAAACAAAATTTAAAATTCAGCTCCTATATTTTAAATTAGTCATGTATCAAGTACACAAGAGCCACACGTGGCTACAGATCACCACACTGCACGGAGCAGATACAGATCATTTCCATCAGCACAGGAAGGACTGTTGGACAGCACAGTTCTAGACCCTTCAGAGCTGTTTCCACCTCCTCTGAAATCATTTTAGGCAGAAAAGCTGCCATTAATTGAGCACCTCCTCTGGGCTGTACAAGGTTCTGGGTCAGTTATATAAGATCATCTCACCCCATTTTAGAGATGAAAGATCTTCAACACAGACAGGCTAAGTAACTTTCTCACCATCACACAGCAAGTGAGTTGCAGAGCCATGGCTTTGCTCATTCAGGTGATGCCACCTTCCAAGGGCATCCTCCGACCCCAAGTGTTAGTGAAAGCAGCACCAGGGATAAGAAAGAAATGCTGAGGATTCTGGCCCTCCTGACAGAGAAGTAGCCACACACCTTTGGGGTCAGATAGATAGGCTAGACGACCAAGCCCAGTCTTGCCAGTGACTACCTGGGTGACAACAGCCATGTCATTTATCCTAAGTATATGTAAAATGGGGGCTGCTTACAGCACCCACCTTGTAAAACTAAGAGGATTAAATGAGACGGTACACGGAAAGCACTTAGCACAGTACCTGGTACATAGAGGCCGTTTAATACATGCAGATACGATTATTATTTTCGGAGCGGATCCCTTTCTCCTAGTTGACTTGGAAACAGCAAGATTTGCCTCGCTCCCAGCAATGCACATTTCCGAGTCTAGCACGCCCTCTGCTGGCCACTCCTGGATACATCACCCGGGCGGGTGTCCCCTGAAGGGGCCCTTCCTGAGTGTTCTGGGGCAACTTGACTCTAAAACAAGAACGTCCCACTTGAGCACTTGGGGAGAGGGGGGAGAAAGGGGGGAAGGTGAGGGGGAGAGGAGGATGGAGGAAGGGAGAGAGGCCTGAGAACTTCCATGTCTCCCAAGTTCCCAGGTGATGTTGACATTGCTGGTCTGGGACCACACTGTGAGACAACTGCTGTAAAAGTGTAACTCGGACCACAAAACCCCACTTAAATGGCTTTACGTGTGTATAGCAATCCACCTCCTATACACCCTGGCCCCCCACTCCCCTCTGCTCCAGCTACACCGCCTCCCGTCTGCCTCTTGACCACTTAAAGACCTTGGCACTGCTGCTGTCTCTTCCCAGAGGGCTCCTCCTTTCGTTCCTCTCTTGTCTGGTTGCCCCTTAATCTTCTGGGCCCACAGAAAGGTCACCTTCTCCGAGAGGCCTTCCCTGATTGCCCCATCCAGGCTGTGCCTCACCTTCCCCTCACCCCTTATTCTCTATCTTAGCAACCTGTTTGTTTCCTTTCTAGCACTGATGACAATTTTCAATTATTTTATCTGTCTGCTCACTTATATGACATCTTCCTGTCTGCCAGAATGCAAGTTGTATCAATATGAGGAAAAGGGCTTCCGTCTTCTTCTTCAGTGCCTGGCACACAGTAGGTGCTCAGTAAGTGGTCACTGAGTGAGGGAGTGAATAGAAACACAGAATCAGAGAACGTGAGGCATAGACATAGTAGTAATAATGGAAGCAGGAGCCATCTTTTCCCCTGTTGCCGTGTGCTGGTCTTTTGATACGACATCTCTAATCCACACAAGGACCTGGCAAGGTAAATGGTATCATCTTCAATGTACAGATGTGGAAATGAAGACCCAGAAAGTCAGAGAAACTTGATGAGGCCATACAGCCGGGAATCCAGGCTGCGTGCTTGCACATTCACTGTAAAAGAGGGAAGGAAGGGAGGGAGGGAGGGAGGGAAGGAGAAAGAGATGGAGGGAGGGGTAGCAAAGGCAGAGCCTGAAGAACTCTTCCCTTGGGGAATTGTTAACTCTAAACTCTTAGCCAAGGAGAAAATAAAAAACTGGGCTGAAATCAAAGAACCCCTGCCCTACTTTCCAGCTCTCTGATTCTCCCGGCATCTCTTCAGAAGAGAATGATCAAGCAATGACGGGTGTCTCAACTTCAAAGATGTTTTAGCAGCTTGCCCAGAGCCTTTGGACGAAAAGCCTGGATAGGAAATGAAAAAGGCAGGACCTGAATCTTGCCCTGCTTCCTGCTCAGCCGGCCCTCACCTACATGCATCACACCTAGGAACAGCCCGCTCAACTTCCTTTTGTGGCCACCGTCTCATGACTGCATTAGTTAAGGTAACACTAGATGCTAGAACAGATAACCACCTCCCTCCCCAAACTCAATGGCTTGACATAACAGAAGTTCATCTCTCCATTAAAGTCCAAAATCAGTGCTCCTGATGGGGGGAGGTGTCCTCCTCTTGTGGTTGGGGAAATGGACAGACTATTAGGGTTTTGTGAGCCAGGCCTGGAAGCTGTGCACATCATTTGCACTCCCAGTCACTGGCCAGAATTCCGTCACACGCTCATACTTAGCTGCAAGGGAAGCTGGGCAATAGAGCCTAGCTGTCAAGGTTAGCCAACAGCCAGCCAGTGTCTGCCTCATGCCCTGAGCTCTGCGATAAGCTCTCCACCCCAGTGCACCTCCTCTCTCTGATGACAGAATTTCTACAATCGCAGAGAAGACTATAAATGCAACCAGCCCTAGGAGAGGGACCACCTTGATCTTAAATTCACATCACAGAGGAAATGACAGGTGTTCAGTGATCCCCTGAGAGGAGGCTGGAGGTTTGGGGAAGGACAAGGAAGGAACAGGAGGCTAGATGCACAGTTTGCTCAAGTCCAGTCTTGGCTAAGAGAGCACGACAGCTTTGTCCACCATTTTGGTGTGGTTTCCAAAGTCTACCTTGACTTCACTTTTAGATTTTTCAAAATTTCACTAACTAAGCAAACATTTATTATCCCTTGTTTTGCAGACATAGTCCTAGGCACTTGGGGTACCAATAAAGAAATAAAGAATATGACATAAGCCCTATTCTTTATCTGGTTGAGATTTTAAAAATACCTGTGATACAAGCTGGACACAATTAAATAATATTCAAGATTATATTCTACATGTGCCACAAATGATCTCACTTGATCTTCACAATAATCCTGAGGTAAGTACTATTACTGTCTCCATTTTACAGAGATGAAAAATGAAATAAAGATGAAATAATTGTCCCAAATCCCACCACTCTAAAGACGCAGGAATGAGTCTTAACTATATTATGCTGTACCTATTAAACTACAGGACTGTAGCATATTGACATAAGCACAGGCATAATGCAGTCAACTTTGGAGAAGAGAAGGAGGTTTGGAGTTCTAAACAGTTACTGAATCCAAGAACAGGTTGAAACTGAGCTCAAGTAATTGCAAGATGAGCCTGGAGCCAAGCAAGCTGGGTGGCCCTGGAGGAGATGCTCTTGCTTCCTGTTTGTCAGTTCCCCCTTCTGTAAAACGAGGGAGCTGGCTCCGATGATTCCTAAATTCCTTTGTTCCTGTACAAGCAGCACGGCCACTGGGAAGGGCAGAAGTTGTCAACAGGCAGATTTAGGTTCTTTCTACCTATCTGAGCTTTTGTTTTCCCACTTGTGAAACTGGAATTGGGTCTGATTTGCTAATTTTTCTTTCCCTCGTGTCTGGCACAGGATATATAATAGGAGCTCAATTAATCCTGGTCACCCTCCCCCCCTTTCATCTCACATCTGATTACAGATGGCAGGAATCGTGGGAGCAGAAGGCAGACTGTGTGGGCTGCTTCTAAGAGTGCAGGGTAACTGAACCTCCATGCTAGGGAACCAGGGGCGTCCAGAGAGCAGCTGAGGACCAAGTGTAACACCGCACAAAGCCTCCCCCTGCCCCATCTTCCCCACAGTCCACGCCCTTTTCCATCAAGCCCAGGGCAATTTCCAGTCCCATGAATCTGGATTCCCACAGATCTCTCAGAATGCCCCAGAAGCAGGTTCAGGACTTTGGGGTGGAGGGTGCAGCGAGATGAATATTAGATGTCCCCGCAGGCCTCCCCAGCCTTCTTTCTTACGAATACTTCTGGGACACTCCCAGGAGCTGTGCTCGCCTGGCAGATATTGAATAAGGCAGAAGGAGCAGGGAGGAAAAGCAGCGGTCTTGGAACGGTTGCCTGGTTACATGGTAGTCTGGGTTGCAAGGTCTCCTCCCCTGGAGGCTGAGGGTGAGGTGCTGAACAGGGGAGCGGAGGGGAGGGGTACACAGCCTTGCACAGGGAGGAGGAGGGGCAGCCAGCGTCAG
Organism: Mesoplodon mirus; assembly: GCF_964341445.2. Classification (NCBI taxonomy): domain Eukaryota; kingdom Metazoa; phylum Chordata; class Mammalia; order Artiodactyla; family Ziphiidae; genus Mesoplodon; species Mesoplodon mirus. Next base: position 25,529,741 of record NC_138988.1, on the reverse strand, counting down.
CATCTAGATGTGGTGCCTTCCTTCCCCCACCTCCAGCTGCCCACAGGCCAGGCCAGGACAAGCGGACCAGCCACGTGGGTAGGGGGCCTCGCTCACTCGCTGACCAGCTGGAGGATTTGGGCAAGTTGACGTAGCCTATCCGTGCCTCCCCTTCCTCACCTTTAAAGTGAGTCTAATCATAGTACACACCTCACTGGGGTCCAGCAAGGCTTCAAAACAGAGAATGCGGGAAAAGGGCCGAGCACGGGGACTGGAACACAGTAGGCTGACCGTAAGAAAAGCTAGCACTGCCCAGCCAGAGCTGGAGGCTGATGGAGGGAGAAGTGAGAAGTCCCGAGTCAAAACAGGCTACCCAGTGTGAGGTCCCAGTGCAAACTGCAGGGCCCCTAGGTCAAAAAGCAGGAAATAGGTGCCATTAAAGGTACTAAAACAGAAAGCTTTTCTCTTTTCCTCCTTTGGCAGTCTCTCAGGATGACAGTACTTTTTGCTTGCTATTTAATGCCATGGGCATGGGGAGAGTGCACACCTTCACAGGCACCCAGGAGCCCACCCCGCAGCCTGGTTTGTGTGTGTGTGTGTGTGTGTGTGTGTGTGCATTGTCCATTAGCTGCCAGGGTCCTGGGGGAGCAGGATAGGGAGTTAGCATCCCCCTTTCCCACAGGCCTTCCATCCCAACCCGTGGTGGACAGGTGACACCAAATACGGCAATCTCTACACCAGGGTGCACTAGGCACCTGAATCAGGGGCAAGAGAAACTCACTCCTGCCAGGTTGCCCACTGAAAGCACCATGGTGCTGCCAGCCTAGGGCGGGGACGGCTGTGGTCATGCTCTCCCCTGAGACGCTCTGGGGTATGGGCAGCAGCCCTCCCCATGCCCAGGCCCCTGATGGGGGATGTGGGGGAATGGGGCTGGAAGAGCAGCGGGGAGGGGCAGAATGGGCCAGTCCTGGGACAGCAGGGAAGCTGGGGGCTGAGAACCCAGCTGGGGAGGTAGTGGGAGGTAGGGCTTCACGTGAACTGAGGTTCCCAACCCTTGGTACAAACTCCGTTGTCCCACCGGACTCAGCTTCCAAAACACAAATTTAAACATTAAAATGATTCAAGACATGACAGCAGGCCATTCAATTCCAAGTGCAGGTCCTGGTCTTACACCATCACGGTGACCCTGAGTTCTGATCCAGGCTGTCACTAACTCCCCCTCTCTGGGCCTTGGTTTCCTCTTCTCGAAATGAGGGGGATGAGGGGATGGGCCTATGTGGTTTTTACACCCTCTTCCAGCTTCTATATTGTATAACTTCTGTCCCACTGACATGCTGTGTGGCCACAGGCAAGTCCCTTTCCCTCTCTGGGCATCAGTCTTCCTATCTGTGAAGTGAGAATTCCTGAAGCACCCTTCCAGGGTTAATGCTCAAAGATATGCCTTTTCTCCTCCCCTCTTTTGTTTGAGGGGACTTTTCCTTTTGGAGGAGGAAGTAAATATTTGGGATATTTCTGGTCTCTTCCTTCTGCCCAGGAGGGAAGTACAGTCACCTGTGTTATGAATTGAATGTCTGTGTCCCCCTGTGAGATAATAGAAAATATACACTGGTCTCTTCCCACAGTTCCTGGCACAGAGCTCTTGAAGCCCTTGTAACTTCCTAAGTGATAAGTATACTAAGGGCATCTTTTGTTCTAATATTTGGTCTTTGGCTCCAGTTCCTGACACAGGGAAACTCTTGTAATTTCCTGGGTGATAGGACTGTCTTTTGTTCTAATGATGTAACTCTGGGTGGGTTACTGAATGGCTCCTGGATGGGGACTGCTCACTACAAAGACCAAGCAGTGATTAGAAGCTTGGAATTTTCAGCCCCTGGTCCCATCATCCCCTAGTCTCCTGAGAAAGGAGAAAGGCTAAAAATGGAATTATGATCGATCATACCTATGTGAGGAAGCCTCTATAAAATCCCCAAAGTGCAGAGTTTGGAGAGCTTCCAGGTTGGTAAATGCATCCCTGTACCAGGAGGGCGACACACCCAACTCCACGGGAACAGAAGCTCCTGTGCTCAGGATCGTCCCAGACTTCGCCCTATGTATCCCTTCATCTGGCTGTTCATCATATTCTTTAATAAACTGGCAAACATAAGTAAGTGTTTCCCTGAGTTCTATGAGCTGATCTGGCAAATCACCCGAACCTGAGGAGGGGCTCATGGGAACCTCTAATTTGTAGCCAAATCAGGCAGAAGTTGTGAGTCACATGAAACTGTGACTGGCATCTGAAGTGGGGGACAGTCTCGTGAGACTGAGCCCTTACCCTGCAGGATCTGACGCTACCTCCAGGAAGGTGGTGTCAAAATTGAGTTAAACTGTAGGACAGCCAGCTGGTGTCACAGAATTGCTTGGTGGTGGAACACCCCCCGCAAAGCATTTGGTGACCGGAAGTGTCAGAAGTGAGGTGTCTTGTGTGAAAGTAAAGGAGAAAGATGCAGGAGGAGAACTGTAGGCTTTTCCACTCAGCCCCCTTCCCCCACAAACCATATGTTGAAGCCCTAACCACCACCGTGAGGGCATCAGGAGGTGGGGCCTTGAGAGACAATTAGGTTTAGATGACTTCATGAGGGTGGAGCCCCCCCTCACCTCACTGATGGAATTAGTGCCCTTTTAAGAAGAAGAGACACCAGAGCTTCCTCCTTCACCGTGTGAGGATACAGGGAGAGAGGGACCATCTGCAAGCCAGAAAGAGGGCCCTCACCAAGACTGAATCTGCTGGCACCTTGACCTTGGACACCCCATCCTCCAGAACTGTGAGTAACAAATGTCTGTTGTCTAAGCAGTCCAGTCAGTGATATTCTGTTACAGCAGCCTGAGCAGACTGACACAGCCTGTAAGGAAGGCTCACCAACTGATGGAACAGAAGGGCAAAGAAGAGCAGGTCATCAGAGAAGGTGAGAGAGCAGGCAGCACTGTGAAGTGAATCACTCATTCATTTACACATTCATTCATTCACTTGCCTGGACACCTGCAGCAGCCTCTACCCCATCTCCCGGCTTCCATGCTCTTTCCTCTTAATCCACACTCCACACAACAGCCTAAGGGAGCTACTTATATGATAAACAGAACTGTGCCCTTCTCTCCTGAAAACCTCTATCAGCTGGGATTAGGTTCAACCGTGATAGACAACTCACACTAACAGTGTCTTAAATAAGACAGACGTTTACCTCTCTCTCACAGAAGCATCTGGCGCTGTTAAGGCGGCACGATGGTCAGAATCCAAGCCCCGTCTATAGCTGGTAGCTTTGCCATCCCTGGCTTCTATCTCCAAGGTTACTTCAAAGTCCAAGATGGTGCTAGGGCTCCAGCCATTGAATCTACATCCCATAGGGCAGCAAGGCCAGGGGGACACTCCATCCTTTCAAAGATACTTCTCAGAAGCTGCATACACCACCTCGGCTGACATTCTAGTGGCTAGAGCTTAAGTCACATGACCACACCACCTACACAAGAGGCTGGGAAAAGTAGTCTCTATTCCAGGCAGCCATGTGCCCAGTTCAATGTTGTGGGTTTTATTAATGAGGAAGATGGGGGTGGGGGATGGATGCTTGGAAACCATTGATCTTTACCACGCAATCCTTCCACAGCTTCCTTCTGCCCTCAGAATAAAACCTATACTCCTTACTATGCCCCAGATGGCCAGACCAATTTTCCTACCATCTCTCCTCCCAGCCTCCTTCCCTCAACATGTTTCAGGCCCACTGGCCTACTTTGGGTCTCTCAAAGGCCAAGGCTCTTTCCCACACAGGGGTATTTATCCATGCTGCTCCCTCAGCCCTGGGACGCCCATACCCTGCTCTATGCGGGCTGGCTCTTTCTTCAGGCCCCAGAGAGGCCTCCCTACCATGCCATCTAACAGAGTTCCCCTCACCCTTCTTTCTTGACTCTGTTTTTCCTTTGTTTCTTTATAGCAAGAATGACATCTTAAAACTACTCTGATTTTAAAACAACAAACAAACAAACAAACAAACAAAACCACAAATCTCTGCACCAAATGCCTACCTTTTTGGTTGATCTCTGCCATTAGAAAGGCAGCTTGACGAGGGGAGGGTTTGTGTCTGCTTCAGAACTGTATCCCCAGGGCTTCCCTGGTGGCGCAGTGGTTGAAAGTCTGCCTGCCAATGCCGGGGACACGAGTTCATGCCCCGGTCTGGGAAGATCCCACATGCTGCGGAGCGTCTAGGCCTGTGAGCCACGGCTGCTGAGCCTGCGCGTCTGGAGCCTGTGCTCCGCAACGGGAGAGGCCACAACAGTGAGAGGCCCGCGTACCACCAAAAAAAAAAAAAAAAAAAAAAAAAAGAACTGTATCCCCAGAGATTCTCTGAGCAAATATTTATTGCTCTTCCACTATGTACTGGGAACTTAAGAGAGAGTACACAAATCCAGGCTTCTTCTCAGCTGCAGAGAGGCCACGACATGAGACCTGGGCTCCATCTGTTGGAGAGGAGCTGAGGGGGGCAGGGAGGCAGAGAAAGGAGTCCAGTAAGCCCCTAACAACAGCCCTGCGGCAGCCAGGCTTATGGTTAGGGTCCTTTTTTGCCTCCTTTCTGGCTCCATCCTATGTCTCCACCCTTGTGTTAATGACCCACTGTTATATTTATGGCCTGTACTTTATTCCTTATCCTTGTAAGTAGCTTTATACCCTTTCTGGAGGAGGGTGAGTGTATAAACAAACACGAGATAAAATATATAAGGTACTTGGGGGTCTCCAGTATCCAGGAATAGAAGCCTGCTTTACGCAGTACCAGGCTCCTCCTGTGGACGACAGAGCCCAGCAAGCACCCAGCCATCCACCTGCCAACCCCTCTGGGGTGTCTTTAAGGGCTTCAGCTGGGTGTGTCCAGAAAGCAACTCACAGCCCTTTTCAAGTTGCCCTCCCGCAGTCTTGGTGAATCAACTGTCTGAGGCAGAAGCCCAGGCGCTATCCTCAGGAGGTACTGTGACACGGTGGTGGGAGCGGTATTACTGGACGTCCCAGGCCAGGTAATCCGCTGCACTGGGGCTGTCCTGTGATTATAGGACATTTAGCAGCATCCCTGGCCTCTATCTACGAGATGACAGTGGCACCCCCATCCCTGAGTTGTGACAACCAAAAATGCCTCCAGAGGCTGTTAAATGTCCCCTGGGGCTAAACTGTCCTGATTGAGAACCACTGGTTTAGAGCAAGGATTTAAACCTCACACTTTGTGGATTCAAACCTTAACTCAGCTGTGGAGTGTGGGGTCAGTTATTCCATCTCTCTGTGCCTCAACTGCCCTTCTACAAAGTGAAGCAACTAATAGTCTCTCCTTCATGGATTAAGTAAGCTGATAAGCATAGAGCACCCAGAATGGCGCCTGGCACAAACACGTGTTACGTCAGCTGTTACTCTTAGTTGTGGAATTATTCCTGACTCCTCAAGCCCATCCATCACCATTTCCACATAATTTTACTGTACAAATATCGCTAAAATCCATTCACTGTTCTCCATCATCACCCTTCTGCAAGCCACCAGCATCTCTTGCCTCTGATTAAAGGCTTCCTGTAATTCACTCTCTCCACAGAAATGAGTTCGATCTGTTCAAACCCTTCAGTGGTTAAAACCAGTCACAGAGTCCCAGTGTTTTTATTTTTTATTATTATTATTTTTTTTGCAGTACGCGGGCCTCTCACTGTTGTGGCCTCTCCCGTTGCGGAGCACAGGCTCCGGACGCGCAGGCTCAGCGGCCATGGCTCACGGGCCTAGCCGCTCCACAGCATGTGGGATCCTCCCGGACCGGGGCACGAACCCGTGTCCCCTGCACTGGCAGGCGGACTCTCAACCACTGCACCACCAGGGAAGCCCAGTCCCAGTGTTTTTAGGAAAAAGCCCCCAACAGCCTAGAGATTACAGAATGACCCCTGTCCATCTCCAGAGCCTTGTCTCATAACTTCATCTCCCTTGTTTGCTAATTTCAACCACAATGTTTTTTCTCTCCATTTCTCAAAAATGCCATTCTTCCTCCTACCCCAAGGCCCTCAAGTGTTCCAGACCCTCTAAACTGGAACCTCAAATGCAGTGATGGTGGGAGTTTTCAAAATAAAGACAGGCCACTGCCTGGGAGGAGTAGAAAGAATTCAAGTGATTGAGCCTGGAAAGGCTGCCTTGTTCAGTGGGGCAGTGTCTGCACTGCACAAACACTCAGCCAAGGGGGCCAGTAGAGACTGCAGTTCACCCCAAGCTCCACTTGCTAATAAGCCACACCCTGGTGCAGAGCCATCTGCTCACCAAGCTGTTTGTTTCTGGAGCTGCGTTCTCTGAAAAGGACTATCTTTTGCTAATTTGCAATGAAGATGCCATACAGTCAAGTGGCAGCTGTACAGTCAGAGCACACGGTAGGTGATAAAAGAAGAGTTGTATTTTAGAATGTACATTTCTTTTCTGTTATAGGTACATTAAGTTGCCAAAGACAAGGGAAGAGACCAATTACGCCAACTGCCAGGCTCTCCCATCTTCTCTTTCTTTCCATACCTAGAAAGTGAACTGTTTCCACATCTCTGGTACTAGTTCAGAGCTGAGGCCAACTTGAGAAAAACTGCCCCTTACTTTGTGCATCCAGCAACTGGACAACTCTCAAGCCTTGGAGTGATGCAATTAGCATGTTTCATAATTAAATTCATAGTAAAATGCCTTCTGGGAATTCAATTTTTTTTTTTCAATTAACTATTCTTATTAACCTCATTCATCTGTCTCATAAAAACTGTAAACTAGGGCTTCCCTGGTGGCACAGTGGTTGAGAGTCTGCCTGCCGGTGCAGTGGACACGGGTTTGAGCCCTGGTCTGGGAGGATCCCACATGCTGTGCAGCAACTGGGCCCGTGAGCCACAATTACCGAGCCTGTGCATCTGGAGCCTGTGCTCCTCAACAAGAGAGGCCACGATAGTGAGGGGCCCGCGCACCGTGATGAAGGGTGGTCCCCGCTCGCCGCAACTGGAGAGAGCCCTCTCGCAGAAACGAGGACCCAACACAGCCATAAATAAATAGATAAATTAAAAACAAACAAAAAACCTGTAAACTAAGCCTAGCCATACAGAACATACATCCTAGTAAATATAATTACCACTAAATATGTAGCCTCACAGTTAAAACATTTCAGAGCCAGAAGAGACTTCAAAGAGCACCCAGAACAAACATTCACCTTAGTGATGGGCAAAGTGGGGCTCAGACATTGGAAGCAATGTGCCCTGGTTCACTCAGCTCGGAGTTGGCATTGCAAGAGGATACCCAGGTCACCTGTTTGCCACCTTACTATTCCAGAGGCTATAGCAGAAAAAGAAAAAAAAAAAAAGAAGAAAAATCCTAATTCTCTTACCAGGCGTAAAGTATAAATAAAAGCTGCATTTCTATCTGCTTGGTCTGTCTGAATACAAAGGGTGCTTTTCCAGAGTACTGGTGCACAACTCTGTGTTGCATCTAATTACAACCAATTACAGGGACTGTTGTTGTTTTTCAGTTGCAACACATTTTGAGGTTATCACTTTGAGGGAAACACCAGGCCTGGGTTGCTGAGGCCCAGACAAAGATGCATTTTATCACTCTCATTTTATTTAACAGGACTAAGGTCTCTGAGATCACCGAACTTTAAGAAAATCCAACTTCTATACATTTAGATTAGCAGAATATAAAAGTGGGACTTCCACGGTGGCGCAGTGGTTAAGAGTCTGCCTGCCAATGCAGGGGACGTGGGTTCAATCCCCGATCTGGGAAGATCCCACGTAACGTAGAGCAACTAAGCCCATGCACCACAACTACTGAACCCACGAGCCACAACTACTGAAGCCCGCATGCCTAACGCCCATGCTCCACAAGAGAAGCCACCACAATGAGAAGCCCGTGCACTGCATCGAAGAGTAGCCCTCGCTCACCGCAACTAGAAAAAGCCTGCGCGCAGCAACGAAGATCCAAAACAGTCAAATATAAATAAATTAATTTTTTAAAAAAGTGAGTGCTTCCCAAAAAGGGTTGACCAGAAGATGCCAAGAATATTCACCCCTTGTGTATTTAAATGGGGTCACTTCTTATAATCCATTTGGAACTCAGTGCCATAGAAGTCAGCATTTTATGACACGTACATGTGGTATCCCCAGTGGGTGTTTATTGTGGAGCTGGAGTCTCCACCTGCCACTATCGGGCAGATCTGGGTTGAAATCCCGACCGTACCACCTACTAACCGTCTCCCTGTGCACGTCACTTCTCTGAGCCAGTCTTCACGACTGTACATGGAAACACTAATAGCTACTTCCCAGAACTGGGAGGATAAAATATTCAATAATATAATGTACAAGAGAACTCTGTGAGCAGTCCAAGGGGAGCTGAGTCCTCTTTACCCTGTTCCTCTTACAAGGCTGTGAAGTCTTTGTAAGGCCTTTGCCTCACCACACCGGTGTCTGCAATGCCAGGCATGGGGCCTTATATTATAGTTTGTGCTCAACACATATTTGTTGAATTAATTAACAAACGTATGAGTGTGGGAATGGGTTACATCTTTTCCTGTGTCTGCAAATTAGCCGATTGTAGTGTGTTGAATGGTGCCCCTCCCAAAACGATATTGTCTGTGTCCTAAATCCCAGAACCTGTGAATGTGACAGTATTTGGAAAAAGGGTCTTGGCAGATATAATTAATTTAAGGATCTCTATATAAGATCTTCCTGGAACATCTGGGTGGAATGTTGTTTTAGTCCATTCAGGCTGTTATAACAAAGCCACCATAAACTAGGTGGCTTATAAATAATAAACATTTATTTCTCACAGTTCTAGACGCTGTGAAGTCCAAGATCAAGGAGCCAGCAGATTTGGTGTCTGGTGAGAGCCTACTTCCTAGTAGTTCATAGACAGCCATCTTCTCACGTGTCCTCACATGGCAGAAGGAGCAAGGGATCTCTCCAGGGTCTCTTTTATAAGGGCACTAATCCCATTCATGAGGGCTCCACTCTTGTGACCTAATGACCTCCCAAAGGTCTCATCTCTAAATACGATCACACTGGGGCTTAGGTTTCAACATATTAATTTTGAAGGGACAGAAAAATTCAGTTTATAGCAAACTTAAATCCTTATGAGAGAGAGAAGAGAAGACACAGAAACAGAGCAGTTCTTTTGAAGATGGAGCCACAGATTGGAACAATGAAGCCCTAGGGAATAAAAACAGCCACCAGAAGCTGGAGGAGAGAAAGGAGGGACTCTCCCCTACAGCCTCCAGAGAGAGCATGGTCCTGCTGACACCGTGATTTCCTACCTATGGCTTCCAGAACTGTGAGAGAATACATTTCTGCTGTGTCAAGCCACCCAATTTGTGGTAATGTGTTTCGGAGCCATGGGAAACTCATATGCCAGCATGTGGGAGGCACTCACAAAACACTGGAAGAAGAAAAGTGAAGAGATTCCGACTCACGTTTTCGTATCAAATCCTTGGACTCTACTGTATACCCAGAGCAGTTCATCCAAGTCGGGTCAGCTATAAACCGGAAATTTGGGTGGGGGCACATTAACCTTTGAAATTCCACAGCAGAAGGAAGAAGAAATCCTGAAAAGCCACTAGATGTCACGGCTCACTTTTTCTAGAAGAATATACCGCGTACTTCCTTACCCTGCCCCGCCCCCCAGACACCCATGGCAGATAATGCTTCTAGATAATACCCACTGTTTGCTGAGAGTCAGAGGCACCCCTTAGACATCCAGTGGAGACACCAAAGAGCAGGTGGACATTCAGTCTGGAGTTTGACAGGGACCAGAGCTGGCATTCAGAACGGTTCCAACCTCCACCCTGAGCTCCACGTTTGTGTATCCAACTGATTCCCCCCACCCCATGTGCTACTTTACCAGGCTTTTCCACCTCCAAATTTAGCCCCTTCATTCTTCCAGATACTCTGTTCTCCTTGATTCCTCTCTTGGTCTCACATCCCTCATCCCACACATTGGTGTTACCTTGAAAATATGCCTAGAATCCAGTCACTTTGCACAATCTCCATTGGTACCACAGACCACCATGTTTTCTAGACTGGACTATTTTAAGGACTTCTTCCCACTTGGTTTTTCTGCTTCTTTCACAGTCTCACTACCTTCTAGTCTCCAATTGGCAGCCAGAGAAAGCTTTTTAAAAGCTAAATCAGGGCTTCGCTGGTGGCACAGTGGTTAAGAATCCGCCTGCCAACGAAGGGGATGCGGGGTTAGATCCCACATGCCACGGAGCAACTAAGCCCGTGTGTCACAACTACGGAGCCTGCGCTCTAGAGCCCGTGAGCTACAACTACTGAGCCCATGTGCCACAACTACTGAAGCCCACGCGTCTAGAGCCTGTGCTCCTCAACAAGAGAAGCCACCACAATGAGAAGCCCACGCACCGCAACGAAGAATAGCCCCCGCTTGCGGCAACTAGAGAAAGCCTGTGTGCAGCAACAAAGACCCAATGCAGCCAAAAATAAATTAAAAAATGGACAGATAAATAAATAAATTTTAAAAAGCTAAATCAGGTCGAAAGGACTCCAAGCTCATTCAGAATGGAATTTAGGCTCCTTATCCTGGTCCATAAAGCAATGTATAAACTGTCCCCATCTCCCCATCCTGCCCCTTCCCTCTCTGATTTCGTCTCTTCCCACTCTCCCTTCACTACACAGATGGAACCTCCTGGTCTCTTTGCTCCAAGCCTTTGCTCCTGCCTCAGGGCCTTTGTACCTACCATTCCCTCTGTCAGATATATGCATGGCCTTGTCTCTTCCATTATTCAGTGTCCGATCCAGAGTCACCTCCTCAGAGAGGCCATCTCTGACCACGTTATAAAACAGCATTCCCCCCATCACTTTCTAACTCTTCTACCCTGCTTTATCTTGCTGCTTTCCATATTGCACATCCTGCCAGTAAAATGACCTTGGACACTGCACTTAAAAATTCCACACCCTGCTGAGAGATATCTACAATTTAATCAGAAATCTGTAAGAATTGTGAGAGAAAAAAAAAAGCCAGATTCTGGTCAAGTACGTGTGTCTTTTAGACCTGGGAATAGATGGATTTACTTCCAGTGAAAGAAATGCAAAAACCAACAGCGTGTTCATCTGGGTGAAGAGTCATAAATTACACGTGAATTTAAGGAACACGGGTGAAGCCATGGCCTTTTTCTTTAGGCAACTCTGGAAAAGGGGTTCAGGTGGCAGGTGACACCTCAAAGATCTACCTGCATCATGATTATTAAACTCAGTGAACCTGAAGGCAACCTCCCAAACTGGAAGGGGCCAATATCATTGTTTCCTTAAAGGTTAAGCATATTTCAACCGTTAGGAATTCCTGATTAATCATAAAAATGTTTAAGAGAATCAAATCTATAGTATTAATATTTACATATTAAATATTTTAACACTAAAACGGTAATTTTATATGCTTATTTAGTCTAGTAGAATGAAGAGATCAGCCAAGTAATACCCATTTAAACTATGAAATTGAGTAATAACTGATCTTGACTTAGGATTTTAATTTAAAATCTTACTAAAATTTTATCAAGTGTTAGAACATTTAAGACACTTTAAGGATTACCCTATTTATTAGCTTAATTTAAAGATTTACAAAAATGACTTAAGTACCTAGGAAGATGTGTCAAAAACACAAATCAGCTACTAAAAAATTAAACTGAATATACAGAATTTATCAACGTAGCTTAATTAAGTTTGCAAATGCAATCAAACATTTTTCAAGTACCCTTAAAAATGGCTTATATGTTTTAGAAATAGATGTATAAGCTGAGCTTAAACACTTGCTTTCTTCACATGTGACTTTAATAAAGCAATCATTAATTCCTAAAACCAAGAAATACTTCACAACAGTCTTTTCTGTACACACACCATGGAGGACTTCAATCATTATTTACCTCATTTACCCCTCATTAGAATATAAGCCTCACAAGAATGGTATTTTGTGTGTTAATTCACTGCTGTATTCTCGGTCCCTAGGGCTGTATCTAGCACATAATAAGCGCTCAGGAAAAGGTTACTGAGTGGAGATAATTCTCCTTGTCCCAAGATCCTATATGAGTCTCAGGAGCTTAATATATTCTGAGACACTAAAGCCCAGTGACAGTGTGGAAGATGGCCAAGATCCTGAGTGAAGTCAAATGGAAGGGTTCAGAGGCAGTCCAAGGACCATGACGTCCTGGGTCCTCTGCTCTTTAAAGGCATCTTCACTTGCTGCCCTCCTCCATGAAGTCTTCCACTGGACTCAAAGAGTACCTGACAAGACTCAACCTTGTGAGGTTACTTTTGTACTTATTTCATCTTCTCTAATGATGGTCTGAAGGGCTCTATATCTCTATACCATGCCAATATCCTCACATGCCTTCCAAATGAATGAATATATAAATGAATGGACAAACAAATGGCACTTTTGTAAAGCGACTTTTGTGTCCATTGCTGCCATAGATGTTAACAGTCCAGGCTTTGCAACCAGGCTGCACGAGACCACATCCTAATTCCATGGTGTGGTGGTGTGTACCCTCAACCCATGTTTAAGAAATATTATGAATTCTTCAACCTTTAAAAATAAACTCTAGCCTCAATCTGCTACCAGGCAAGATGAAAGGAAATGCTAAACTCAGGACGCCCATGGAAACATTTAAAATTGTTTGTTTAAGATATGTCAATAGATACCTGCGAATGTAAAGACTTACCAGGACATGCAGGCCTCTGGGGGAGGAGTTTCAATGTGGTTTACATTTCAGCTTCAATATTTATAAACAGAATGAAATCCGGAGGGAAGCAGCCCGGGAAGATAAGCCTTTAGGTAAACAGTTCGGGAGGTACCAGAGGCTGCTTCCGGGGATGGGCCATTAGGGCTTAACAATGGGGGTGGTTGGGTAGAGCTGGAGAATAAATTGAAATGGAAGGAGGAGAAATAGAAGAGACCAGGATTTTAGACCAGGGCTTCTCAAGTTTTAAAATGCACATAAGTCACTTGGGCATCTTGTTAAATGCAGCTTCTGATTCAGGAGGTCTGGGCTGGGGCCCAAGAGTCTGCATTTCTAACAAGCTCCCAGGTGATGCCAATGCCGCTGGGCCGTGGGAAACATTTTGAACAGCAATGGTCTGTGGTAGGAAAGCATCATGCACCCCTCCAAAAACATTAGTACAACAAAACAACCCCCCCAAGAAACCCAGAAATACACACCATGCTGTATTTATTCTCATCCGGTAGGTGTCTTAGAGGTTGTTTCTTTTTTTTTTTTTTTTTTTTTTCTTTTTGCGGTATGCGGGCCTCTCACTGTTGTGGCCTCCCCCGTTGCGGAGCACAGGCTCCGGATGCGCAGGCCCAGCGGCCATGGCTCACGGGCCCAGCCGCTCCGCGGCATATGGGATCCTCCCAGACCGGGGCACAAACCCGTATCCCCTGCATCGGCAGGTGGACTCTCAACCACTTGCGCCACCAGGGAGGCCCGAGGTTGTTTCTTAACATAAACTACCTTGAAAAAGTGCTGATAAGATTCATTTATTTGCTTAACAAATATTTATTGAGCATCTACTAAGTGTCAGACACTGTTCCAAGTTTTTGGGGTACAGTGGTGAGCAACCACAACAAGGTCCCTGATCTCGTCGAGTTTACATTCCAGTATGGAAAATCAGACAAAAATCTCATAAACCCTTATAGAAATCCACAAGCTAAAAAAAGATGAAATTGTTTCAGGTTGGGATAAATGCCAGAAGAGAATAAAATAGGGTTACAAGTTAGAGGCTGGTTTGGGAAGGAGGGCTGTCGGGAGGGGTGAGAAGTAACCAGCCATGCAAAGTTCTAGGGAGAGAGCATTCCAAGCAATAACAGCAAAGGTCCAAACTGAGAAAGAGTTTGGCAAGTTTGAGGGACAGTAACTCAGTGTAGCTGAGTTGCAGTGACCAATGGGGAGAAAATTAGCCCTGAGCCAGATTATGGTAAGGAGCTGGGATTTCATTCTAAATGTGATGGGGTTTCAGCAGAGGAGTGATGTGAACATTTTAAAAAGACCACTCTGATCAATTATAAAATCACTAGCAGTGGCACAAGCCATTATGTACTTCCTAATAAAATAGAATATGAAAGACACAACATCACTTATGAAATAGTCTCCTGGAATATAAGTATTTAGGTCCAACATCTAGTTTATAGGAACGCCAGGAGGTAGAAGAACAAGTTCAAAGATATCATCACAAGAAAGCACTTAGACAAACCCAGAAGGTGGGACCACTGGCCTCCTTTCTTTTGAACAAATCAGTGGCATGAAAAAAGGGAGGGGGGTGCTTCAGACGAAGAGACAGTTAAAAGCTATCACAATCAGATTTATGCAATATATGGATCTTACTTGATCGTGGTTCCAAGAAACCATCTGTAAGGTGACATTTTTGAAACAATTGGAAACATTTTAAGATGGAAACAGGATCTTAGGTAACAGTAGGGAATTCTTTTAATTACTTCAGATGTAATAAGGCATTGCATTTAAGGAGGAGAATGTCCTTACTTTTTATAGATGAATACTGAAGAATTTAGGAGTGAAAACTCATGTTTGAAATTTGCTAACGACATGCTTTGGATGAATAGAGAATAGCAAAAGTGATGGGATATCACCTCTGAGAATAGGTGATAAAAGCCCTGGGACTCCCATCTTGTTGGCATTCTCTTTCTGGCTCTTTCCGCTTGTTCACTCTGATGAAGCAATTCGCCACATCATCAGCTGCCACAGGGAGACATCACTGAGCAAGGAACTGAGGGCAGCCCCTGGCCAATAGCCTGCAAAGGACTGAATCTTGTCAACAACTATGAGAGTGAGCTTAGAAGCAGATCGCTCCCCAGTCAGCCTAGAGATGACTACAACATCCTTGACTGTAGCCTGTAAGAGACCCTAAAGGGGTCTCAGACCCAGCTAACCATACCTGGATTCCTGATCCACAGATGCTGCTGTGACATCACACCAATGTGTGTTAAGTTAATAAGTTTGGAGGTGATTTGTTACGCAGCATTAGATGATAGACAGATATATAGACAGACAGACAAACAGATATATCAATAGATTAACTATATAATATACCATTATTATATAGATATACCATAATTCATTTAACTAACCTATTATTAATGGGCATTTAGGTTATTTCCGAACCTTCTGCTATTATAAATAATGCTGTATTACACATGTATTAGTCCACCCATACCTTTAGGAAAGCATTCTTTTTTTTTAATTGAGGTATAATTGACATGTAACATTCTATTAGTTCCAAAGTGTAGAACATAATGATTCAATATTTGTAGACATGCTGAAATGATCACCACAATGAGTTTAGTTAACATCCATCACCACAGGATGATCTACTCTCTTAGGAACTTTCAAATATGAAATATAGTATTGTTAACTATAGGTTAATAATTAAGGTACACTCCTACTTTTGAGAATTATTAAATTATCCTCCAGAAGTTTCACCAATTTCTATTGCAACAACACTGCTGAAAAGCATTGCAGACGTAGAGAACACTTGGGCAAATATTGAGTATTATCAATTTTTCCTCACTTGATAGATGAAAAAAATTACCATTGATGTTTTAATCTATATTCTGTTGATTTATGAACTAAATTGGGCAGTTTTCATCTGCTTGTCATTTAAAAAAATTTTTTAAAAACTGCCTGCTTGTGTCTTTTAAACATTTTTCTTCATTTTCCTTTTATTCTCATCCTTTATCTCTGTTACTGATTTTGTTTGTTCATTTTCCTTCAGTAAACACTTATTTTTTAAAAACAGCTTGCTCATTATCTTTGTAAACGGGAATAATGCCTTAATCTGGCAAACATTTTCCTCCCAGTTTGTAATTTATCTTTAGGCCTTGTTTATGGGTTTTTTTTTTTTTTTTTTTTTTTTTTTTTTTGCGGTATGTGGGCCTCTCACTGTTGTGGCCTCTCCCGTTGCGGAGCACAGGCTCCGGACACGCAGGCTCAACGGCCATGGCTCACGGGCCCAGCCGCTCCGCGGCATGTGGGATCCTCCCAGACCGGGGCACGAACCCGTGTCCCCTGCATCGGCAGGCGGACTCTCAACCACTGCGCCACCAGGGAAGCCCTATGGGTTTGTTTTTTGTTTTTGTTTTTATATCTAAAGGTTTTACTTTTATGTGGTTAAATTGCTAATTTTTCTTCTTTATAACTTCTGGGTTTTGTGTCATTTCCAAAAAAAAAAAACAATCTTAGTGGAAGATGCTGATAATGACAAGGATGATGATGGTGATGATGGGGGAGGGAGGGAGGGAGGGGAAGGATGATATTTACTTCCTTTATTGTGGGCCAGACACTGTTCTAGAAGCCTGATGCACATTATTTCACTTAATCCTTGAATTGTCTTCTGAGTTCAATGCCATTATAACTGATGTACAAATGAGGAAACTGAGTTCTAGGGAAGTAAGCAACTTGTCCAGATTTTAGAAACTGCACTCTTCACCACCACACACTCACAAAGACTGTTTTTGATGCTGTTTCTCCATGAGTTTATGCCAACACAGAGCCCTTTGGTCTGTGACCGCCAAGCCAACTCCACTTCTTGGGTGCTGGGGATGATTATAATGCTTTTTCATTACCAAGGAAACCTTTTATTCCATAGGAAAGTGGAGCCATAAATGATTGAGTGCACACAAGAAGACAGAAATGGAAATCGTTGCTGAAAACCAGCTCCTACCTGAGCGACGGATTGGGACTCAGAACAGAAGTGTGGCCTTTCGGAACTGCTCACATCCTGTACCAATTAAGTGTACAGGGAAGCCGACAACGGCTTCCTGATGTGGAAATCACTTTGAAACGTGTAGGCTGGTAGTTAAAGCCATTAGTCCCACTTGGGCTTCAAGGACAACTACAAAGAAAATATTTTGTAAATTGCACAAGCAGCATGGATTTGCGATCCCTGGGTTGGCCCAAACTGGTCAAGCAATTGCGTTTAACACTTTATTTCCTAAGTGGACTAATACCTGGGGAGATGGAAAACAAACTTGACTTCAGACAACATAAGGGCTTCTTAAAATCCGCAGGTCTCTGCACCAGACAGCTGCTGAGTGAAGAGCTTGGCTCTTTCCTGGGACAAAGACTTTTTATTTCAGGCCCAAAATCGGGGGGGGGGGGGGCGGGGGGGATGCAAATGAGCTCAGCGCCTCTTGCCTGACCTTTCCTTGATGGAAGGGGGACGGCTGCTCCAGCGGAAAGGACACAGAGGCAGCATTTCTAAGTGCTGCTCAGTCATATTAAAAGTTGAACCCCAAAGACAAATAGAATAGGAGCAAAGTCTAACCAATTAAGTGGAAACTGACTTCATCTTAACTTCACAGGGCCTGTGGCTCTTAACTGTTGGTATCTAGTCCAGAATATATTTGAGCAATCACAGGAAATATTCCCGGCGGGACTCTCTCTGCGCGCTCATGTGAAACAAGGTTCTAAATTTTCTCTTCTTTCTGTGAGCAAGCTCTCTGGTGTGACAGGTCAGTGTGTCAGGAGTGAGGAGGTATGGGCGCTTGTCTTGGTACTGTCCTTTCACTAATTTAATGCCCTGGACACAGCTGCTTCGGGTCTCGTGAATGCTGAGTGCGTAAGCCCCTGGGTTTGGGAGTCAGGCTATCAGACTCTCTTAACCCTCGATTTTCTCATCTTTAAAATGGGAATTTAACAAGTGGCTCCCCCATAAAGCTGTCATGATGGTTCCATGAGAGGACACGTGCAAAGCACTTAGGGCTCAGGGTGAATAGCACCCCCTGGAGTTGTGCAACGGAACAGCTCTGGTCTGTCACGTAGTGTATTAGTCAGGGTTCTACAGAGAAACAGAACCAACAGGAGATATCTACCTATAGATATCAATATGAAATAGAGGTATATTTATACATATTTATACATAGATATATGTATATTTATACATAGATATAAATATGGAATATACCTATTTGCTTCTGTCAGATAATTAAAGGGCTTAAGACCGGAAAACTTCATTAAATATATAAATAACGTATAAAATATTTAAAGGCTTTTTGTTGAGTAAGTGACGAATGGAGAAAATATTGTTCAAAAGTTTTTAAAAAGTAATTGTTAAAAAGTAGGCTGATAAATAAGTAAAATAATAGGATTTGTAAGCTGAACTCCAAAGCTTAAGGAAGAGCTAGGTTTTTGAACTTGTAAATGTAATAAACTGAATATTGTCTTTTCTACATACAGACACCATTTGACCTAACTGTAACTCTCCTATGAACAGCCTGAAAGGCATTTGATTCTAATCCTAATAAAGGGACACAGTGTAAGTTATACAGGAATTTAATCTTCTTTCCTTTGTAACTGAATGCCCTTTTAATTAGCACTGTAAATATTTGCTCCTTCTGTCCTTATCAGAAATCACTGCAATTAATAATGCTATAAAATTGGTTGTATCACCTACTGAACAGAAAAAACATGTGCCTAGGGCTACACCAAAGATGGTCTTCAGGTTTCAGGGGAAAAACTGATATTTGGTATTATTTTTAAAAATAGTCCTCATGGGGGGAAAAAAACTTAAATTCATGGTCTGAGGTACATATTTAAGGGGAGTAGCATAAACTTTTTAGGGCCTAGGGCCTCCAAAGGTTTTATGCACACCCTGAAAGATCACCTCTAAGATATCAGCAGAAATAAACTGCAGGTTTAACAGTGCAATGCCTAGACTTGATACTAAAATAACAGAGCAGGACCTCTCAGGCCATCTGTCGGTGGCAGAGAGTTTCCACACCCACTGCGTTGGTGCCAGGCTTTTATGGTGATCCAGGGCTTTGTTAGGAGCTATGTAAGTTCATAAAGAAGAAATTCCTGACCACCCTGTTTAAAACAGCAACATGCTCACGCTGGGGCGCCAGGCATCCCTCCTTCTTCTCCCTTCTTTATTTCTCCCTCTGGTACTTCTTTACCATACTAGGTTTTGCTCACTCTTTATTACTTTTGTATGAATCAGAAGAGAAAAAAACATTGACACGCTAAGGCAAAAACAGACACGTGTGAAAGCTTTGGGGTATGGAAGTTCTTGGGATTCAGGGAGCATCATGACATGCCACGATGGTATATGGGTGCCTATCATGGAAAATACGCTCAGATCTATTACTGGAAAAGAACTGCAGAGTGCCTTACTTGTTTATTTGCTTATTTTCTCTCTCATCTGTCACCACTAAAATGTAAGCTCTGAAGGGCAGAGGTTCTTGTGGGTCTTGTTCGCTGCTTGTGGCAGAGCAGCTGATCTGCCCAGGGGCCATCCTTCCCTCCTTCTTTTTAGTCATGGAAGCCCCACCTCCACTCAGCATTAGCGGGGCACATGGTTGCCAACAAGAGCACATTTCCTCTTGCTTCTAAATCAGGCTCTGCCTCTAAGCAATTGCTAATAAATGGTGAATATAGAGATTATCCTACTAAGTGAAGTCAGACAGAGAAAGACAAATATCATATGATAACACTTATATGTGGAATCTAAAAAAAATGACACAAATGAACTTATTTACAAAACAGAAACAGACTTAGGAAACAAACTTATGGTAACCAAAGGATAAAGGTGGGAGTGGGGAGGATAAATTAGGAGTTTGGGATTAACATGTACACACGACTGTATATAAAATAGATAATCAACAGGGACCTACTGTACAGCACAGGGAGCTCTACTCAATACTCTGTAATAACCTATATGGGAAAAGAATCTGGAAAAGAAGAGATAAATGTGTATGTATAACTAAATCACTTTGCTGTAAACCCGAAACTAACACAATATTGTAAATCAACTATACTCCAGTATTAAAAAAATTTTTTTTAAAGTCACTTTTAAATTTTCAGGTACTGCCTGAAAATGATTGGCCCCTTCCTGCAGACTGGACACAGACATAGTGAGGATGAGCCACATAAGGACAACACCTCGAGAAAGGCCAAGCCACAAAACAGAAGGAGCCCAAGTCCTCTGAAGACACACAGAACAGAGTCACGTACCAGGCCCAGCTGCCTGCTGACTTCTACACGGCGAACGAGACAAAAATGTATGTCAGTCTTATTTTGGGGTCTCTTTCTTACAGCTCTGTGATGAACTGAATTGTGTTTTCCAAAAATTCGTATGTTGAAGCCCTGACCCCAAATATGATTGAACTTGGAGATATGGATTATAAGGGTAAAATGAGGTCATAAAGGAGGGGCCCTATCCAACAGGACTGGTATCCTTATAAGAAGAGGAAGACACACCTCTCTCTCTCTCTCTCTCTCTCTCAGTCAATGCTCACACCAAGGAAAGGACACAGTGAGAAGATAGCTGTCTACAAGCCAGAAAGACAGGCCTCACCAGATATCAACCCTGGTGGCACCTTGATCTTGGACTTTTGGCCTCCAGAACTATGAGAGGATACATTTCTGTTGTTTACAATACCCACTCTGTGGTGTTTTGTTATAGCAGCCCCAGTGGACTGACACAGACTCTTAGCCTGTACCTTAATACAGCGGACACTTGAATAACATGGGGGTTAATCCAGCTATTACTTACTGTGTTCTCTGTATCCACAGTTCTTCCATATCTGTAGATACAACTAATGACAGGCCATGTAGTGCTGTAGCATTTACTACTGAAAAATATCCACGCCTAAGTGAACCTGCGCAGTTCAAGTTTGTGTTGTTCAAGGATCAACTGTACACTGCGGCATCCCTAGTGCCTAGAACAATGACTGGAAATTAGTAGATGTGCAATAAATATTATTTGGATAAATAGTGACTAGAACACAAAGATAATATTTAATCTGTATGGTGCTATAAAGATATAAAGAATGAACAGAATCTAATAGATTGTATCTGTGCATTCACCCATCCAAACATTCATCTTTCTATCACCCTGGTTGTATTTTCAGGCAAATGAAACCTCATCTTTGAATTCTGATCAGTGCCTTCTCTCCCACAGTCCACCCTGAATCCACCCACTGTCAGCTCCTGTTAATTTTACCACCTCTATCATTCTATAATTTTCTACCATTACAATGGTCACATCTCCAGCCCAGATCCTATTATCTCTTGCTTACTTTATGATAATTGCTTCCAAACCATTCCCTCTTGTCAGCGTAGTTGAACCTGTTCCGGAGACTTCTAGTTGCTTCTCTTAAGTCTATTTTGTCTTCCGGGAACAGATCCCTCATTTTATTTAGTTTGGCAATATACTCTGTGAAATAACCCTAATTCTCCACTGCTTCTGCAGCCTAGGTGTAAGACAGGACTCAATTCTGGCTGAGGAGATATAAGTGGAATTTGTTGGGTGAGGTTTCTGGAAAACTTCTTTCAAAGAGTAGAAAACTGGGACCAGGCTACTTTTTACCCTTTCCCCCACTTCTTTATTTTTGTTGCCTAGAACTTGGGAGTGATTGCTGGAGCCCTAGCAGCCATATGGAAATATGGAAGACTGAGGAGAGAAGGAGATAAAGAAACTATGTCCCTGAGGAGTTTGTGGAGCTGCCATACCAGCCCTGCATCGCCTATCTCCGGGCTTCTTGAATATAAACATGAAATACACTTTTTAATGTGTAAGCCATTGCAGTCAGGTCTCTGTAATTATCAGCTGAACACAATTCCTAACTGATACAGAACCCATGGCTTTCATGCTTAAATGTGCTGATGCATATTTTGAGTGCAGCTATAGAAAACACAATCCCGCAAGGTAGACAGGAGGCATTTCAATAGCCTCATTTTACAGATCTTTATCCTACTAGGGTTCAGGATGCTACAGTTACTAGATGTCAGAGAAAGGACTAGAACCCCAGTGTCAGATGAAGCTGAGGGGTGATAAGGAACTATGGAACTATGGTGTGAGCTATGGGATTTGGAGATTTTATACTTGCACACATGCATGTGCATGCAACCACATACACACACACGGAATCTCCTGTGGATATGTGTTGCTTTTGCCTGTCTTCATACCATCTACCCTTTTCTGGTAACACAACCCTTCTCTTCTGGGACAGCTGGTCTTTCAACTGAAGTTGTTGATCACGTGCCTCTAGGTGGGCACATGATCCCAGCCGTCTTGACAATGTGATTGGTCCAGAAGTAGTCATGTAACCCAATCAGAGCCAAAGTTCCTTCTGAGACTGTCACTTATTCACTGTATGTGAACTTGGGCCCATGTGTATCTTGAAGGCTCTGTCTCCTTATTCAAAAAATGATGGTAAGTCTATTACCTGTTCCACTTGGTGGTTCTAAGAATGAGCTAAAACAATTTAGTAAAGGGCCCCGGCATATGGTGGATATTCACTTACTATTAGCTGTTCATTAGATTTCTTTGGAAAGCTCTCAATTCCCAGGACACCGTCAGTCTCTAGAATAGAAACTACTGTTACATAATATTAACAATTAAGCCCCCAAACCCCACTTAAATCTATTCTGTTTGCTCACTTGTTCCCCATCACACAAACAAGAGGTTTCTGTCTCTGAGTTTCAGAATAACCACTTCAACTGATTTAAGTGATGAAAAGACAAACCTTGGGGACAGTCCCCATCCTTTATCTGTCTCCAGAATGGCAAACACAATCAATGGGATTAACAAAGTCTGCATTTTTTCTCAATCTGGCAATCTTAAAAACGAGATATGTTCACTCCAATTTGAATCAGGAGTCCAGAAACCATGTGAAACACAAATGTTTGGATGTGGTCATGGTATTTATTCATAGTATATTTTCACAATGTATTAATAATGGAGGATAACACTTATTCATATATTGATATAACTTCCTGGAGCACTCTGGAGTTTGTTTGGCTTTGGGGAATACTGCCAGGTTTCTCCTAATCTCTTTGGTTTTTGGAAATGGGAGGGCTTCTCAAATCGAGTGTCTGACATGGGCCATGACCTTTCTTCAATCAGGCTGGAAGGGCAGAAAGACCACGGCTTTGGCACTTCCATTTTGGAAAGGAGAAAAAAACAGGACTTCCAAAGAGGAATGGAATCCAAAGATTAATGGGCGGTGAGAAAGACTCAGGCATCTTGTACTCCACAGTTCATTTCTTCTCATAAATGCCACCAATTACTGCAGCAGCCATGGACACTGGCAGGGTTTCAGGCTCATGGCTCAAAGGCGTCAAGTCACCAGCTAATGTTTTCATACAAAAGTCAATCCTGATGACTAAGAATCCGGTTCTGAGCGTCTCCAGGTGTGCTGGGGTGTCGAAGGTCACCCCCACCCCGTGCATCCTCTGTCACAATTGTTAACATAGACACCGTTTCAGAATATCTTGGCAAAACGCTGAGCGGCTCTCATTTGCTCAATGTCACTCTGTAATGGAGCTGCTTGGGGGACCCTCCATTTGACCACAGAGAGACCAAGGCACCATGAACTGAAGTAAAGTATTGATAAGAATAACAAGAACAAAGTCCAACTCTCTTCCCAAAAAGGCATGTCCAAAATAAGGGTAAACAGTTGGTCTTATTTTTTCCAAGTGATTCTGTCCACTGGAAGTTGTCCTTTAGCTTCTCCCTTTTATTAAAAGTGTTTACATTTCTGAGTCTGATGATCACTTAAATACATACAACATTAGCACCAAGGCAGCGACTTTTTTCCCAGAGATCACATGAAACTGAATAGATATTTAACATAATTAATAGCTGGTACAAACTGTGACATCACTGAATTACTGATTGGCTAATGATACGTTCCTAGAAATGCCAAAAATATCCTCATACGATTCTTGTAGCACCTTGATGGCGGCTAGGTTGTTTTTTAAAAACATTACGGTTTTAAAAAAGTAACAATAAAACATTTACAGATAGAAAGTAAACAATAGTGTACCGTGATAATGAAGGATCACTTTTGTCAAAGTACTACATATAATGTAGAGTACGTAAAATGCAGTGGTCTGACTGCAGGGGAGAAAATAACGTGAAAGGCAGTCATAAAAGAATCATTTTACGTACAAAAATATTACATCACAATAAATAATTTCAAACATAAATATTAAACTTTACATCATAAGGATATTCCACATTTATATACACACACATATATACACGTGTATATATGTGTGTATATATGTATATATATATGCATATGTACACACACACACAGGCATACAAGTCCTCACACACATACACGCTCACACACACACACACCCAAATTTTAAGGTGGAGGTATTTCATCACTATCCTTCATCCATCCCATAACGGCTTCCTCTTCAGAGCACCTGAAAACAAATGAACCAACCAGGAAATGTAAATCTTCTGTCTCAAATGACATAAGTCAAGAGAAGGTAAACCATACATTTTTACATACAGAACTTGAAAATAACACTTACTATTTTCTCTGGATTTTAAAAATAACACTTGCTACAAGGAACATGGAAATTCCAGGGGTGTATAAAGAATAAAATAAAAACCATTAGCCTGTGATTCCCCCAACCTGAGTTAATGTTCTTCAAATGCTGCTGTATTTCCTTCTAGCCTTTTTTATACATGCACGTAAATGTTATGTATCTGTGCTCACTCAAATGTTACTGTACATAAAATACATATAAAATTTACTTTATTGGATATAAAATATATAAAATACATATCCAATGGGAATCTCTAATGGATACCTGCTGACTCTGCCTGCCTCTCTCCCCTCTTTTCTGATAAACTCCTTCTGGTTCTTTGGCAACCATCCCTCTTCCAAATGAAGCTGTCTGTCAGGCACCCGACTCTAGGTGGGTATAGGATCCCAGTCTCCTGGACATTGTGATTGGTTTGGAAATGGCGTGACAAATCAGAGCCAGAGTTCTTGTGCAGAATAGATGCCGGAGATGAGCATTTACTTGGAGCCATGAGCTGTAAAGATGATGTAAGCCTAGAACTGCCAGGGACCATGGTGTGGAGGAGATGATCTGCCTGAGAATGAAGCCACTTAAGAAGCAAGCATTGTTGATGGATGGAGAAAGAAAGAGTCCTGATGACTCTGAGCGTCTAGATCCAGCCATGCCTGAAGTCAGACCACTGCTTGGACATTTCAGTTACTTAAGACAGTAAGTTTCTTTTTCTTTCTCCTTCTCTCTTTTTTTTCCCCCCATGGCCTCCTGAAGTGGAAATAATCCTAATTTGAGATCATAAGGTTGAATATGGACTTTTTTTTTTTTTTTTTTTTTTTTTTTTGCGGTACGCGGGCCTCTCACTGTTGTGGCCTCTCCCGTTGCAGAGCACAGGCTCCGGACGCGCAGGCTCAGCGGCCATGGCTCACGGGCCCAGCCGCTCCGCGGCATGTGGGATCTTCCCGGACCGGGGCACGAACCCGCGTCCCCTGCATTGGCAGGCGGACTCTCCACCACTGGGCCACCAGGGAAGCCCTGAATATGGATTTTTAATTAAACATTGACACTGATTCATAAGTGTCAACTAGATATTCCTTTGCCAGGATCTTGAAGAGCCTAACAGGGTAACGGGCTGCTGGAAGCTTGAGGGAAGTTGTAGGAGGGTCGCCTGAGTTGGCTGAGCCCTTGTACGTAAAAGGCACTGGGATGAGAAAAAGAGTGATCAGTTCAGTCCTCTGCCCAGCAGAGGGACAACTTGCTGGCATACTATAGTTACACCAGGAATTGTCAAACTTTAACAGGCATGACTCTCCTGAGGATTTGTTAAAATGCAGATTCTGACTCTGTAGGTCTAGAAGGAGGCCTGGGATTTTGCATTCCTAGTAAGTTCCCAAGCGATGCGGATTATGCTGGTCCTTGGATCACACTGTGAGTTACAAGTGTGCGGAAGAGTACATTAACTGAGAGGCTCTGGGGTAGGACACTCCTGGGTTATTGCCAAGGGAATCCATCTGACCTTAAGCCAGCTACTTAATTGCTGTGGATCTCAGCTTGCATCTGTAAAATGAGGATAACAGCCCCAGACTGTGGCTTTGTTCTGAGGATTCACTGAAATAATGCCTGCCCGGCGCTCAGCATGGTGCCCGACACACAGTCAGGGCTTAATGAACGTCATTTATATTACACTTGTAACACTCCTTGGCAGTATTTCTCAAAGGGTGACCTGTGAGTTACCTGCATCAGAATTCCCTGCATTTTTAAAAATACAGGTTCTTGGATCCACCAGAGACTTAATGAAGCAGGACTTCTAGAGATGGAGCCCAGTGAGCAGCACTTTTAATAAGCACTACAGAGGAATGTGGTACAGGACGTCTAGGGACTGCATGTCCAAGAATGGAGAATAGATGGCCTCAGGCACATGAGGATAGATGAGCAAGAGAGACAAAGATCAAATAGCACTGAGTCAGCCTCACCTGCCTAGGGGCAAAGGACCCGCCCGCATCTGCTCATCATT
This sequence comes from Mesoplodon mirus, assembly GCF_964341445.2. NCBI lineage: Eukaryota > Metazoa > Chordata > Mammalia > Artiodactyla > Ziphiidae > Mesoplodon > Mesoplodon mirus. The sequence goes on along the minus strand of NC_138988.1, from coordinate 25,503,425 downwards.
AGGCTACAGAAAGAATGAGACAGAGTCAGAGACAGACAGACACTTACCTTAACTATAAAACTCGAACCTCCAGGCCAGTGCCAGAGGATGGAGCACATTTTCCACAGTAACCACCGCATTTCCCTATGACTCGGGTACCATCCTGCAAAAAGACGCATCATCTTAGTCCACTGCTTGGCTCATGTTTCCAGGGCTTGCACTGGCTTTTAGGGAAATCATTCCTGTACACACAGTAGGTAGCACTTCTGAACAGAAGCGGGGCCCAACATCCTCACCATGGTCTAAAGCAGGGGCTGATGAATGATGGCCTGTGGGCCCCTGTTTTTGTATGGCCCACATCTTAGCAGATTACACTTCAGTTTTTCTGCCCTAGTGTTTTCTCATTCTCAAAGAAGATGAGAAAACACGAGAGCAGAAAAACTGAAGTGTAATTTGCCTGTACTTCTTCTACACAGACCATTCATGGAGACTAATTCTTTAGTCCCTTCACACTCAGCATGGTCTTCTCAAATAAACAACAACTGAAAAGTCTCAGTAATATCTACCTACTGATCAAGAACCAAAGGAAACCACTAAAAGAACTGCTTTGCTTTTTTTTAAATTAAATTTATTTTTATTTATTTATTTTTGGCTGTGTTGGATCTTTGTTGCTGTGCGTAGGCTTTCTCTAGTTGCGGCGAGCTGGGGCTACTCTTCGTTGCGGTGCGTGGGCTTCTCACTGCGGTGGCTTCTCTTGTTGCAGAGCACGGGCTCTAGGCCCATGGGCTTTAGTAGTTGTGGCACACGGGCTCAGTAGTTGTGGCTCATGGACTCTAGAGCGTAGGCTCAGTAGTTGTGGAGCACGGGCTTAGTTGCTCAGTGGCATGTAGGATCTTCCCAGACCAGGGCTTGAACCCACGTCCCCTGGGCAGGCGGATTCTTAACCACTGTGCCACCAGGGAAGTTCTTTGCATTTTAACTGATTATTGATGTAGCTCCCAATGTTAAGAACAGCATTTATATTTTATAGTTAAGAAGCACACCAAGAATACTATTTTTTGATATGTGGAAATGATATAACATTCAAATTTCAGGGTCCATAAAGTTTTACTGGAACACAGCCACGCCCATTCATTCCCCTCATGTCTGTGGCTGCTTTCACGTTACTTCAGCAGGGGTGAGTGGTCAAGATGGCCCTTGCAGCCTCGCGCTGCTACTCTGCACACATGTCACAGTGTAATGTGATAGTGTTTTTTTTTTTTGCGGTATGTGGGCCTCTCACTGTTGTGGCCTCTCCCGTTGCGGAGCACAGGCTCCAGACGCGCAGGCCCAGCGGCCATGGCTCACGGGCCCAGCCGCTCCGCGGCATGTGGGATCCTCCCAGACCGGGGCACGAACCCGTATCCCCTGCATCGGCAGGCGGACTCTCAACCACTGCGCCACCAGGGAGGCCCTGTGATAGTGTTTTGAGTGCCATGAGTGTTGCTATATAATAACATTTTCTTTCATTTCTTTTATTACCAGTATATGTCAAAACAAGAAAAGAAGACAAAAGTAGACTTTACTATTGCACTTTATTTTTTTAAGATTTTTTTTTTTGATGTGGACCATTTTTTAAAGTCTTTATTGAATTTGTTACAACATTGCTTCCATTTTATGTTTTGGTTTTTTTGGCCATGAGGCATGTGGGTTCTTACCTCCCTGACCAGGGATCGAACCCGCACCGCCTGCATTGGAAGGTGAAGTCTTAACCACTGGACTGCCAGGGAAGTCCTGACTATTGCACTTTTAAGGTACAGTAGTATGTCGATTATTCTGTTGTCACATTTAGATGGCAAAGCACTGTGTTCATCATGCAACGGCACTGCAGCTGTGCTAAAAGAATACAATATGCCAACATCACCACATTCAGCATGTGTCACAATATTCCCAACTCACAGGAGAGCAACAGTCAAGAATTTAGAAGACTTTGGACTTCTCTGGTGGCGCAGTGGTTGAGAGTCCACCTGTCGATTCAGTGGACACGGGTTCGTTCCCTGGTCTGGGAAGATCCCACATGCCACGGAGCGGCTGGGCCCGTGAGCCATGGCCGCTGAGCCTGCGCGTCCGGAGCCTGTGCTCCGCAACGGGAGAGGCCACAACAGTGAGAGGCCCATGTACCGCAAAAAAAAAAAAAAAAAAAAAAGAATTTAGAAAACTTAGAACAGAATATCTCATCATAGTGTAATTCTTCACAAAAATAAAAAATCAAAATCAGTAAGAATAAAAGATGAAAATGTGTAAGTTTCCAAATGGCTCATTTGTTAGCAAAACAAATGTTTTCTTTGAGTTAATGATATCTTGTTTAATTGTAATTGCTGAAAAAATGTGTCCAGAGAAAATCAACTTGTTTAAGACTGTTATCCTTTTGGTAAGACCAGTTGCTCAACAATTTAATGACATTTGGGAGCCGCATCAATAATCAATTAAAAAACAAAGCAAATAATTGGAGTGGTTTCCTTTGGCTTTTGGTGAGTAGATAGATTTTACTGATACTCTTCAGTTGTTTATTTGAGGAGACCATGCTGAGTTTGAAGCGATCAAAGAATTAGTCTCCATGAATGGTCTGTGTGGAAGTATTTCAAAGAGGTTGAGAAAACACCAGCGCAGAAAAACTGAAGTGTAATCTGCTAAGATGCGTTCACAACTAATCATGGTAAGAAATATGTGCGGAGCGGGAAAAGCTTTAGTTGGACCGATTTACAAAGCTTGTGAAAACGTAAGATGTTTAAAGCCTGGGATTATTCATTGTGGAAAATACATGGACCTACCTGGTGTTACAGAACCAGTGGTGTTAATAATGAACTTCTTTTTCTATCATAAACTTAACCTGCATCAGTTTTGGAAATTTGGGGTCAGGACCAGAAGCTGAATACCCTGACTTATCCTAACACACAGCAGATTGATGACTCAGCAGTGGTAAAGTTTTATTGTGAATTTTGAGCTCAGGGCTGGGATTAAAAATTTTCTGAAGAAGAACTGTTCTCAATCACTGCCACTGAACACTTAATGGCTTTGGACATTATCTTTTGCTACTGACTTGATAATGTTTCTTAATGAATGGGAGCTAAAATTACAAGGCAAAAACTGCACTTATAGGCAAAGTTATACTGTGGTAAAGTCATTTCAATAACTCTAACATCGTTTGAATCATAAATCATGTTAAGGCAGGTTGCATACTTCCCACTCTGTCAAATGTTAAAACAAGAAGCTTTATCGCTATTCCACGTACATTTATAGTGGATATATTTTTTGAGCGTGAAATACAGTTCCAGCAGTATTTTTTGGACTTGGAGGTAAGCGCAAAGGAAATTTTCATATTTCAAAATCCATCTAATGAGGTAATTGAGGAGCTTCCATCTCACCTTCAATTACAAGTGATTCATCTGTAATGTAATGACACGCTGAAAGGCAGATATCAAGTGAAAAATCTAATAGAATTCTACCAACGCCTGCCAAGGCATGAATATGGTAAATTAAAATGATATGGTTGTGGACAACATGAGTCTTTGGCAATACCTATCCCTGCAAAATGACATTTATAAAGATGAAGTACAGAAAATCTCATTTCAGATCAGCATTAACAAATAAACATTTAGAATCAATTTTGACAGCAGAGAACACTAATTAAGCAAAATGTTGTCCTCTCTCAATATTTCATACTTTTCCTTGGTAGATCTGGATAACAAAAATTCATACTCAATTATTATTACACTTTGAATTTAATCCCTAAAATTTTTACGTCAATTTGTTTTTGCTCTTGTCATATAAATACATATGTATTATCAATGATTTTTACCTCTTGGCTGGCAAAGACTAAAATATTTACTAGCTGGTCCTTTACAGAAAAAGTTTGCTGAACCCTGGTCTCCAGCCTTGTACGGGCTGCCCCTGCCTGCCTGTCTGGATTTGTCTTGTCCCATCTTTCCTCTCTACTCCCCCTCCTCCGCATTTCTTTGGGTTGTTCTTCTAACATGCCTCTTATAACACAGGGCCTTTGCACATGCTACTCCTCTCACTGGAACTTTCTTCCCTCTCCCTCTCTGTGTGCACTGGACCACCCAACTTTTGCCTGGTGAATTCTTCAGAACCCAGCCCAGAGGCTACTTCCCCTGAGAAACCTTTCTGACGCAGTTATCTGCTGCACAGCACCCTATAACATGGGGTAGTTCTCTCTTTATGTCTGTCTTCCCCCTAGAATGTAAGCCCCATGATGGCAAGGCCAGTGCCTTGTTAAAATCCAAGGGTTTCCAGAAGCTAGCTGTGTGTGGCTCATGACAGTCTTAATACACATCTGGTGAATGAGTGAAAGAAGAAGGCTGAACAAGTACACTCTTCTTGGTGAACTGCAATTCAAATGGTCCTGCTAATCAGTCCCCTCAATGCTTCCCCATGCTATGAAAAGCTCCTTGTTTCATTGTGGCACCATATCCCAGTCTGTAAATTACCATGTCATATGAGCCACCCCCTACCCCTGACTGCTGAACAACGTTTGGCATCTAAGGTGTTTTACATTTTCCTCTACTGGGACTAACACTGGTGTGAACCATACTTCTGCATGCATTTCAGGATATCTTTGGGCTGTATTTGATTCATATGGTCAAACTATGAAAGTCTCTTGAAAACAATGGATACTCTCACTTAAAAAAAAAGAAAAAGAGGGCTTCCGTGGTGGCGCAGTGGTTGAGAGTCCGCCTGCCGATGCAGGGGACGCGGGTTTGCGCCCCGGTCCGGGAAGATCCCACATGCTGCGGAGCGGCTGGGCCCGTGAGCCATGGCTGCTGAGCCTGCGCGTCTGGAGCCTGTGCTCCGCAACGGGAGAGGCCACAACAGTGAGAGGCCTGCGTACCGCAAAAAAAAAAAAAAAAAAAAGAAAGAAAAAAGAAAAGGAAAGAGAAGAAACTTTCCAATTTTGCAGAAAAAAAACCAAACAGAAAAAATAGTTCTACTCTTTTAAAAATTTGCATGTTTTTGATTATGAGTGAGGTTAAGTTGGCAGATCGATTTCTACCACCCTACTTGGTCTTGGTTTTAGGGAACCCTGTTAGTTTTGGAGCTAGTCTGACATTACCAACTAGATTTGATGCTAGACCAACTGGTTGTCTAGCCAGGAACTTTTTCCCTAAGCTGAAGTATAGGTCTGGTGGCCCTAAGGATGCTGACATAGTAGGAATGTCTTTTGTCTCATCAAAGCTTATTTTTTACCCAAACTCTTCCTGCCCTGGCAGCAGAGATCAGATTGCCTCAGGCTTGTATCATGTCTTTAATAACCTCTTTAAACCTCAGTTTCCTGGTGCATCTGTAAAATGGGGATAATATGTCTCCCCTTATAGGTTTGCTGCAAATGAAAGAAAGCATACAAAGTGCTCAGCATAGCAGTTGGCCTAATGTAGTACTCTGTAAGTATTAGTGATCATTGTCATAAAGGTGTTTTTTACGTGTGGATTACCATCATAGCCTGTTCTCCTGGAGATGAGGAACAGTCTGAGTAATTACAAAATCGCTGATACTAGCTCTGCAATGTTCTTGCTATTGCATTAACTAGGACTCAGTTTGACTTAGGTAAAGGCTGAACTAAAACTTATTTCTATTACAGAATAAAAAATATATACTAAGAAAATGAATAGCATAAACATGATTGTCATGGAAACAGTGCCTATTTCAGAGAAAAATGGTATGTTTTCCAGTATTTTTGAAGCACCTGCTCCCATACAATGAAACACTAATTGGAAATCATTTTTATTTCTTCATTAAAGCAAGCCCTCTAAAAATCTCTTTCCAATAAATATTTTGTTAGTAGAGTTTGAGCTTTTACATATAATTAAAATGAATGACCTCTGTTCCATTAAGAACAGTTTATAGGGCTTCCCCGGTGGCAAAGTGGCTAAGAATCTGCCTGCCAATGCAGGGAACACGGGTTCGAGCCCTGGCCTCGGTGAAGCCCGTGCACCACAACTACTGAGCCCGCGTGCTACAGCTACTGGGCCCACGTGCCACAGCTACTGATGCCTGCATGCCTAGAGTCCATGCTCCACAACAAGAGAAGCCACTGCAATGAGAAGCCCGCGCACCACAACGAAGAGTAGCCCCTGCTCGCCGCAACTAGAGAAAAGCCTGCACGCAGCAACAAAGGCCCAACACGGCCAAAAATAAATAAATAAAATAAATAAATTTATTAAAAAAAAAGAATAGTTTATAGTTCATACTTTTCACTCATTTCTCTGCTTTTTGCAGTCAATATGACCAAGGTAGGTTGACTCATGTAATTTAGCAAAGCCAACACATCTTTGATGGAAATGTGCTTATTTGCATTTTTCTGGAGTATGCTGGGGATGAAACTGCCCATAAAACACAGTATTTGTTTTTGTTCTTTTTGGACTATAGTCCTAATCACACTTATATATATGAATATATGTATAAACAACTAACTTCTATGGGTTCGTACAGAATAAAATGTATGCATATATAAAAGGTAGTTTCACTCTACTTGTCTGTAATATGATTTTCATACTTGGTGGATAATTGGATTTTCACAAATGAATTGTGGGTTAGGAAGGCAGCTTATGGTAGATAAACAAGGACTGATACTATGCTTGCTGTGTGCGTGCACACACACAGGTATTTATCACGTGACCTTAACTCCACCGGTTGCAAACGAACTAAAAGATTAAAAGATAGGAACTGAGTCCATCTCCCCGCAACTTTCATTAATTTTTAATTTCAAAGCAATTCTTCCATTTACAGCTCTTCCCTTAGAATGAGGAATGACCGTTGGGCCCCAAGGCCAGGTACCTCAGAAACACAGGCCCCCAGCTCCCTGTGGACCCTGCCCATCCACCAGGTACACGAAGCAGCACAGAGACCTGAGGGCACCTCTCCCATCCGGCCTAAATGAACCTCCCTTCACTGTGCCTGGCTCTGAAGGCCATTCCGGAACCTCCTCCTGGACAGAAGGCCAGACAACAGCTCTGAGAAGGGGCATCTTTCTGGGGGTGGGGGGATCGTCCAGATGGGGCCTGAGGACCCTTTCACGTCCTGAGCACGTTCATGAGTTGAGGATGCACAGGATATCGCTGGCAAAGGAGCTCAGAACGCCAACCTGTTCTCTCCAATCTCACAACCGGGCCAAGCCCCCCTTTCTGTCTGGCTGCCCCTCACACACAAGTGGAATAGAAACTTGGTATCCCTAAGTCAAGCCAGTACAGCTGAAGCATCTGTCTAGAGGTCCATCCCTGGGTCCAGGGGGCGTCCCACATGCCTTACTCCCAGGTGGGGTAGGGCCCACATGGAGAAAATCCATGCGGTGCAGTGGGGGCCAGCCAGGTCCAGGCTTAGCCCCTGCTCAGGCTGCAGTCCCGTCCTTCCATTGCTAGCAAGCCTGCTTCCTTCGTCACCTTGACCAATCCTGCAACCTTACAGCAAGCCTCAGGCCTATGAAAATGTTGTAACATTAACAGCTAATACTTACTGCGCCCCTGCTGCCTGCCCAGTGACACGCAAACAGCTTTATCATCCTATTTCATTTATGCTCCGCAAGAACCCAACGGGGTAAGGACCACCAGGATCCCCATTTTATGCGTGAAGAAACTGAGACCCCTGAGAAGTTAAATAACTTGCCCGAGATGGCAAGGCTAGTAACAGCACGTCCAGCGATCTGACTTAAGGGTCTGGGGCTTAACCTCTATCCTCTGCAGCCTCTGTGGGCTTTGATTTCAGTACCCTCCCAAGAATCTGATGAGAAAGCTGGAGGAATGGGATGGAAAGCATATAAATTGCCCAATACATAGGGGCTATTTCAATAACAAAAATCATTATTTTTATACACATACAGGCAGGCAAGAATGAACCTTGACACTGGGTCTTGTTTTTACCAGGTTTGTTCCTGCTGGTGAGACCACGTTCCTGCCCTGCATGTGGTTCTGGTAATTCAGTTTTACCCTGAATGACTAGAGTTTTCCTTTAGTTTCGCTTGGGGAAAACATTTCATCGCCAAGCGGGTTTGGAAAATGGAGGGTTTCGTTGTGTTTTTCTCTCATTAGCTCCCAGCAGAAAAGTAAAGAAAAGTGAGAGTGATGATGTGAGGGGTGAATCAAAGCAGGGCTATTTGGAGAAGAGATGAGGACTGGCCAGGATCTGCATGCCGTAGAGGAGACCAGCCTCGGTCCCTCAGAAGCAAGACGGGTCTAAGTCATGGTGGGAGCAGGACATTACACACTTTTCCAAAGTGTGTTCCATGGACCACTGGTAATTCAAGGAAATTAAAAGGTATAACTTTGAAAAGAAGGCTCTGTGGTTGGTTTAACTTAGGTCAGTGATTCCTAAAATATGATCCCAGACCAGGGCATCAGCATCACCTGGGAAACTGTTGAAAGTGTACATTTCAGGCCCCTCCCCAGGCTGGCTGTGTTTTAGCAAGTCCTGGCCCAAGTTTGAGAACGAATGATTTAGGGAAATGCTGGTTTGAATAAAACCACACAGGTTTCCCTCCTGTACACTTTATTCCAACCTAAAACACACACATGCTTACCGCGACTCTTCAAGAAGGAAATAAAATATACAATTTTTCCAAGTGTCTTTGCCTGAGGGAGCCTATTTTCATGGAGTATCCCTAGGGGATGCTGCTCTGTGGACCGCGTAGCACGTCAGGCACACAAAGCGTCATTTCTCAGGGCTGCTAGGAGCTAGAGATTGCTCAGTTCTGGCTCCTGGGGATTCATAAGGAGTGCTCGACAGACCCTTGAGATTAATTTTGGGCTCAGGCTCTCTGAGCTGTCATGGAACACCAAGATTTAAAAAAAAAAAAAAAAAAGTGCTGACAGGCAATTATGAAACCAATTCCCTTCAACACAGGCGTAATCCCCCAAAAGCTGGGGAAACAGCCAGCCCATCTTGGCAGGGCAGTAATCTTTATCTCCACAAGGTGGCGCTCCCGGCTATAATTATATTGTTAGGTTCTGGATGAAAACTGCAGTAATGACATTGACAAACAGAATTGAAACTCAGATTACAGTTTACACAGATGGCTTTCTATATAATCATGCTTTAAGTCTGACCACATTTTGGTCAATTAATTTTTTTGTTTGTTCCTCTCAGTCACTGAAACATAATATATAGCAGGAGCAGGGAAGAACATAATTTCAGGACACAGTGTAAAGCACACATTCTAAAGTACGTGTGTTGTCTCTCAGCTCTCTTTACCCCTTTCAGTACAAGAAAAAAATTTTAATGATTAATTTATAAGCAATCGATATGGTCATTTAGTTAATTAGATTTGAAGGGGCTGATTGGCTTAGATAGATAAAAGAGGGAGTGAGATTTTTTTGTTTGTTTTTTCCCCAAAGACACAAATTTAACACTGGAAGCTAAAAGAAGGGATCAGGAACCTCTGAGATTTTCCCCAGACGTCATAATTGATGTTCCTTCCCTTCCTTGGTGGAAGCAGCTTGATTGAGCTGTTTCCTTGTGTTCCGACTTTGATAGGGTTTAGCAAATAAAAATACCAGGCACCCAGTCAGATGTGAATTTCAGATAAACAACACATACTGTTTTTTTAGAATAAGTATGTCCCATGCGATGTTTCAGACATGATTACAGTTAAAAAAAAATCTTGTTTGTGTGAAATTCAGATTTAACGGGGCATCCTATATTTTGTCTTGCAACCTCACCTTAGAGGTCCTCCAGTCCTTCCAGTCCTCTTCTTTTTCCTCCCTTACTCACTTTCCTGAGACTGGGAGGCAGAGGTCACAGCTGAGGCAGGACTGGGGCCACAGGCCACACCCCATTAAGTTTTACATTTGCCTGCGGGTCAGGCTCCTTCCCCACATCCTGGCAACTTCTAGGCTGGAAAGGGCAGTGCTTTCTGCCCCCGCTTATGCATTAGAGTCACCTGGGGAATTTCAAATTCCCCCGAGATTCCCCTTCAGTGAATCTGGGTAGGGCCTGGGCACATGCATTTTAAACCTTCCCAAGTGATTCTTATATACACCCACGCTGAGCAACAGTATGCAAATCAGAGCGTCGCAAGCTGTACTGTGCTCAGGAAGCATCTGGGGCCTTGTTCAGCTGCAGGTCCTGCTCAGAAGCTCTGGGCCCCCAGAAACTGCGTTGTCAACAAGCTCCCAGGCAATGTGGGTGCTCTGGGGGGAATCGATCCCACCCTGAGCAGCAAGACTTTAGAGCCTGAAAAGCTGACTTGGAGAGCCCGTGTTTCTCTTAATTCTCCAGAAACCCTCCTCATGAATCACCCCTTCTTCCAGCCCTGTTTGTATTTCAATTCTTCTGAAACAGACTGACATCACTGTCCCTAAGCTCACATAGGTGAATTGCATGTTGGCTAATTAACTGCAAGGTGTCTGAGCCACACACTCCCTTAGAGGCTGCTGGCTACTTTCAGCTTCCTAGTTAGGCATCCTCCTAATTGCTCCAATGGTTCACGGGTTCACATCTCCAAGAAGAATTCACCAGAAGGGAAGGAAGCAAGACTCTCTGCTCCATGCACCTGTACACGCTTCAACCTTCTATTTATGTCCTAAATTTTCTTGCTGACACTTTGTAAAATGGTTTGAGGAAGTGGGAAAGCACACCCATTACTTTTAGCACCACCGCCTCACAGGGAGAGAGGAAGGAAGAGAAAACAAAACCAAGCCCCCAACCCATCGGTAACCTTACCGGCGACTTCTTAATGTCAGAGACGGCATAATTCCCTTGGGAGATCCATCTGGCAGAATCAGTTAGAGACAGGCCGGTTCCGTAAAGGTTGATGCTAAAACGACCCTGGAATAAATGGCCAACGAAAAAGATTTTTAGTCCACGTGACGTCCCAAGCAAAGGCCACACAATAAAAGGGAACTTGGAGAAAGATGTTAATTAATTATGATAGCTACTAATGACTGAGGGTTCTTTTGGGCGGGGGGAGAGTGGAGTTGTGAACCAGGCACTTTATATGCATCATCTCATCCATCCTCGCAAGAGCTCTCAGAAGGGGATTTTCTTTACAGAGGGGGACAGCGAGGCCCGGCGCAGGTGATTAAGTTCTCCACGAGACACTGAGAACCCAACTCACATTTTCCTGACTTCAAAGTCCTCGCTCTCAACTACCGTTATTCTGCGTCCCTAACTCAGCAATCCTGATGTTGCTTACAATTATCAGATTCCTTCAGGAACAAAATGCCACAGTGTAATTTTTCTAACAAGATCTCGCTGCCAAAGCTTCCTTGGGTTTCAGCTCCCCGCGGCGCTGAGCACGCCGCGTCCTAAGCACAGCGGGGCGGGACTTCAAAGCAGAGGCGCGTTCTCTGGAGCTGCCAGTAGAGGGCGCGCGCGTCCTGCTCTGGACCGCCGGGGACCCGCCACCGCTACCAGGCCCAGGGAACCTAGACCTCCCAGCCCCGCTCTGGGATTCCTTTCCAAACATGGCCTCGGGTGTTTCCATTTTTATTTCCAATGAGACGCTGCAGCAGAGAATCTCTCTTGCTTTCTCCATTTGTCTCTGTGTCTTTCTCTCGCAGAAATGACTCCACAAAGGCATCTAAAATAGATTCTTGAGGTTTCCTACTCCACCATGAACAGTTTCGGAGTTAAAAATGTTTTCTCCGCAGACGTGGGTGAAGGCTTCCTCTCTGAGCCTTACCACCCGGTTGTCAAAACGGTCTTTAATAAATCAAGGAGAGCAGCAAGGTGGAGACTCACATCCAATCAGACCTCAGCGTAAATTCAGCTTTTTCACCTGAACATATTATTACCCTGTAAGAACCTCAGTTTGTCCATCTGTAAAATGGAAGGTAATACGAGTGCCTCCTTCAGAGTAGTGTAGTGAGGGACTAAATGAAATTAGCCGTGGAGTGAACGCCTGGTACCTAGTAGATACTCAAAAATATTGATACCAGTCCTGCATTTTCTAATTGTTTTGTAAGTGCTAGTTTTCTCTCTCTAATATAACAGTAAGCTTATTGAGGGGAGGGACTTGGTATTGCTTTATTTATATCAGTTATGGTTTGTAACATGTGACTAGGCACTTGATATTTAGAGTCTTAACTAAATATTACATCCTAGCTCTTCCACGAAGACTTCCAGGATTAGGTGCAACTTGGAGGTTTCCTCTCCATGTCGGTTCCATAAATACTTGCTAAGCAGAGTTTATGAACTCTTTAGGAGCCTTAAATTCCACATCTGGACCCTGGGGACAAACAGGATTCCTATTCACAGAGGTGATGGGAGGATTTAGTTTGGTCTAAATCAGTGGATCTTTTTTTTTTTTTTTTTTTGCAGTACGCAGGCCTCTTACTGTTGTGGCCTCTCCCGTTGCGGAGCACAGGCTCTGGACGCGCAGGCTCAGCGGCCATGGCTCACGGGCCCAGCTGCTCCGTGGCATGCGGGATCCTCCCGGACCGGGGCACGAACCCACGTCCCCTGCATCGGCAGGGGGACCCTCAACCACTGCGCCACCAGGGAAGCCCAAAATCAGTGGATCTTATCAGAGGGCAACTTTGCTCCCAGGAGAAATTTGGCAGTCTCTGGAAACATTTTTGGTTGTTACGTCACAGCTAGTGTGTGTGTGTGTGTGTGTGTGTGTGCGCGCGCGCGCACGCGGCACTAGCAGCTGGTGCAGACAGGCCCAGAGATATTGCTAAATATCCTACAGTGCACAGCATGATCTCCCACAACAGAGAATTATCCAGCCCAAAACATCAATCGTGCTGTGGTCTGGGGGATGAAATTATCCTAGAATCCTGACTCTTCTACCTTTAGTGCGACCTCAGGCAAGTGGCTTACCTCTCCTGAGCCCATCTGTAAAATGGGTTAATAAGACATAATCTGTGTGGGCCTCCCTGGTGGCGCAGTGGTTGAGAGTCCGCCTGCCGATGCAGGGGATACGGGTTCGTGCCCCGGTCTGGGAGGATCCCATATGCCGCGGAGCGGCTGGGCCCGTGAGCCATGGCCGCTGGGCCTGCGCATCCGGAGCCTGTGCTCCGCAACGGGAGAGGCCACAACAGTGAGAGGCCCGCATACCGCAAAAAAAAAAAAAAAAAAAAAAAAAAGACATAATCTGTGAATAAGAGTAGAAGGTATAACATACCTAGCTTATTACCTGGCAGAGAGTAGGTGAAATTTAAAAAATATTTTTGGAACTCGTTTTACAACAGTACTACACAGATGTTAGTGGTTGTTATGCTGAGTGGCTTCAGTACGCAGGTATCCATGACCGTGGCTACACCGGAGGCTCAGCCTCCTTGCCCAGCCTCCTCAGACACGGGCTTCTACATGCTGTGTTAGCCCACCTGGCCATGTTCTTATCTTACTATCATTCCTGCCCTGAGGAGGGCGTCCACACCAGTCACAAATGCCCAGACCTCGTTGTTGCCAAGGACGCCCTCATCTCTCCTTCCCTATCCTGTTTCCCAACAAGACTGCCTGTTCCGCCTGCATCGCAGAAGGCAGACTTGATCTGCTTTGACGTCAAAGTCCTTAGAAGGTCCAGGCTTCTAGCCTGAGGATGCCCCTGGCTGATCTGGGTGTCCAGCGTCTGAGCACGTAGCCGAGCAGACTACTTGCTAGCTAGATCTGCCCTTTCAGAGCGAGTGATAAGCAAGAGTTTTTGTCCTTATTCTCTTCCTGGCCTTTTCAGGTTCAGGGATTTGCATTTTCAGCCAGCGTCCTAGTTGATAATTAGCACTCTAAAAGTTGAGTATCACCAGAGGAGTCAAGACCTACCGTCCTTTCTAGCTCCAGTCTGGGATATCTCTACCCCTAAAGGCCTTATCTTCAGGGTCTAAAGGGCATGAGAGTTTTAGCTACTATCTCTGTTGCTGATTTAAAAGAGTAAAGGTAATTAAGACATGCATACACTAGATGATCCAGAAAAGTTAGCCAAAGATGTATAATACCTCTGACAAATGGAGGTTTTGTTCTCTGTTGGACAAGGGTGAATGCTGCAAAAGTCTTGTCTGGAAACAGGATCAGCCAGGCGTGTCTACCATCATGGATTTGAACTCAGACACACTTGGGATCAAATCCGGCCTCTACTGAGCACTAGTGTGGGTTTGGGTAAGTTACCCAATCTCTCCACACCTCAGTTTCCTCATCTGTCAAAAGGGGGCAACCTCATAGGATGCTGTGGATGATTAAATGCTACGCTGATTTACCAATGCTGAGCACAGTGTCTCAAGTGTAGTAAACACTCAATAAACGCTATTAACACTGGCATCAGCAATGACAATGCTGCATCCACTGTGATCAGGATAACGAAATACATTCTGGCTGCATCTTGAGTTGACAGCTCTTGGGGACCTCCCCAGAGCAACAGCAATGGATGTGGAGGAAGAAGAAGCAGATTGTCAAACTGAGCATCCCTCTGCTTTCATTTCTCTGCAGTCATAGACCAAAGGACAAGCAGGGCTCCAAAATAGCTTGCACAGTCATGCTTTCTACAGACTTTTCCCTGGAAAAGTGATATGAAAAACTCCCATCTTTCATCAATATAGTTGGTACTCAATACACTTCTGAGGAAGTGAATTCTAGAAGTATCCGATATGGTATGAAGAATGGGCTGGAAAATATACAACTTAACCTCTCACTGGCTTTGGTTTTCTCACTTAACAACTGCTTTAGTGTCAGGATTTAGCAAATCAGTCGGTTCATTTGTCTCTGAGTTATTAAAATAACTGAATGCAAATTACCTCTCATTTACTTAAGTTTCCCCAAAGATGCACATATCGAAACAAGAAAATCCTGAGGCATTTGAAAAAGGCAGGACTGGCCAATCTATAAGCTGTTAAATGCAACCCATACGAATGGGGTGTTTGAAGTCTCCAGTGCTCTAAAGAAACCGCACTTCAAAAGTTTTCAATTCCTGGGTAATGGAGAAAAGGCCCCTTTTAACATTCTGTCCTTTGTTTATTTTCTTTCTCCCCTGAGTGCTTCCTTTTCACTTCTCTAAAATGTTTAGCAATACTTTCTAAAGCTTGGGGCTGAGAAAACACGTTGTTAAAAGAAAATTCAGATGTGTTTGTCTTTGGATGGTCTCTGTGGCTATGTGTAAATGCACCCTGGGGAGACAGTGCCTGGGATTCTGAGCATCACCCAGTCCCAATTCCTAGAATCCGTGAAGGCCCACAGCGACGCGGAAAACTCTTGTCACAGTCTGACAACAGCTTTGTAAAGACCTCATGCAAATCAATGGAAAGACTGGGGCCACGTTCTCCTGTCGAGAATCACCTAATTCATTATGTCTGTCCTACCTTCTCCTTGCAGAAGCTTCTGGCAAAGACTGATGCCTGCTTTGCAAAATGAGCCCAGGAGGATTATCACAGCCTGTTCCCAAAGGCAAGTCAAAACCTGCCACACCTCTAAAGAGGCAAAAACGTGTGCAACTGTAGAACGGGTAAGATTGCCGTGCAGCTGCTCTGGGGGAAAGCGAATTTAGGAGATAACTCTGCACTTCTTGGTCTGAACATCGCGCATTTACACATCTGAAACAGGAGTGACAGTTTTTCTGTCTCATGCAATATTCAGAATCTTTGATGGCTGACAGTCGGGGTGTTGGAACCCACTTGCACTGGCTTTTGAGAGACAACTGTGTACATCTCTCCCCAAACCCTCCATTTCGTGACATGATACTGATGACTTGTAACCAGTCAGGCAGAAAATTTACACCACAGAAATGGGCAAATGCTGAAAAGCATTGCTTTCCCCCCCCCTTCCCTTGGAGAGCCAGTTTTTAAACATTTACCCACATGTCACTGCATAATATTCATTGTTTTAACATCGTCCCGTGTTTAACCAAACCCTTGCCATGTGATATCTAGTTGGTTTCTAAACGTTTACCATGATCACAGATGCATTTTGCTGAATGCAGAAGTTTGGCCCCTGGCTGGGATCATTTCCTTAGGAAACACCCTGAGTAGCGGACTGACTGGGTTGGGGGCTGTGAGCATCTGTGAGGCCCTTGATACAGGTGGCCAAAGTGCCTTCCAGAGCCGCTGTTCTAATTACATTTGCAGAACCAGATGCAGTCACGGGGGTGGGGGGATGTGAATCCCTGGGTGGGGGGTGGAGAGCTCCCGACTCGTACCTGAGGGCACTTGGCGGCGCTGTAGCAGTCCCCGGCGGTGGCAAAAGGGACGGGATGTCCTTCGCGTGTCCTGGCAAACTGTAAGTCAGTGGCTGTGGGGTTTTGGAGAAAGGGTTACAGGGAGCAGAGAGGTGAGAGTATAAGAAAGAGAAAGGGAAGGGAAAGGATATTAACAAGGAGACAAAAGGGAAGAGGAGTTAGAGAAATCATATGAGGAAATGGGAGAGGAAAAAAGAAAACAATCCAAAGTATGATTAGTGAGCAAACGGATCCAGATGTACACTTGCTTTCCCCTCACTGTATTTGTGGGTCCGAGAGCTTCCTTCTCTGGGTTTTACCAGCACTTTCTTTTTTTTTTTTTTTTGCGGTACGCGGGGCTCTCACTGTTGTGGCCTCTCCCGTGCGGAGCACAGGCTCCGGACGCGCAGGCTCAGCGGCCATGGCTCACGGGCCCAGCCGCTCTGCGGCATGTGGGATCTTCCCAGACTGGGGCATGAACCCATGTCCCCCTCATCGACAGGCGGACTCTCAACCACTGCGCCACCAGGGAAGCCCCATACCAGCACTTTCTGTCTCCTCACAGTATGGAAGCCAAAAGCGGGGCTTAGGATGACTTTGGAATTGATTCCTATCTAAATAAATATATGAATCACCTCGCTTAAATGTAGTAACTGGATGACTGTGAATCTCCTGTAGAAGCAGCCTCTGAGGCTGCAGGACTGCAGGACAGGGCGGGGAATAAGCCAGCAAAGCATTTCCAGCTACTTAGCAGTTAGTCCCCAAGGCTCATCTGTCCTCCCGTGGCCCAGGCACTATTATCACCAAAATGGAGAGCAATTAGAACTTACATCTTGAAAGTATTAATGGCAGTTTCTTAAGTTTGGGGCTAACTTTTTAAAAAAGTTTTTTTAAAAAAGCCAGTAAAAACAGTGCTCACGTTTTTAACCCTCTTGTAGCTCCCGAGAACAGCTCTGAGAATGGGGAAGGCGTATCAGGAGGTGGCAGATTGAGAATCCTACAAAATCTGGTGGGAACTAGAGACCAGAGGCAGCTTTTTAAACTTTTCTGCTTTGTCTTTCAGGAATAGCAAGAGAAGGCCTTAATCTTTCTGCAGGTTCATGGGAGAGAAATCTGAGTCCCCCAACCTCCAAGGGCAGGAGCCCTGCCCACTTCAGCACGCAGAAGCCCTGGGTCTTAGCCAGGGTGTTATCTAAGTGGGAAACTGCAGATTCTGCCCTTAGCCCTCATCAGTCTGGCTGAAGGCAATTAAAAATATCTTGGTACAAATCAGATTTAATCTACCTGCAGAGGAGAGCAAGGAAAGGTTATGGGAACATGTTAATGAAGAAAAATTAATTATTCATTATTTCTGTTTCTCCTCTATTCGAGGGACCGTGTTTGGATATTTGAGCTGTCTTTAACCACTCCTATGATTAATGTCCTTTAAAAAAATGCAGTGTTGGCTGGAGTATGAAATCAGTCCACGCTCAGGCTAGTTTAAAAAATGGTAATTCTGTCCTCCATTTTTCTTCTGTAAATCAACAATCAGAGAAAATTAGTTTTACGCCCGTGTGCATGTTTGTGTGTGTGTGCATATGTACACTGCTGGTGGAAGCCCAGGGTGGGGTGAATGTTGCTACATGAATATCACAGCTTTGGAGTTTGCATCTGCTACCTTAAAACTTCTTCTCCCTTCGAAAGCTCTGCTACCAGGACTTCCCTGGTGGTCCAGTGGTAAAGAATCTGCCTTACAATGCAGGGGATGCAGGTTCGACCCCTGGTCAGGGAACTAAGATCCCACATGCCGCGGGGCAATTAAGCCCGCACACCCCAACTACTGAGCTCACATGCCTCAACTAGAGCCCATGTGCTGCAAACTACAGAGCCCACATGCCCTGGAGCCTGTACGCCACAACTAGAGAGGAGAAAAACTGCACGCCACAACTAGAAAGAAGCCCGTGTGCCACAACTAGAAAGAAGCCTGTGCGCCACAATGAAGAGCATGCATGCCACTACTAAGACCAGACGCAGCCAAAAAATAAAAAATAAAAATAAATAAATCTTAAAAAAAAATTTTGCTACCATGCTTGCTTTGCCCACCTGGCTCACTCCCATTTGGCCTTAAGGTCTCAATTTCAACGTCATATTTTGGGGGATGCTGCCCTGACTCCCCCACTGCAATGGTGCCCTTTCATGTGCCTCCGACTCCTCCATTCATTTGTCACAAATCTGATGGAGCACCGCCCCTGTGCTCAGCACTTCCCAGGCACTGCAGGGACAGTAGTGATTAAAAGGTGCAAAATCCCACCCTCTGGCAGCTTAGATTGGGATTGTCATCACTGGACCCTAAGTTCCTCTTCACACCCTCCGGGCCTCGGGCCAGCCCCTGTGCAGGATGTTTTTGCTGTCTGAATGGAGAGACTCATGGACACATCCCCCAGGACATCCCATGGAACTTACTGATGATCTGCATGGTGGTCAGGTCTATTCTGATCTTCTGGAAGCTGGAAAACCCAGCCGCTGTGTAGTCTTTCCGACACTGACAGTCATCACGTCGGCTCCCGTTGTAGGGACATTCGGTTGGGTTGTGCAACCTACATTACAGAGAGAACATCCCGGTAAGGATGGGGAGGTCCCTCCAGGGATCTCCAGGCATCCGGGCTCTTCTGAGCCTGAGCTCTCCTACCTGTGTCCGTAAACCTCAGAAAAATTCTCAGAGTCACCGTGGACCAGTGTCATGTACTCCTTGGGGCGGTCAGAGTGCATCCCTGCACAGAAGACCTGAAAGACAGACCAGAAATAACCTGCAAGGGGCGGCTCAGAAATGGGACCATGAGGGCCAGGGCCGCTGGCTCTGAAACCAGGCTAGAAATAACGACTGAGCTCCGACGTGTACCTTCAGGAGCTTTCCCGTGACGATCAGGAAATATTCCCCATCTTCACCGGCACCTTTCAGCCTTTTCACTTCCTTGCAGTTCTGGGGCAACTCGCCTGGAAAACACAAACCACAAAAACGGGCTGTGATTCTCCAGGATGTGCAGTGGCCGCCAATGGAAGGAGTTACATTATGCATGCTCATGTTTGTCTGCAAGGGGGCCAATTTCTTAAAAATAAATTCTAGATTTCTGAAGAAGGCAGGCAAGCACACGAACAATGAAACGTGTTCTTCAAGCTCCAGAAGGATGGCTTCAGTTGGCCAACTTACAGTTATAGATATTGTGGCAGGTTTTTCTTTCTTCCGGCTTCAACTCATCAGGGCATAAGTGGCTGGGCTGGTCCTCATTGGTGAGACACTGCACAGATCTGTGCATCACTCCAACGCCACAGGATACGGAGCACTATAAGGCAGAGCAGGATCAGAGTTGTGGCTGCGGAACCTGGAGATATGGGCTTCTCGTGGTGTGGAACTCAGAGCCTGGAGGCTTGCACAGGAAACCCGTGTTGCTGAAAACAAATATCTGACACATGTAGGGCACTTCCTATGGGCCAGTCTCTGTGCTAAGATTATTTTTTTAATCAATTTATTTATTTTACTTATTTATTTTTGGCTGTGTTGGGTCTCTGTTGCTGTGCAGGGGCTTTCCCTAGTTATGGCGAGCGGGGGCTACTCTTCGTTGCGGTGCGTGGACTTCTCATTGCGGTGGCTTCTCTTGTTGCGGAGCACGGGCTCTAGGTGCACAGACTTCAGTAGGTGTGGCTCGTGGGCTCAGTAGTTGCGGCTCACGGGCTCAGGAGCTGTGGCTCACAGGCTCTAGAGTGCAGGCTCAGTAGCTGTGGCTCATGGGCTTAGTTGCTCTGCAGCATGTGGGATCCCCTGGACCAGGGCTCGAACCCATGTCCCCTGCACTGGCAGGCATATTCCTAACCACTGAGCCACCAGGGAAGCCCTGTGCTAAGTCTTATATATACATGTCTATACATACACACATCCATATCTACATATGTAGTCATAACATGAAATATATATATATATATATATTATATAATTTCTTCATCTAAGCCTCACAGTAACCCTATGAGATAGTACTAGCATTATTCTACTTTTACAGAGGTGAGACTGAGGCTCAAATGTTAGGAAATTTGTTCACGGTCATGGTGGAGCCAGAATTTAAACCTTAACCACTTTCAACTGGTCCCACACTTTTGCCCAATCATCACTTTGCATCAGTGAAAGCCTCGTAGCTAGGAGCCAGGGGGCTGGGGCAATTTTCAAGGGCATTCCCAATATCAGATATTCTTACTCGTTGTAACCCGAACGCAACCAAGAATTCCCGATGTAGAAGCACTAGCGCTTACAGAATTCTTAGCCACAGAACCCACAACCACGAACACCTCTGTAACCCTTTTCAGGGACAAACAAGAGTTCTGGGTGCTGTTTAATTTTAAACCGTGGTAAAATACATGGAACTTAAAAAGTTGCCATTATAGCCCACGTGCTTTTTAATGCATGAACGCATTTCAACTTCACAAACACCCCATTCTGCAGGGGAGGAAACAGACACGAACGCTTGGCCCCTTATCCCAGGTCGTTCAATTGGGAACGGCAGAACCAGGAATCAGACGGAGGCCGTCTGGCCTCCCCGCCCGTCCCCCCTCTCTAAGCACTAGGCAAAACGGCCCAACAAGCAGAGAAGCCCCCATTTCCCCTTCAGCCCATTTCAAGATGCTAATTCCTGTTTCTCACCCGGGGCTCTCCTGGAAGGACAGCTCAGGCAGGACATGTTTAAGTCGGGGTTTGAGATCCAAAACTTTCCGATTTCATCACTCAATCGTCTACTTACGGTCCCCCAGTTGCCAACTCTCCAGGTGGCCGAGACAGGGCACTCCTGCAGGTAGCAGGGCTGGACGCTGGGTGGCTGTGCACCCGGGCAGTTGATGGTGGTTTGATAGCTGTACTCATAATTCTCCTTCCCGGTGTAAATCTCGCTACAGGAGACAAGCCTTTGTTTGTAGCCCTTTCCACAGGTCACTGAGCACTGGGAAGAGAGGGGGCAGAGAGCAGAGGTTGGAGCGGGGCCTGGGGGCAGCCACAATAGGCCCCTGACCTCCACGGTGGACAGTGACCTCGGGACAATGGGGCAGAGAGCTCCCACTTTATTAGCTTCTTACGGGCCGCGAGGAGCGGCCCCCAGCACGCGGGGGACCTGCAGCCCCCTACAGGAGCCTTCTGGGATCCAGGGCTGCCACTACACCTTCTGGCCCCCGCTGCGGGCGGGGGGTGCCTCAAGCCCCCGCTCTGGATTTCACAGGGAGACAGGGCTGGGGGAGGTGCTCCAGCTGTCACCGGGTCCGCTTACAGCGTCCAGAGCCCTACGTACTGGCGGCCAAATCACGCCTTTCCAAACCTACAATGACCACATCAGAGAAGCGACCAAGTGGGCTGGAGAGAGCGCCAGAGACCACCTGTGTGTGAAATCCAGGCTCTCCCAGGACTCTGGGACAACTTTCCTTCCCTACTTGATGGTCTGCTTTCCCATCTGCCCTCCATTTGATTTCCTTCTTTCTCCTCTCTCCCTGGCTATATATCGTGACTTAAATGTTACCTTTCTGCTTCCCTCCCCCCAGCCCGGCTCTCTCTAAGTCATGCAGTCATTTAGACCTTCTGCCATAATTATACGGCATTTAAAAATACCCAGATGTTACAGAAAAGGAGAAAGAAAAGGTATTTTACTGGTGTCCCAGCTCCTTCTGGGATGGGACATCTAACTGGTTATTAGTAAGATTTTAGATTACGTTCAGCCTCCTCAGCTAAGTATTTTACATAATACTTTTAAAAGAAAACTGAATTAACCAACAAATTATTTTGATGATATTTTGGGGCCAAGTCACCAAATAACTGGCCACTCCCTGTGAAAATGCGACATAAAATTAAGGTAGAGTTTCAGGATTCTCAAGATCAAAGGTTCTTTGGGCGGGGGCAGATGAACCCTGGAAACACTAGGCGGCATGTGGTGTGTTTTGCTTTTTCTGGGGTGAGGGACCATAGCTTCCGTCCGTTCTCACTTGCTATTAAAACCAGTGTCTCTTTTTCCTGGTGTCTCCTAAGCTGTCGCTTTAAGCCACGTGGCTTGCCGCTCCTGTACCTTTTCCGGGGGGAAGGCTCCCCTTGACGCGGTCCTCGAGTGAGCAGGGAACTGGCCCAGCCACAGGCATGCAGAGCATCCTTGGGCCTTCCCTTCCAGCTGGCTTAAGACCTGGAAATACTCTGTGTACATTTCTTCCTTCTTTGGCTGCCGCTGTTCAGATGCCCAAAGACGCAGTTGATGCCAGGCCAGGGGAGAGCAGGGCTAAGTCTGAGGTGTTTCACGCATAGACAGATGGCTAATAAATGCTGTCTGTCCAAGCTGTGGGTATCTTAGAGTATCTAACTCAGTGCTTGCACGCCCTGACCTCAGCGTGGACTAATTTAAACAAGGCGGTACGTCTGAGAAGGCAAGTGCTAAGACCCTTTCCCCTTACCAACCACAAGCAAAAGCAGCCCAGTGCCCATTTACGTGGGGGATGCAGTGGGAGACAGGTGTTGACAGATGGAAATGAGCCCCAAATATGGTCAGGTTTTATTCAGAGGCCTCCACAGCTCTGAAAAGAACCCTTCAGGAGCTGTTAAGAGCATCCTGAAAATGTTGAGGGCCTCTGGCTTGCTTAATCCATTTCAGGCCAGAGCTGTGAAGTGTAAGAGGCTCTCACCTCTGGGGAGTGGAGAGAGGAGGGGAAGGTCTTATGGTTGACTCTCCATGCCTTGGTGCCATGTGCGTGTTTCATCATGAGTGCAGATTACTTTTCTAACTTGAAAATAACCATAAAGCAAAATGAAACAATAAGAATGTGGGCTTCTTGCGCTAGCGACACACATTGGGCCCAACCAGGGAAATGCACACATGGGCCAGGGGTGATGGAGTCTACTTCTCCAATATGGAGCACACAGAACTCTGCAGGTGATGGAGGCCCCAGACAGAAGGCAAATCTTGCTGTGGCTTTGGCATTTTACTAGAAGCTTTTCTAGAGGGAATTCTGGTCCAGTTCCTCAGGCATCACTCCCCTTGCAGAGTCCCTTCCCATGATCCTGGTATCTGTACAAAGTCCTGTCTCCATCCCTCTAATCTTTGCCTAGAGCTTGCAGATTTTTCAACTCACGGTACACCTGAAAATTTGCAGATGTATGGAAGGCTTTTTAAAACAATTTTCTCCC
Source organism: Mesoplodon mirus (assembly GCF_964341445.2). Classification (NCBI taxonomy): domain Eukaryota; kingdom Metazoa; phylum Chordata; class Mammalia; order Artiodactyla; family Ziphiidae; genus Mesoplodon; species Mesoplodon mirus. The sequence continues at coordinate 25,480,149 of NC_138988.1, read as the reverse complement.
AATCTCATCTTTTGGGGGTTAATATTAAGGTTATGGTAAAGCCACAGGAGGAACATTATGCAAGTCTCAGAAAGAGACCAAAACTCTTCCAGTGTAATAACAACACACCAAATCCAGCTAAGATGAGCACGTCAACCTTGGCAGTGTGACAGGCATACAAACTCCAGCAAGATGAGTGACCGAGGACCAAGCCAGAAACCAGGAAGAAGAGGCCCCCAGGAGGCAGACAGGTGAATGGTCCAAGGGACAGAGGCCTGAGGAGGGAGAGAGGCCAGAAGGGAAGGCTCTCCCTTCCTGAGAGTCAGGGTGTGGCGTTGTGCAGCAGCCCAGAGAAGCAGAAGTTAGGGACCATGCCTTTCAAGGCACTAGGAGTGGTGAACTGAACAGAAGACAGGAGCCCCCTGGACCCACCTCCCTCCACCCGCCTAGGTATCTGAATGGGTTGGAACCTATGCGTCAAACCCAAAGTCAAAGACTATTTTGAACACTCATCTGGACTTCCCATGTTCCTGGATGGGCAAGAGTAAATCTATTTCTAATGATCCAGACCACATCTCCCCGCCTTTCTTTGAGAACATACCAAGAACAGGTAGGGCTGGTATAGAGCAGAGTTTCTCACCCTCAGCACCCCTGACATTTAGGCTCAATAGCTCTCTGTTGTGGTGCTGTCCTGTACACTGTAGGTAGTTTAGCAGCATCCCTGGTCTCCACCCACCAGATGCCAGTAGCAGCCTACTTCCCCCGGCTGTGACAACCAACGATGTCCCTAGACAGCGCCAAATGTCCCACAGGAGGTGGGGAGCGGAAGGCAAATTCACTGGGGTAGAGTGAAGGATGGGGAGACATAGTCAGAAAAGGCTTTAGGAACAGTTTTAGTGCAGAAACGATTCAACACCCAACAAACACATCATCTAAATGCAAATATTCATCCCATTAAAACAGGAAATTGCTGCCCTGTTGAACTCTAACGAGACGCCAGTAATAGCAAGCACCTTTGCTATGAGCCCAGATACTTCCTTTTCACATCTCTAAATTCTTTGGGGCAAATGACAACTAGTGCTGATGTTACAGGTCTTTCAGTATTTGAAAATATCATGAGGTTTGAAAATATAATCACGTGACTGTTACTATTGGTTTATGAATAATAAAAAGTGTCTAGGTAGGCATTGTGTACAGGAAGAGATAAGGAAAAATAGACACTTGAGATTCCTTGGATATTATGGAAAACTATTTCATTCCTCTGGATCAGAGGTTGTTAAATGGGCAACCAACATCTGGCCCACAAAAGTGTTTGGTTCGACCCACACAACGTTTTAAATAATTTGAGTCCACATTTTAAGATAAGGAGCTAGCACACGAAAATCCAAAGTTTTGTCCTCTCTTGAAACATCAGGTTTGGTTACACTGGACCTACATTTCTGCACAGCCTCTGTTGGAGTGGAAAAGAGCCTGTTCCCCTTACACATCATCTGCTAGTTGGTCACAGTCGCCACCATTCCCTATTGCCTCCCTGATGCTAAGACATTTCTGTGGCATACTTAACTTTCTTCAGGCAGCTACAGGAAACATATGAATTTGCAGTGTCTGTAAGAATTCCTTTCCAATCATACTATTAGGACATTAAAGGGAATCACAGAACGTAGAATTGAGAGGAGCGTGGATACCATCTTATGCACCCCCCCCACTCTGCACCTGTAGGACTCTGGCCCAGGAAGGCTGAGGGACCTGTTTGAGGGCTCCCAGTTCTCAGGGGTAGAACTGGCAGGTGGGTGTGAGTCTCCCACATTCCTGCCCTCATCACTCTGTTGCCCTCAGGCCGTCGCTGACCTGAAGGCAGATCCAGAATCCCCAGGACTGTACCTCTGACCATTCTCCTGTGATCCAGACATACTCGCAGGGCTGCAAGCCACAGCTCTCGCGATCCACAGGCCGTGTGCTCATGTCACAGTGCATGCCGTGAACCTCGTCACCTTTGTCCTCACCCACACACACCACCTTGCGGTACCTGGAGCCTTTGCCACAAGTCTTGGTGCACTGTTAAAGACAGACAAAACAGGTGGTGACATGGAAAGAGAACAGATGATTTCTTACATCCTGTTACCATAATGATTTATTTTCCTTTCTATATACTCTTTAAGACTGCGAGATCTCTGAGGGTACGCATTACTAGAGAACTCATTAGTTTACCCCCATTACTTAACAGTGTAACATAGAAGAACAAAGCTGACTACATATTGGATTTATTCTTTTAGCTCTAACCCTTGTTTTCTGTTGCCTGTGCTTAGTCGTGCTGGCTCTGCACCTTTTGTAAAAGAATGTTGCCTACAGCCTGAAATATACAGGACAGCCTATTCTCAAGGCTCTGGCCTTTAAAGTATAAAAGAAGCCTGAATTCTAACTCTGGGAGGATGATTCTTTGGGACACTAGTCCACCAACTTCTCTGTCTGCTGCTGGCTTTCTAAATAAAATTGCTATTCCTTGCCCCAACACCTAGTCTCTCGATTAATTGGTCTGTCATGCAGTGAGCAGCATGAACTCGAACTCGGTAACAACAACACTGTTCCTGTCACAGCAATCAGCATTCAATAAGTGGCTGTCTGGATGAAGCAGTGAAAGTGTGAATGAATGAATTTCAGGTTTGGAAAGGACCTTAAGGCCTGACTACTTCACCCATTCAAACAAACGTTGAATCTCTTTAAAACTTATGGCCAAATGGTGTCAAAATACCTCTAGAGTCGGGGAAGTTATTATTCCCTGTCCAGGTGGCCCATTTCATCTTATAACATGGAACTAAGCCTGTCTCTTTGCCAAATCCAGCCTGTTGTCCTACTTGTCGATTCCAAGGGAGCATACAGGACAAATTTTGTTTCTCACAAATAACCCCCTTCGGGGACTTGAGGAGAGATTTCCTGTGGCCCCTAGAGCCTTTCCTTCTCCAGGGTAAACTGCTCTCACCCCTTGATCATCTGGCCAATATTCACCAAGTTCCTAAGAAGTGTCAGGCCCTGTGATGGGTCTGGATGAACAGGAGCAGACACAAACAGCACAAACCCTGCCCTCAGAGAGGAGCTGTATTTTAGTAGCAAAGACGGACGTTAAAGATGTAGACAGCTAGGCAGCAAGACTTAGCCATTACTATAATTTCCATTTTTCAGATGAATAAACTGGGACTTAGCCTAAACAACTGATTCCTGGTTATTCATCTCTTTGTCAGGTGAATGGGATAGATATTTTTTATTCCCATAAACCAAGTGGAGAAAATAGAGCAAGTGGTATGTTTCATTCCAGGATGATCTCTGTGCTGACCATAAATTTCTTACCTTTTTTGCTTTCACCAACAGAAAACCCCACTGTAGAAGTTTTACCTTAGTTTTCTGTGTTGTTAAAGTTCTCCCAAAGCCTGTCCTATCTGAAGCACCTGTGTCACCCAGTATTTCAAGACTCCAGATTACATAGGAAAGTCACTGTAACCAACCTGTGTCAAGGACAGCTTAGGTTTCCTTTAACCAGGGATTACAAACTCCGTTGCCCCGGGGCCTTATCCAACTTCTGTGAGCTGTCATTGTTGTTCACATAATGTCTCTTAAACGTTTTCCTTCTAGTCTTTTTAGGAAGGGCCTTAGACTCCACCTCTTTTTTGTCTCTCAGAAGCCTCCTTCTCTTTTATTACCCAAAGCATCCCAAAGGCATTTGAGTTTGGAATCCAGCTTGACTCAGAAATGTCTTTCCTGATATACTTCTTGCCTTTCTTTTTCTTTCTTTCTTTTCTTTTCTTTCCTTTTTTTTTGGTAGCAAAATACACGTAACATAAAATTCACCATTTTAACCACTTAGAAGTGTACAATTCAGGGGCGTGTAGTCACTGGTCATGTTGTGCAATCGTCATCACTATCTAGTTCCAGAATATTTTCACCCCAAAAGGGAACCCTGTACCCATTAAGCAGTCACTCCCCATTTCCCCTTCCTCCCAGTCTGTGGCAACCACCAATCTGCTTTCTGTCTCCATGGATTTGCCTGTTCTGGGTATTTCACAGAAATGGAATCATCCAGTATGTGGCCTTTGGTGTCTGGGTTCTTTCATTTAGCATAATGCTTTCAAGGTCTTGCCACATTGGATCAGTACTTCATTCCTTTTCATGGCTGAATAGTCCATTGTATGAATATACCACATTTTGTTTATTCAAATGTTAATGGACATTTGGGTTGTTGGCCATCTTTTGGCTATCACGAAGAGTGCTGCTATGCACATTCATATGCAAATTTGAACACCTGATTTCAATTCTTTCGGGTATATCCTTAGGAGTGGAAATGCTGGGTCATCTGGTATAACCATGTCTTTTGTGAGATGCTTTGTTCTTTCAGAAAGTAGTAGGGATATGTATGTGGTTGTGTCCTGGTATTGTAAACCTGTGGTTGTATCCTTATCATTTGCAAACTTAATTCAAAACTTCTGCTGCTTGGAAGCAAATCTCTACATCTAGAGTATGGAACCACTTATAATTTTTCTGGGGCACAAATATGAACAGAAAACAGTGTGAGATGAGCACAGAGGAGCAGATCCCTTCCCACCAGTGCAGGAGGCTGGCTGAGCTCAGTGCCTAGCTCAGCTCTGACTCAGCAGTTCTGGGGGTTTCTCTTCCCCTGGAGGATGCTGGGAACCATCGTGAAGGAATAATGTTTTTGTTTCTTCACTAAAAAAAGCCAAATGAGGCCCTGAATGTTACAAAACAATGGTTAATCTGTGATGTGTAGATCTATGCAGAAGACATACTTAACTCCCCATAGAAAAAGTAATTCCTTAGAAAATCAGGACTTAGGTGACTCAGAGAAGACCATGATTATTGAGAAGCCGACCTGGACTAAACCTTCCAGTGTCCTCTTTCATTTTCACTAATCCTTAGGGCTTTAATCTGTAGCAATAAGTAACAGTTTAGAGCAGAAAGCAAGGATGACTAAACACTTTCTGCTTGTTAGGTGTTTTTCCCTTGGTCTTAAATAATGGTTAACTACCATAAAAACTATTTTGCCAGTGGTGGCAAAGGGCGTTGGGAAGCCTTACTTTGAATATAACTTTTAGAAAAATTAAACTAAGTAAATAAGTGACTTGCCCAGTGGTTTGGAATGAGTCAACAGCAGCTTTGAAAATCACTTAGCATGGCTTTTCTCCTGGAGTTTTAAATCCTAACCAGGGCACAGGGGGTGGGTAATCAGAAAGCAAATCCAGCCCATACTATAGGATTTTATCAGCTTTCAGTAATATCACTTCTCCCACCCACCTAGGATTTATGATTCCTTCCTCCATCCTGGAATATGATCCAGAATGTTCTGAAAAACAGCTGGAGAAGCTCAACTAAGCTTATTTTAATTTCCAAAAGATTTTTCTCCAATTTCGTTACAGATTTTAGAAAAAATTATACCAAGTATGGAAGTCACACCACCAGTATCTCTGAAATTCAGCACACCTGTAATTCAGAAAGCAAATATCACAGCCCTGGGTAAACTTGGGTAACTTACCCATTGTCCAATGGGCTACGTGTGCCTGTAAATGTGCTAAAACTAACAAGGGAAAATAACTTTTTAAAGTTGAGGGTGAGGAAGATCTAAAAAAAAAAAAATATATATATATATATATATTTATATATATATATAAATAAATATATATATATATATATATTTTTTTTTTTTTTCGGTACGCGGGCCTCTCACTGCTGTGGCCTCTCCCGTTGTGGAGCACAGGCTCCGGACGCGCAGGCTCAGCGGCCATGGCTCATGGGCCCAGCCGCTCTGCGGCATGTGGGATCTTCCCAGACTGGGGAACGAACCCGTGTCCCCTGCATCGGCAGGCGGACTCTCAACCACTGCTCCACCAGGGAAGCCCAAAATAAAATATTTTATTTAGCTGGGTTGGTTGGCCACAGGGTAATGGTCTAAAAAGGGTCACTTAATGCAATGGGTAGAAACTATCTTTCCTTAAAGACTGCAACCAAGTTGCTTTACATTTTTTGGTGAGATGCACTAACCATGGAGGGAAGAAAATCATTCTTCATATTCACCTGCTCAACCTTTAAGGTTGTTGACTTTCTCCATGGATGAAAGAATGTGTTGCATCCTTACTAGGGCCAGGCTACCATTGTTGGATAGTGTGTGGACAACCAAGTCAAAGAACAAATGGGGAGCCTGACAGCATAGCGTTCTGGAAGTGCTACACAGAGTCTTTGGCTAAAAGGAATAGGAAGTGCAAGTCAATTTATCTAACATTGCTTTAAATTAAAAAAAGAAAAAGCAACCTTCAAATTACCAATGGGTTCATTTTAAAAGTCAGGTATGTGGAGTTTGGACATCTTTGCCCCAAAATAGTATATATACTTGCAGGGGAAAAAGGCAGAAATAATACTATGGAGACATTTTGTAACTTTAAAGTAATTCACTCATTCAACCAATACAAGCACACCTCAGAGACACTGTGGGTTTGGTTCCAGACCACCGCAATAAAGGAAATATCGCAATAAAACAAGTCACATGAATCGCTTGGTTTTCCAAGGCATATAAAAGTTATATTTACACTATAATCTACTAACTATGCACTAGCATGTCTAAAAAATGTACGTAATTTAAAAATACTTTCTTGCTAAAAATAGCTAACCATCACCTTAGCCTTCAGCAAGTCCTAGCAGTGACATCAAAGGTCACTGATCACAGGTCACCATAACAAATATAATAGAGAAAAACTGAAATATTGCGAGAATTACCAAAATGTGACACAAAGTGAGGAAATGTTGTTGGAAAAAATGGCAGCAACAGACTTGCTCAACACAGAGTTGCCACAAACCTTCAATTTGTAAAAAAAAAAAAAAACCAAACAAAAAAAACCCCACAGTACCTGCAAAGTGCAATAAAGTGAAGTACAATAAAACAAGGTCTGCCTATTTGCAATGGGACAAGTTCTGTGCTGGGCATGGGGTTACAGCCCTGACATCTTCCTACTCACCTTTTCTCTCTCTCTTACGACACCCGGGGTGGCTGTTCCTCCCAGCTGGGGGTTCATGTGTCAAGACAGTTGGCTAACTGGTGACCCCTGGGGTTTAGTCCTCAGGGCCGCCTTGTATGGCTGTTGTGAGCAGGTATGAGCTTCATAACAGAGAGTGTAATGGAGGTGGAAGCCATCAGGGTAACTGCAGCTGTGACAGCGAGAAAAGAGGAAGGACCAGGGGTGGGAATTCCCACGACGCTGAAAGCAGTGCGCGGGCAGTGGTGGAAGAGGAGAAGCCGAGGTAACGTAGCACACGGGAGATGGGGGGCACTCTCGGGGTGGGGGGCTCAGCATGCGTGGCTGGAGGTGGATGTCACAGGGAGGTGGGGCAGGGAAATGATGACAGCAGTTGGGGGTCCTTAGAGCCTTCAGTTTGAGATGGGGATTTCAGAAGGTGGGAAGAGGCCAGGTCACAGAGGGCCTTGTAAATGTCTTATGCTGCTTAGGAGAAAATTCAAACTCTTGCCCTGGCTTATAGAACACGTTATAACCTGGGTGCTCCTGCAGGTCCAACCTCATTTCAGCCTTCCGGTCCCTTTGCTGACTCTGCTCCCAACGTGCTGTGCTTTTGTCCACAAACATGCTGGGCTCTGTCCTCCCTCTCCCTTCTACCTAGAATCACCTCCCTTTTTTTTTTTTTTTTTTTTTTTTTGTGGTACGCGGGCCTCTCACTGTTGTGGCCTTTCCCGTTGCGGAGCACAGGCTCCGGACGCGCGGGCTCAGTGGCCATGGCTCACGGGCCCAGCCGCTCCACGGCATGTGGGATCCTCCTGGACCAGGGCACGAACCGGCGTCCCCTGCATCGGCAGGCGGACTCTCAACCACTGTGCCACCAGGGAAGCCCGAATCACCTCCTTTTGCTGTTTATCACCAAGCACCCTAGAGAAGGTGGGACTAGCCTATCATTCTCTGTCTCTATCTCAGCACCTTGTTGTTGTTTTCCATCACAGCACTTTTCGCAATTGGCAATTTCATATAACACATCTGTTTGCTTGTCTTCTGTCTCTCTCACTTGGTAATCAATCCCACCATAGCAATTTCACATTTTCTATTGCATCCCTAATGCCTAATGCCTGGCACTTTGCAGGTGCTCGACAAAGATTTGTTGAATAAATTAATGGGGGAATGAGTGACAAAGAGTTAATATCTGGCCCTTGTTCACACATCAAAACCCAATCACTCCCTACTATAAACTTCATAAAATCTTTGTAACCAACTGACCTGAAGCTCATTACTAATTTTTCTGTGCTAAGAAGATGAACTTGGGAATCATTCTACAGCTGACCTCAATAAAAGTTTTTATAATACAAACACGTACTAGAGCAGTTCAAGTCCCTGCACTGGGTCAAAGAGCCATGGGGTGGGCAGTTCTACAAAGGCCAGAAAGATCCAAGCACAGCTTGTCCATGGCAATGTGACAATAAAGTAAAACAGCTGTTCTTACTGGGAAAACAGTTTGTTTGTTCGTTCTAAAAGACATTGTAAAGTGCTGTGATTCTAAATAGTTAAAGAAGAAAGGCCATCAATTAGCAGGCTTTGTTCTGTAATGCCTTGCTTTTTCCTTCCCTCTCTCCCTCCCTCTCTCTCTCCTTCCTTCCTTCCTTCCCTCTCTCCACCTATTATTTTGTCCCTCCATTCATTCATAAATTCATTCATTCACCAAGTGTCTTCAATGCTGGAGGTACTGTGCTAAATGCTGGGGAAAACTCTGGTGAACAAGCTTTCTGACCTCCAACAGCTGATAACCTAGACAAGAAAAACAGGCGACAACAATTCAGAGTGCTAGCTGCTGAAGCAGAATATTTTCAGGGTGATAGAGCTGAGAGGAGGGACATCTGACTCAGTCATTTGAGGAGAGGTGTGATTTTCAAGGGCTTCTGAAAGGAAGTGACATCTTGATTCAGGCCTGAAGGACGAACAAGAGTCACTGATGTGAGGGAGGGTGCAGGGCAGCCACTTTGTGACACAGAGGTACCAGGGAGGAAGGAGAGTATTCTGGGTAAAGGTAAAAAAAGAATATTTGCAAGAACTGGGAGATTTACTCCTTAAAACAAAGAGATGCATAACCTACATACTCACAATTCAAGTTGGATCAAAAGACCTCTGCAGCTATAAGTAAATTCATAGTCAGATTATAATACTATCAGTAAGTTTTTTACGATAGTAGTTTTCAAAAGAATTAAAAGGTCATGTATTTTTTTTTTAATCTCAGTCTCATGAGCATAATAATTCTAAAGTGAGTAAAACTGATCAGTGAAAAGCTAAATAACTAGCCCAAAGTTGGCGGGTGATCTTAAAAGCCCAACATTGTGATACGTGGATAAGCTGAAGTGCTGGTCATCATCCGAATCCTCCGTCAGGAGTCCACTGTACACTGTACCAAAGAGAACTACCATTTATGGAAGGCCTAAAATATACTAGGCACTGCACTGAATCCCTCACTTAATCTCACTTAATCCTCACTATGACATTCAGCAAAGTCTGCCATACAATTCCCATTTTGCAGATGAGCTAACTGGAGCCCAGAGATTTGAGGACAATTTCCCAGAGCCACACATTGAATGGTCTTTTGTTTACAACACGCTGCTTTTAGGGCACAAAAAAATGGGACATGAATGTCTGGAAAGAGCATTTTCCTCTTCTCTAATAATTTTTCTCTACATCTGAAAGTCCAGGCTCTATCTTATGATATCATGAATGAACACTGATGCTCCTTCCCCTGCACAGTCAACAGGCCCCTCAATGAACAAAAAAGGTCCACTGAAGTACTTCATCAAGACTCCCCACCAACTTCATGGCTTAAGGTCTGATCGTCAACCAACTAGACTAAGAATTTCATCTTTGGAAGCGGGTGAGGGTAGTCAGCAGTACAGAGAATTATACTTTGATGCCAACTCTGCTGAAACAGTCTGGCCAAGCCAATAAAAATAGAAGAATGCACCTTAGGTGCATGTCGACATGGGAAGCAGTGGAACATAAAGGTTCAGAGCATGTGTTCCAGAGGTCAGGCTGCTGGGCTTCAAATCCCAGCCTTTTTACCTAGTGATTCCATGAACCTGGGTGAATTAACCTAGCTAAGCCTCAAGCTGCCTCATCTTTAAGTGAGGATAAAAATTTAATTATGACATCAGAGAGTTATGGAAAGGTAAAATGAGGTCCTCCATATAAAAATATTCAACATAGTGCTTGGTCCATAGTTTAATAAACAATGAGATGTATTATTTTTATTATCATAGTATCAGGGCCACTGCACTGTATAACTCTAGAGGATGCCCCTCACATTGTAGCCTATGGGAATGGTACCCCTGGGGTTGTACAGTGTACAACCTGTGTGACTGTGTATAACATCCCTGGTGATCATGCTACTGTGGGTATGTGGAACTCATGCTTCTCAAGGTGGACACTTGGATTATTTCTCATGAAGAGGAGGGGGCCATGTGCTATGTGCCTGGTGTGAAATACATCTTGCCAACAAACAGGTGGTTTTTTTTTTTGTTTGTTTTGTTTTTTTTGTGGTACACGGGCCTCTCACTGCTGTGGCCTCTCCCACTGTGGAGCACAGGCTCCGGACGCACAGGCTCAGCGGCCATGGCTCAAGGGCCCAGCCGCTCCGCAGCATGTGGGATCCTCCCGGACCGGGGCACGAACCCGTGTCCCCTGCATCAGCAGATGGACTCTCAACCACTGCGCCACCAGGGAAGCCCAACAGGTGGGTTTTTAATAGTGTCCAAGGGGGAAGCAAAAGGGGAAAATGCACACTCAAAAAGCAAGCAACAGCTCTGAGTTAGTTGTAAAGAATGGCTAAGAAGAAGAAAACCTCCCATAATGGGGTGGGGTGGGAGTCTCCAGCATCCGATTCACTGGGCTCTGAGACTGCCCTGGCATCTCACTGACGTCAGCTCAAGGTGTCACTAGATGAGGGGAAGAAAGTCAAGACATGTGCATGCACAAGGTGCATATCAGGTGAAATGGTAGCAGAGTGAGTGGGTACAGAGGAGGTGAGAACCAGAATGGAGGTGAAGGCTGATTAACGGGAGCCTGAAGGGTGCTGTACTATCAAGTGACCACCCAATGTACTGTTTAACAAGGACGCTTTTGATCATGGAAGTAGGGGCGATTAATAATTACACCAGGCCTACCCCATGCATAAACCAGGACCGCTGTAGGCAAATAGGACCAGGGGCAAATCTGAAGATGGTTGCCCAGCTGCTAACAACATTCCCTCAAAGCCTTGTGGATGTGGGGACGTTTGAAGAGAGGACTACCAGCATGCTTTGCAAATGAGGAACAACGGGTTCTAATGGGGCTTCTCCCTCCCCCATCCAGCTGCCCTGCACCTCCCTTTGGCCAATTCAGTGTCACATGAGGGCCTCCCACAGTCCTCCAACCTCCCTCACCACCCAGGTCCACTGGCCTCAAACTCTCCACTTCGGGTTCAGGCAGATGAGAAAGCATGTTGGCAGGAGGGCAACTATCTGATCCACTTTTCTTGCTGCTCCCCTCCGGTCAACTTCTTTTTTTTTTTTTTTTTTTTTTTTTTGCGGTACGCGGGCCTCTCACTGTTGTGGCCTCTCCCGTTGCGGAGCACAGGCCCCGGACGCACAGGCTCAGCGGCCATGGCTCACGGGCCCAGCCGCTCCGCGGCATATGGGATCCTCCCAGACCGGGGCACGAACCCGTATCCCCTGCATCGGCAGGCGGACTCTCAACCACTGCGCCACCAGGGAGGCCCCTCAACTTCTAAATTTAGCCACAGGTCAGGCTATCTTAGTAGGTCTCCTGTTCTTATACAGAGCTTGAGAACAATATTTGAGGAAGGATTTAGAAAGATCGATCTGCATGGCACAGACAAAGACGTAAATTTCTAGGCACATTTCAGATGATCAGAGAAGAGGATATCCTCAGTGCATATTTGGCAAGGTTTCTAGTCTTTGGGATTCAGAATGAATTGTCAATGGAGCTTGCATTTTCCCAACTGGCACTGGCATTTTTAAAAGTTGGCTAAAAGCATGAGCTGTCAGCTGAGATTCACTTCTGAACACTCTCTTACTTTGTACTCCTTGGAGCAGTCACACAGGGTTGAGTTTAGCAGACATGAAGATGAGAGGGAGAGGGAGGGAACAGGCAGTGGTAGGTCTGAAGCAAGAATTACAAAGAGAGTCAAGTGGTAACACACAGGCAGAGAGGGATGAAGACACCTCTTCTTCTCTATCTGACTCTGTCAATCCCCAAACCACTCGATTATTTCCAATTTTCTCAGAACAGCTTTGCACACTTATCATTATTCCCACTTTACCAATGGCAAACTCACAGTTCAGAAAATAAAGCATCCTTGTTCTAAGTCACACAGCTGAAATGTGGCAGTGCTGGTATATGAACCACGTCTGTAAAAGTCTACAGCCTCTGGGGGTTCCCAATAACTTGTGTGGCTCAAGTACAATTAATTTGAAATGTAACTGCTTTAGCTATTCCTCCGTGCCACAGTCTGGTGGAAATAAAAACAAAAAAACCCCACCAAACTTTAGAAGGAAAATGAGCAAAAGAAAAATTGAGTAGACAGAGAGGGTGAGAGTCCTAAAGAAAAGAGATGACTGAAAACAATGGAACTAATCCATCAGGAGGGTGAAGGAGAGGGAAGAACAGAGCTGGAAGGCTGAATACCTACAAGGGTTAAGAATGTAGTTGTAAGAAAACAAACCCCATTTAAAATTGCATCAAAAAGAATAAAATACCTAGGAATAAATTTAACCAAGGAGGTGAAAGATCTGTACATCGAAAACTGCAAGACACTGATAAAAGAAACTGAAGAAGACTGAAATAAATGGAAAGATCTTCTGTGCTCATAGACTGGAAGAATTAATATTGTTAAAAGGTCCATACTGAGACTCCGGCTTTGGAGGTCAGATCCCAGGGAGAGGACTGGGGTTGGCTGCATGAACACAGCCTGCAGGGGGCTAGTGTGCCACAGCTAGCCGGCAGGGAGTCCGGGGAAAAGTCTGGACCTGCCTAAGAGACAAGAGACCATTGTTTTGGGGTGCGTGAGGAGAGGGGATTCAGAGCACTGCCTAATCGAGCTCCAGAGACAGGCGCGAGCCACAGCTAACAGCGCGGATACCAGAGACGGGCATGAGACGCTAAGGCTGCTGCTGCCGCCACCAAGAAGCCTGTGTGCGAGCACAGGTCACTCTCCACACCTCCCCTCCTGGGAGCCTGTGCAGCCGGCCCCTGCCAGGATCCTGTGATCCAGGGACAACTTCCCCGGGAGAATGCACGGCGCGCTGGCCTCTGCTGCTGCAGGCTCGCCCCGCATCCGTACCCCTCCTTCCCCCCGGCCTGAGTCAGTCAGAGCCCCCGAATCAGCTGCTCCTTTTTTTTTTGCGGTACGCGGGCCTCTCACTGTTGTGGCCTCTCCCGTTGCGGAGCACAGGCTCCGGACGCACAGGCTCAGCGGCCATGGCCCACGGGCCCAGCCGGTCCGTGGCATGTGGGATCTTCCCAGACTGGGGCACAATCCCAAGTCCCCTGCATCGGCAGGTGGGCTCGCAACCACTGCGCCACCAGGGAAGCCCTCAGCTGCTCCTTTAACCCCGTCCTGTCTGAGCGGGGAGCAGACGCCCTCAGGCGACCTACACGCAGAGGCAGGGCCAAATCCAAAGCTGAACCCCAGGAGCTGTGCAAACAAAGAAGAGAAAGGGAAATCTCTCCCAGCAGCCTCGGGAGCAGCGGATTAAATCTCCACAATCAACTTGATGTACCCTGCATCTGTGGAACACCTGAATAGACAACGAATCATCCCAAAAGTGAGGCAGTGGATTTTGGGAGCAACTGTAGACTTGGGGTTTGCTTTCTGCATCTAATTTGTTTCTGGTTTTATGTTTATCTTAATTTAGTATTTAGAGCTTGTTATCATTGGTAGATTTGTTTATTTATTTGGTTGCTCTCTTCCTTTTTATATATATATAATATAATATATATATATATATATATGTTTTTTCCTTTTTCTCTTTTTGAGTGTGTTATATGTATGCTTCTTTGTGTGATTTTGCCTGTGCAGCTTTGCTTTTTACCATTTGTCCTAGGTTTCTGTCTGTCTGTTTTTTTTTTTTTTTGTATACTTTTTAGCACTTGTTATCATTGGTGGATTTGGTTTTTGCTTTGGTGGCCCTTTCCTTCCTTCCTTTCTTTTTTCTTTCTTTCTCTTTCTTTCTTTCTTTCCTTTTCCTCTTTTTTATTACTTTAAAATGTTTTTATTTTTAATATTTTGTTATTTTAATAACTTTAATTAATTAATTACTTTATTTATTTAGTTATTTCTCCCTTTTCTTCTGAGCCATGTGGCTGACAGGGTCTTTGTGCTCTGGCCAGGTGTCAGGCCTGTGCCTCTGAGGTTGGAGAGCTGAGTTCAGGACATTGGTCCATCAGAGACCTCCTGGCCCCATGTAATATCAAACGGTGAAAGCTCTCCCAGAGATCTCCATCTCAACGCTAAGACCCAGCTCCACTCAACGACCAGCAAGCTACAGTGCTGGACACCCTATGCCAAACGACTAGCAAGACAGGAACACAACCCCACCCATTAGCAGAGAGGCTGCCTAAAATCATAATAAGGTCACAGACACCCCAAAACACACCACCGGACATAGTCCTGCCCACCAGAAACACAAGATCCAGCCTCATCCACCAGAACACAGGCACTAGTTCCCTCCACCAGGAAGCCTACACAACCCACTGAACCAACCTTACCCACTGGGGGCAGACACCAAAAACAATGGGAACTACGAACCTGCAGCCTGCAAAAAGGAGGCCCCAAACACAGTAAGTTAAGCAAAATGAGAAGACAAAGACACACACAGCAGATGAAGGAGCAATGTAAAAACCCACCATACCGAAGAAATGAAGAGGAAATAGGCAGTCTACCTGAAAAAGAATTCAGAGTAATGATAGTAAAGACGATCCAAAATCTTGGAAATAGAATGGAGAAAATACAAGAAATGTTTAACAAGGACCTAGAAGAACTAAAGAGAAGACAAACAATGATGGACAACACAATAAATGAAATTAAAAATTCTCTAGAAGGAATCAATAGCAGAATAACTGAGGCAGATAAGTAACCTGGAAGATAAAATAGTGGAAATAACTACCACAGAGCACAATAAAGAAAAAAGAACGAAGAGAATTGAGGACAGTCTCAGAGACCTCTGGGACAATATTAAACACACCAACATTCGAATTACAGGGGTCCCAGAAGAAGAAGAGAAAAAGAAAGGGACTGAGAAAATATTTGAAGAGATTGTAGTTGAAAACTTCCCTAATATGGGAAAGGAAATAGTTAATCAAGACCAGGAAGTGCAGAGAGTCCCATACAGGATAAATCCAAGGAGGAGCACACAGAGACACATATTAATCAAACTATCAAAAATTAAATACAAAGAAAAAATATTAAAAGCAGCTAGGGAAAAACAACAAATAACATACAAGGGAATCCCCATAAGGTTAACAGTTTATCTTTCAGCAGAAACTCTGCAAGCCAGAAGGGAGTGGCAGGACATATTTAAAGGGATGAAAGGGAAAAACCGACAACCAAGATTACTCTACCCAGCAAGGATCTCATTCAGATTCAACACAGAAATTAAAACCTTTACAGACAAGCAAAAGCTAAGAGAATTCAGCACCACAAAACCAGCTTTACAACAAATGCTAAAGGAACTTTTCTAGACAGGAAGCACAAGAGAAGGAAAAGACCTACAACAACAAACTCAAAGCAATTAAGAAAATGGTAATAGGAACATACATATTGATGACTACCTTAAATGAAAATGGATTAAACGCTCCCACTAAAAGACACAGACTGGCTAAATGGATACAAAAACAAGACCTGTATATATGCTGTCTACAAGAGACCCACTTCAGACCTAGGGACACATACAGACTGAAAGTGAGGGGATGGAAAAATATATTCATTGCAAGTGGAAATCACAGGAAAGCTGGAGTAGCAATTCTCATATCAGACAAAATAGACTTTAAAATAAAGACTATTAGAAGAGGCAAAGAAGGATACTATATAATGATCAAGGGATTGATCCAAGAAGAAGATATAACAACTGTAAATATTTATGGACCCAACATAGGAGCACCTCAATACATAAGGCAAAGGCTAATAGCCATAAGGGGGAATCGACAGTAACACAATCACAGGAGGGACGTTAACACCCCACTTTCACCAATGGACAGATCATCCAAAATGAAAATAAATAAGGAAACACAAGCTTTAAATGATACATTAAACAAGATGCACTTAATTGATATTTATAGGACATCCCATCCAAAAACAACAGAATACACTTTCTTCTCAAGTGCTAATGGAAAATTCTCCAGGATAGATCATATCTTAAGAAAATTGAAATTGTATCAAGTATCTTTTCTGACCACAATGCTATGAGACTAGATATCAATTACAAGAAAAAATCTGTAAAAAATATAAACGCATGGAGGCTAAACAATACACTAGTTAATAACCAAGAGATCACTGAAAAAATCAAAGAGGAAATCAAAAAATACCTAGAAACAAGTAACAAGGAAAACACGACAACCTAAAACGTATGGGATACAGCAAAAGCAATTCTAAGAGGGAAGTTTAGAGCAACACATTCCTACCTCAGGAAACAAGAAACATCTCAAATAAACAACCTAACCCTACACCTAAAGCAATTAGAGAAAGAAGAACAAAAACACCCCAAAGTTAGCAGAAGGAAAGAATTCATAAATGTCAGATCAGAAATAAATGAAAAAGAAATGAAGGAAGCAATAGCAAAGATCAATAAAACTAAAAGATGGTTCTTTGAGAAGATAAACAAAATTGATAAACCATCAGCCAGACTCACCAAGAAAAAACGGGAGAAGACTCAAATCAATAGAATTAGAAATGAAAAAGGAGAAGTAACAACTGACACTGCAGAAATACAAGGGATCATGAGAGGTTACTACAAGTAACTATATGCCAATAAAATGGACAACCACGAAGAAATGGACACATTATTAGAAAAGCACAACCTTCCAAGACTGAACCAGGAAGAAATAGAAAATATAAGCCGACCAAACAGAAGCACTGAAATTGAGACTGTGATTAAAAATCTTCCAACAAAAGCCCAGGACCAGATGGCTTCACAGGCGAATTCTATCAAACATTTAGAGAAGAGCTAATACCTATCCTTCTCAAACTCTCCCAAAATATAGCAGAGGGAGGAACACTCCCAAACTCATTCTACGAGGCCACCGTCACCCTGATTCCAAAACCAAAGATGTCACAAAGAAAGAAAACCACAGGCCAATATCACTGATGAACAGAGATGCAAAAATCCTCAACAAAATTCTAGCAAACAGAATCCAAGAGCACATTAAAAGGATCATACACCATGATCAAGTGGGGTTTACCCCAGGAATGCAAGGATTCTTCAGTATACGCAAATCAATCAATGTCCATACTACCCAAAGCACCACATGCAAAAGAATGAAACTGGACCCCAATCCTACACCATACCCCAAATTAACTCAAAATGGATTAAAGACCTGAATGTAAGATCTGACCATAAATGTCCTATACATAGGGGCAAGCTCCTTGACATCAGTCTTGGCAATGATTTTTTGGATCTGACACCAAAATCAAAGGCAGCAAAATCAAAAATAAACAAGTTGGACTACATCAAACTAAAAATGGGCAAAGGACCTGAATAGCCATTTCTGAAAAAAAAAAAAAAATACAAATGGCCAACAGATATATGAAAAGGTGCTCAAGATCACTAATCATCAGGGGAATGTAAATCAAAACCACAATGAGATATCACCTCACACCTGTTGGAATGACTATTACCAAAAAGACAAGAAACAACAAATGTTAGCAAGGATGTGAAGAAAAGGGAACACTTATGTACTGTTGGTGGGGATATAAGTTGGTGCAGCCACTCTGGAAAACAGTCTGGAGGCTCCTCCAAAAACTTAAAAATAGAACTACCATACGATCTAGCAATTCCACTTCTGGGTGTTTACCTGAAGGAAATAAAATCACTGACTCGAAAAGATATACTCACCCCCATGTTCACGCAGCATTAATTACAATAGCCATGATACAGAAACATCCTAAGTGCCCAATGATGGATGAATGGATAAAGAAAATGTGATAGAAAGAAAAAATATATATGAATATAATTCAGCCATAAAAAGAAGGAAATCCTGTCATCTGTGACAACACGGATGAACCCTGAGGGTATTATGCTAAGTGATGTAAATAGACAAATACTGTACGGTCTCATTTGTATGTGGAATAATCTGACAAAACAAAACAAAACAAATTCAGAACAGATTGCTGGCTGCCAGAGGTGGGGGGAGGGCATAGAGTAGGTGAACAGGTAAAGGTGGTCAAAAGGTACAAACTTCCAGTAGTAAGAGAAATAAATCCTAGGGATGTAATATACAGCATGGTGACTACAGTTAACAATACTGTACATTAGGGCTTCCCTGGTGGTGCAGTGGTTGAGAGTCCGCCTGCCGATGCAGGGGACGCGGGTTCGTGCCCCGGTCCGGGAGGATCCCGCATGCCGCGGAGCGGCTGGGCCCGTGAGCCATGGCCGCTGGGCCTGCGCGTCCGGAGCCTGTGCTGTGCAGCGGGAGGGGCCGCAGCGGTGAGAGGCCCGCGTACCGCAAAAAAAAAAAAAAAAAAAAAAATACTGTACATTAAACTTGGAAGTTGCGAAGAGAGTAGATCTTAAAAGTTCTCATCACAAGAAAAAAAATTGTAACTCTGTGAGGTGATCAAAGGTAACTGTGACATAGCTGTTAATACTAAGTATACTTACTGTAGTAATCATTTTGTAATATATACATATGTCAAATCACCAGGTTTTCACTTAAAGTTAATATAACATTATATGTCAATTATATCTCAATAAAAACTGGGAAAAGTGGCAATGCCGTTAGCATTTGCATTAAATAAAGGAAAAAGAAAGCAGCTGCAGTATCTCATAATGGTTTAAGAGAATTAACTTAGGATCAAGCCTTGCTTCTTCCACTTGCTAGGTGTATAACATTTGGACAAATGACATTGGCCCTCCAAACCTCAGTTTCCTTGATTGCAAAATGGGATAATAATAATACCCACTTTGTCTTTTTAAACCACTTAGTGGTTAAAAAGATTAAGTGAGGTGATGAACGTAAAGCACTTAGCACAGTGCCAGGGACTGTCTCGCCTGTCCTGAAAACCTGTTCCTGGTGGGAAATTCCTGTCTTACTATGCCTATCTCTGAACCTTTTACAGCTTGTACTTTCTGTTTCATTCCAATGTCAGTAGATACGGTTTTGCTTTTTAATATCCTTTCCCCCCTTTTCTACAAGTCAATCTTCTGTACTGGAAACAGAGGTCCCCTCCTACTAATGTCCTATCCTTGCTGGCCAGGCCATTCCCCAGGGGCACTTTGTGTTTTCTTTAACTAGACATTAACTTGGGGCAGGAGAAAAACAAGTCTATTTCTGCATCAATGGAGCAGTTCTTCAGCTGCCCTCAGTTTTTCAAATGCTGGAAATCCTTCGCTCATTAATCAGGGTTTCA
Organism: Mesoplodon mirus; assembly: GCF_964341445.2. NCBI lineage: Eukaryota > Metazoa > Chordata > Mammalia > Artiodactyla > Ziphiidae > Mesoplodon > Mesoplodon mirus. The sequence goes on along the minus strand of NC_138988.1, from coordinate 25,460,520 downwards.
AATGAGTGCCTGTCTTCTAGCTGATGGCCAAAGCTGTGGAAGGAGGAAAAAACCCAGAGTACGTCCTACCTAGAGTCTGCCCCTAGTGGTTGTCTGAACTCATCCAGAATGACCACGTCTGAATATACATATTTAAAATATTTCTTCCATCTCCCCCTCCTTCTGGGAAAGTTATCTTTATGCATTTGGCCCAAGGCCTGTTCAACTTTTTCTGGAGGCAGCCAGATTTGGAACACTCAAGAACACAGACGTCGGAACGGCAGAAAAAGGAGGAGCTCTCCCACCATCGCTGGAGTGAACTGTTGGCCGTCTGACAAGCAAACCTTTTGGGAAAGAGCCAGCCTTGTCACCATGCTGGAGGGCTTCACGGGGGAACGGATGTGATGATAGCAAAGGGGTTGAGCGAAACACTGGCAGGTGCCCACTTCCTGGCTCTACTTACTTCTTGCCATTCGTCTGCCCTCCAAGCGTAGAGTGGACACAGCGGGGCTTGGCAGGCACGCTCTGACTCCGGTCTAGTGTATGGGTTGCACTCGGTCTCTCCGGCTATTTTGTGTGTTCCCAGCTGACAGCCCACATTTCTCCGCCGCACGCCTTGGCCACAGGACACAGAGCACTAAAAGGACAAGAGTGCGTAAGTGGGAGCTTCGGGTCATTTGGGGGAGGGAGTGATCATCGGGGTGGAGAGGGTCACAAATCTGGGGACAGCATTCCTAATCCAATGACCCTCACAGCTATCACAGGCTTTCTAATTTCCAGTGAAAGGGACCCAAGACAATGTCTTAAATCTGCAAACTCACTGCCTATCAAAGGCGGTTGAGTGAGGAAGAGACTCAAGTTAGGGGGAAATCTTTCAGGTTAACAAAACTCTTGGACAGTGGAATAGGCTAGGAGAGATCATTCTGAGACATTCAGTACAACCTAGAAGTAGTGCTGCCATGTGAAATGAAAATCCCAAATGATTTCTATCCTGGAAGGTTGAAGGGTGTTGAAAATTGGAGATATAGTTCTGTACAAGAGAATTTCTTGGCAGATGGAAAATATAACTCAAGGAGAGTAAATCACTGAAGCTTTTAGGGCCTTATATATAGAATTATTTTCTTCAGTCTCTTCTTCTTCTTGCTCCTATTCCTGGAGATAGGGAAATTTTTTTCCCTTAAACTATGGAATTCATTAAAGTATTTGTATCTATTTACAACCTCGGATGAATATACAAAAAATAAAAGCTGACCAAAAAAAAAAAATTTCCTTGGGTGTTGTGTTTTCAGTCCGTGAAAAATACTGTTAATCAGGCTGAAACATTTTGTTGACCAAGCTGCACAACACCCTATTAATCTGTAATTAACTTTCCTCTAAATTAATTTTTTTAATGGATTCCTCATTGCTGGGTTTCATAATCTCACTTATGGTCAGGCCAAGAATTACTGTCTTTATTAAGCTTTTGACATTCAGAAACTAAAGGCAACATCTGACTGGAAAGAACAGCCTATTATTTCACTTAGCTATTAAAAATTGTTTCCAAGTTTTTGTGATAGCTCAGCTGCCATTCATTTGTCTAATTGAGAAAACAAGCTTAACATACACTAAAGCCATACTCCTAAGAGGACATCTTCGTAAAGAATAGAATCACGCTTTTAAATTAGACAAAAATTCTTGTCCAATTAACCTGCAGCAGGAGTCATGTTCTCTGAGGCTAATGGGAATTTACTAACAAGAAGCACACGCTAATGAATTCTGCTGCTTAATAATATTATTTCCGTTTCAGATTCTAAGAAAATAGGTGGTAGTGTTTAGAAGGCATCTTGGGAAATAATATCATTTCAGATGAGTCTATGCCAGGCAGGAACTTAAATGTTCACATCAAAGCTAGCTGAAGAGAAGGAAATATTTTGGAGCAACATAGCTACTATTGTTTGGGTTTAATTGTATTAATTGGATTGAATGAGTTTGTGACCCACAAGGAACCAGACTTTTAACGTCATTATGTTCTTGGTGGAATGAGAGGGTGCGTGATTGCCTTGTGTACAGAGGATGGCCATTTAATACTTATGGGAGCTACATGTATATTATATTTCCCATTGATTACACAGGAAATGGATGAACTGCAATATCGGAGAGTTAGCACATGAATGACAGAAATCATCAGCAACCACTGACAACAAACAACAACCAAAATACCCTTTGGCTATTTGAATTTGGGGTCTTTAAAAAATAAAACAGTACCCTTCCAGAACAATGTATCCAAATGGAAACACAAGGAAAAAATAAGAACAATTAAGTAAACAAATTTGAGTTTGGCATAGAGCTAATACATATGCAAAATCTCATGACGCTTTAATAAGTTAAAGAAAAAGGAAAAAAACGTTAAAGGCTTTCAGGGTATATACTATTCAGGCTCTAAGTAAATGAAACTTCTTTTTGATGCTATTGTTTGTTACTGAGTAAATTATTACTTACGGTTCAGCAAAGGTAAAGTATTAAGAGCTATAAGCAACCAATATTTTTAAAATTACCTCTACAATGTTCAACATTTTTTCAAAAGATAAAGGAAGTTTCAGTGATACAATGTTGCTGTGGCTTCCGATTTTCATAGTGTCAAAGCTAGCCTTGAATTAACACATTCAAAAGTTTCGACAGGACTTATATGCACAGTAAGGTGTAAGCCCTGCCTCTGTGAATACTGCATCCATGGTAATCTTTGTTCAAAATGAAGTATACTGCGTCAGAGTTAGTTCTCCGTGTTTCACTTTTCTTCCTGTGCTGTCTCAGGGGAGGCAACATTTTGCCTACAGAGACAGCCAGCCTTGCTTGGTGAATTCTGAGAGATTTGTGCGGAAGCCCCATGAATAAAACAGCATCAAAAAGACCTCTGCATGACCCTGGAGGTGCTGATGGTGGTGGTGTGTGCACGTGTGCGTGCTTAATTCTTCTTGTTTTATTTAGTCCAACTTTTAGTTATTCTGCAGAAGAAAGAGGTTGAGCGGTGTCTATTAACATGCCCCCCTCCTCTGTCCCATCCATCATTTCTGCATGGCAGTCTATTTGTGCCGGTTTGAAAGTAGATGTTTTTAGTTCCAAACTACTGAGCTGGGAGCTGTGTTTCACCTCTCTGTACACCCTACTGTGCAATGCTAGGATGCAGAACTCACCGATTTAAAGGGTAAACAATGCAATCTCTAGGGAACTTCTGACGTTTAGGGAATTGCAGTATACACTTAAAAACCTGGAAAGAATTTTACATACTTTTTTCCAGTACAACTACTGCAACCATGGCAGTGACATTATTTAAAAGGGGGGATTAGTTTGAAAAATAACTATATGAACCAACTTTAATAAATAGTAACTGGTAACAACAACAGCAAACTTAGTAAGCATTTACTAGCCGAGGCTCTATTCTAGGGTTTCTCAACCTAATAATTCATTTTTGTTGGGGGTGTCCTGTGCATTGTAGAAAGCTTAGGAGCATTCCTGGACTCTACCCTACTACATGTCAGTTGCATTTCCCCTCCTCTGCCGAAGTGAGATAACCAAAACTGTCTCTAGACACTGCCAAACGTCCCAAGAGATACAAAGTCACTGCCAGTTGAGACCTTAGTTCTATGCTAAGCATCTTGCATAAAATATCTTTCATACTTCCTAGTAAACCTTTTAAGTAGATACTCCACAAATAAATAAAGCAAAGAACAGAGATAATCACTCTAACTCAAGCAAAAACAAAAACAGAAAATAGTCCAAGTAAATTCTATCCTAGGCAATCTACCGTGGATTAAAATTTGGCTTCCAGTTTTAAAATATGGTGCTAATATTATGCAGCCTTTTGTACATCAGCAAGAGTGTGGGTGAAAAGCCTGTATTCAAACAATTCAACGTCAATGCTTGCAGTTCAAATACAAAGTAACAAGAAAGCACAAATCACTAAGGCAACTCTAGTTCTCATCACTGACCATGTGCATATGGTTTCCCTGACTTCTCAAAGGACACACGCTACACATTTGCCATGTTTCTCCATTAGACACTTGCAGAATACTCCAGAATCAGACACCACAACCAAGCCGCTCTCATTGTAATTACAAGAAAAATCCCAACCAAAAATGGCTGGTAGGTTCATAATGCAATCTGCCAGTTTCCATTTTGGCATGAGCACCAAAGAGCTTTTAAAAATTAAGTATTTCTCTGAATTTAAGACACCACTGATTCCAAGACACAGTATTACATTTTGTATCACTCAGAAAGAAAACAAGAGCAATTAATTAAATCATGGCCTTCCATTGGTTGTTAGGCCCATCCGGACCACAGAAATGTTAAAATATGAAAAAAACAGGCATCTCAGGATTGAATGAATTCATGATTGATAAATGATGATAAAGTGTTACTTTCATTCTACTCTGATGATTTATTGTTTAGTCCTTATCTTCATTTGTTTAAAAAGCCTTTCTATAGGAACAGGACACATTAAAAATCTTTTATTCTGGAATGCTTTTTTTTTTTTTTTTTGCAGTACACGGGCCTCTCACTGCTGTGGCCTCTCCCGGTGCGGAGCACAGGCTCCGGACGCGCAGGCTCAGCGGCCATGGCTCACGGGCCCAGCCGCTCCACGGCATGTGGGATCTTCCCGGACCGGGGCACGAACCCATGTCCCCTGCATCGGCAGGCAGACTCTCAACCACTGCGCCACCAGGGAAGCCCCTGGAATGCTTTAGAATCATGACTACAGAGCCTTCACATTTATCAAGCTGAATCAAGAAATGGATGCTGATTGTGTCTGAAAATTTCATCCCTCAGCTCTTGATCAAAATCATCTAAACAAATTGAACATGATCTTTTGAAAAAAATGCTTTCAAACTTTATTGAGGATGCTTTCCAATAAAAGCTATTCTTTTATTGGAAAAATGTCCTTGACACATTACAGATTTCCAAAAGATGTAAAAGTGAAACATTCCACTTTAAACCTCAAAACACCAATTCTGAGGGAGAGACGAAGAAGATTAGCAAGGCTATACTAGTTTCCTATCCCAATATTCTATATGCCTTATTATCGTCACACATTTTGACATGATGAGAAATAGCAATAATTATTCTCCCTACCTTGAAGATGAGATGACTAGAATATAGCTACCAGCAGAAAACAGAAGGACCAGATATAAAACTTTCTAAATATTGTTGCAAATGAATAATCGTTATTCTTGCTTTATATTACTGCCTTAGGGATATTTCTGTTTACCATGGGATCGTTAGTAAACTAATAACCTTTAATCATGCAGACTGTCTTTCTCCATCAAACTCTGGGTCTGATTATTTTCAGGTATGCTTCTAAATTGCACAAATTAGATTTTACCCATGTAGCATCTTGTCTTGCCTGTTTTTATAATTCATTTCTATAAATCAAATCAGAGCATTAGAAGGTTGGCCACAGATCATTACATAACTGTGTTTACTTGCATTTTCCACAAAGGTAACTAGACTTTTCTAAGCAATCCTTTTGAACAGGTGCGGTCTTTTCTGGGGAGGAATTCCGATAATCCTATTACCTTATGTTTGAAAAAACCCCAAGGGTTCAAACCTAATCATCCCAGCTTTGTGAACAATTTTAGACTTCCCATCAAGATCACAGGATACTAGAGTAAAACTCACTCTGTGTTTACCAATAAAGAGTGAAAGATTCTTTTAATCATCCTTTTATTAAATGAATTGGCCTTTATAATGAGTACCATTTACATGCTCTCAACTTAATATTCAGGACAAGATGCAAATAGTAGATATGTCCAAGGGACATAAAGAAAAGTAACAGAGCATGAAAGTGTGCAAGAGGACAAGCTAATTAGTGTGGTATCTTAAATAATGTTAGCTGTAGGCTTTTACATGCATTGAATAGCTCTAAAAATAAAAAGGGCTGGAAGTTACAGATGACACTAGTCACTTAAGACAAACCATTAAGGATGACCAGTATGAAGTACTGCCTAGAAATCTGGTCCCTTAAGGAAGCCAGAGGAGGAGCTAGCTCTGGCTGGGCACAGATGCTTTGATTGTTAAAACAAAAATAAAAACAAAACATGATCATTGTGATAAAAGCACTGAGAGGGATGAGGCTCCCCTGCTGGGGAACGATGCAGGCCATGTTTTACTTCTCTGTGAAGGGAATAAGACTGTGAGGTATGGGGGACAATGATGGCAGCTCAGGGCATTTAAGAAAAATTCACGTTTCTAGAGGAATTTTCTATTAGTCATGTTGAAATGGAGGATTCTCAATTCCTCCTCATGCTAACACACCTGTGCAAAGCTTCTCTGGGGTATCAGGAATCAAGAACCAGGCTCTGAAAGCATCAATTCTAGAGGCTGCTAACCTTGAACCTAGTTTTCTATTGATTCTCCGGAGTATCTTCATACATCTCCACTGCATAGGAGAGCTACAAATTCAGTAAAACCTTACTGAATCAAATTAATGGAGAGAAAGAACACATTAAATACAGACTATGTGAAAAGAAATTGGGCCTTATTACTTTTTAAGTAAGCACCTCAACCAAGCTGAGGAAATGGACAAGTGTGGAGTGACAAGATCTACTTTAAGGGCCAGATATGAGTGACTTTTGTTCACCCCTCAATTGTTTATAGGTAAACAGAAGCTTCTAAAGTTCCCTCCTGAACTCAATAGGGAAACTCTCCCACCCAGTTCCTGACTAGGTTACCAAAGGTTTAGAATCAGTAGAGTCTAACTGTAGTCAGTTTCTTGGGTACTTATTCTCCTTCCCCATTGGATATACACACATCGCACTCATCCAAGTAAAAAAAATATTACTTTTGAGATCTTATTAGATTTAAGACCCCAGAGCTAAGTACACGGCATTCATTACTGCTTTAAATCCTCATAAGGGCTATATGAAGTCAGCTCGGCAAGGTCAAACAAATCACCCAAGGTTGCAGAGCTAGGAAATGACAGAGAACTTCCCCATCTGTCCCCCACCTCTATTGTATACAAGCTAACAGGCAGAGAAGTATTCTCTAATACTTTATATTGACAGCCTTTTCTTTAAGAACCTCAAAGGTAAATTCAGACTCAATTCCTGTCAGGTAACATAGTCAACCTTACTAGAATCTGAATTAGTGGTTTTTTAAGTGGTAAATAGTAATAAAAATGTCATCAGCGAAGGATTGAGGGGCTACTCTGTCCTAGACAGCTGACATCTACATCTACCACCACTTGGAATTAATCCTCACAACTGTCCTATTGTAGATGGTATCCGAAGTGCCAAGGGCTGAAGCCACTTGCCCAAGGTCCCACAGCTAGCGAGTATCCTGACATAAAGCTGTTTCCCTCCCTGTCCCCAAGCTCCCCTCTGAGAAATCAAAACCGCGCAGGGAAACAAGCCAACACACTGGTGTCAGCCATGTGGCCAAAGGTAAGGAAGCAGTCATGAGAGGAGAAGCATTGCTCACCTGACTCCATGCGCCAGCCTTCCACTTGGGGCATCTTCCTCCTCGGCACTTTCTGTGCCCATTTGGCTTAGCAAGGTGTTTACAGTAATCACTTTCTAAATGACTTCCATCTTTTGCCATGCAGTAAACATTTCGTTGTTTATGCCCTCGACCACAAGAGACAGAACACTGAAATATAAAGCAATGGCAAGGTTGTTGTTTTTCTTTTTTTTTTAAATCACAAGGAATTTGATAAAAACCTGTGTCGTGAGATGTTACGATCACGCCTAACCAGAGTCACCATTCCCCCCTTTTGCAGTGCTATTCTGGATAACACCTCAAGGCTCAACACGGAAGGAAGGCAGCAATGGAGAAAACAATGTGGACAGCATGACAGCAGGAATCCTGTCTAGTATCTTGGGTCACTCAAGAACGAGGGTAAATCCTGGTAATTTAGGCCAAAAATGAAGCCCACGAACCTGAAATTACCATGCAATTCTGATTTACAGAAGTCCTACTATGAATTAGTTAGGATTCCTTTCGGACATCTCACTTCATGCAAATGCTGATCAAGACATTTCTTCAACAAACTACCTCATAATTCACTCTTTTGGATAAAGGTGTGTTTCCAAATTCAGCTGTGTCCCATTTCCTAGTGAAGTGATTTAAGGAAACTCTTCTACCATTTTTCAGAGGAGCAGCTCTCATTTTCCCAGTCCATTGGAAAGGAGGTGAAAAAGGCATGTTAGAAACTGAAAGGTAAGCTAGCAGGTGGGTCAGTGCCAAGTCTGGGAGGGAGGCATTACCTTTCAACTTTGATCTGCAGGTTCACTGAACTGTTTTAATGTGACCTTGTCTGACCACATCTAAGAAACTTGACTTTGATTTCAGAGTAGGTTTCTCAGTAAGGTTTAGGAATCAAAGGGCTCATGGCGTCAGGACAAAAATTTGATATGACAGCTTCTTGTGGAATAGGCAAGAGGCTGGCCCCCATGAGTATGCTGAGATATTCAACTTCCATTGCCTCATTAGCGATTACAGAAGTCATTGCCACTTGGATCATAAGCTTACTGGCTCCCGTTTTCAAGACACATTATTTCCCAATATAATGTCCTTACATGTCAGAGGGAAATGAGCTTAAGAATGAAGAGCAAAATGTGAAAACACAACAAAAATAGATTTCAAGTGTCATTTCCTTCTACTCAATGTTTCTAATTTCCCCTGCAAACTCTGTGATTTTGTTAACTTAAATGGCCAAAGTACCCTTTTATGCCTAATAGGTAAATAGCACCATGTAAAACATGTAGCCTAACATAATTCCGAACACTATTACCAAGCAAGCTCAAAGTGATCCCATTCATAAATGTGTTAGACACGTTTTTCTAGTAAACATAAACCATTATAAAAATTCCAATAGCAACTGCTAGAGAAATTTAAAATATGTATATTAATATGTTTGGCTATAACTTTTTACTTTAGGACATGGAAACGTTGTTTGAGCTCTCATCTTGTGAGTATTATGATTTGTAGTAGTCATTCTGCCACTCTAGAGTATACAGCGTGGAAGGAAAGAGCCGAATTTAGATATCTACACCAAAACAAAAATATCCATCCTTCAACGTACAGTGTTTTGATGTATATAAAGACTTTGGGCTATAATTCTAGAAGGCTTTTAGAATGAACCTCCAAGAAGTATACCTATAAACCAGTTGTCTAATGACTTACACACAGATAATCCCTGTTATCAGTGACTATTTTAATATTTAAAAATGTTACTTCCACCAAAATATACAGGCACAGTTAGAATCTGAGGTGAGATCATTTGTTTATTCAGCAAACATTTATTGAGCACCAACTAAGTTTCAAAGGTTATGCAAAGTGCTGGGAATACAGTGATAAGTAAAACTGATATAATTCCAGCCCTCATGGAGTTTACAGACCAGTGAGGGAGGCCAGCATTAATCAAGTGATGACAAAAATAAATACATACATGCTAACTGAGATGAATACTCTGAAGAAAACAAGCTGGAGTGGTTGCAAGAGGGCTCCCTGAGGCATTCCCTGGGGCCAGACCATGCAGAGCTCATATGTCATAATAATATATTTCATTCTCCACGAGAGGGAAAATCACTGAGGAGTTTTAAGTCGGGGTAAGACACAGTCTGATTTTTCTTTCAAAAATTCTACTTTGACTACCGGCTAGGCAATGAGTGGAAATACAGCATAAGTGGAAACAAGAAAACTGCTCAGGAAGCTAATGCATTTGTCCAAGCAAGAGGTGATGGTGGCATAGATTAGGGTGCAGAGTGGAGGGGTGAAGGAAGTTGGTGAATTGAAGACGCATTTTTTGAAGTAGAAATGATAATTCCTGATGGATCAGCTGTGGGGTGGAGGGGAGAGGGCAGAGTCAGGAAGGTCTCCTGGGTTTCTGGTATGGGCAACTGGATAGACAGTGATGACAAGAATAGAGATGGGAAAAACTGCATTGGGAGTCAAGAATATATTACTTTGTAGGAAGTGAGCTGAACTTAAAGGATATGGATTCATGGGTGGTAATGTGCTTGATTATGGTGAAGAAACAGACATAGTTGTCTTATTAATCAGATGAACATGGGTCAACTTAAAGCAAGTCTACCTTGAAGGATCATCATTTCAATATACAAACAGTCCAGACAAGCTGTCCCTTATTATGGAGGGGAGAAAGAGAATTGGTGGAAATGCTGATTTAGTAACCTACCCATTGATCTGTAAATTCCATGAGGGCAGGGATTATGGAAGTTTTGTTCATCACTATACTCCAGCACTTTGCATAATTCTTGGAACTTAGTAGGTGCTCAGTAAATGTTGAATACACAAATGAAACAAATCCCATTTAGTGGTCACTGGAAGAGATAACCGAAAAGTAGGGAGCAATCTACAGAGGCAGAATTAGAAAAGGCACAGCTTTCTCCCATTTATTGGGTGCCAGTCACTGCTCTAAGACTTTATATACATTATCTCATTTAATCATTCCACTAACCATAGAGGTAGGTACTATTACTGGAGACAAATGGTGTTTTCAAAATGGCATAACCAAAATGCTTAATATGTATATATCTCTTCCCACATGACTCCAATCCAAGTGGCTAGATGTCTGTTGGGAACATAACAGCACAATGAAAACAATTAAGTTACCAACAACATCGCTGATAATAATCCATCTGAGGGGCACCACTGGGGCAACCAACATCTATTGCCCATGAAATGAAGACAGATGAAGTTGGTATGAGATATGAAGCCTTAAAAGTCTTTTAAATATCTGGATTAGTTGCGTCCCACCCATTCCTATGTGTGGTTTTCTTATTTGGGAACTTCAGTGGAACTGACTTGGAAAACAGGATGCAATACTACACATATTATTTGCCTCAAATTAAGATCTAAAAGCGATAAGGGAATTCACAAAGTATCTAATCTGATAGCAAACACTCTTCATTTCATGCTTTCTAACTTACCAATGAAGAAAAGCAGCTGCTTGTGCAAATTTTCCTATCTAACAGGTTTATTAGTGGGTCTATTATGATCTCATAAAGACGTTATCATCTTGATAATCAAACACAGGTTTCAGCTCTTCTATTCTGAGGGAAATTTCCATCTGATTTTTTCCAGTCCTTTCCCAGGCAGTGATTTTTGCATCAATGTGCATCACAGATTATAACAGTTAAATTTAGAGTGTCACCTAGTACATATTACTTATTGGCTACATATCTGAGGGTTCTTGCTCTGGGGAATATTTAATTCCTTATATTTACAGCCAAAAGAATCTCCTAGTTTGCCAGTAGGACTCTGACTTTTTCCTCCGGGGAAACAATCCAACTTGTTTAAGAGAATGATTTCCCCCCAACTTTGAGCAACACTCTCAAACAAAGTAATCTCTGCTTGTTACATAGAAACACCAAGGTCAGTATCTCAAATGCCTGGGCTTTTGTTTCTGCGAGGTCAAAGGGAATGTTTAATGTGGAGCTTTGTTCAGATGCAGTCTTTACTTTTCAGACGAAGGTCTAAGAGTTTAAAATCTGGTGGAAACAGAACTGGCTCCCTCTCTAGTGGTAGCTCTGGATGTGGTGTGGATTTGTATCTCACTGTTCCTGGTGTGCTGTCCCTGGCATTAGGGTTGTCCTGCATCGGTTCTTTAACTTATACTGAGGGGCTGGGTCTCTCAGTCACCAAGAAGCCAGAAAACAACCCCAGTGTGTCTGCCTGGATGAGAAGGGGTGAAGACCTAGAAAGAATGAGATCCCCAGCATTGCCGAGGCTGCTGAGAACCTGGACATCCAAATGGAGATGGGAGGACCACACGGAATTGGTAAGGATGCCATGAGGAACCAAGAAGGAATAGGAAGGGGAGGGCTTAGGTCAGGGATGCACACAGAAGCTGGCTAGAAGGAAGCTTCTCGATGGGGCTAGATGATGCTAGGGCTCAGAGGAAGCACCGGAGTGGATGGGGTGTGGACCAGGACTGCCTGAGTTGTAGCAGGTGCTTATACATCAGGGTTAATAGATGGTCTAGGAGGACAGTCCCAGCAGAGTGGGCACAGTTGAGTGTGTCTGCGTGATTCCTATTTCCAAGTGATCTGTATACATAAGATTCTGTTTATATGATACGTCTTATGGAGGATGCTGATAAACTAGTCCGTATTTCCAACCAGAGGACTGGCTGACACCAGGTTAGAAGTAAGACAGAATTGAGAAGCCAAGAGAAAGGTCATATACTAGAATCCATTACCAAGCTAAGCCAAGACTCTGATAATCTAAGGATTTTTTGACAATCAGGTTTAACCATCACTCTGAGACTGGTGGGCAGAGTTCAGTTGTGAGACAGGAGACTGTACTAATTATTATTCAAGGCCTTTCCCTTGTGATTCTATAAAATATGAAAAAAACATCTAAATCACTTCATCTAAAAAATGAAGTGTGTCTTTTCATAACAACAAGCTCTTCTTTTTTTTTTTTCAACAAGCTCTTGATTCTACTCTCATTTTGACTTTGTTTAAGAAGCATAAAGGCAGACCTCATCTGGCAAGTATGATATCAGAAAGGAGGCAATGCTCACGCCCATGGTTCAGAACTGCCTTTGCCAGTTATAATGACAAGTGAAGTGAGTACTGCATGAACATCACACAATCAGAAAAGGCAAAGGGATTCCAGCCTGTACCCACTGTTCCACCGGGGCGGGGGGGAACAAAGAATGTTGAGTGCAAAGATATAGACTTAGGGATCAAAATTTCAAATCTGCTCAGCGCCAAGACCTGGAAAACCATGTGGGCTCGTCACATAGAAAAAAGATAGTAGCTGCAATCCACATACGTTTATTACTGCTTTCCACACTGTAGGCACTGAGCAAATATTTATGGGAATGAATGGATACATGAAAGCTAAAGCCATCATAGAAGTGTACTATAAACCAAATGTCACGTTTTCCTAAAGGTTTCAAGAAAGAACCACCTGGAATCTGACCCCCAGTGCTAATGCTGAACTGATTTGGCAGTTATTTAAATTCAAAGAGGCCACCCCAAAAGCACTCTTTCAGTTGGAGCAGAACTATTAGAAATCACACCATGAGCACTTACTATGAGTGGGACCATATGCTGAAGGCTATTGGCTTCTCCTATTTAATCCCTACAGCAACCTTGTGGCTCAGGTACTATTAGGATTCTTCTTTACAAATAAGGAGACTGAGGATTAAAGAGGTGACCTCACTTGCCCAGGGTCACAGAGCCAGGAAGCAAGCAGAGTTAGCCTTCACATATAGCATGTGTTTTTCCAGAACCGCCATTTTCTTCCCTAAGTTATACTGAAGAGAGGGCTTGGTTAAGAAAACAGGCTGCTCACCCCTGCTTACCCATGGTGATAACAGAAAACTAGGACTTTAAAGAAATGTCCCTTAAGACTATTTTAGAGACCTCTGTGACTCCTTAGTCTCCCAGGAAGAGGATGGTTACGCAATCTATTTCTGACTTTAATACTTTCTTCACAACCTCTTTAGCACTCTGGGAAGAAAGACGCTATGAAAAGTAAATATACCATCAGGTACAATAACATAAATATAAATAAAGAGCCACATTTCTCTTTGCCCAAAGCCACACTCTGGTTTTCTCTTGGCCATTTGTCAAGGTCGATTCACCCTTTGCATTCAACCACATGGTGAACGATCATCTCTATTCACTGGTGAACAGCCCTTTGCGTGGTCACGAATGGAAGGTTACAGGTTGTAAATTTTGGCCTGCTGATTCACCAAGGACTAAGCTCTCAAATCTCTGAGCTATAGGTCATCTCAGCATATTTTATATATTTTTTTATTCAGTCCATGTATTTATTTTACAAATTCAATGCTACGGAAAAGGAGATACGTCATGCTCACTGCCACACAGTAAAGAAGGAATAGACGTAGGCTTATGACTAGGAGCTCCTGTACCTAGCAAGGAACACTATTTGGTGCCCATTGCACTGGGGATTTGTGACCAGATTCTGGCGTTCTGCGTGTTGCTTGGGAACCACAGCTAACCAGGCATCCTGATTCCTTCCACTTCAACTCACTCATGATCACATAGAGCTAGCAGGATGGGCTGGGGCCAGCCAAGGTAGGTGTAGATTCTGTGCCTCTGGCTTTGAGGAATTACCAACACCAATGTGAACAAGCATGGGTTTAACCGCCTCTTCTTCTAAGGTACCAGTTAAAAACAAATTCCATGGGGTGGCTGTGCATGGGATTCCACAGCTCACCACATGGGTGCTTGTCTTCACCTTGCTCTAAAATGTAGCGCTTCAAGGCACAGGTTTTGGAGTCAGACAGACCTACGTTGGAGTGCTATCTGCCATTTTACCACAGTGCCATTTGGAGCAAGTTACTCTCAGCTCAGATTTGTTCTCTGTAAAATGGGGATAATAGCACTATGTATACGCAACAGGGCTGCCTTACAATTAGATGAAACAATGCATACTAAGCTCTTGGTGTTTTGGCCCGACAGTGTAAAAATCAATGCACGTTCACTGTTCCTGCTACTACTACTTCTACTCAGTGGACTCTTTAAAAATATCTCCTAACATGCAGTTTAAAAGGTGAGTATTTTAAAAAATATATGTTTACTCATGGAGTCTAAAATTAACATTCTAATACAGGCACTGCTGGGTGAACGAGGAACTTAGTCTGGCAAAATCTCCCTCTTGTGAATGGGTGAAGAGCTTTTCTTTCTAAAGGTCACAGAGAAATCCCCTGAGCAGACATAAATGTTGATGATTCCTTTTCTTCTGCAGTGCCCTTTTCACTCTCATAGACTATTACTTATTAATATGGTCTCTTCTAACCAGAGAAGACAGACAGACAAGAAAAAGAAAAGCACCATATCTGAAAGCCACCTCTCTTTTTTACTCCGTCATTTCCTGCTCATGCTTATTATCTCAAAAACTCCTTGTGTTTGTTTTTTTGTTATGTTCTTTCTTTCAATGTCCTGAAGCACAGAATCCACAGCAGTGATGACCATTACCAAACATATATTCACTCACTTTCCTGCTCGGTTCAGCTCAGCTGTGGGAGTGCTAAGAGTCCTTTGTCAGAAAGCAGATCTGCGCATTGGAGATGTGAACATGTTTAGGGAAATTTTTATAGGGCTTCTCACAATACAAGAATGGCTCTGAACAGGGGCATCAGGGATCCAAAATGACCGAGGAGGAAGGAGAGAAAGCTTGGCCAGGAAACAAGGGCTGTGACTTCAGGGCGTTAAGCCAGTGTTGACAGGCCTGCCTGATGGCCATTCATGTCCAGGACCACCATGGCACTTATTACCATGAAAAGGAGCTGAGGAAGCATGAGATTGGCAGGGAACACCAAGGAAGAAAGCGGATGTAGGAATCACAGTCATCGCAGCTGGATGGGGCATCAGGCCATCCTTCTAGCCCCATTACCCCCCAGTACTCCCAGCCTTTGCAGTGCTACAAAGGTCTAAGACTGTGGGAGAAAGGGAACTAAGATTCACACGTCAACTCCTGGAGCACACTTGGAGGCTCCTGTCAGTACTATATCCAAGTAGGCGGCCTTGCATACGCCTCGCAAGGGAGATGGCAGGGCCAGGAACAGAAGGGGAGGCAGTGAGAGATGCTCATGACCGCCACCTCCCAGCACTCCCCAAGAATTATGAGGTACCAGGCTCTCCAGCCATACAGCCTGTGGCCTCATAATGTAACAACTTCTTATTAGAGGTGGGAAAAACATTTTAACATGAAATACAGTAGCCTATGAAATTAGCTATGGAACTTGCAAAACCCCAAATTGGGGTTCTTCTTATTCTGCAGGAGTGTAAATATTAGTTTTTCTCACCATCAAGATAGAAACAAAAACCAAGAAAATTCACAAAAGCCACACGTGGTGATTTCTAGAGCAGACACATCCAATGGTGCCCTCAGGGATTTGAGGTATATTATGTCATCAGGCTCTGTTACCACTAACATGCCCTCTGATTCCCCATTCCCAAGCACAGTGCCTATTTTTTAAGGCTTCTTTTCCCTTTCAAGGTTAGACGTGATGACTCTTTGTAACCCAACTTCAGCAAAATCACGATATTGGCATTTTTCAGGAAAGAGGGGAAGATGGTACCTGGACCCACACTCTGTGCTAGCCACAGAAGTATTTATGAAGGCAGGCTGGAAGATGGGAAGGGTAATGGGTGAGGTTTTTGTTCCAGCATCCTTTATTCTCAGTTGTTTCAAAGGTGGGTGCAGAAGAGTCTGAGTGAGTGAGTGATGGAAAAGTCATGGCTGGTGGGAACAGGGACCCCACGTTTCTTGGCACTCTGAAGGTGGACTGTGACTAAGGGCCCAGGCTGGAGGATTCAAGGCTACCTGGAGATGTCATTCTGCTAGAAGATGATAGCACTTGGGTAGACCCACTCATGACTTGGGCTACTGTCCCAGACAGCCAGGGACAGACCTGGGAAGCTAAAGTCACCTTTGGGAATGCTTCTGTAAAAAAGCAATGCAGGCAGGCTGTCTTTGGACTTTCATGCACCCAACCAATGTCCAGCCCTTGAGCTTCTTACTCCTCCCAAAGAGCTTTCAGTCATTTAAAAGACACTAGGGCAGGGTTCATTTAATTGCCTCTTCCAGTCTTGCTTTTTCTCTGCCTGTCTGGCCATTCCTGCATCGTGTGAAAGGAACATCTTTATCTGCCAGTATGTCAAATGTCTTACACTGAAAAATTTACAACTTTTGGGGGAAAGTAGTTCATGCAATGAATTTGCTTTTGGGTGGAGAGTAATGCCACCCCAGAATGGAAATATGCATACCTATCTGAGTCTGTAAGCAGAGAAATATATCTCAGTGAGAGGGAAAAAGGTCATCTTAACCGTTATTGAATGAGATGTTCCTCCTCCAACTTTGCAATGCTCTACTGGTACTTCAGATAAGATCAAGTTACTATCAATATGTGCTAGTCAAGTCCTTTGTGGCATTTCTTGTCTCCTCTTCCTGCTTACCTTTTGCTAAAGAAAAGGCTCAAAAATACCACTATGAAAGGATGAGATGAGAAGAAATAAAACCCAGCTAAAATGTAAGTGGCTCACAACACAGAAGACTGGGCATACAAGTGGCTAAAATCATGGTTGATGGTTTTCTGTGAAATTTAAATGATTCCTGCACTATTCTTGAGATTTATTCTAATGAAAATCCAAGGGTTGAGGCAGAAGCACGTGGTAGTTATGAATTCAGTTTTGGAATCAATCAGACCTGGTGTGACCACTGCTATCTATTCCTTTGTGATCTTATGCAAAATGCTTAACCAGGTATGAGATGATGGTGAGTAAGCATCTTAAACCTAACATGTCTAAAACGGACGTCCTGATCTTCCTATTATCTTAATTTCAATCAATGGAAACTATCCATCCACTTGTCCACTGCACAAAATTTGGAGTCATTCCAACTCCTTTCTTTCTCTTGTATCCCATATCTAAACCTGGAGCGAATCCTTTGGCCTTATCTTAAAAATATGCCAGAATCCTACCACTCCTTGGGACTTCCCTGGTGATCCAGTGGTTAGACTCCGCACTCCCAATGTAGGGGGCCTGGGTTCGATCCCTGGTCAGGGAACTAGATCTCACATGCATGCCGTAACTAAGAGTTCGCATGCCGCAACTAAGGAGCTCACGTGCCGCGATGAAGCCGCTACTAATACTTGGTGCAGCCTAAATAAATAAATATTTTTAAAAACCAAAAGAATCCAAAAAAAAAAAAAAAGGAATCCTACCAGTTCTTACCACTTCCACTGAGCACTCTCATCTGAGTTACTCCAACGGCTTCTAATATTCTCCCTGTTTCTTTATTCTTCCTATAGCTTCCCCTAAATTCAGAAGCCAGACTCTTTCTTTTAAAACAAATCCACGTTCCTACTCAACTCTCCCTCCCCCACAATGGCTTCCTACCTCAGTAAGTGTAAGCAAAAATCTCCCCAATGGTCCTTTTCTCTCCCTCTCCCACGATCAACTTCCATGTTCCCTTCCATCAATTTCATCTCTAATTTCATACCCTACCATCCACACCCCCTCTATTCCAGCCACCTTGGCCTCACGACTGCCAAGATATGTCTGGCATACTCCCGTCTCCAGGTCTTCACCTGAAATACTCTTCTCCTGGGTATCCACATAGCTTACTTTTGTATTTTCCTGGATCTCTGCTCAAATGTCACCTTTTATTGGAGACTTGCCTGACCTTAAAGTTACAGTTCCCACCTTCTTTTCCATGCTATTTTCTCTCTTCTTTATTTTTATCCATGGCACCACTCACTTTCTTTCACAATACATATTTCAACTTTTGTTTTATTTGTGATTTATAGGTTATCTCCCCCTCCCCACTAGAATGTAAGCTTGATGAGTTCAAGGATTTTTGTCTGTTTTGTTCACTGCTATCTCCCCAGTGCTCAGAGCAGTGCCTAGTTTATAGAAAACACTTGGATACTTAGGGATCACACAAACGCATGCATGAATGAATAGTATCTTAATAAAGCCTAGAGCCACTTATCTCACAGGAATATTTAAGGATGAAGCAAACATTCTACACAATGCTCAGTTCATTGGTAGGGTCCAAATAAATAACTCGTGCTCTCTCCTATCGCCTGTGTCTATTCAATTTAAAACTGGCTAAGCATTCTTGTGGTTTAATATTTAATTCATAGTTACAGAACTGAATACTGCACAGGAGACATCTAAGAGGAAGGTTATCTGAGAATATGATGTAAGATAATGGACAGCAAGGGTTAGAAGCTGGGAACTCAGAAGACCACACTGTCCTGCACAGGCAAGATTAACACTGAAAGCTCGGCTAACAGCCACTGAGATCACCATATACTCTTAGGGTCACAAAACGTTGTTTCTCCTTCCCAAAGATGTCACCTTAGATTGACACCTTTGCCAGATGGAAAAAATGTAGATATACAGACTGAAAATAGACTACAAAGAAATATAATGGACCAGTATGGGTTCTATCTAGGCCAGATATTGTCTATCTCCATTCTGGCTGGAAACATCTAAAAGCAAAGCAAAGCAAAACAAAACAAACTAAAGACTTATACCATCTGTTCCAAAATAATATGTCTAAGTTTGAGCCTGATTTTTTTTAAGTTCCCTTTCATTTAGAAAAATGCTCTCAGAGTACAGGGTATTCAGGATTACAAAACTAACATCAAGCCTGAGACTTTGTAACTGTAGATTGAATTCGATCTCCTGTACACTCTCTACAAGCTGGCCACCACAAGCCTCCCTACTAAGTGAAGTGGTTATTACCCAAATAATAGGATTAGGCCACATTCAGATATATCTAGTTTTCTTAGTTCAGCAGATCTTTCCTTACAGATGTACTAATTCACATTGTTCTAGCGTGCTATAAATGTGCAGGGGAAAACCAACTCTTTTCAGAGCTCTGGTCTGAGAGTGTTGGGTGACCAAGCCCAATTTCTGAGTTCCTTTGAAAACCATTCAAAATCAAGTGAAGTGTTAAAAGGGCCTATTCAAAAATTCAGACCCCAAAGACTCAGTTTCAATGGCTTTTAAAAAGCAGAGGAGAGCTAAACTGGTTTCCACTAGGACAAGAGCCTATTTTTGGATGTGTCACAAATCAAAATCAGTATTTCTAGAAGTTTTGAAAGCCCTTCCAGAGAGGGAGTGGGAAAGCATGAAGCTTGAGAGTCAGTCGGGTCTGGATCCAAAAATTACTGATTGTAGGATGCTGGGACACTTGCTTAGCCTGCGTGGAGCTCACTTTTCCTACCTGCATAATGGACACAATAGGGACCATTCTGTAAGGATTATATGAGGATTTGCAATAATGCTTACAAGGCACTAGGCCCAAAGCTTGGCTCACAGAAGATGATGTGTAAATGTGGGCCTTCTGTTATTCTTTCTCCATTTCTGGTCAAATCTATCTGGCCTACTGAAGACAGGCACTCTTATGTGCCACATCAAGACATGTAAGACCACTGGTCATCAGTTGGTGACTGGGATGTGGAGAAACCCATTCATTCAGAGAAGTAAGATTTCATTAGTGGCTGTATTGTCTCATAGCCCAGAATAACTGGTAAGGTTATAATTAGGTAAAAGGCAAAACTCCATTTCTAATTTGAAAGAGCTTTTGACATAGTTAGTCCATTGGTAATTTAAGGTTCCAATTACTTCTGGAAGGTAGTACTCATTTGTCTTATGGAAAACCAAGGTCTCTTCTACATTGAGCTCCAATGTGTATGTCTTTCTTTTTATAAGAATTTCCGGTCTTTTATCCATAAAGTTTAAACATTGTGGGAAGAATCCAATATTTCATTATAGTTTAGGTCCTACCATAAAACTTCTGAGGTTGATGATAGTGTCTGGGTTCATTTTGCTTGCCTTTCCTCTACCAATAGATTTCTTCTCCGGTCTCAAAGATCTGGAGTCACTATTAGAGTTTATGGTCATCATTAGTGACCTTTTTGAAGAAGAAGATTTGAGATTGATTTTCCTTCTAGGGCCAGGAGATGGATCATCTAAAATGTTCTCTGTGCCACAGATCTTGGAGTTGCACCTGCCATTCTGATCATAAATATGTGTGTCTGTGTGGCATGGGGGTCTGAGCTTGGCAAATACATAGCAATTGCCATCTGCTAAAGCAGAAAAGATCTGAAAAGTGGGAAAGGAGAGGTATGAAGGGGTAGAATTTCAGAAACTTTCTTCCCCGGGAAGTTCATGTATTGAAAAGCCAGGTATCTGGCCAGCCAGCCACATATCTGAAAAAGCTGATCAGGGCTTCCTCTGCTAGATTAAAAAAAAGAACTGGTGGGAAAACTGTGAAAACCTGGTGGTCTCTACAACATCATGATTTATCTTCCCTGAGAGGAGGAAGAGAACAATTTAAAAACCTCTAAGACTTCTCTGACTAAAAAAAAAAAAAGGAATTTGGTATCAAACAAATTTGGGAAATGCTGTAGACTATACCTACTTAATGCCTATGAGAATATGGAAAGGAAAGTTCTGCTGTAAGACACTCATTGAACCACGAGGGAGAGATGATATTGCCCCCAGAGGACATCTGCCAATGTCGGAAGACATTTTTGGTTATCACAACCAAGAGGATATGCTACTGGCATTCTAGCGGGTAGAAGCTAAGGATTCTGCCAAACATCCTAGGATGCCCAGAATAACACCCCACAACAAAGAAGTATCTAGTCCCAAATGTCAACAGTGCCGAGGCTGGGAAGCCCTGTTTCAGACCCATTCACAAGTCATGGAACACTTTCTGTACCACTGTCTCGGTCTCTGGTAAGAAGCTGGTCTCCTACTTCCCAGATAAAAATGCTCACTAGGATTAATTATGCTTTTATAAAAGTACTCCCCCCAAAAAACTCCTAAATATTCAACTCTGAAACCAATTCCTAGTGCACTACACATGTGCAAATTCTACCATGGATGGGGGAGGTGCTGTTTGATTGAAACATAAAAGGCAAAGGAATCTACCTGTCGATCTATCATCTCTATACTATCAGTACTATCAGTTCATGCAATCCAAAAGTAAGAACATGTTGGAAGAACCCTTGTTTTCTTAGAAGTCCCCATCCTCATTTATGCCTTTCTATCCAAAGTTAGTGACCCCTGCCAAAGTTGCCATGCGGAATGTCTATGGACCACACTGGGCACATCTGTACCCATCAGCAACTTCCCCTCCCGGCTCCAGAAAAGATTGAATGTCACTGCTTGTTGGTTTGCAAATTCATAATCTGGTGAGACAACTTTGAAACCTCCTATTTTCAGTTCATTCTTGAAAATCTTTGCCCTTGCTGGGTTCCTAGGATTCCACATACTACTTAATGGAAAACTTGACTCTCCAGGGAGAAGTGTTTTCTGATAGCTAACCACAGTCACTCCACAGGGCTTGCAACTGTGACTTCAGCCTTGACTTTTGATCATGAGTCCTCCCTCTCCTATGGGGACCATGCTGTGCACTATAGGATGCTTGGCAACATCCCTGGCTTCTCTTCATTAGATGCCAGTAATACCCGCCCCCCCAAACCCATTTATGACAACCAACGATGTCTCCAGACATTACCCAATGTCCACTGGGGGATAAATATCACCCCTGATTCAGAACCCTGAAAAATCCCAAGGTTTTCAGAAAGTCCTTCAACAAACTCTCAAAACTGAATTGATTTTAATTCATTTGGTGGGGGGCAGGACACACAGAGCATTTTTTTTGGATGGGGGGTGGTAAAAGGACCCCTGAACATCAACAAGGTCAAGATCCTAGGCTAAAAGGGTTGGGAATCCCAGGTCTTAGAGAACATGACATGTACAATGTAAAATCAATTCCCAGGCGCAGCAATGAAGATAGCAACTACAATGAAACAAACAGGCTCTTCTGGACAGCACTTCCTCCCTGACATCACAGTTGTGACCTGCCACTGCTAAGGGGTTCCCAGATACTTCACAGTTGATTAAGAGACAACCAAGGAGGAAATCATGATTTCACTAAGAAAGGGCCAACTGCAGTGCAGGAATAGGTGAGTTGGTTGGGTGAGGGCTTTTTATGAAGCACAAGGAAAACAAACAGCACATATTTGTGGAAAAGTTCTTTAGCTTTCAAAAGATTCTGGGCTTTGACTGGGGAGCAATGGATTAAAAAAGGGGAGTCTGCATTTGGCCAAGTATTTACTAGAATTTACTAGCAAGACCAGCAATGGAAGTCTGGATTTCCCTGGGAAAAGGGGAGCAAAAAATCACACCATTCCCAGAGGCCCTTGCATTTTAGCTGCCTGGGTGGGAGGGGTGGAGGGAGGTAGAGGGGAGGAGGAAGAAGAGGTTCATGAGAAAAAAGCCAATGAAAAACTAGGAAAGATGCTGTTTACACTGAGCTCGGACTAGAGCACCCACTTTTATTATGATGTTACAGTGCAAATCTGAGATTAAAAACAGCTTCCTAAAATGTGTCAGAATTTTTAAAGCCCTGAAATAAATCCAGACCTACTCTCTGCTTCCTTGTGAAGTCAAATACACACTCTGAACATATTTATGTTTCTTTAAGAATTAAAAAAGAAATAACTTATTTTGAAAAATTTCAAACTTAAAGAAAAATTGTAAGAACATCACAAAGAACTCCCTCTGCCCCTTATTCAGATTCCCCAACTGTCAGCATTTCACCACATTTGCCCCCTCCTTCGTCCTCCCTAAGTATATACATATATGCCATTATTATTTTTTCTTTTCCTGAGACATTTGCAGACATAATGTGCCATCATCTCTCAAACTCTAATTTCCCCAAATCAAGGACACTGTCCTACATAACTACCATACAACTCTCCGAGTCAGGAAATCACTACTGATACACCACCAGCATGCAAACCTGTGTTTCTTTTTATGATTCCCTCCTGCAAGTGAGCTCTTTATTTCCATAGTTTAGGCCAGTACAATAAGGATATCAGCTTCTGAGTAGTTCAGTCATTCACTCATTCATTCATTCGTTTCAATATTGTCGACAGTATGCCTACTGTGTGTAAGGCACCAAGCTTGGACAGTGGACATCTACAGCCCAAAGGAAATTTGGGGCAATTCAGTAAATGATTCGGTTAAAAAGATTTTCACTTGAAATGTGGTGGCTATGTCTACATTTCTTCCTTTGTTCTAGTTAGAAAAAGGGAGCAAAACCACGTTTTGTTTCATTTTTTTTAATGTCATCTCTTCCCTCACTTCCTCCCAAACCATAACCACATCTTAACATGCACTTGCCACATGGATGGAGGAATACATCAGTATTTGGGCGAACGAGGGGCAAAGAACGAGGTGAACGCGAGGGCAGAACTCACAGTGGTTGACTCTCCTACCAAGGGGAAGGAATAAGCCTTAGCATTGCCAGAAGATTTCAACTCCTGCAGCTTAGTTTTAACTCAAGAAAGAGTATGGAAGATATCTCAATGCATTTAATGTGTTTTATTTCAAGCAGACAGTTATTAGTGTGAGATCACTTTTTAATAAATTTTAATTTCATCATTTTTCATAATTCACTTCTAGTGCGACAGCGTATCACATTCTACAGTAAACCTAATCACCACAGACATCTACAAATCCCCTAACTGGCTTGACCAAAATCTAATTTCTCATCCTAATTACCTATATATCTACTGAACAAAGAAAACACTTAGATTTATTACCTCCAGTTATTCTATTTCTCTTCGTATATTAAAATGTCAGAAATATCACATAATGCGTGCTTAATAAATACTTCATGCTTTTTTTCCCTCCAAGTCTTCCAGAAAGCCCCAATCTTGCTCTTTACCTGGTTTAATTTTAAGAAAAACAATTTTCTCATATTCATCCCTTTAGAGCTCTGAGCAAAATCTGTAAATGGCTCAATAATTCCAGAATGTTTCAAGCAGTTACCATCTGGAGAAACAGAAAATCTTAAATTGTAGACATCCTCTTTCCACAGCTTTTCACCACTTCACCAACTAAACAGCAAGATGAGGGGATTATATCTTGGTTACCAAGCTCAGAACCTGGTTCAGCCACAGTTTGACCTAGAGCCAACTAGCTAATTTATCTGATGGTGCCAAGCTCATCAAGTAGAAGAGGTTAAATTTGATAATGTGAGTGAATTGCTTTGCATAATTTCTAGCAGAAAGTAAATGCTCCGAAATGTAAGTGATTGTTATAATAAAAAGTCAAAGCTGTCACAATAATTATGGGAGGAAATGCACTGTATAAAACTGAGGGGAAACAGCTCTTCTGCACATAGCTGAAGCAATCCATTCATCTACTTTCTGAGATACTTCAGAAGAAGGTGGCTTAGAGAGAGTTATTTGACTTATTTCCCATTTTAGTACACAGACAACCTAAGAGTGAGGATAATAAATGAAAAAGGGCTTCTAAAAACAGACCACCTGAACGGTTTATAGTTTAATTCAGATGTCACCCTAAAGGGGCAAAAAAACCCCACAACTCTATCTGGTTGCTAGAAAAGAGAACTGATGACATCATCAGCCAATTTGCAGCCAATGTCGTTACATACATTTTAATTTCTGGGTGCATCAGTACAGGGTATGAACATGAAACAAACCATAATGGTTTTCTTAACACTGGGGAGGCAAAGTTAAATGACAGCAATTATAGTGATGGAGGAGACACAGCCTCAGCTCTGATTCTTCTGAAGTGTCTTTGAGACAGCTCCATAAACCTAATCTACTCAGCCTTTACCTACAGAGCTCAGGGAATATGAAAGTTGCCTTCTTGAAACTTCTCCTTCAAAGAGGAAATGGTCTCTTGGAATTCAAGCTTCTACAAGGTGGCTACCTGGCATTGTCCATTTTTGCCCTCTCCTAAAAAGCATCATTACACCTTGCCCTTTCTGCCCTTTCGACCCATAGAACACATAAACATTCTTTCTCCTTAACTGAACTTACTGCCATGATGAACTTGAACTCTGAGATGCAAAAGAGGAGAGTTTGTTTTAACAGCTGCTTTTATGTGGAGGCCCTGGAGTTACTACTCTAAAGACAGCTGGTTCTGAAAGCCTCTTTTTTTTTTTTTTTTTTTTAGGTTTGACCATTGTATTTTTCTTTTTTTTAACATCTTTATTGGAGTATAATTGCTTTACATTGTTGTGTTAGTTTCTGCTGTATAACAAAGTGAATCAGCTATACATATACATATATCCCCATATCCCCTCCCTCTTGCGTCTCCCTCACACCCTCCTTATCCCACCCCTCTAGGTGGTCACAAAGCACCGAGCTGATCTCCCTGTGCTACTTTTTCAATGCCCAGCTGTCAGGGAACACCCACTAAAGTATTCCCAGACAATGGTGCAAAACAGAAGAATGACAAGAGGATGGTACATATTAGATGCAAGGGCATCCTACATAGGGACCCATTACATGCTGACATAGGGCTTTTCTCCCCAATTTATTTTAATAAGTTTACTGATCCCTTGGCTAGTTGAATATTAATTGCTAACTGCCTGAGGTTGCCCTAATACGGTAGCCACCAGGCACAGGTGGATGTTTATATTTAGAGTAATTAAGTACAATTTAAAATGCAGTATCCCTATTGTACTTGGACACATAATAAGTGCTTAATATTAGCCACATGTGGCTAGTGGCTTCCATATTGGAAAGCAAACATAGAGAACATTTCCAACATTGTGGAAAGTTATTGGACTGCTTTGGTCAAGGCATAACCTCATTCTAATAAGAGAAAGGGGATGCAGGCCTGGTTAAGAATGGTGGCTTTGTAGGTTCAGCCTATACTGATTCTTTTCCATACTACTTCCTGTACACTCTTTTCTTGGCTGCCAATTTTCTATTTTATAAATTTCTGGAAAGGGATGTTGCAGTGATTAAAACAATCCATGAAAATGAACAACAGCAAGAAGCAAAGATGGTGATGTGGCAATCCACACATTCCAGATCTTTTTATTGGTACCTATTAAATAACAAAGGGGGAAATGTACTCTCAGCCACAACTTCCCACGCTGGTGTGGAGGCTGAGGACCCCAGACAGGAGAGGCAGAAAGCCAGGCCCTCCACTTATCCTGGCTCTCAGACCCCTGAACTCATGTTTGGGTTCTAATGTAAAGGTGAACAGAAGCATATTTCCTGACAGGAGGTTTTGAAAGGTTCCATGCCATCAGCGAGAGGGCATTTATCACTGAAAATTATTAAGCAACTGCACATTTAAAAGGAAAGACAAGATCAATAATTTATATCAGTTGAACAAAGATCATTACAACATGAAGATATATATATATATATCCTAATAGCAATATGTATTTTTATGGTTGTAGTGAGGCTTCCAGGAAAAAATTGTCAGTTCTATATGTATTCAACTTTTCTGTTTCCCCACTAGAATGAATAGCTCTGGCTGTTCATTGCTGTATCCTTAGCATCCAGAACAGACTAGCCCCACAGTAGGCTAAAAAATGACTTTTTTTTTTTTAAAGGAATGACCCAGAGTCTTTTACGCCCTCCTCATAAATCTTCCTCAACTGCCTTTAATAATCGCGATTCCCTCCCAGCCAATTAGACTTGGACTCAGCCTCTACCTCCCACTCCACATTCCAAAGTTTCCATTCCTGTCCATTCCAGAAGGGCAACTCGCTGACCTGAGTCAGGGGGGAGGACCTTCACTCCTTCTCAGGGTCTAATGTCTCTCTTACCCTTGCCCCCATCCCCGCCTTTGGACTTTTTAAGACTGTAAAAACAGAAATCTGTCAAGCTATCATGAAATATCAGCTGTCAGAAAGCAGGAACAGAATCTCTGATAGGCATACAATCACTGTAAATACGGAGGAAAAAAAAAAAAAGTCCAGCTAAGTTTTATCTCCAATGAAACAGATGCAGGCCAGTGTTTTGCTTTTTTGGAGCACATGTGAGATGAGTGGTTTACAGAGTCTTAATCTACCCTGAGTTCAAATAAACTTTGTAATTTCACATGTCATAATGTTTTCATTAAAAAAAAAAACCTATCTTATTTTTTATACTCCACATTGATAGAGGCAAATAATGTGTTTCTTATTTCTTTCTTAAAAGACACTAGAAGTATGTTTAAGATGTGTCTTCATTAGTAAAGAAAAAAAATCTTATATTTATAAAAAAAATGCATACACATTTAATGTGACATTCCTTATAGCCCAAATCTTTGTATCATCCTCCAAATCTGGCTATTATGATATTGTAAAAATAAAAAAGAGAGATGTTTTGCCATTCCCTAAACATACTCAGTTGTTTGAAGTGTTCATAGCTGCCGGTTATGGGAATTTACCAGTAAAAGTTATAAATTTAGATTTTCTGTTGCTGGAGTCAAAGGGGCAATGTCAGTATTAGCTAATAATGTTGAGTCTAGATGGAGTGTGAGTTTTAGGCATATCCTTTTATTGAATATAAGCAGGAGTTTAAAAAAGTCATTCTGAACATGTGCTATTGCTTTCTACCAAAACAAACAGGACATTGGGAGACAGTGCTTTGGAAAAGATCCCTGGTGTTCTCCTTACTGGCTACAAGTAATAAATCCTTCCTTCTCCCAGGGGAGGAAAAAAAAAAAGGTATACCGACATTGAAGTTGTATTGCTAAAGAAGATTATCACACAGTCAAATGGATTCAGAAAAACACCTCTCTCAACAGGGTAACATGGGGGCTAAATGTGACACAGATTTGCTTAACTTGGCTTGGTACGTAGTAAATACTCAGTAAACGTTAGCTACGATCACCTGCTTTGGAGAAGTTATCTTATTCAGCACCTCATAAAAAAACCCTCAAATGCATACAGGGACTCCCTTATTTTGGTCCTTTCCCCCCCAGTTACCATAACAAACTACAGTGCAAAATGGAGGCTCAGCAGGGGAATGTGGAACCAGCAGAGATCTGAGGTCATCTTTATGATTTATCATTTTTTGAAAAGTGCAGGTTCTCTTAAAACTTTCAAGTTACTGTTATGTTTTCTTTATTTTTCTTTAATAAGAAATGCTTCTGATATGTATTGCAGGTGAACAAATAACAAAGTTGACAAATGTTGTAAGTCTTTTACAGTTATCTGAACACAAAGAATAAGGTATGATCAAATTGATGCACATTAGGTGAGCTTTTTCCTGTACCTGGCTCCTCTGACATATTCAGAACCATTTCTCCTAATCACTGGTTTTGTCTTCTGGCTATGCCTTAGCATTATCTACAAATTCAATAAACAGAGCATTCATATTTCATAGGTGAGACTCAATGAATCAAGACAACAGTATTAGAGAAGAAAATAAACCCAACAAAATATTAGGCCTCGTATGTTTTTGTTTATATCACTAAGCATCATTTCCAATCCAGAAATAATTTTTAAAGTATCCCTTTAAAATACACATTTATTATTATTATTATTTTTTGCAGTACGCGAGCCTCTCACTGTTGCAGCCTCTCCCGTTGTGGAGCACAGGCTCCGGACGCGCAGGCCCAGCGGCCATGGCTCACGGGCCTAGCCGCTCCGCGGCATGTGGGATACCCCCGGACCGGGGCACGAACCCTCGTCCCCTGCATCGGCAGGCGGACTCTCAACCACTGCACCACCAGGGAAGCCCTAAAATACACATTCTGAACTATCCAATTACATAAAGCTTGCCACTTGGCTAACTCAGATTTGGGAGAGGGATGGTACAGGTTGGAGGGGATTTACAAAATTAAAACGTGTCTTTTTAAAACCAAAAGAAACATATACATGCATTTCTAAGCACACAGCCTATTTGCCTTTACAGTCTGCTGATAAACACTGATTTTTAAACATTGTATATAAAATTAAATAACATGGAAAAAATAAATATGCTTTATTATATAAACACATAGAAATCTGTACTGCTCAAAATATTCAGATAATACTAGGCTTGGCTGCTTAAAATGTATTCGGAAAGTATGGTAGTGATATTTACAATCTTTATTTTTGCTAGAGATAGATGTGGTGAGGTGATAAAATACTGATGTCAGACATTTTCTCTTCCTGCCTACAGAAGCTGCAAACTTTAATATGAAAATGAGGTAGACACAAATTCATAAGTTGGCCAGGCAGAAACAAAAGCACAGTTCCTTCGTGAGCTCATAAATTCTCATTATCCGGGTCGACAGGCATTATTCCAAAGCACCTAAAGCAAGGCTCAGAGAACACATTTAGGTTTTGGCATGAAAAACTCACACAAGCAATTTCTCCTAAGGAGAACCATGGTCTCCAAGGCAATCAGCAAGCAGATACATGGGGCAATGCAAAAAAGAAGGCTGGAGGACCATCTTGGATAGGTGACATCACCTAGCAACCTTTTTGATTTTTATCTTGAAGCAGCTTACTCTAGAATGCTACAGATTTTTTAACCCACTTCCCACTACAGTTTGACAGCTCTCTTTCCAATTTATCCCTCTAGTCACGGGATGTGTGCATGCAATAGGCAAATCAGTGTTAAGAACCTTATTTCAAAAATAAAACATTACCAAGTCAGAGTGCAAGGACACGTTCAAAAGAGGACAGAAAAGACGAAATCTGGGGAAGGTGTTTTCCACAATCACGATTCTAAGTCTCTAGTGACTTGAGCCAGAATTAAGGGTCTTAAAATGGGTACCTGAAGCCTACATTCACAAAAGCTTCATTTTAGAGAGTCTGGACACCACGCTAACAGCTTTTCGAGTTTCTCTCCTAAATGCTTCTCCTTAGTAACAACTGTTGAAGTAGGCTATCTTCATTCTGACCTTGGAAAAGACCTACTCACACAGCAATAGTTGCTTCTCGACACTATCTCCAGCTTGGGAGTACTTGGGGAAAGAAAGCAACAAGGCCGGAGGGGGACTAAAGGCTACCCTTGGTCTCTAGTAAATCGAGTTCACTTTCTCTTGAAAGCAACATGTTAGCACCTTGAATACAGTTTTTGTTGTTGTTAATGTCACTCTCAGTTACAATGATGAAGCACCATAGAAGTGGCTTTATGGCTGTTAACACAATTCACTGAGGTATGCTTCAATCTAGAATTACTAAGAAATTGTACCAAAGCATCAATAAAAGTCAACATAAAAGTAAAATCCAAATCCTACAGTAGGAATCTAAAAGGCTGCCCTCACACACATAATTTAAGGAATATATTACAAATGGATCTATTTAAATAAAATGTTTTTGATTTAGTTGTTTTAAAAATCACAATAAAAAGCCTTGTAGAAGTGGTCTTGCTCCCAGGCTGCAGAGGCATTTGAATATATATTTGAATAATGATCACTTTACAAAGGAAGCATTAAAATTGCATAGGCAGCAAAAATGTTTTCAAAATCTGTGTATTTGCTCCTGTGCATTACAGAGCATTTAGAATCTCTCTCTTTTTCTCTGTGTGTTTCAGAAAACTATGTGCAGCCCCAAGAACAACAACTACAATAAGAAAAACTTAAAGTCTTCAGTTAATTAGCAGATCATATTTTAAAATTTAAGCACTTAAGCTCTTAAAATATCTGTGGGAGAGGGTGGTGATCCGGTGTAAAAAAAAAAATTAAGCTGTGTTTAGAAAGTGTTCAAGAAAGAGAATGCTGTGGAAACTAATGTATATATACTATATACTATATATTGTATATATTATATACAATATATAGTGTATAATATTATATTATTATTATATTATATATACACACACACATACCCTTTGAGGGTTAGGAGATGTTTTTTAGTCAGTATTACAGAAACACAACTTTTTAGAGAGCTACTAGATTTTTTGATATATACTCCAGTGTGGTATTGGTGTTGGCTAAGTGAAAGGGATGAAAATATAATGGGCTCAAGAGGGAAAATTTCATGAAAAATAATATGTAATAGGTGACTTAGGGAAGCTGCAATGTCAGAAGATGTTCTTGACATTCTAAGGTTATTTCTGATCTTTTTCAAAATGTTCATTTTGGGAGAATGCCAGTATTGCAGACGAAATACTCTGGGTGAACAATACATCTGAAATGCCCTTGAAAAAAATCCTCAGAGCCCAGCTGAATAGTACCAGTTGAGATAATGCTCTAAATTCTTCTAGATTTCTACTTAATACAAAGTACAGTAGTTATACAGCTAGTGTTCTACCTGCAGACACAATCTCTGACACTGAAACCCTTGACTCTTAGAAGTGTCAACAGGTATTAGCCATGTCAGGTCAGTTAATCGGCTCTTTAGTTGGTTTTAGGAATGGTTAAGACTTTTCCTCAGAACGCTATGGAATAAAAAAGGCTTTTGGATATGACTTAATATAATATTAATTCAGCTTCAGTGCAATTAATGTATTCACAGGAATGTTTACTCTATTTACATGAAACAGCCCTAATGACTCCATACCTATGGCACAATTTAGCCACAGTATCGTTTTGACATAGCCTATCCTTCTGTTTGCCAAGAGCTGCCCCAGAAGTTTGCATAGTATTTACAGAGGCGAATCTGTCTCACAATGTCATTTAAAAGTAGATCGCAAAGGAAGCCTAGGACCAAAGAAAAAAATGGTCTCAAACAGGCTTTGTGTCTTGATAGAAGAGAGAACATTTCAGATGCCTTGAATGGCATCAGGTCACTGAGTCCACTTTTGGTCTTTTGAATTTTCCAAATGGGTTCAGTCGATTTTGTGGGCACAACCTTTTTGGTGATTGTGTTGAGAGCTGTACCCGAGTCACAGAGAGGCAAGGTATAGTCTCTGAATCAAAAATTGCTTTGGCCTCAATAAGCAGGTATCTTCCCACCAAAGTCAAAACTACCAGCTTAGAAAAAGAAAGACTATCTGCTTTTGAGTTGTCTGCTTAAATCACTTTGGAGCTTAATAACGGCACGGAGTTATTTAGTTTCTTAAACACACACACACACACACACACACACACACACACAAATATATATAGTCTAGCTATAGGAAAGGATGCTACTTCTGGGTATTGGCAAAGGCTGGTATGAGGTACAAGTCACCTGTAAAGTCACTTTGGCAATCTCATAAAAAAAATTAATTCTGTTGTATGTCAATATGAAGAAAATAGAAGACTGTGTATAGCACAGTTTCAGGGATGCCCTTGTGAGGAGGATAATTATCTGTCTCAAAGGAGTGACCCAGAACACCTTGGAATTGGGCATGTTAGTTACATATTTTGCTTAACAAACATGAATAGTTAGGGCCGTACCGAACTCCAAGGGCCAGTACTCCATGCAGCATCTTGAGGACAAGCATGTGTGTTACATTGCTCTCGATCTGGAGGCTTGTCAAGAATTTCACAGCTCAGATCTAGAAACCGTTCCCCGCTGGGCCGCTGACAGACCACCAGTCTTGTCCGCAAGCCTCCACCGCACAGCTTAGTACACTGGAAGAAGAAAAAGGAAGGCTGCAGTTATTTTGCCTGAACAGCCAGTGGCAAATTTTCTTTTCCTGTAAGAAAAACGTCTTAGCCAGACTCTATTACAGCATCCGGCAAGATAAGTCTGTAGGCAGAATGAAGCTGAGTTACCAAAAGTAATATACACAGCAGACCGGAGCCCTCTACTTTCATGGTAGGTATTGTTTACTGAGCATTTGCTCTTCATCTGTACTAAGCGCTTTTATATATATTATCTCATCAAGAGGAGAGTGTAATTATTTGCTGCATTTTATATATGGGGCAACTGAGCTTAAGAGTTTCACTTGATCAAAGTCAATTCAACAGCAGGCGTCTAGGATAAGACTACAGCCTTTTTTTGAGGTATTCAAAACCAAAAATCAAAGAAACAAAAATCTAAAAACCACTCAGTACCAAATAAAGGAAATAATGACTTAGCTGGTTTTATTTTCTGGCAACCTCTAAGAAGTTGTAACCAACCTTTGTCTATTCTGTCTCCATAGACCTTTCTGACGTTCAAATATTTTGTTATCTCTGAATCTGAGCATAATGATGGTTTTCCCCTAGGATGAGTAAACAGTGTGGTGGGAACATTGGATAAGGTTCTGACTGTTGGCTAGACCCACACTTCTGAGGCAGGAACAAGTTGTATTTCTTGGACAGTACCGCTGTGCTCACATCCAGGAACACTGACTGTTCCCCTGCTGTGTCAAGGCCAGATCTCCCACAGAATTTGGAATGATCTGGTCCGTGCTGACAGCCAGCATCCCAGCAAATGCGCGTACTCTCCTGGCTTCTATCCAATTACAGAAGCTGAAGCACAGGCCCCATGGGACAGAACTTTACGAGGAGTTTTGGGAAACCCACAATATACACGTCTCCAAACCTGACTTCCCCTTCCGGCCTTTCAGCAAAGCCCTCCAGAATGACGTATTATCACCGAAAGTTAAAACTCTCCATTACAAGTGCCTATGACTACTAGGTTACGTGGATGAAAGCATGAAATGTGGACACGTGATTTCGTTTAGCCAGGGGTGTGGACAAGCATGCCCGTCCATCTCATGTGTCTTTGTTCCCCTGTTGGTGGGGCGTGGGGGGGTCTCCACGATGTTAATCCTCGTGTGTTATTTTACAAATTTTACAGTCAAGACAGAACAACTCAACAAACTCTAAATATGGGTTCTCCCTGTGGATTCAAGAGTAGAGAGATATATTCTTTGTTAATTAAATACAAAACAATAAGCATCTAAGTCCTACACATGACAGTGGCTCAAAACCCCATTCGATAATAATAGTAATGCTAATGCTAATGAGTATTATTGGGAGTAATAATACTGATTATCATTATTATAAAAGCAGTTAACTGTGATTGAAGGCTATGGGCTAGGCTTTGGACACGCACTATCTCATATAATAGATGTGGACACTGTGAAGTGAGTGCCATTATTATTCCCATTTATAGACGAGAATACAGACATTTGGCAAAGTTATATTACTTGTTAAAGCCACAAAGCTTGTAAGAGCCAGGCCTGGGAATGGGACCCAGTTTTGTCTGCTCCAAATATCCTATTGCCTTTCATCGGTCATAGCAGGCAATTCTTAAAAGTTAAGAGCTGAAGAATTTTATTATTTGAGACTATACAGCTAATTATTCATTTCTACAATTAAAATGAATCACCTTTGATAGGAATAACAGCTCCTATTCATTCTGGTTCATCAGGGATTTGAAATATTAGGAGACACGATGCCATGGGAACAAGGTATATCACAAACACCCCAAAGCTATGAAGAAGATGGCAAAATTTCCATTGACTGATTTAACACACATTTTCAATCACTTTAAAAGCACCCATGTTTTAATCAGCAGAGGTTAACAATTTAAAGTAGCATTTATCTGCATTCTTTCCTAACTTTTCTCTCCTACGTAGTCAAGCTGTATCTACTTGGTAATAAGTGCACTTTTAAAATAGTCCAGAATTAAGACAGTTCTCCTAGTTAACCTGAAATCAAGAAGCTTTAACAAGAGCTAGTTCTTTTCTTCAAATAAACTATGAACAATAACACTGTTTGGTGTTTGTTTTTTCCCAAAGGATGTGTAAAAGGATGTGTAAGTGGAGTTTGCTCTCACCTCTCCCCAGCTGCCATAAGCCCACTGAGGGCAAGGGCCAGATTCGCAGGATCTCTGCTCATCGGGTTTGATTCTTTCCACGCAGTCGTTGGCGGGGTATCCATTTTCATCCTGACACACAACAACACGCCGCTGGGACCCACCAGCACAGGTACTGGAACACTGAACACAGCAGACATCTGTCAACAGGTTAATCCCTACCTCGGTCTCCATCTCAGGGACACACAAAGCAGCTGGCTGAAGGGTCAGAGACAAATGTGGCAGAGACCATTCGCAAGTCGTCCACAATGGACAGAAAGCAATCCTGAGAACCTCCCTTCCATGGGGCTGTTTAAAGTTCACGTCTTAGCAACACCTGGAGGGCAGAAACACGGCTTCCCCCTTGAGCAGGTTAGGTCTCACTAGGTGTTTAATAAATGCCTAATGAGTGATCATGTCTTGGGATTTCCAAAGCTGTCCTATTCATCCTTTGCATCTCTGAGAGGTACAGACGTGCTGACTGACACCACAGTCTACTGGGAAATTCTCTTCTTTTCAAAACTGCAAGCGCTTATTTAGAAACAACATTTAACTTCCCTTTCAACATCGGGGTCAAATCACATGATTCAGGAATTGCCAGTTGTTGA
Organism: Mesoplodon mirus; assembly: GCF_964341445.2. Taxonomy (NCBI): domain Eukaryota; kingdom Metazoa; phylum Chordata; class Mammalia; order Artiodactyla; family Ziphiidae; genus Mesoplodon; species Mesoplodon mirus. Next base: position 25,425,007 of record NC_138988.1, on the reverse strand, counting down.
AATTAAGCTTCTGTACTAACTCCTTCAATTACCCAAGGAAAGCAACACGGAATGTCACTTACATATCAGTTCCTTGCAGGTAATGTTCCCGTCTCTCCCTTGGCAAAAGCCTCTACTTCCGTGGCTAATGGTAGCAAGATTTGTTTTCCTTCTTTATTTTTATTCCCCAGTGAACTTGAATTCCATATTGACAGACCTCTCTTCGGGTGCACGAGCCTACTGCTTACTCGCCTCTCATGGTTGTCACAGAATTATGTTCACCCTTCAGCTAATTTCCCACACAAGCTTCTCATAGCTCTCTTATTTATCTACATCTTGAGCGTTTTTTTCTTTCCATAATTTCCTTATCTTTTGAAACCCGATGTGTTTGCTAGTCTCCTTCACTCTGACCCTTAACTTGTACAATCTGTTTGCTTGTAAAACAACCATCTAGTCCTCCAAGCAACCCAATTCTCAGGAATTATCAAGTCTCCGACCACATCTGCAACATTGTTTTGAGTTCCCAGTTCCAATGGCTGATTTGTGCTATCAAACCCCAGCTCAAACCAGTGTTATATCAAAATACCCATAAATAATGCTCCTTGCTGGTTGGCTTCTTCCATATAAGGATGTGAAAATGTTTATTTTTTGCTTATTGTACTGGACTTCAGGTCAATCTCCCTGCCTACGCTGGTCAAATTATGAATGATTTTCAAAAATACTGAGTTTAGGGCTTCCCTGGTGGCGCAGTGGTTGGGAGTCCGCCTGCCGATGCAGGGGACGCGGGTTCGTGCCCCGGTCCGGGAGGATCCCACATGCCGCGGAGTGGCTGGGCCCGTGGGCCATGGCCGCTGAGCCTGCGCGTCCGGAGCCTGTGCTCCGCAACGGGGGGAGGCCACCACAGTGAGAGGCCCGCGTACCGCAAAAAAAAAAAAAAAAAATAAAAATAAATAAAAATAAAAATACTGAGTTTAATTTTTAAATGTAGAGCAGGAAAATAGATTTATGAATTCTGTCTGAACAAATATTTAGGTAATTTTTGATTTACAAAAATCCTACCTCTATTCTCTGAGGGTTCTGATATACTCACTCGAAACTTAAAAATATTTGTTTTCTACTCTTAAACAGCTTATTATGTGAGAAACAAAGAGAACTATTATTTTAATCGGCTTTGTTTGGGGACCAGAATTTAAAACATTAGGAAGGACCTTCCATATTGTAAACAGATTTGGAATATATATATTTTGGCCCTTGAATTTTTCCTTTGAAAATAAAATCTTGTATTATTTGTTTATTATGTCACCTGTGTTATTGTCCCAATAAAATGGTAAGCTCCTTCAGAGGGGATCAATGTCATACTTGTATTCCTATTAGATCCTACAGTGCTGGTCACAGGATCTACTGCCTGATCCAATTAGAGTTTCTAGAAGCAATAGTTCCATAAACCACATGCTACCCTCCCTTCAATATGGCTGAGTGGAGCAAGGAAGGATAACAAATCCAAGGTCAACTAATCTACTGGCTGCCCAGTGACCAGTCAGATGCTTCCTATTGAGAATGTGACCAAAGAGAGACAGCGCTCAGCTGGGGGCCAAGCAATTGCGCCATACAGTCTAGAACTTGTGCTTGCACAGTTCTGAACCCAGCATCGGCCTGGGTCTTTATACTCCCATGCACAGGTGAAGTATTGTACATCATCTTTCTCCAGGTCCAATTTTGCCATTTTTTGATTAACAGGGATTCTTAGTTCCATTCCCATGTTGCAGAATTTCACTCTGGACTTATTTTGTTAACAATTTTCCTGTCCTCTTCAGATGACATATTTTCCCAGGTAAACGTTCCTTCGAACAAACCCTGTACCTATCATCCACACTGAACAAAACAAGAGAGAATGGCCACTAGGGAAGCAAGAGATGATGGACATCTGGTATTTTTATCTGCCTACTATACTTCCCCTTAACACCTGGCAGCCCAATTTTCCTTTAAGGAATCACTGCTCCACCAATGGATGTCACCTTAGTGGGACTGTGTTTTAAGATGCTCTACATTTCCCTGATCAAGGAGTAAGAGGAACGGGCTGCCAATCAGACTTTCCTGGGAATTTGAATACTAAGCAGAGCAACTCAAGGGTCGTTCAGAGTTGAAAAGGGTTCATTAAGACAGAAACTCCTTATAGAAATTATACTGGGGCTTCCCTGGTGGTGCAGTGGTTGAGAGTCCGCCTGCCGATGCAGGGGACACAGGTTCGTGCCCCAGTCCGGGAGGATCCCTCATGCCGCGGAGCGGCTGGGCCCGTGAACCATGGCCACTGAGCCTGCACGTCTGGAGCCTGTGCTCCGCAACGGGAGAGGCCCACGTACCACACACACACACACACACTCACACAAAATTATACTGTAGATACTGTTACATCTAGAGATCAGAGATTGGCATTTGGCCTGGGGGCCAAATCTGGCCTGCAAGCTGTTTTTATAACTGAAGTGTTATGGGAACACAGCCATTTCCATGTGTTTACATAGTGTCTATGCCTGCTTTTGTGCTAAGACAGCAGAGCTGGTTAGCTGCAACAGAGACTGCATGGTCCACACAGCTGAAAATATTTATTACCTGGCCCTTTGCAGAAAAAATTTGCCAACCCCTAGCTAGATCCCTGAAGATGTTCTGGTCCCAGTCTCTACTGGGGCTAAATGAACAGTATTGTTTGTTTTGCTTTCCCTTGAAGGAATCAGTTCCTTTTCTTTTGCTTGCAACCAGAGACCCCTAGTTGGTAACACACCAAAAAACTTACAGAAGGTTCAGGTTTACGCAAAAACATACTGTAAAATGAGGTTCTGATTCCAGAAACTACTGAAAACGTTAGAGTCCCATTCTCTAGTGTTCATGATTCTTTGCTGCCTTTCCTGCTGTGGCAGGCAGGAAGAACCATGCATCCCGAACCACACAGAGGTGTATACACATGACACACTCTCCTGGGAGTAAGTCAGGCACGTCAGCCTAGAGCTGAAAAATCACATTGTCCACCTTCAGCCTCACTTAACTTAGAAAAAAAAAAATCCCCAAACAAAAAACAGGCACAATGAGAAGAATGGTATTGCCCACTGCTGCAAAAAGGTTACCTAATCCTCCCTAATTGGGAACTCTGCCCAAGGGCAGAATCATTCAATCTTAAAGGAATGCATTATCCACAAATGTAGTCCTAAATAAGAATAGCTTTCAGTGCCTTTTTTTTTTTTTAAGTTCTAGTGTTATCATTAGAACACACATGTTTGAGTTGTGAATTTTTTCCACTGGAAAAATCATGGGACACTCAGTGATGACCTCTCTTGATCGCCCTTTAATTTCTCAGAACCCAAATTTCTTCTAACCCAGGCAAAGGAAGCCTCAAAGTGGGAAGTAAGGGAGGAGAATGAGGTGGTAAAGGTCCCAGGCAGATGTTCTGCTTACAACCAACAGGTGCAGTGTGTGAAAACACTCAGTGGCTATCTGCATTCACAGGAAAGTAAACCTAATTTATTGAAACATAACCATGGTGGGAAACTGACAGGTTCCTTCTAATGCTTTTTAGTCCAGAAATAATTAAACACAATTAGCAGTACTAGAAGGAAATGAATAGTAAACAATTAAAAAGAAGACTTCATGAGTGATTAATAAACACCAAACTCCCCATACCTCCCCAGGGTCTCTTGCTACCTTACCCCTCCTGAAGTTCCTTTAGACGTGTCCAGTATTCCACAATAAAATTATTTTTTGGAAAATTATTCAATAAAAATTCTGAAACTTTCGAGAGCATATTTTTCCTTTGAATGCTGGCTAAATATTATTTGTCAAGGTCTTCCTAATTTGAAGGACAAAGATAACGATAACAATAAAAATAATCGTCGACATTTATTAAATTTTCACGATGGTGGGCAGAGTGTACAACACTATATTTGCATTGTTGTATTTAATGCTTACGACAACCCAAGAAAGTTGGAGTTATTGTTAACTTTGTTTTACAGATGAGGAAACAGGCTCCAAGAGGAGAGGGGACCTGCCAAAGATACCAAAATCTGATAGTGCAAGTCCTTGGATCAAACAGAAGCATCTTTCCTTAAAGCTTGTGCTGATAACCATTCAGTTACGGAATTTTCCCTCTAAGCACAGATTTTACCCAGCCTCGTCCTTCTCTCCTAATCCAAGACAATGATCTACTATTACAGATGGCATAGCAATTGTGCCATTTCAAGACTACACTCATCTGGAAAATAGCAAGAAGGAAAATGACTTTCGTTGAAAACTCCCTTTCAGAAAAGTTCTTTTGCCCTTTTAATTTTCCTTCAGGTAGGAGCTGCCTGCCACCTCCAGGATCAATCATCACAGCTTCACATTACCTTCCAGGAAGCTGCCTGATCAAATCATCCAGCAGTGACACCCCCTCCCCTCCACCCAGTTAAGGTAGCTTAGAAGGTGCGGGCAGACTGTCTCAAGTGACACCGCTTCCGGGACTGCAATTAACCTTAACAAATGAAAATGCACAGTGTCAATCCCTTCTGACATAAATATGCTCCAGAGGTGTTTCTAGTTTGTTTCCCTCCAAGCACTACATCAAATGAAAGAGAAGAAAGCAAATTCGCAAAGGCTTCAGGGAATACTCACTGCTCCCCAGGGGCCGGTCCTCCACTGGTTTCCTCCGAGCACGTGGGTGCGGCTAGGGCTGACGCTCCTGGGGCGATAACCCTCGTTTTGGAAAGGGTGCTGAGCGAGGCCACCGTCTGGGGTCCGCTGAGGGCATGGTGACATGGAACAGTCCTGGTCGGTTTCTGGGATATAATCCAGGTCACACTCGATTTGATCGATCATGTGGTCACTGTAGTTGACACAGACCACTTGCCGGGTGGTCCTCCCTTGCCCACACGTCACGGAGCACTATAATGGACGTTCAGAAAGAGAAAGGGTGGTTCAGCCAGTCGCTCAGGCCCAAAACCCTGGCATCTCCCTGTCTCTTTTCTTCCCACCTCATGGTCATTTTCATGGAGAAGCCCTGTCGGCCCAGTACGCAAAATACCTCCCCATCAGCCACTTCCCACCATCTCTGCCATCACCTCCCTAGTCCAGGCCACCGCCTTCCCTTGCCAGGACTATTGCAGTAGCCTTTCAGCTGGGCTCCTGTTTGTAATCTTGACGTCTTCCTCCCAACCCAAGTCTGTTATCCACATATCATAAAACATGACCCTTGCAAACAATAGTCAGATCGTGTCATTCACCTAGTGACTTCCCAATTCACTGTGAATAATGTCCACAGTCCTTACCTTGACCTAGTAGGCCCTTCATGATGTGGCCACTGGCTACCTTTTTGACACATCTCTTACCACTCTCCACACTGCACTCCAGCCCCATGGGCCTTATGGATGCTTTTTGAGCAGGCCAAGAACACCCCCGTCTCAGGGTTTTTGCAGCTGCTCTACTTTCTGCTGTACAACACGGATATCCATGTGGTTCACTGCTTCACTCCATGCAAGCCCTGCTCAATGCAATGTGAGGCTTTTCTGACCACCTTGGCTAAAAGCACATCACCTCTTTCTCTCTGCCATTACTGTGTTTGACCTTTTTTCTGGTATGTATCAGTATCTGGTGCTATATCATATATTTATATCTTTATTGCTCACTGACTGGAATCGCCATTGGAATGATCTTCATAAAGGCAAGGACTTTCTTATTTGTCAGTCACTGCTCTTCCTAAATACCTGGTAGACAGGTAGACAGATGGATCTGATAGATGTACGTGTGTATGTTTGAGAACTCAGGGCGTGAGAGTGAGATTATCTACCATTTACTGAGCACCTTCTTTGTTCTAAGCATTTAACAGACAGAAGCTCAAATAATCCTTACAACAGCCTTATAAGGTAGATATTCTTTTTGGCCTCTTTTAAGAGCAGAAGAAACTGAGGTTCAAGGACTAACACCAGACTGCTCAAGGTCATGCAGCCAGTTAATGTCAATGTCTGGATTTTTACACATCTCTGAATCCACCTCTCAAATTTCATATATGTATTATGGTATTTATTGAGATATTCATCTCCATTCTCTTCACCTGTCCTAAGCTCTGTATTTCCTGGACTTGGGAGCTTTTGCAAGACAGAAAGCAGGAGTTACCCGAACACAAAGGTTTTTCTACTTTTATAAAAGTCCACAGGTGGTTCCTGGTGTGCACAGGAGGCTGGGTCCCCAGCATTGCCTGAGGGTTCCTACTTCTCCCTCTCAGCAGGGAAGCCAGAGGCACAGGACTTGAAGGGACCATGGGATGCAGGAGGCACCCAGATGCAAGTTGAGGCCCTCCCCTTACTCCCCCCACTTCTCCCTGCTACTTCTGGTACTCCACAAGCCTACTACATTCTAATGTGACTTGGCTCAGTTAAGACTGCATTTTCCAACCAGCCCAACAGGATGTGGGCTTAAGGGGTTGTAAGTTGATTTACACATTTTTAGAAAATGTGCATTTCTTGCACATCTGGCTAAGATTCATACCAGCTGCACATATGCGGAGACGAATATCTCACAACCAAGTCCAATTCTAAAACAGTGCCCGTTGACCTTGGGGACCCACGACTAGTCATCCTCCTTACAGCTCCCCCAGTCCTCTCCCAATTCCAAAGAATTCACTTGCTTACCGGGTTCCAGTCCAGAGCCTTCCACCGGCCACAGTGGGTCACAGAACATTCCTCCTTTGCCACTGGTCTAGGGAGGGTTGCACAGGCACTCTCGTCAGCCACAGAGCCATCGTCGTCCCGACAGCTGACATATCTCATCCGGGTACCTTTTCCACAAGTGGCTGAGCACTGGGTGTTGGAATAAAACAATGCAGAAATGTTATCTGAAACAGTCACTCACTGGGTAGAAACCTACTTTCTCAAGTCATGTCAGAGAACATCTGCCTTCCCTCCCACCCTCTCTACTTCTTCCGTTCTTACTGGCGTCCAAGACCCAAATCGCCACTGGGTCCTTGGAGCACTGTGTGTGCTTCTCCTTGCTTCCGGGGCAGCGGGGGGAGGGTGACAAGATGGTAATTCACAGTCCTAGACGCAGATGGGAAGAAAAAGCCAAAGTTACCTTTCAGTCATGGCGTATACAAATATAAGGACTAAGAATTCTAAGGTATCAGACTTCTGGGTGATTTGGGGCAAGTCACGTGACATCTCTCGGCCCCCAACTACAAATTCAACTGTGAAATGGGATATAATCTGAGTCCCTTTGTGGGTGCCTTAATACAAAACCACATTTATTTACCTGTTTGTGTGAAGAAGATATTGTAAAATGGCACACAATTTAGGAAAGAGCAGCATACCCTTTAAAAATGATTGTTAATTTTTGAAAACATTCTGCAGGCCAATTTCTGTTCCTACATTTCAATTCACTTCCTAATCAGATTTTGCTAACCATGAACTTGCTTTCCGAGTGTACCCGCAGATAGCTCCTGAGGCCCCGAAGAAGGTCAACTCTAGACACAAGAGGTGCGTTCAATATCACAAAGCCTAGAATTTATATCACACCCTTCAATCACTCAGAGGCCATTCCTATGATGGATTGAGGTTATCCATGCGTAGGTAATATTCCCAGCTTTCCAAATGGGACATCGGAAGTACACACCTGTTCACAATCATTCTCAGCCTCAGTGGTTATCAAATGTTCTTGGATTAAATACATACCCGTTAAATGCCCAGGATGCCCTGAGCACAGTGCAAAGTGCCGGAGGCTCAGTGCTGAAGTGAGTTTAGGAAGTTTAGCAACTGAGCAGGAAATTCTGTTACTTGGTTCAGACCTTGCCTATTCCTCTGCCTGGGGTCCAAAGAATGGCACAGGGAACTCGTCGCACAGTGAAAAGTTTATTCACATGCGGCAGCTGCAGGAGCTGCCCTACAGTCAGTCCATGGATATTACTGAATAACTTAGAAACGTATGTTGTGGATCTCTAAGGGAGTCGCTAAGACCTTACTTTCTGCGTGTTTAGCTGTCACAGCTAATTCCCAGGCAATTATCATGCAGTGGGTTGGAACATTTCAATAAAAAAAATAAAGATGACACAAGTCACAAGCAGTGTTTGGTTAACTGATCAGCAATGACAGCATGAACAACACTGCCATATTCATTTCCTTCTTTGAGACTCTGCATCCATCAACAACACACGTTGCCAAGTAGTAGACTGAGGGCACTCAGAGCCGAGGCAGTAGAGTGGCCAGATGGGGCCTCAGAGCATAACTTCTGGGTGTAGTCTGGGTTCAAATCCGGTCTTCTGCAATTAGCAAAGCTGATCTGCAAAGCCAAGTCTTCTCTTAACATATTCTCCTTACACAAATGATGCCAAAATCAAGGTCCACATGGAATAGCGTGCTGGTGAATGATTACCAACTAGCTCTCTCGAGAAATAAGGCGTGCTTATGCGTGTGTACAGATATGTATGTGTATATACATATACACATATTACATGCACCTATGCATGTATATATATGCTTGTTTATTATAAGTTTTTCTGATATAAAGAATGTGTAGCATAAAATTTACATATAACAATAAAATATACAATTCTTTATTTTAAATTTCTTAGAGCCAATTGATTCTCACAGAATACTTTCGTTGTTTTTGCTGAACTCCTGAATCTGTGGCTGAACGATGGTTGTCGTTGCTGGACAAGTGTAGTTCTGACACGAATGTCAGTTGATATTTTGTTTACATTTAAGAGTATCATGAAAGAGAAACAATGAAGATGTATGTCAGAACTTCACTCACTCACCCAATGACATGAACAATTTCTTTGCTGAACCAGAAAATAATTTTCAAATACTAGAAAAATATTTCCTTATTTTTTTATGCTACTTACAACATAACAGCTACAGACACAAGACTTTTAAAAGTTTAGTCTGCATTATTAACATTTGTTCCCTCACTTTTTTGAGTCTAAGCAATCAATACAACAATCAATTAAACTCTGAATTACAGCATCTACTGATTTCTGTGGTGTAAGTACTCTCACCATGGCCAATTTCAAGCTACCAACTTGATATCAATGAACACAGAGTTAAAAAGGGATGTGCAGCAGCTCACCACTGTACAGTATTTCCACCATGAAAATACATACAAATGTAATGTAAATCAGAGTAAACTACAGGAAAATAATTAGAAAGGGAAAAGTGAGTATTTCTCAACTTTTTAATATCATCTATTTATTTATAGGTTTTTACTTTCAATTTTTAATAATGGCTGAATTTAATAACCAGCTTGCAAAATTTCTGAAAATTTACCAACCATCGCTTGTGAGCTAGAACAAGCCAGCTCCAGCACATGCAGCCTGAACATATGATACTATTTGCCAAACCCTACGTTGAAATCATTAAAAAAATCTAAGTTCAAGAAAACCAGCCCAAAGAGTCAACCTTTGCCACCCAATAAGAATCAGAATCAAGCCTACATACAATTCCAATAAGCAGAGAAGAACAAAACTGGTACATCAAAATATTAGATCCAGAATGTATCAAATAAGTAAATCTAGAACAATTTAGTTAGTCTACTGTTTCCTCTACCTACATACTTAACTATGAAAGGACTTCACTTTTGACTGAGCTCCTGGGAAGTTTTGGCATCAGTGCCCAAAGCCAATAACTAATTTTGACAAAGGAAATTTACCTGGGTATCAGTTGGTCTAGTTGCTGCATTGCAGTCATTGTCATCCACCACTGACATGTATGTCCCAATGATGCATTTCACTGCTCTTAGCTGGTATCCCTGTCCACAAGTGACACTGCACTGGGGAAAAGAAATAAAACAGAAAGTATATACAATCTAGCCAATGTTCTCTTTCCCTAACTTTACCTATAACATTCTACAAGAGAAAAAATATTTCCATCATAGTGGGCCAGAGGGCTGGTACTCAAAGATATTAGGTAAAAGCAGGTAATCCTACTCTGTACAAATTATACTGATCGATTATCAAGATATTACACGGAATTATTTCTGCCTCCCATTGGAATTATGTTTGTAGGAGTTCAGTTCCTTGACTGTGAACCCCTGGAAGCAGGGGAGTACATTTCAATCATTTTTACATCTTTCACACTCTACCTAGCAGAATGCTGTGGCTAAAATAGGTACTTTATATAGTTATTTGACTTCTGGAAAATTTTCCTAAAGCAATTTTCAGAGTTCACATGAATATTTTTGTATAAGAATGGTCTTTGCAATATTATTTATAAAAGGCAAAATATTAGAAACCACTTAACTAGGCAAGAACCAAAAGTCAATTAAATGCACCATGGCAAACAGATCATAAGGAAAATGTAGCCACTAAGCCTAATTGTTAGATTTAAAAAGCATCTAAAAAACAATAAGTAGAGGGAGTGACGTCATGGAAATGGCAGTTCAGGAAGCTCCAAGAGTTGATCCCTCCACTGAAGCAACTATGAAGCTAGCAAAAAATGGCAGAATCTTTTTTTTTTTTTTTTTTAAACTCTGGAAGCTAATCAAACACTTAAAGCAACTCGGTAGGTGCTTACTGCCAAATTTCAGTAGGAAAGTGTTGAGACATTTTTGCTTATTGCCCCCCTGCCATATTACACGTTCCTCTCAAATGCACATGGAACATTCTCCAGTACAGACCATATATTAGGCCACAAAACAAGTCTCAATAAATTTTAAAACCCTGAAATCCCACAAAGTTATCATCTCTGGCCACAATGGAGTAAAGTTAGAAAGAAATAACAGGAGGAAAACTGAAAGATTCACACATATGTGCAAATAAAACAACAGAGTCTTAAATAACCAGTGGATCAAAGAGGAAATCACAAAGGAAATTAGAAAGTACTTTCAGATGAATGTAATCAAAAATAAAACATAAAATTTATGTTTTAATAAATATAAAGATGCAGCAAAAGCAGTGCTCAGAGGGAAATTTGTCTGTAAACACATATATTATTTTTTAAAAAAAATCTCAAATCAATAACCTAACCTTACACCCTAAGGAACTAGAAAAAGAACAAAGTAAACTCAAAACTAGCAGAAGGAAAAAAAAAAAGACTAGAATAGAAAAACAACAGAATCAACAAAACTAGAAGTTGGTTCTTTAAAAAGATCAACAAAATTTATAAACCTTTGCCTAGACTGACTAAAAAGAGAGAAGACACAAACAACTAAAATCAGAAATGAAAGCAAGAGCACTGCTGCTGACTCTACAGCAATAAAAAAGGATAATGAAAGTATGGTGAACAATTATATGCCAACATGTTACACAATCTAGATGAAACACACACTAATTATCCAGAAACACAAAAATCACAAAACCTGACTTAAAAATAAACAGAAAGGGCTTCCCTGGTGGCACAGTGGTTGAGAGTCCGCCTGCCAATGCAGGGCACACGGGTTCGTGCCCCGGTCTGGGAAGATCCCACATGCCGCGGAGCAGCTGGGTCCGTGAGCCATGGCCGCTGGGCCTGCGCTCCGCAAAGGGAGAGGCCACAACAGTGAGAGGCCCACGTACCGCAAAAAAAAAAAAAAAAAAACAAAAACAGAAAATTTGAACAGACCTATAAGAAGTAAAAAGATTGACTCAGTGATCAATGACCTCTTAATAAAGAAAAGTCCAGGACCAGATGGCTTCACTGGTGAATTCTACCAAACATTTATAGAAGAATTAAGTACTATTCACTATAGCCAAAAGGTGCAAACAACCCAAATGTCTGTAGAGGGATAAATGGATAAACAAAGTACGGTATATCCATACATGGAATATTATGCAGCCATAAAAAGGAATGAGGTACATATGTGTGCTACAACATGGATGAACCTTAAAAACATCATGCTATGTGAAAGAAGCTGGAGACACAAATAGTCATGTATTGTATGATTCCATTCATATGAAATACTTAGAATAAGTAAATCCATGGAGGTAGAAAGCAGATTGTTGGCTGCAGGGGTGAAGGGGAAATGGGGAGTAACTGCTTAATGAGTATTTTGGGGTGACAAAAATGTTTTGGAACTAGATAGAGGTGGTGGTTGTACAACATTCTGAATGTACTAAATGCCACTGATTTGTTCACTTTAAAATGGTTAATTTTGTTTCGTGAATTTTACTCCAATTAACAAAAAATTGATGAAATACAATCCTATTCTTAGTTTTTATAACATAAGGAGATAATCATAAATGTATTAACTCTGCAGTGTAGAGCTAGGAGTGTGGTTTTCTTCTTTTTGCTAAATTACTTTTTGCAAAACTTCTCTTACGAACATGCGTTATTCTTCAATATTTTAAGAAACAGTCTGTAGCCCTGAATTGCATGTTCAGTCAAAGGAAGGACAAATTTCTGGCTAGGACTGACCTGGTATAAACACACATTAAAAAATAGGCCTTTTAGGGCTTCCCTGGTGGCGCAGTGGTTGAGAATATGCCTGCCAATGCAGGGGACACGGGTTCGTGCCCCGGTCCGGGAGGATCCCACATGCCGTGGAGCGGCTAGGCCCGTGAGCCACAACTACTGAGCCTGTGCGTCTGGAGCCCACGCTCCACAACAAGAGAGGTCACGACAGTGAGAGGCCCGCGCACCATGATGAAGAGTGGCCCCCGCTTGCCACAACTAGAGAAAGCCCTCGCACAGAAACGAAGACTCAACACAGCCAAAATAAAGAAATAAATTAATAAACTCCTACCCCCAACATCTTCTTTAAAAAAAAAAAATAGGCCTTTTAGTTCTAAAAGATGTTATATTCAAATCTTAACAGTGGCCCTGAGCTGTGCTCTCCTCCTGTTATTATTTACAAGAGCTAGCAGATATAGACAAAAAAGGAGGCAAGATCTGAGGCATGAGTGGACTTTCCGTGTTTAATAAGTGTGATCAAACATGATCAACCATTCTGACTAAGGATGCTGTATACATGGAGAGGAAGAGTGCCAATGTAAACGGTAGAAATTTTAAGGGTGTAGTAATAAAGCTGCTCTCATTTACTGCACGTATGTTGGAAATGAAGACGTAAGCTAGGGAAGAGGCTGTGGCTCGACAGGGTGGAGGGAGAGTCGTTCTTAAAGAGATTACCCAAGTGACAGCAAGCAGCTGCTTTGCTTCTCTTGGGAACGTGGAGTGCTACTTAAATAGTACCCGGAACGCTTTTGCTTCTATATTAGGAAAGACTTAATTCCAAGAGTAGTGGTTTCTTAAATGCAAGCCCAAGGGAGACTTTCACTCTCTCCTTTAAGAACAGTTCAAATGACTGGGAAACCTACACTGGGGGCTTGGAAAAGATTCTTTCAAAGAGAGGTGATTCCTGTAACCTTTGATCTAATTAATTCTGTTTGAAAAGTCTGAATAATTTATGAGAGGTGAACGTAGGAATCAGGACACTGGGAGCCAAAACATCCCTTCCAAATCCCAGTCCAGACCCTCCTGCCAAAGACACTGGCGCTGGATCACATTCTGTAACAGACCCACAGCTGCACGCTAGTAGATAACATCAGCCAGGCACGAGATCTGTTGTGAATTTGTTCAAATTCGTGTGTGCTCAAGCTACAGTTTTAACCCAAGGGCGAAGACACGCACGTGGGTCTGGAAAAGGAATAATCAGCTCCAGGAGGCCAAGCGGCAACCCTCAGAAGTGGGGCAAAATGGTTGCAGAGTTTCCATCACTTGGCGCCACGGAGGTGCAGTGCATGCCACATGCCATAGTGGTTAAATCCCGGCCGCTGGAATGTCCCTCTGCAGGCCCGCTCCAGATAAGAAGGAAAGAATGCAGTTAAGAACTTTATCATTCAAAATACCTGTCCCCAGGGACCTGCCTGCCAGGACGCACATTCTGGCTGCTGACAGGTCTGCATGGAGGCTGGCTTGGTCTCAGAGTCACAGATTCTATCGTTTAATCGATCTTCGCCAAACTGACACCAGACCTGGCGGTGCTTATGCCCTTTTCCGCAGGTGACCAAGCACTGTAATAAAAGGTACAGCCAGTCAGGGTCATTTCTGAACAATGTACTGTGGTTCCCGGGGATTAGTCATTGATTAACAGGACCAGGTATGCTCTTTTCCCACAGCAATTCCTCTCAGACATTGCAATTTGTAAATACATCAAGGTTCATGCTTTTCACGCATTCACTCATTCGTTCATTCATTCTGTATTTATCCAGGCTCTGGGCCAGTTTCAAGCACAGAATAAACTTAACACAGCATTCATGGTTTGGTAGCATAAGAGTTAAGGGTGGGGAATTTACGAGTCAGACTACTAACCTAGTTTTTAATCCTAATACTGGTTTTTAATCAGCTATGGATACTAAGTGATCTCCCTGTACTTCAATTTTCTCATCTGTACAATGGGGAATACAATAATGCCTACTGCCAGGAACGGTGAAAACTAAATAAGAAAAATCCAAGTGAAGTACTTAGCACATGCTCATTCAATGAGTCTTAAATATAATCTAAATAAATAAATAAATAAATAAATGAATAAAATCGGGCTTCCCTGGTGGCGCAGTGGTTGAGAGTCTGCCTGCCGATGCAGGGGACACGGGTTCATGTCCCGGTCCGGGAAGATCCCACATGCCGTGGAGAGGCTGGGCCCATGAGCCATGATCACTGAGCCTGCACATCCAGAGCCTGTGCTCCGCAACGGGAGAGGCCACAACAGTGAGAGGCCCGCGTACCGCAAAAAAAAAAAAAAAAAAAAAAAAAAAAAAAGAGAGAGAAAACTATAATGATCCCCAAATCTCACTACCTACCTAGGGATAATTATTATTAAAATTTTTCTGTTTTCTTCCCAGTCTTTTTAGCTATGGAATGTTGGATCATACTGAATATATACTTTGATATCTCCCACTTCCATTTCCTTAAGTATTTTTGCAAAGGTCTGTTACTTAATTTGAGATGATACTTTAGCTAGTATTAGCTATCTAAGTAGAACTTAAACCCAATACCTTCTTTCATCTTTTTTTTTTTTTAACTAAATACTAGAATTGAAGCTAAAGGCCACTTAGTTAACGGAGAACATAAGAACTAGGTTTGTTGTTAATTTGTCCAGGAGTCAGACACTGTTAATCACATGCACTGTTACTTGTCTGCCATTTCAGAGGCGTTAATAGTATTCTTTTACGATTGGGATTTTATTTAATGTTGAGAGTAAACAGTTAATATTGCACTTGCATGGATGAGATAAGGGAATGGATGCAGAAGCTGTAGCAGGGAAATACCTCTTTCCCCACATTCCTGACTTGGCCCATAAATAAGGCAATTTCTGTTCCCCTGCCACTTGCTCCCCTGAAGAAAGGTGGAGGGGGGCACTTGCTCGGTGAGAATCTCACCAGGAAATACTGACACTGTCTATAAAAGCGAGTTGCTGTCCTCGGGCCACCTATGCTACACAATGGAGAGTTAGCCTTATGCTTCATCTGGTAAGAGACAAGCAAAGCATCCATCTGGAATACTCAGCCTGCTCCTTTCTCTTTTCCCCAAGTTTTCCACTAGCAACTAGATGGGTAATCAAATAGGTCACTCACTCGGGTCTAATTCTCTTATTTCAAAGATAAGAAATCAGGGAATCTTATTTTTGACTTCAGATAGAAGCCAATGCAGCTTTATAATTAATAAAGAAAGCCCTGATTTCCTTTATAGCAACTTAGCCAGGGCTCAAAGAGGAGGGAAGGTGAGGAGCTGGAGCTTCAAAAATCACCAACGGGGCTTCCCTGTTGGCACAGTGGTTGAGAGTCCGCCTGCCGATGCAGGGGACGTGGGCTTGTGCCCCCGTCCGAGAAGATCCCGCATGCCGCGGAGCGGCTGGGCCCGTGAGCCATGGCTGCTGGGCCTGCACGTCCGGAGCCTGTGCTCCGCAACGGGAGAGGCCACAACAGTGAGAGGCCCGCGTACCACAAAAAAAAAAAAAGAAAAAAAATCACCAACAGAAGCTATTATGGCGGGTGATCCAGATAAACCCACTGTGACTCTGGGGTCGCCAGTGGACCAGTCATGTCCAGTGAGACAGTCATGGGGCAGGTGGGAGACTGGAGTTGTTTCCTCAAGAGGAGGTGGGAGAAAGGTGCAGCTGGTCTAGCCTTGAACTGACCTGGGGGAGACTCAGAATTGAGTATCGGAGATGAGCTGGGGGAAATAACAGCCTTCCCATCTTACCTCTGACCAGTCTCCTGATTTCCACTGTGGACAAGGGAACTCGTTGCACTTCTGAATGGTGACTTTCTCTTGATGTGTGCATTTGCTATCATCAAGTACATCATTACGGGTGTTGACACAAATAGCCCTTCTCCTCTGGGTTCCACCATCACAGCTTTTAGAACACTGAAAGGACAAAAAAAATGAAATAAAATTATTGCTGAGTTTCTCATCAAGCATGCTCAAGATACTGGCTAGGCTGGCTTGTCTCTTCCAGTCCTTAAGAAACAACCAACGAACAAAGCCTGGTCAATTCTAGTTGTTATTTTAGGGGTATCTGTTCATGTTATCAATTTATTTACCAGGTTTATACCGAAGTCAATATTAGCAAACTGGCAAAGGAAAACAAAATTGGACATAGCTTGTGGGATATGAAAAAAGTGTTCTGTTGAGTTGTTCCACCACTCCCAATTTTCCACATGCCATGCCCACATCAGACATTACAAATCAATCATGGTACTCTTCTGCAGTTTTAATGGGGGCAGCCATTATAAATCAATCATGGTACTCTAAATGGGATTTCTCAATGCAGCTCTGCGAGGAGCCATCATCAGCTAATCAGACTTACTCCAAGAAGAAGACTCTCTGAGTGAGAACCAACTTACTTCAGTCCAAGCAGAATAGCGCCAGCCACCCGTGTTACATTCTCCTGAGCATTTTTCCCGGTTGCTTGGTTTGGGGTGACTGCTGCAAAAACTGTCATCAACCTTCTCGGTCTTCCCATCTAGCCTGCTGTATCTGGCACAGTAGATGTCTAATGTGCGGTAACCCAAGCCACACTGGGCACTACATTCACTCCTGCTGGCCACGTGCCACCTATGCATAAACAACGGGGAGAAACCAACATTTCTATTAAATATGTATGTCTTATCGAGACTTGACTGGTGGAAGAGTTGAGCTCTGTTTTCATCCTTAACTCAAATACCATGAAACCCAAAGCCACAGTCAGTTACTGAGATCCAATTTAAAATCAGCATTTCCATGTATTTTTCATGGCTGCCAATGTACACGTAAGTCACAGAGTGACAGTCAGTGGTTCTATGTTTGTGAAGATTCTCCCCCGATACAGTCAAACTGAAATTCAAGCAACCAAAAAGAAAAAAAAAAAAAAAACCACTGGAATTCAGCAGAGCAAAAAAAGCAATTTTATATTTAAAAGGTTCATGCAACCCAGCCTTTCATTTGTCAAGGAGGCTGCTTTAACAGGGAATCACTGTTGGAAACACTCCCTAGGAAACCTCCTTTATGTGAGCCTGTGCTGGAAAATGCACAGTGAACATCCTGTGAATTAATAAAGGAATGGATAATTTGGACCATAATTGTGAATTTCAAGTATGCTAAACTGTGTACATTATTATCTGTGCATAAAGACTATAAGTTGCTTGAAGCCATGGACCGTAGTCTATATAACTCAATTACAATTTTTTTTTTTTTGGCTGTTTAGCGTCTTAGTTGCGGCACATGGGATCTTTGTTGTGGCACACGGGATCTTTCATTGTGGCACATGGGCTTTAGAGTGGGCGGGCTTAGTAGTTGCGGCATGTGGGCTTAGCTGCCCGGCGGCATGTGGGATCTTGGTTCTCCGACCAGGGATCAAACCCAAGTCCCCTGCATTGGAAGGCGGATTCTTAACCACTGGACCACCAGGGAAGTCCCACAATTTTTTTTTAAAGACTAATTTTTTTTAGAGCAGTTTTAGGTTCACGACAAAACTGAGAGGAAGGTACAGAGATTTCCCACATACCCCTGCCCTCACATATGCAGAGCCTCCCCATCATCAGCACTCCCCACCAGAGTGGGACATCTGTTACAACTGATGAACCTACATTGTCACATCATTATCAACTGAAGTCTATAGTTTACATTAGGGTTCACTCTTGATGGAACCCATATTCTATGCGTTTAGACATATGCTTAGTGAATATATATCCACCATTACAGTATCACACAGATGTAAAAATCCTCTGTGCTCCACCTATTATTCACCCCTTCCGGTCCCACAATTTTTCACTTTTAAAAGTAGATTTGAATCTACAAATTTTTGCCAACTTTATATCCCTAGTACCTATAAGACTTTTCTGGCACACAATAGGTGCTCAGTATGTACTGATAAATCAAGTGGTTCTTTTAATGCTCCAGCAATGGAGCTAGAGCTTAAAAAAGAAAAAAAAAATGCTTAAAATGAATAGAACAGTCTAAAAAATGAGCTTGAAACGTGTTTCATTGATCAAACTTAGCAATCCCAAAAGGATGATTTCTTTATAATCTTCATTTGAATTTGCTCTTGATCTTTAATTCTCTCCTGCTCATAAACTGCGTAGTTTGCCAAATACCAATGCCCTAAGAGTTCTCCCTTCTACACTCAGGAAGAGAAGAGCAGCACTGGACACATGCTTATCTTGGAATTTCTCACAAATGCTCAAAAGTAGGTCAGAGTTGACCCACTCCTACATTTGGCATGTAAAGTGGGCTACTGAGATTTTCCATGAGAGTGACATAGTATTTGGAGGATTTATTTCTAACCGGAACATGTTACATGGGGATTGTAAAACAGTGCTTTATCTCATCCTGTCAAAGTTTAATCTGGGCAAACTCTCACTTCCCTAAGGAAGTGAGGCAAAAAATGTGGACCAATTCAACAGAGGCATCTGGAACTTTCATCTGCCCTTTGATTCTCAGCTACCTTCTCTTTGCCTTCATCATCATTTCCTCGTGGAAGGGTTATTTTCCATCCTGGATAAGGGAGCCAGGAATCCTGCCCCCTACAAGAAAGCACACCAGCAGCTTGGGCTGGAAAAGGGTACCAGAGTTTCCCTGATATTCATACAATCCCCAGAACCCAAGGCAGAGAATGTGGCGTAGTCTGTGGAAAGGTCACAGCACTGCTTTAGGAAAGTTCTCAAAATGCTATCACTTACTTCACTTATTATCACACTGGAAAGTCATCTCACCTTCAGTGTTCTGAATTCATTCATTCATGTCATGTAACAATTGTAATATGTTACTATGTTGCAGAAAAGCGAAGTGTTTGTTAATAAATGGAAACAGAAAAAAATGTATGTCTCCGTGGGTGTGTGGGGCATTGTGGCATTAAATAATTTGGGGAACTACTGATTTAAGCGAGTTCCTCTATTGCAGAACTTCTCAGGGCCTTCAGAAAGTTAATCTGAATTACAAATCTTCACATAGTGGAGAAGACAGTCAGTAATACTTCCCACACATACTGGTTTGCCGTGGATCATCCTGCTCAACTAGCACTCCATAAAAATGTTTTGGGAAAAACTGTTGTAGAGTCTGAGCAACCAGTACTAATCTTCTCTCCAGTCTTTCAGTTTTGCACAAAGATACTTGGCAATTATTAGTATAAATCATAAAAACAGCCACTGTCAAGTTGACAGAGAGAAGACAGACAGTAATGCCTTCTTTGGGCTCAGTTTCTGCATTTGCCTGTTTTTCAGTAAACAACTTTATTCTTCCAACCATCTGTAAATGCCAGTAAAATATGAGCTTGAATGCTGACATACAAACACCATCTTCTAGGGACTTCCCTGGGGGTCCAGGGTTAGGACTCTGTGCTCGCACTGCCGAGGGCCAGGGTTCAATCCCTGGTTGGGGAACTAAGATCCCACAAGCTGTGCAGTGCAATCAATCAATCAATAAGATCTTCTACTTAATTTCAGACATGAGCATGCACCTGTCTAGTTATGAGGCTTTAAAAACTAATCCTAAATTTCCCCTTTTTTTCTTTGCATTTCTAAATTCTCCCCCACAAGGTCTGTCACTTCTACCATAGACACGTCTACCAAAAGGCATGGCTAAAATTCCTTCACTTTCTTTTCTTTAATCAGCCAGAGGTGCTATCATCACCCAAGCCGGTTCCCTGAGCTGTTGTCCTCCTTTGGTATCAGCAGAGTTTAAGGTGTTTTTTTTTTTTTTCTTTTTTTACGTTAAGTATAAAAAAAAAACAGGTGGCTTTCTCCAAATGGGGAATTTAGAATAGTACCTTTGATATACCTACTATACGAAATGCAAAGACTTTTAAGACCTGACTTTATTTACCTAGTTATTGTGAAATGAGTTTTAATAAAAATCAGAATCAGAAAGTGCAAATATAAGCTCAACACTTATTAGTTAAGTGACTCCAGGCAGGACACTTAACCTCACAGAGGCTCAGCTTCCTTATCTGTGAAATGGGGGCAGGTAGGATCCATTTCATAGGGCTACTAGGGGGATTAAATGAGACAAGGCATGTGTAGCATTTAACACACATGACAGGTACTCACAAAAAGTAGCTGCTGCTATTATTATTATTATTATTACCCGTGGTATTTTATTCTCTAATGAAGTTCTGAGTAGCATGTAACTCCATGTAAACCATTAATACAAAGTGAAAAGAAATCCAGTTGACATCTTCATAATTCTACATAAAAGTATCGTGGATCCAAGGCTATCTTTCAATGCATTTGCTTTGTACAATTTGCTTAATTTTTGTTCTCCGTCAGAAAGCTTCATCACCAACTAATGGCAGCTTATTTTAGAATCTGATTGAAGTGAAAAATTAGTTTCTTGAAGAAACAGTTCAAACATGATCTCCACCTCAACTTGGTGCTCCTTGCATAAACTTTAAACAGGGTTCTTCAAAAATCATTTTTTTATGGTCATGTTCTATTACTTGCAGTTCTTTGTACAAACCCGCCTTCCTTGGGATTATAAGAGCATGCTCAGTGCTGCAGGCAGGTGTTCCACAATATCTGCACTGATCCTTTGAGACTCTACTGGCCCCAGCTGGATTCAGTCAGTGGGGAAGTGAAATCTAAGGGAATGCAAGTAGGGTGGGCAACAGACATGGAGCAGAAAACTCCTCAGTTATTCCTTTTCACCAAGAGAAATGGAAAAGCTTGATAATTCTCTATTCACTCACCATTTCTTGCCTCAGATTTCATACTTTTCTTAAATATAGAACTGTTTGCATATCTAGATATCTCTATATAAATTTTCTTCTAGTTCCCTCCATAACTCTACATTAGTGCGTTGGAACTTTCACGTATGTAAAAGTTCTCATACTGGGTGATAAACACTCTGGGTGGATACAGAGCATTACGGGTACCTTGATGGATGAGGTTACCTCTTTTCTGTTGCCTTTCAAAACAAACTTTTGCGTTTGATGTAACCCCCTCATAATAATACCTATGCAGCGAGTTGTGAGGGTCAAATGAGAACTTTTTTTGGCAAGTGCCATACTCTAGTAGTTGTTTCTAATTCTCAGGAGAAGAACAAGAAATCTGCAGGTCTATGTCTTAGATAATCTGTTTCAGAGGGATAGAAAATTGGCTAAAGCTTATTTCACTGAAACACAAGGAAGGGGGTCTAAAGACTAACAACCACACCTGCTTCTCACATGCAGAGACCTCCTACAAAACCCTCACAACTCAGTACTAAAGACCATGAAGAAACACTGGCCTCACCTCAGGTCACAGTCTGTGCCGCAGGGTTCAGTAATGGGTGCTGGCTGGGGCAGCCGATCACATCTTTGATCAGAAACTGTAAGCTGATCAGATTCCCTGGTACAAACAGGTTTTCGTTTCCGCTCCCCTAAGCAAGGAGGAAAAAAATTATTCAGACAAAGTAGCCTATTCCATAAACTATTTAGACCAGGGACTGGCAAACATTTTCTGTAAAGGGTTAGATAGTCAATATTTTTGGTTTTGTGGGCCACATGACCCACAAAAGTAGTTAGTCGCAACTACTAAACTCTTGTTATAGGGCAAAAGCAGCCTCTTTTAAATGTAAAAAATTGGTGTGGCCGTGTTTCAATAACACTTTATTTATAAAAGCAGGAAGTGGGCTGGATTCAGCCCACTGGCTATAGTTTGACAACTCATACTGTAGACAAAAGGAAACAAGATAAATTACATAATACGACTGCTAAATCTATGTCTCTGGAAAAT
Source organism: Mesoplodon mirus (assembly GCF_964341445.2). Classification (NCBI taxonomy): domain Eukaryota; kingdom Metazoa; phylum Chordata; class Mammalia; order Artiodactyla; family Ziphiidae; genus Mesoplodon; species Mesoplodon mirus. The sequence goes on along the minus strand of NC_138988.1, from coordinate 25,402,923 downwards.
CAGTTTGGCAGAGCTGATTTTGCTTGGCTTCCCACATAATGAGGAAACCTAGCATATCCTGAATCCCTTAAACAGCTCAACTTGCCAGCCCAAAGTGACCAGATAGATGCAGAGAAAGATTAGAAAATGCATGCAGATCGAAAGGTTTATAGATTGCATGTATTCGGCTGCTTCCAAAAAAATAAAAAACATCTTGAATCCCCCAAACTCAACCTAAAAGTAGATACCTTGGCAGGGTTTGCTGCATGCTTGCCAGGGTCCATGACTGTTCCAGTAAAACTGCTGGGGTTTGTCTTCAATTGGAATATTGAAAGAATAGCGCACATCAGGGTTGTATAACTTTCCCACGGACAACACCTGGGATGTGCAGACAAAATGGAGAGGATGTGTATGGGCCTGGTGATTCTTGGAGTTAGAAAATGGGCATGGGCTCATTGCCAAGTTTTTACCTGAAGCAAAAGTTCTTGTTCAATGCGATCTGTGGAGTTGATTCTTTCCACAACATTGTCGGACCCACTGTACTCTATCACGGCATTCCCAACCCGGATTTCCCTTTTGGACATTGTGACAACAAAGTCTCCATTTAGCAAGAATTCACCTTTACTGCTTGATAAAGCTAAAGATGAGAAAAGAGAATTCACTGATTTGCTGTCACTTGAAATAATACTTTGATAGGTAGAGAGTCAGAGTGTGAAGTATGTAAACTTTTCAGCCAGACACGCATAGGCTCAAATCCGAACTTTGCCACTTGCCAACTATGTGGCCTTGGGACATCACTTTCCTCCTCTCGGTCTTGATCTCTTTATCTCTTAAGTGGAGATAAAACACCTCCCCTTCATGGTGCCCTTGAAAATTAGAAATATAATACAAGCATGCTAATTAGCCTGGGGTTTGTGATACAAGCCCCGCAAACACAGGATTACAGATGGAAGCAATAAGCTGTGGTTACCAGAGGAGAAGGGGTGGGGCGGGGGGCAAAAAGGGTAAAGGAGATCAACTGGATGGTGATGGATGGAGACTAAATTTTTCGTGGTGAGCAAGCTGTAGTATATACAGCAGCAGAAATATAATGCTGTGCATGTGAAACTTATATAATGTTATAAACCAACATTACCCCAATTTAAAAAAAGGAAAAAAGTTTTATGATTTAAAAATACATATTAATAAAATGAACACTTACAAAATTGGTTCCCACGCAAATAACCCTTTCTACTTCATATGAGAATTAGCTGAACCTACTGAATCTTTGTTAGTTTTCTCTGCTTAGACAGATGTTGAAATGTAGAAATCCATAGCCAGTACGATGCTCAAATATCACTTCCTTGACGAGGCCCACTAAGTTAGTCAGCCTCCAACATGGCCCCAACAATCCTTGCCCTTTGACAGTCACACCTGTGTTGTTCCCTACCACACTGAGTAGCACTGATGTGATAACTGTAGCACTGGTGTAATCACTAGGATACTGTGACTTCCAAGGCCAGGTCAAAGGCATTAGGGCTCCACCCTGCTCTTCCTTGAATCTCTGGCTTTGGGAGAGCCATGTTGTGAGGATACTCAAGCAGCCTCACTGAGAGGCGTCTTGCAAAAAGCACTGAGGAACCAAAGCCTACTGCCAATAGCATCTACGTGAGGCATCTGGTAAGTGGATCTGCTGGCCCCTGTCAAGCTTTCGGACAGGATCACAGCCCTAACTAAAGTCTTCACAGCCACTTCAGGAGAGACCTCAAGCCTGAAACACCCAGCTATGCTGCTCCTAGATTCCTGACACACAGAAACTGGGATACTGTATATACTTCTTGTTGTAAGCCACTAGATCTTGAGATAATTTGTTACATGGTAAAACCTACCTGGATCATTGTTTTTAAAACTGCAAGCTCCTCCCATTGGCAGCATAGATTCCATACTTCCTAACCCATTTCCCACCTTAATTTTTCTCCATATCACTTTGTTTATGCTCTCTCTCCCCAAACAGGAACGTAAGCAAGGATTTTTGGACTGTTTCATTCACAGCTATATCTCAGCTTCTGAAAGAACACATGGCAGATGCTCAAAAAATAGTTTTTTGGGAGAAGAATGAATGAATCCACTGTGAATCTTGCAAAAGATGCAACAATCAGTGAAGCTGAACAAGTAATGTTAGAGAACAGCTTGAGTCAAGTGCCAAAACACTGGCCAACTGAGAACATGACAGAGTTAGACCAGTTAGACATTTAAGAAAAGGAAATAAAAATGGACAAAGAAGATGAGATGACAGCTGCTTCAGAAGGAATAATTTACTCATCCAAGTGTCAAGAGAGACTATTGGGAAAGTGAATAAAAACCTCAGGAAGCTTTTTTAAAAATGACTCGTTTTCAGCTTTTACTGTCAAATTCAAACTTTAAGCAAAGAATGTACCACTCTATCACATGACTTGACTGGAAAACTTAGGGAAAAATATTTATTAATTGCTTATTCTCCATTCTAAAAATCTGGGCATGATTAAAATCAAAATACAATTTTGTTGAATATAAGAAAAAATAAAATTTATTTTCATACTTTTTGATTAATTTCTCAAGCTAAAATCCCAATCATATCATGATCAAATCAAATCATATCCCAATCATACCTTCCCCCTAGTATTTACTATAAAAGTTTGGCTTTATTTTAAGTGCCTTTTTTTTTTTCAGTACTACTGCTCTTTGAATAATAAATTCTCCCATGTTTTGAGCTTGACATGTAGCAGGTACTCAAGAAAGCAGAGCTATTAAACGTTTGAGCCCTGAACAAAATACTAGAAAGAGGCCAGTTACCTTCCGTAAGTTGTGCACGATTAGCAAATCTTGGCAGCGAGGGATCCCTTGAAATGCACAGGCCATGTATTTAGGTGAATAAAAGGAATGTGGAAATTTGACCCAGGGTTGGCAAACGGGTGTCCTCCCAGACACAAATGTCAATCATTTGGTACTAGCCATTCAAGAAACTACGCAGAACAGGATTCCCTGACAGCATCGTGTCTCAGCATCATTAATGACATCTGTCTTGGTTGTGGGATGGGGGGGGGCAAGTTATCTTAGGCGTCTGCCAGATCCTAACCTGCCCTTCACTGATGCAGGTGACGCACTGTCTTCCACCAGAAGTAGACTAGAAGCAATGCATATGTAGAAGAGGTTGAGAGGATTCACGGAAAGTAGATATCATACCCTTATGTGGAAATTAATGAAGGCTTCAATGAAGCTCTGAATATTCCCTGTGGCTCAGTAGCAGTACTGGCCCTGTTTTCAAGGACATGGGAACCTCGCAGAGTTCACCCAGCTGGGCACTATACTGATGCAAGGACTGCTCTTCGCAGGATCACGAATTAATTGCATCAAATTTGATCCCTAAACCTGCGCTTCATCTACCAGCATTCCTCCTTTATAAGCCCCATCTTGGCCCTGAGGTAAAAGTAAGATGCCTTCATTTGAAATGGTTGGGAAGAAAGTGGTGACACAGGAAAAAAAGCTTTTAAAAAGATAATCTTTTAAAATAGGAAATCCAAGATCTTGGCTGCTTCTTCTTGATCCAAAATCCTTTGATCGTCCCTACTACCAACAGAACGCAGCTCAAACTCCTTAGCATTGCCTTCCTGTATCTTTACAAATCTTATCATGACCTATTCTTCCAACCTCACCATTCACTCCCACCAATAAACCTCAACTCCCAGTCATGTTCATCCCCAGGTCAGCTACACATTTTTCTATATGGAGGTAGTAAAGTGAAGTGGTTAAGGGTACAGGGTCTGAGGTCAGACCAATAAGGATTTTAACTCTTTTCCCATTTTCTGTTCATGTGACCTTGGGTAAGTTATTCAACCTCTCTAAGCCTCAGTTTCGTCCTCTGTATAATGGATTTCTTATAGAATTGTTACAAACATTAAACAGGAGAGTGCATATAGGATTTGGTAGCTGGCAGGTCAAAATGCTTTCAAATGCATTGTCTCCTCATCACACTTTTATACTTGCTTAATTAATGGATAAGAAAAGCATGACTTAAACATTATTAAAATATTTTCTGAGGCCAGGTGACTTCTAATCATGGAAGTGTGTCTCCAGAGCCTATTAACCACTAAAGTTTTCTAAGAAGAAGGTCAACACATATCCATGAAATGAGTGAATGAATTCAGGCGTTCTTTATCTTATGTACAAATTGAAAGCAAATATGTTTAGCTACAGATTTTTAAAAATTTAAGATATTTGTTCTGCTAGACTGCATGAGCCTCTTTAAGTAAAGCTAACATTCAAAAATGCACTTTTCTAAGCCTAAGAAAGATCCCAGTCCATAGTAGGTGCTCAGTCAACGATGTCAAAAGAACAAGTGATTGATGGAACCTGACATTCGTGACAAGGAGAACAGAAAGCTTCCAGCCAAAAAACTGTTTCCCCGTCAGTGTGAACCTCTGACAACCTCATCTCCCCTGCAGCTCCTGTAGCGTGAGACCCACCAGCCATGCAAGATGTAAGAGTTTCAGTGGGTCACTGGTTGGAGACGAGGCTGTTTCTGTGGCCCCTCAGGCCTCCTGAGGCTGCCTCCTAACATGGGTCACTTACATGGCGGTGGTAGGATGTGCTGCCAGAAAAATCACCCAGTTCTTTCAAGTGAAGTCGCATGCTAGCTACTCAGCTGATGTTTCACTAAAAGGGGGGAAATGAGATGTCACAAGGCCAGTTCTGTAAATTAAGCGATAATCCAGTTCTGGCTGTATTCAAAGAACAGTCATCTATCCTATGTTAATTCTGGGGCTCCTTTCCAATGTCTCCAGGCTTCCTCTCATGCTCATGCTGACCTGGGGGCATTTCACCCTTCACTGCATGCTCCTTATCCCATTAGATGGTGAGTAGGAAAGGAGATAGGAGTCATCGGGTGAAATGGAGTTCCTGCTTTATCTTGAACTGAATCGATTCCTGTCTTCCCACTGCCACCATTCATCAAGGGCTAAGTGTCCTGGAGACAAATAAGCACCATGGAAATGGCTCCTTTTTCTCCTAAAGAAACACGAACATGGTAGCACTGGGTGCAACTTGGCTCTAACCCAACAGGAGGGAGGGGTCTATGCTGAAAGGATGACCTTTGACATGGAGACTTTCTGCTTCGGTACCTTGTGAAACAAATAGTTTCCTGAAAACAACAGTCTACTGCCCAACCTCCCACTAATGCGATTAGGGAGCTAATTTCCTGGGTTGGTTTCCCCCCCATTTCACCCATCAGAGCTGGGTTGCTACAAAGGCCCTCTCTCCTGGAAACTGCTCCTTCACCAACACATGTGAAAAGAGTATGGCTTGACTGACCTTGAAAAAAAAAAGTGAGGTATACAGATGATCGCTTAGCAACCGAACAGCTAGGACTGGCCTCCAGCAAGACTCAACTGGGGGCTTTAAAATCTTCTTAGAGCATTTGCTGCGCCTTCCTTCAAGCCAAGAGTAAACATTTACACATGGCAGATTTGATGACAACATCATATTCCTCCTAACTTGTTAAGAAACCACTGTAAGGTTCAAAGGCTCTAAGGTCTTGACCTTCATGCTCAGTGAACTGTGACTCGCCATCTTTGCTTGGACTTTTCATTTGTTTCCAGAGAGACGTTCTTTGGCCAACAGGTAACTTTCCCATAATATTCCATTAAAGAGCCATGACTACCTCAGACTGTCTGTCCCAGATGACAAATCTTCTTTAATTTTGCTTTCATTCTTTACAAGGAGATTAAGAAACCTCTAGTGAGAAATAAAAGGATATCAGAAGGCCCTCCCCAATTCAGGCACCTGACCTGGTTGATGAAGTTGAATTGAACTGAGGCCACTGCTTGGAAGGAGATTATTTTTCCAAGAAGGAGAATAACAGTGGAGAATCCTTCTCCTTTTCGATGAGAAGAAAGGAATAGCTCAACATGGTGTTTGGCTCTCAGGAAATTAACCAATAAAGGAGGCTGCATGCAATGCTGCTGGATTTAATTAGGAAGTAGTAAGGCCACAGCAGTCACAGGTTCTAATTTATAATCCAGTCCACGAAGAAAAATGCTTGACCCATTGTGCACAGTGGTTGAAGGAGAAATGTGGGATTCCCCAAAAATAATTTGGATAGGGTCCTCAAGAACTTTGTTAACTGTTTTAAAAGGTACCACTCATTTGGATATTTAGGGTGAGGAAAAGCTGATGCAACCACTGAGAACTGATTCCAAGTAAGATTTTACAGTCTTTAAAGAAGGAATGATTCTGTGTATTTCCATCATAACTCCATCCCCCCCATTAAGTACATGGCAGGTACTCAGTAAATGAAGATAGCATGAGCAATAATTATTATTCAATAATTATTCAATAATTCAGCCATAATGTACTTAGTTCATATCATGTGAAGGCTTCGTATCAGGAGCTAAAAATATAAAGACACAGCTTCTGACCCTAAAACACTAGTGGTCACATGGATAAATAAGGACCAAGTCTCAACTGAGTTGATGGTGACTGCATCCTTTTGGCTGCTCAGGTCAAAACCATGGAGTCATCCTTGACCCTTCTCTTTCTCTCATACACCATATTCAACCCACCCACTAATCATGATGGCTCTACCCTCAAAAGATATCCAGAATTTGACTGTGTACTGCCAATTCCACTGCTCCCACTTGGGGACAAGCCAGCACATCTCTCTTTGACTACTGCAATACCTTTCTAACCCACCCTGTTTCTGTTTCTACCCTGTATCCTACCCACCGACCCCATCTATTCTCAACATAACAGCCAGGGTACTCTTTTAAAAATATAAATATGATTATATCATGTTTTCCCTTGGTTCAAAACCTCTAGTAGCTACCCTCGTCTTTCAGAGTTCAAGTCCTTTCAATGATTATATGGCCCTATATGATCTAGTCCTGCTACCTGTTTAATCTTATCTGGGACTCTCCTCTGTGCTTACAAAGCTCCAGCCACACTGGCCTCCCTCTATCCTTGGAACAAACTAGACATATTCCTCTTTTAAGGATTTCACATCGGCTGTTCCCTCTGCCTGGAATGCTCTTCCCCTAGATAGCCATTGTCTCTCGCTACAATTCAAGCATTTCAACTCCACTGTTCCTGCCCACTCTCAGTATCCCAATTTTCTTTATGCTGCTCTGTTTTCTAATTTTACTTATTACCTTCTATTACCTGTTTATTGTCTATCTCCTTCCACTAAAAAGTTCTAAGAAGACAGAATTTTTTTTTTTTAATGTTTTTGTCCTGTTTTGTTCATTGTGCCTAGAATAGGGCCTGGCGCACATATTAAATAAGTGGCTGGCTGGCTGAATGATGAGACATTGCAGAAAATGCTACAACAGAGGCATGTGTAAATGTTATATTTAATTAGCACGCTTGGCTAAAGGATCATTGCTTATCTGTAAACGATTTCATGCAGACATTCCAAAATATAGATACGGGTTCTAATTCAATCCAACAAATTCTCATTTCTGACTCAGTATGTCCAGATGTTTGGACTAAGCCTCTGCAGAGGTGGTATCCAGATGCATGGAGTCCCTGCCTGGACATTATAAGAAAGTCCATTCATTTCTTTTAAACACTGACTGATTTCTTCTAGATCTGAGTGCAAGTTGTGCTGCTTTTCAGAGCTAAGAAGAGTCTGGCTGTGCAAGGCGACTAGCTGAATCCCTTTCTGTCATTACCCCAGTCCCCATGTCCTTTCTTTAATGAAAAATAATTGGGTGAATTTCCTAATCACTTATGGAAGTTGACAGAATGATAATCTGAAGTGAGACTGGGCTGAGCCAACAGTTGAAAATACACCCAGGGTTGTTGGTGAGCTGTAGTTTGAAAATAGGAATAGATATGAATTAATCATGTGCTTGGCCATGGTGAGAGAAAGATGAAGAAACTGTGAAATAACAAGATGGGCCATGTTAGCAATGACATAAGAAACACATTGCCAGTATAGAACCTTTTGGAATGATCAGGAATAACGAAATGTTGAATAAGTCCACCCGTGATCTGCTATTGGTTAGGTCAACTAACACCTCTACTAAAACACTGGCATGTCAGTTACCCAAAGGAAAGATTTTTTTTTTTGAAAGACTCAAAAAGAGCAATGATTTTAGGCTAAACTTACAAGGCAAATACTTTCAAAATTTGATTTGGGGATATATGGGGATATATGTATATGTATAGCTGATTCACCCTGTTATATAGCAGAAACTAACACACCATTGTAAAGCAATTATACTCCAATAAAGATGTTAAAAAAAAAAGAAAAAAAATTGATCTGGGGCCTATTTTCTAAGATCCAGAGTCTATTCCTTGATATTGACTACTATAACCACACAACTCTTAAATCAATAGGCTGAGGGTATAATGTACAAGGGAGAAATAAAATAATGAGTTTCAAGATCAACTTCTTTCTTTTATGAAAATACATGACATCTGAAAGCTGTCCACCTGCTATAGGGGAAAGGAAGTAGCCTCTGCCAACTGCTCCAGAGAACCAGAATTCCTGCAAACGGCAGGGGGCACCCATCTCACCTAAGTAGTTATCATCCTCTGATTTCCCTGAGAAACTGTGCTGCCGCACATCGATATTGGTAGCACCAGCTGGAATTCGGACCACAATATTGTAACCTGAAAAGAAGTGAGCAGAAATTGAGCATTCCACAGATTGGTTCATTTTCTCTAAGCATGGTGTAAAAGGTGGCAACAAAGGAATACAATGTAATTCTCACTATTAGGTGCCTTATAGCCAGATGGGTAATGTACCTTATCAAGACTGATTTTTACACTTGACATGAATACTTTTACATATTACACGTGGTTAACAATGTTTACACTTTGACTATTTTCCTTCTCATGGTTCTTAGGAACAAATTCTTACCATAATGTACTGTATTAAATGTTCCTGCCACTGTTTTGCACGAAGAATTATCGCCACCACAAACCCCACATTTATCTCTCCGGGCTTTTGAGTTTAAAACATGATCGCATCCAGCTTGCTTTTAAAAAGAAAACAGTTGAAATACATGGTAAGTATTAGAGAGATTATAAAATGATAAGTAATGTGTTTCTTTGAATGAGGTGCATTCAAAATGACAAGAACTTTTAAGTCTCTTTAAACTTTCAAGGGTTGGGAACTCAAATTGTCTTTAGCCTTGCTGTGGGAAAATGTGGTCCTTGGACCAGCAGCCATGGGCATCCCCAATGATGGTGGGGATGCAGAATCTTAGGCCCCACCCAGATGTACTTAGTCAGAGTAGATTTTCCGGCATGCTAATAAGACCCTTAAGTGCTTCGTCTACAGATTAAAGTTAGAGAAGCACTAGTCCACAAGTAAAGTAAATGAGAAAAATAGCTCAGGAATGAAAAAAAAAACCCAGAGAGGTTGAGGACTGTATCCCATTAAAGAGCTCAGAGCCCATCTTAAGGGAGCAGCCGCTGTCCACTGCAGGCTACTGCTGCCATGCAGAAATTGGAGCCCAGTGTTGACGTATCCCAATTTTTCAAAAGGGACTGGAAAATTTGATTTTATGTGAAATCCCCTATGTTTAAATACAGGCTATGAATGGAGGACAAAGCATGACTGCAGGCTGCCAGGTTGAGGCCTCAGGCCCTAAGCACCCTCTTTAATTTCTTCACATCTTAATGCAATGCAGCAGTGTAGACTGGGGTCTGAAAAGGACACCGGCAATCACCAGAAGACCAGGAGGACAGAGTTCACATCCTCAACTATTTTGTTCCTTTGAATGAACTAGTCTTTGAGGAGACACTCAATGTTTTGCTGTAGCGCATGGACTAAAAAGGAAGTCCGCACTGTAGCTGTGGGTCAGGAGGCGGGTGTAGCTCATAGGGGCTCTTCAATCAAATCCTATCAATGAGGAGCTCCAATGTGCCCTGGACTCCATGCAAGGAACAGATACATCATCTCAGAGCCTGGCTGCGAGGGATGACTTCTGACTGGTGAGAGCAGGGAAATGGTACCAAGCCCTTAAGAAATCAGCACTCTGATGCTTTACCATCTGCCAGAAGGGTCTCGATTTCCCTCCCAAGAATAATTCGCCTGTATGTCTTTGGAAAAAGTTTTCCTGCTTCAAATCAGAAATCTGAGTGAGGCCGGCTCTTCCTCATAACATCTTTTGGAGCACAGCTATTCAATCTACAAAACTCACTGTCAGGAAGCTTTTGGGTTTAACCTTATGCACTGTGGTTATCGTAAAGAAGTGTGTATGTGTGTCAATTATAATAAATCTTCACAGGGAGGTTTTTTTCAGAGTCCCACAGAGAGTGTCAGAAAAATCTAGGGCAGTGGTTCTCAAACTTTGGCATGCATCAGAATCAGGTGGTGCTGCGAGGGATAAATTAGGAGTTTGGGACTAACAGATACACACTACTATATGGAAAAGAGATAACCAACAAGGACCTACTGTATAGCACAGGGAACTATACTTGATATTTTGTAATAACCGGTAGGGGAAAATAATCTGAAAAAGAACACACACACACATATGTAACTGCATCACTTTGCTGTACACCTGGAACTAACACAACATTATAAATCAACTATACTTCAATAAAAAAATAAATAAAATAAAATAAAACATAAAGAAAAAAAAGAATTAGGTGGTGATGTTGGTCCGGGGGGCCCCACTTTGAGAACCACTGCCCTGGAGATAATGCACAGATACTAGCAGCTGCTATTCTATCAAGGAAGCCACACATCACAGCTTGGCAGCAAGACAACACAGTGAAGAAATCGCCATCTGGGACTCACCCGGCAAAGGCCTTGGACACAGATGTCATTGGTGTCCTGGCCACACGGAGTTCCATCTACCACTCTGTCACGGAGCTGATAGTAGGCCGTGTTCCCCGCCACCCTGCAGAACAGCTTGCAGCGGTCCTTCATCAAAACTAGACAGGAGAAACACCATGCAACGTGACTTTTGTGCCTGGACCCCGTGCCAGCCTGCCAGCCACGAGCACGTCCCGAGATGCACTTACTCCCACTGTACTTCGGGACCCAGCGCACGTTCGGAAGCAGACCATTGATGTTGAAATGCTTTCCATCAAAGTGAGCACACTGTTCATCTCGGAAGTCTCGCTTCTGCTTGGGACATGGCTCCGTGTTGCAGGACTTAAATTTCATTCTGCGCCCTACACAGTACTTCCCACCATTTTTTGGCCTAAGAAAAGGTAAAGAACACACATGCTGTATTATAATGTACTTCTCCCCATTACTTGATAATGTAAAGGACACACATACTGTATTATAATGTATTTCTCTAATGTATTATAGTGTCATGTATTACAACGTGGCTTCCTGTCTTTGAGGGAAACAAATGTGAAGTGGTCAGTGACAGTGGCCAGGGCAAGGGCTCTGGAATCTGGGTTTGCACTCTGCCTTCAGCATCATTAAGTGTATAACCTTGGGCCAGCCACTGAAGGTCCTTGAGCCTCAGCCCTTCCATTTGTAGAATGGGAAGGCACCACCTGGTAAGGCTGTTTTGAGGATAAAATGGGAGAGCATCTAACTTAAAGTGTGAAACATAAAACCTGGCGTCTGTTAGGCCATTCTGTGTCCTCCTTCCCGTGAACACCCACAGTCCTTCAGTTTTAAGAACATAGAAGGTCAAAGGTACAAATGAGTACTTGGAATGCTCCTGTCTACCTTCCGTATCATGGTACTTTCATGGGCAACCATCCTAAAACTTGCACCACTCCATTTCCATTCATTTCTGTCCCTCTTCTCTCTTCCTCTCTCTCCCTGCATGACCATTGTTTTTGCTTTGTTTTACAAATAAGATGGAATAAGATGTGCTCATATTTTGACTAACTTAACAGGAGACAGTGTGTGAAGGTTTCATTAACTTTTGTGTGACAAGAGTATGGAGGACGCCTTGCAAAGCATCACAATGTAAATTTAATCTCAGCATGCAACCCCGTTCATGGATTTTCCAGATGTGTCCCAGAGAGTATATTAAACAACCTGTCTCCCGGCAGTCAACAGCTTGCCAAGTGCATCACAGAAATGGGAAGATCACAGCATCAGAGGAAATTGGACTCACTCACAGCCCAGGGCTGGAGCAGCTCAGATACCAGAGCTACTCGGATACCACAGGTACCACAGTTGAGGGCACCTCTCCAACTGAAAGATTTCTACCTTTTCTCTTTAGAATGAATCTTTCAGAGTAATTTGGACCATAAGAAGTGTTTTTGTTTTTTTGCTTTTTTTTTTAAAACAGGACTTGGGGAAGGGAAATATATCCATGACTATAAAATACAGAATGAGGGGCAGTCTAGCTGAGCCCGTGAGGCTCTAGAGTTGGATCTGGCTTCTTATCTTGGCCCTACCCTCACCGTGTGACCTTAGACAGAGTTCCTAGCCTCCCAGAGCTTCAGTTTTCCTCTCCTCTAAAATGAGTGCACACAGCAAATGCCTAAAAATGTTAGTGACTATGATGTTACGTCAGCACAACCCAACCTAACCCCATCTGATTCAGCGGTTTGTTTTGTGAGTACCAAATCTGAGCTATGATGTGTGCCCCGTGAGGCAGGTCTCAGTGGTACTGCAGGGGGCCGGAGTCTCAGGAAGGGCTGCCTGGCCATGGTGCTGTCATAAACGTGTTCCATCCACCAAAGATTTGTAGAGGGAGGTAAGAGCATGGGCTTTGCAGTTACAAGCTGGGTAACTTTGTGTAAGTTACCTGGTCTCCGTAAGCTTCATTCTGCACATGTCAACAGAGATGATACTGTGCACCTGAAAGGCTTGTTATAAATGAGGCGCTCAGCAAGGAGTCTCATAACTATTCATTGTTACTATGAAGAAGACTGCATCCAGGGATGCAAAACGGCACAAAACCCAACAGTACCTATATCTGATCATTTCCCCATTAGGCCTGTATGGTTTATATCTGCCTTGTGTGCTTGACTCGCCCATATTCACTCATATCTTGCCCAAGGGGAGGGTAGCTGAGGTACTTTTATATCAAGGGATGGAAGGTTCAGAGAAGTTAAGGACTTCGCCCAAGGTAACACAGCTAATGAAAGAACAGAGACAGGACTGGAATTCAAGCTTCCCAGGTTCTCCCACTGTGCTCTTCCTGCTTCATTCTCCAGGAACTATGTTCCAGAGCCCTGTCTTTTTCTTTTTTGGTGCCATTTAGAGATACAGCCTTGGTTTTCTGGATACCAAGTTCTTCTCTCAGTACCAAAGCACCCCAGTCTCATGCATAAAATATCACTGATGACACATGAATAACAGATCAGGCTCATACCGCTGTAAAACCTGTTTTTCCTTCTACAAGGAAGACCCCTTCAATTTTTTCTCAAATTGAAATGATCTCTGTGGAATCTTTTTAAATGTCCCAACAAACTATAGTGGATCCATCAGATCATTTACCTATTGCCTGAAAGTAACTCATATTTCTTTCCCTTTGAAAATAAATTTTTTTCAGTGATTTTTTTTCTTTCGGTTCTCTTATATAAGAAGTCTTTTCTGACTCTTGAAATTGATCAAGAGCAGCAGCTCCTTGGGCAGCAAAGAGTTAACATTTGCAGGTGGCTTCCTGATTCACATGGTAACAGAATCCACCTTTGCTTGCTTTGACCACTATCAAATGGCAAAGAGCACTTTGTGACTTATTTCTATAAATGACATTTAAAAAAATAAAGAACACACAGAAAACACTCCATGTAAAAGGCAATATTGCCGAAGGTTATAGATACAGATTCTGGAAACAGGATTTGAATCCCAGCCCTGCTTCTTAACCATGGTGCAATCGTAGGTAAATCGCTCAGTGTTGCTAAGCCTCAGTTTCCCTACCTGTAAAAGAAAGATGATGCTAATATCTACTTCAGGGGCTGAGTGAGGATTAATGGGTTAATAGATTCAAAGCACTTGAACAAGGCCAGCCATACAGTAAATGTTTAGCTATTACAAGGCTCTGTAAACTACAGCCTGTGGGCCAAATCCAGCCTACTACCTGTTTTTACATGGCCAGTGAGATAAGAATAGTTTTTACACTCTAAAAAAATTTAGAAATAAATAAAAAGAATATTTTGAGACATAAGAATTATATGAAATCCAAATTTCCCTGTTCATAAATGAAAGTTCTATTGGAACACAGTTACACCCACTCTATACATATTATCTACGCATGTTTTTCACTATATCAGCAAAGCTGAATAGCAAGGACAGCCATCCTATGGTCCACTAAAACGAAGATATTTATTATCTGACCCTTTACAGAAAAAGTTTGCTGACCCCTGAGTAGTCTAGTGTACAGGGCACCATGTCACTTTGCAACTTCAGTCACTGACTGTGCACAGCCATCCTGTGCGGTAGGTAGTAGCATCCTTGTTTCTGAACCCTTGCTTGAACTGGGTTCAGAAATGTTAAGTAACCTGGCAAAGTCACATGCAGTTAAGTGAGACATACTGGCTGAGAGACCAAGGCAGGTCTCCCTGACCCAAAGCCCACAGTCTGGCCTCTCTCCCATGCTGCCTCTCTTGAGACAGGTCTCTTTCCATTTCAAAACTGATTCTATGACTTTATTTGCTTTTTATGTAAAGGCAAATGATACTTTATGAATAAGCATAAATTTGTCCTTTAGAAATATATGGCTTTTTTAATATCCTAGACAACAGGATCTCTGCTTGATTTGCATGTCCTGTGTAATGAGGACGGCTTTACACAACTGAACTTACGTTTCAGCATGGAGAAATTCATGTTTTAATTTAATAATTTAGCTGGATGGAAGTTTTTTCCCCATATAGGTAAATACTGAAAATTATAGGAAATGTAGCTTTAAAAATAATATTAATCACATTTTCCAACTATTAAGATCCTTTTAAAATAATGCTTGTTGAATAGGGATGGAAAGGACTTAAGGAAATTGCTGATTAATTACTATGAAAGTAACTATATTCAGCATGGGCAAGCTGAATCATACATACAAAGAAAATTCACGATGTAGCATGGCCAAAGCTATGAAAGAGTTTTTGCCAAGATCATGGCAGGTGCATTCTACTCTCAAGCAAAGCTAAACTTTGGTCTGCAAATGGGTTTGAAAAGAAATCTCAACATCTATGTTTACTTACGATGAATTACAGTTAGCACAAGGAAGAAATTTCTAATGATACAACAGGCGGCCTGAGAAGGTAGTGTATTTTCTACATTTGGAGGGTTTTAAGAGGGGTCTAATGACCGATTACGGAGAATGCTGAAAGAATATTCAACGATTAGATGGGGTGGGCCAGGGAGCCATACTACCGATCGTTAATAATTCTGCCAAATGGGGCAGTCTGTGGGACTGGATATCTCTATTCATTCATTAGTTAATGGCTCTCCCACAGCAACCAATTCTCAATATTTCCAAAGACAGATCCTTCTTGACTTATGATGGGGTTATGCCTTGTTAAACCCACTGTAATTTGAAAAGATCTTAAGTCAAAAATTCACTGAATGCACTTAATCTACTGGACATCCTAGCTTGGCCTAGCCTACGTTTAATATGCTCAAAACACTCAGGTTAGCCTACAGTTGGGCAAAATCATCTAACACAATGCTTATTTTATAATAAAGTATTGACTGTCTTTTATAATGTATTGAAGACTATACTGAAAGTAAACAACAGAAGGGTTATCTGGGTACAGAATGGTTCTAAGTGTATTAGTTGTTTACCCTCATGATTGTGTGGCTGACTGGGAGGTGCAGTGGCCACCGCTGCCCAACATCAACAGAGCAGCCTTGCCATGTGCATGGGATCATGCTGTACTTGATGAGCAAGCTTTAGAAAGCATATCCTTTCTAGTTTCATATCCCAAACAAGCTGTTGGTCCCAACTGGCTCACCATCATGAGAATGGAGCCCTAATGTTTTATCTTTAAATGCTTTATTTTTTTAAAACCATTTTTGACTGATGCCCTACATATAAGATAAGCATATGTTCTGGTTTGTAAGGATGGTCCCAGTTTACATCTGTTGTCCTGGAGAAGTTATTGATAGCTCCCCTTTCAATTCTCAAAGTGTCCTGAATTAAACAATTATGTGGTCACCTGATCTATAAGAAACATGTAATAGAATAAAATTTAAAATCAGAATGACCAAAAACATAACTTGGAGTACCAAACAAGACAAAGACCGTGTATCACTAGCCTGACCAAAGATCAAAATGCAAAATTTGAAGCACTCTTTCTACTGAATGCGAATTGCTTTTGCACCATTGTAAAGAAATCTTAAGTCTAACCATCGTAAGTTGGGGACCATCTGTAAATTCATCCAACTCAGCGCTCAAAAAAACTTTGCTGCCATTCTTTACACCCAAATGAGAGACTGGTTTTCTTACATGAAACAAACATATGTTTATTCTCTTTTATGGAAGATTTCATAAGCAGTTGCTATGCTCAAAGCCTAAATGGGAAATATTTAGTTCATAAATCCTGTCTTTTCTCAAATCTATGAGTTTATTATTATTCTTTAATTTAACCTATCTCCTAATTTAAAAGCAAAAGAGAAGCACAAAAAGAAGGAAATATTTTGCCTTTCCTAAAGAACTCGTGTGATTTTTTAGTTTGATGGACTATAACAATTCTATAAACCATTTTGTTCCAGCCACCAGGAAGCTCAGAGCCAAATTTAGAGCACAAAACAAGTATATGGGCCAATGGCCTGGTAATGAATCTTCTATTTCCAACACTTTGTCTTGTTTGGTACTCCAAGTTATGTTTTTGGTCATTCTGATTTTAAATTTTATTCTATTACATGTTTCTTATAGATCAGGTGACCATATAATTGTTTAATTCAGCACACTTTGAGAATTGAAAGGGGAGCTATCAATAACTTCTCCAGGACAACAGATGTAAACTGGGACCATCCTTACAAACCAGAACATATGCTTATCTTATATGTAGGGCATCAGTCAAAAATGGCTTTAAAAAAATAAAGCATTTAAAGATAAAACATTAGGGCTCCATTCTCATGATGGTGAGCCAGTTGGGACCAACAACTTGTTTGGGGTATGAAATTAGAAAGGATATGCTTTCTAAAGCTTGCTCATCAAGTACAGCATGATCCCATGCACATGGCAAGGCTGCTTCTCTTTTTTAGCCTGCATGCTTTCAAGGAAAATAAAAAACCTAAAAATATAGCTTAAAGTATCCAGATGCTAAATAAATACATTTTTGAATCACATGAATACAGTGAAAACATGAGAACTCAGTGTTCTCAATAAAGGTATACCTTGGATTCTGAAAATGGAGATCTTCATTATATTCTAAGGGCTCCGCAAACTGAGAAAAGCATTTTGCCAGCAATGGGGGGGCTGGGAGGGGCTGCATTCTCTGAAACTTCCTGAGAATCAGGACAGCAACCACTTCCACATTCTACATAATGAACCATTTGTTCTGCGAATTTCTCTGAACAAGCTCTTTAACTAATTTGGACCTGACTTTCCCTTTTCAGTGTCCCTTTCCCTTGTCTAATTGACTCCCCCAGTGCCATCGTAACCTTGGTTTTAAGAGGCAGACTCCTTCCTTAGTTCCCAGGGACATCCCGAAGTGCAAATAACTTGGAGGAGTTTTAATGAAATGATGTCAGTGCTGACACTCAACTAGGTGGATTGTATTATTTTAAAACCTCCCATAGCAAACAGCCAGGACAAGGACCTCTAATTGAAGTCTGTAATGATCGGTTCCTAACTTCTGAATGAGAGGATCTTTGCTTCACTTTGAAGCTCAAGGTCTTTTCCTGCTGAGATCTTTACACTGGGTGATTTCCTTTGTCTGCTCCATTCCAATTATGGAGTGATTTATCTCTTTCCACTTTCCACACTAGTTTTAGAATTATTCTAAGACTATTTAAAAAAACAAAAAGCAACCCCCCACTTCTTTTGAATGGAATATTCTTGAGTCAAAATGTTAAAAGTACTTACTATTTGCAATATCCACACTATCATGATAATAATAGCTCACTATAATAATCACGATTTGGTTCAATGTAGCCACCCAAGAGTTTTTAAGTTTTAAAAAAATTCATATCTGTTGCTAGCTTAAAATGTTTTATTTTGAAACTTCAACAGTACAAGCAGCTAGGATATATAATTGATTTTAACAAGCAAGCTGTGGAACAATATATATAGGATGACCCTTATTTTATATTTTGTAATATTTATTTCATATAATACATATTACATCTATAATCTCTTTTAAAAGTTTGAAATAACACACAACAAATGATTTTTTAGTGGTTATTTCTTGTGGGGGAGTATTGGGGGTAAGAATAATAATGGCACTAAGTTTTTATATGATATACTTTTGTATCTGAATTTTTTGAAAGCATCTACTATATTTATATTATTATTTTAAAAACTAATACTAAGTATAGACACTATGGAAAAATCTAACCTAACGTGTATTAGTTTATATCCATAGCTACAGTGTTACTTTTACAGACCAGAGCCTATGTCTTATAGCTCTTTACTTGTCCTTAGAGATTAATATTACGTGGATATGAAATAATGTTGGACTGTGAACAAAAATAAATTAAAATAAATTGATCACCATCTGTGATTTGGACTATACAGATTATTTATTTAGACCAGGGCTTGCAACAGCAGGCTAAAGCTATGTCCTTTTTGGTATACACAATTCATATTCTTATAAAACATTGGAAGCACCCCACCCTTGGTCTGCAGTACTCTACAGTACAATCTAGTCTACTGCACAAGCCTGCTTTGCTCCTCTACCTGCTTGCTTCTCTCTACAATCCAGTCTGCTATCCTTAATGTAGGCTGTTAAAAATAAATGAGTACTGCTGAGCCAAACCCTTTTACAAAACCCCAACGCAGCTGGTTCTTAAAAATGGTTTGAGTTTGCACATCTAAAAACGAATCTGGGAAGACCTCTTGGGCTACATAGGTTCAATGGCAATAATATCATGTATTATTTTCTATCCCTTTAAACTTTATGCATCTTACATCCACACAAAATTTTATGTCATTACTTATAATGAAGATAGCAACTTTTTAAATCCACTTATAAATAGCCTCTCCCCAAACACACGTCTGTCGTGATAAGATGCTGGGAAAGAAGCCTGTGGGCTTTATTTGAGAATGTAAGTTTCAACAAGGTTCTACCGGTAGAGACACTCATGGTCACATTCTGAGAATTATCCTGAAAAGCAGTTTACTTTTTTTTTTGCAGTACGTGGGCCTCTCACTGTTGTGGCCTCTCCCGCTGCGGAGCACAGGCTCCGGACGCGCAGGCTCAGCGGCCATGGCTCACGGGCCCAGCCACTCCGCAGCATGTGGGATCTTCCCGGACCAGAGCACGAACCCGTGTCCCCTGCATCGGCAGGCGGACTCTCAACCACTGCGCCACCAGGGAAACCCCCCTACTTTACTTTTGATTCAAAAGTAAATCCTGACTTAGGGCTCTAGGTCCCTTGGGGTTCCACTCATGCCGCCTTGGGGGTCTGTGTGCCCTTTTCAGCATTTCAGTAGCTAACTGGAAAGGATATATTTATCTACAATCTGGAAGGAAATGTCTGATTTCTTTGTTTCCTCATGAAAATCCCCTTGTTCACTTTATTAGTGTGCTATTCCAAGCTCTGGGCGGGGGGGCTGGCAGTGAGTATACCTATCAAAATTGTTGACCAACCAACACAAAGCATCTACCATTTAAGAAACAAAACTTTTAATAATAAAGAGTCACAGGAGAAAAATAATAATACAGAGAGATAGAGCTTAGATAACATTGGTCTGGGCAGCTCTAGATGTCCACCCACTGTCTAATTTGGAAAGAGCTCTTTACTTGCCTCCAGCTAAATTATTCCCTTTAGGAATTTTTTCACCCCTGCTACCCCGATAATAAGAGTGACGAGTTCTAGGACTTACTCTGGTCTGTTGCACTCTCGAACAGCTGTTTTGATACCCCCTCCACATGTTCTTGAGCAGGTTCCAAAGTGACTCCAACTTCCCCAGGATCCATCAGTCATGGGGACCTCCATTTCTTTGGGAACACAAAATCCAAACTTGCAGTGCTGTATTTAATAAGGGGAACAGTGAGGGAGAGCTCGGTGCTTGAGATATTGTAGGACCCGCTGTCCTTTTAAACATACCATACTTTCATTGTTTTCCATGCACTGGTTTGAAATGCTACAATTGCATCATCTACGTGAGTCATGGAAATGGTAGGGAGTTTAATCTCGGGCTTAGTGGTTTTAGGCGGTGTCTTCATTTACCACTGGCTTGAATAAAACTGCCCAATGAGTGGCTGGCTCCAGGCTGTTAGGGTAGGTCCCATGGCCAGCCTAGAAGCGCTCAATTAGTCTACTTGGAAAAATGAGGCGTGCAAATGGGCTGTCTACTGGTTGTAGACAGGGCCGAAATGAGTTATTGGATTTGCATAGTGCATCTCCATTAACAAGGCCTAGAGATGTTGTGAGCCTGGTAAAATACAATGCTTTACTGCTCCTCACAGATTTGAAAACCAATTTTAATTAAATGGGAGAGGGGAAAAAAAGCTGGTTACGTGATTCCTATAAACTCCCTCTAGCAGAGAACACAGGATGAGACTAAAGCAAAAATGGACACATTACAGAGAGCCCTAAACTTTACTGCTTTTTGGTTACTAATGGTTTCTGATTCTACAGCCTAGAGCAGGAAGAAGGCCATGATGCTTAAAGCAAAACAAAGTAAAACTCCTCAGCAGGACAAGTGAGTGGAGAAGCCCATTTCAATCCTCTGCCATTGTTGGGGTGTGAGGCCCTGACACAAAGCCGAGGTCAATGAGCAATGGACAAAGGAAGAGGGGCGGCAGTGGCAGCAGGAGGGTGACGCCCTGCCGCTCGCTCAGATCTCTGAAGCGGAGCTGGTGGTGGCCACTGTGATTTATCCACAGGGAGGACCCGGGCACGCAGTTCAGAAGCAGAGTAGCCTGGAGGCCAGGCGGTGGGGGGAGCGTGTGGGGAAAGGGAACAGATAAGAGGCTGGTGAAGCCTCAGTCAATGGCCAGTCCCAGCAAAGGTCTGGCGAACAATTATTTTAAAGAGTGCAGTTAGGCTTTCTCTATTCTGCCCTGCCTTCTCCCTTGTAATTATCCTCCTGAGTATCTGAGGACACATCCCTTTTCCTGGGCTGTTTGGCTGAGGCTTAAAAGGTTCGGCATCCAAAAAATCCTGGGCAACTCTGCACCCAAGAAATGAGGGCAGAGGTGACCACATCACTCCCTGAAATCATTTTATAGTTGTCTTTACAGCGGTCTTGAACATTCCTTGGAATATATGTACATAAAATCAATGAGAGGCAGCTTGGTCTAGAGCGCCACTATCCAATAAGAGTGTAACATGCGCCACATATGTAATTTAAAAAATTCTAGCAGCCACATTAAAACAAGTAAAAAGAACACTGAAGGTAACTTTAATATATTTTATTTAGCTCAAACTGTCTAAGACATTACTATGTCTCCATGTAATCAACATAAAATTATAAATAAGATTTTTTCCCACACTTTCTTTTCCATGCTAGATTTTTAACACCTGGTGTGTATTTTCATTTTAGCGCATTTCAGTTCAGACTGACATTTCAAATGCTCACCAGTCATGGGTAGCTAGTAGCTGCCATATTGGACAGAGCAGGTCTTAAGGGGACAAAGCTTAGCAGGCAAACAGTCTGGTGGTGTGGGATGGCCTTTCTACAAACTAACTGTGACCTCGGTGAGTCACTGAACTCTATTTCCATAGCTGAAAAATGGGGACCTACCTGCCAAAGTTGTTTTGAGTATAACATAAGACAATGTATGGAAAGCACCTAGTACACAGCTAAGCACATAGGAGACCCAACTTGAACAAGGTTTGTAATAATAAAAGCAAATATTTACATAGCACTTAACATTTGCCAGGCATTGTTCTAAGCGCTATGTATGTATTAACTTACTTAATCCTCACAGCATACTATGAAATAGGTATACTATTACCCCCATTTCTACAGAAAAGAAAATGGAGGCACAGGGAGGTGGATGTCAAACATCTGGTAAGGGGCTGAGCTGATACTGAAACACAGACAATCTGGCTCCAGAGTGCATACTCTTAGCTGTGACACATGCTGCCTCTCAACTGTGAGCAAATGGGAACAACTGTTGACATCTAAATAAAGACTGAAATTTAAAAGCAAGATTAATGAGATGGTTAGGTAAGGCTGACACTCCAATGTGTCTACCCAATATCCATTCTCTCCTTCATCCTTATTAATAGAATCTATATTTCCCTGGATTCTTGTATAGATAGGAATGGTCAAAGAGATGTCAGCAGAATTCACTGGGTCAGATTCCTGGGAAGGTCCTTTTGCCCCTTTGTTCCTTGCCCTTTCGCTTCATTCTGCCCAAGACTCAGAGTTGATGGCTGGAGCTATAGCAGCAATTTTGTGACTTTAAGGACGATGGCCATTTGCATATGATAGTAGAGCAGAAAGCAATTAGGAACCTGGGTCTCTGATGATTTTGTAGACCTACCATAATAGCTCTATGGCCTGCCTACCTCTGACTAGTTTTTTGTGTGTGTGTCAGAAAAAGAGCCAACTTGCTTACACTACTACAATTTGGTCGGACCTGAACAAAATTCCTAACTAATATACAATTGAGGTCACAGCTGATGCCCAAATTCAGCCATCAAATCTTGACGACAGGTACACATTTTATAAATTCTACACACTAAGGAGAACGTTCCTATGACTAGTCATGGACTTTCATAATGAAATTTGTCTGTAAATACATTTTTTTCCTCATGTCACTTCAGTCTTCAATCTGTTGGCCTCTCTATTCTATAGACTCTATCTCCACACAAGAATAATCTTCAAAGTGACCATAATTCTCATTAAGCATTACCATAAACCAAAGCAGAATAAGGGCATAGGTTAAGAAGAGTGTTGCCATTCAGCACTGGATTCAAATGTCCTCATAGGGTCCCTTTTTAACAGAAAACCTAATTAAAAATTCATCTGCAAATTAAATATTTCTTACTGACACAACCACTGGCAGGGGTTCACAGGGGAGGGAGAACCTCAGAGGAAGAGGAGAAGAACCTGAGGTGACAGAGGCTGGACATGGGGACTGTTTGGTGAATATGTATCAAGATAGTCTATTTTACCAGGAAATTGAACAAACAATAATTATGTACTGGAAAAGCCATTACATCATAACAAACCATTAGCGGCTACTGGAGGCAGAGCCAAAATATATAGTCAGCCTTTCCTAAAAGTGTTCAGAACCATTTAAATGATATTTTACATAAATGCTCTTTTTGAGATTGGAAGAACGATCTGGAGGTCAATTTTGTCCCAAGGAGGCTTAAAACACAAGAGTTTCAAATCTCAGATTTACAAACAGGGTTAAAATGAAAATGTTAATGGACTTAAGAAGAGAATGGAGAAAATAAAAGGACATGAGAGAGTCATTCATCAAAATAACATTGTGTCAGCAACCCAAGACAGATCACTGCTGAGGGAGCAGGGCAGAGAGAAGAGAAAGAAAAAAAAAAAAAAATTAACCCAGCAGCAAAGGGATACAGAATTTGCTAGAGAAAAGGATAAGGTTTTACTGCCAATTCTATGAAAACAAAAGTGAAATGGAAAAACACAAAGAACGTCTATGCCAACATATTCACCATCTTATTTGTAAAATGCATAAATGTTCTTCTGGGGAATAAACAAATGAACATCCACATCTTTAATATAAGTTGCTAGACTTAGCCGCTTTTCTAAAACAAACTAAAAATGAACCTATCATGTTCTCCACATAGCTGCTTCTCTGAAGGTGTTCTGAATCTGCCTTTTGGAATGCCTTGATGTCTCTTGCTTTTGCTGAACAAAAGCATACAAGGGAAATGTCTTCTGAAAGATCTCCCCAGTTTCCCCATTTGTCAGGTATAAGATTACTGTGCAATCTCTTAATTTCTGTTTCTGTTACAAAAACAGAAGACTAGAAGAAGACACAACAGACACCTTCCCAGGTTCTGTGCTCCACGATTGACTGGGACACCATAGTACTACATGGAGCATGGTAGCCTGTACATGACTATTTTACTAAATACAATTCATTTCATCATACAATTGAAAGCTCTACTTTGTTATGGTTTTTCCAGCAGTAACATGTGTCAGAAAGAGACATAGTAGGTGGGTGCATCAGATTGACTAAGAACCATGACATAATATCAGTGATTTTTTTGAGCTCAGACAGACTCCATTTAAATATGTAGTTGGCTGGCTCCAACTCAAGCCAACTAGCCAAGTTGTCAACTAGATACCATGTCTATTGTCATCTCTCACCAACTGAGAGCAGCTATAGGGGTCACTGTGTTTAGAAGGACTCTGAGGCCACATTGTCATTTAGGAAGAAAGAGTGAATGCTTGATGGCTGCCATGGAAACCTGAGAACCATATCCCCACTCAAACCTATGATCCTCTGGCCATCAGAACTTTGAGTTAAATGTTTTGCAAAATGTGAAAGGTTCACTATGGCCAAAGAGATATATTTCTTCTTAAGCTAATGAAAGGTGCGGTGCAGAAACTGTTATGCCTATGTCCTTAGGCTGTTTTCTTAGGCGGCTCCTGGAGAAAGCAGTATTCTCAATTGCTAAGGTCCTAGCCATCGAGAAGTGAGACCAGAGCTGATGGAGTAACCAAGCTAAATCAAATGAAAAATCATCTTCATTATAATTTTATAAAACCACCCTAATAAAGTTTAAAAAATAGAAAAACCACTCTGAGAAATGACTGGATAAGCCACTAGTTCTTCTATTTGACCATGGAAACTTAAAGAGCTCAGTGAGCTTGAGTTATGGCCACTCCTGTGGACCCTGCAGCCCCTTCAGACAAAGAAAGCAAAGGAGAGAATTGGGAAGGGAGTGGGTAGGGTGTGTGAGGACTCTGCCCTGAATGAGCTGAATGACCTTGGGCAAGTCACTGCTCTTTTCTGTTTCCTATCTATAAAACTGGGGAAGGGCCATCATCAAAAAATCTAGAAACGATAAATGCTGGAGAGGGTGTGGAGAAAAGGGAATTCTCTTGCACTGCTGGTGGGAAAGTGAATTGGTACAGCCACTATGGAGAACAGTATGGAGGTTCCTTAAAAAACTACAAATAGAACTACCATATGACCCAGCAATCCCACTACTAGGCATATACCCTGAAAGAACCATAATTCAAAAAGAGACATGTACCAAAATGTTCATTGCAGCTCTATTCACAATAGCCCGGAGATGGAAACAACCTAAGTGTCCATCATCGGATGAATGGATAAAGAAGATGTGGCACATATATACAATGGAATATTATTCAGCCATAAAAAGAAACGAAATTGAGCTATTTGTAATGAGGTGGATAGACCTAGAGACTGTCATATCATAGAGTGAAGTAAGTCAGAAAGAGAAAGATAAATACCATATGCTAACACATATACATGGAATTTAAGAAAAAAAAAATGTCATGAAGAACCTAGGGGTAAAACAGGAATAAAGACACAGACCTACTTGAGAATGGACTTGAGGATATGGGGAGGGGGAAGGGTAAGCTGTGACAAAGCGAGAGAGAGGCATGGACATATATACACTACCAAACGTAAGGTAGATAGATAGTGGGAAGCAGCTGCATAGCACAGGGAGATCAGCTTGGTGCTTTGTGACCACCTGGAGGGGTGGGATAGGGAGGGTGGGAGGGAGGGAGACGCAAGAGGGAAGGGATATGGGAACAGATGTATATGTATAACTGATTCACTTTATTATAAAGCAGAAACTAAAAAAAAAAAAAACTGGGGAAGGGACGGTTAAGTTCCTCATCTCTGAGGACCCCATGTTTCCACTGAAACACTCTGGGGGCCACTGATTCCACAAGGTAAAGAAGAAGCACAGAAAATGAGATGAGAACAAAATATTAAAAGTGAGTAAAGTGGACAATGAGAGAAGAAAGGAAAAAACTTATGTAAGGATAACATGAGACTCAGATATAGTACAGGGATTACATCATAGGTAAGTGACTGAACACCATTTTTTGTATGGATTAAAAAAATCAGGTTTATATCTACAACTTTTTGTAACCAAAGCCTTAACATACTACCTTTTTTTTTTCTTAGATGGACACCACGTGCAAAGTTTGCATTAATCATATTCCTAGTTGCTGGGACATTGTTATCATTGGGTTGTACAAGCAGCAGATTTTGTTTGGCTATTAACCAATAAGTAGGAGCCATTATAACCAACTCAGAATGTGGATTTGGATGTATCTCAGGTGACATCACAGTGCCTTAAAGGGGTCAAAACAGGCTGGGAAAAGCCTTGTATCCAAGTAGTGAGCACAGCAAGTCTTCCCGTATTTCCGTAATTTTAAGATGTTCCACCAACTTAATAATGGCCTTCCACTGCCACCCCAAAAGAAAGAGGAAGAGAGAGAAAAAGAGAGAGAGAGAGAGAGAAAAGAAATGTTACCTCACATTAAATGTACCCATAAATTGAAAAGCACATTGGGATTTAAAAAACATTAAAATGAGGAAAAGTGTGTCTTAAAATCGAGGCAATAATGATAGCTATGTCCCTCGTGTCAGTATTATGCTATAAGGTAAGTCTGCACAACTTTCAACAGGAAAGTTGAACCTCCTGCCTCAAAAAAGTATTATGCATGCTGATATACGCTACATTAACTTATGTTCTAAACAACGGTGACTGAGCCTACAGCCCAAATCTTGCCCATGTCTGCCCCAAGACAGAAGGACGGATCGGGGCGTTACTTGCCTTTCCAGGCTCACACTCGGTCCCATCAGCCCAGGGCGTGTGCTGAGTCCGGCAGCCTTTGTGCGCTCCATCCACATTATTGCACCAGAGCCGTCTGCACTGCATCTGCGCAATTCAGTTGAATGACAATTCAGTGACAGTGTGATTAGAGGATATCAAGCAAGGCAATGGTTGCTTTCAACTAACCTTTTGCCAATGATGTAGAGCATAGGTTAGAAAAGGATTTTTTTCTTGGTATGATAAATGATAAAATATTCCAACGGATACAGAGAGCAGCCCAGGACACACATTTCTATGCCTGGGAGGACTTGCCGGGGTGTCAAAGGGGAACTACTATGCAACAGAAACATACGAGATGTCATCTGGTCATAGTAACATCTCCCCATATTACAGATAAGGAAACTGAGGCTGGCAAAGAGCAAAGTATCACACTGGAAATATGTGATGTGAGTTTAGGTTTGCAATGAGCTGTGATTGGAGAGTGGGTTTTGAGTTACGTTGTGATTAGAGTTAACATTTGGCTTGATGTTAAAATGGGTGTTTTTTTCCTACTAAGCATATGTTATCATGATCATATTATGACTCTTTTCTAGGGCTTTCAGGGGTTGTCAGAGGAAAGAAGGGACAAAATATCATGAAATATTTCAGGTATGCAAAAAGTATGAACAATAACATAATGGATACCCATGTGGTCACCACCCAAACAAAGAAAGACTTCACAGACTCAGCTGAATGCCATGCACACTCATTCTCAATCCCAATCCCTTCCCCTTCTTCCCACAGGTAACCACTGTCCTGGTGATGCGCACCATCTCATCATTCCCATTGCTTTTACTACCAATGTATAAATATCTATCCATGATATACAGCATTTCAGCTTTAAACAAACAATGCTGTTCGAGATTTCAGGATATATGGATACGTCCTACAACTTCCTGTTTTTCCCCTCTACACACTCTGTTTTTTGAGTTATCCAAGTTGACATATTTAGCTCTATTTCAGGCATAGTTTTTAAAGATAATTTTTCTCCTGATGATGAAAATAAACAATATTCATAGTAGAAAAATTCAGAAGCTACTATTTTTTAATAGAAAAAAAGCTTTAAATGATCCAGTCTTTCCTGAAGCTTTTTTCCCCCTTTTACATTGAGAACATACTCTGTAAAATAATTGTTTATCCTGTTATTTTAATTTAAAACTATAGCTAGAGCATGTTCCCTTGTAGAGTTACTTTTCAATTTTTGTATAATATCGCATTAAATGGAGATACTATAGTTTGCTTAACCTTTCCATTCTTGGGCATGTGCATTACTCTGCATGTTTGCCATCAAGAGTAACAGAGAAACGAATATAATCATAGATACATTTTACAGAAAATTTTTTGTTATCTCCATGGAATCACTGTACCTGCCAATTTACCAAGCTATCTTTGAACCACTCCCAGCAAAATAAACAAACAAATACCCAAAAGAATAGAATGGGGCATCCCAGAGAAGCACAGTTCTGCTGATATGCCTCCAGATAACCACTGGATCAAATCGCTGGTCCAAATGTCCATGACACATACATCAAAGTGTCACACACTTGCCAGCTGAGCTACCACCAGAAACCGTTTCAAGCCCCAGGTGGTCACAGGACACAGCTTCGACAAGCTAAAACAGGGAAACAGGTCTGTCTCACAAATTACTGAATCTAGAAGAGCACCTAAAATAAAAGTCATCTGGACAAGGCAGTGGGAAGGAAAGGAGACAAGGAGGGAAAAGGGCTGAGCTCTGTCATTACGAGCTTTGTAACCTTGTCCGCTCTGAGCCTCACTTACCACTTATAAAATGAAAATGGTAATGGCATCTCCCTTTTGGGCTGAGAGTGAAATGAGAAAGTTCAGGTAAGGCCCACATGCAACACCGAGCACTATTACTGTTTATCCCCATCATCACTATAGTCAATGGACCACTCAATGAGTGGTTTATGTTAAGAGTGAGAATCCAATGGAAAACTATGAATAAAAAAAAGTCCAGAATCCATTTATGAGGGTAGAAACGGCCCCCAGATACTTACCATATACGGGCACACCTGAGAACCTGGTCCAAAAATCAATTCACATTGTTTATTCACGTTGTAAAGGAGGCCTGGCAGTTGGAAAGGCAAAGGATAGGGTCTGGATTCAGGTTCGTTAAGCAGACACTCGCCGTAACCAGTGCTGTGGAAAGCAGAAAAACAAAGATGGTGAGGGCAGTGGATAAGATATGACTGTCAAAGGCTCCAGATGACAGTGAAGGCCATTCTGTCATTTTAGTGGTGCAGAAGATGGTTCCTTTTTTGTATTTGTTTTATTCATTTCATCCAAACTTGAGTCCAGAAGCTGAAGTTCTGTTTTCGGTGCATACTTGTTTCTGGAAGCACAGGCTGTGCATACAACATAACCAGGAGGAAATATGTACCTGTTCCAGAATTTACCACCTTTCGGGGCAATTACCTATTTATTTTTCGACGTCTTCTCCAATAGGGTAAAGTGTCTTAGGGGTAAAATTAGTGCCTTTTTCACCCAAGCATGGGGCCCTGTCCATAACAACAAGTGTTTAGTAAATATTTGCTGATTTGCTTAGTGTTACAATAAGAAACACTTTAAATCACCTGGTTAAAAAAACCACACACACACACACACACACACACACACACACACACACACACACAGCAACCTGCCAGTTCTTCCATGTTTCTGAAAACATGTCTTCTGGAAAATTCACACCCGGTGAGTTCTGATTAACAAAACCCCCTCTTCCCTGTGGCTGGGGAAATATACACCCAGTGACCTTGGGACAATCACTTAACCTTTTGTACATCTGGGAGAGATGAGCAATAAGTCTGTGACACAAGGATTTTGTATGATGTAACTGGATCCTTGAGCAGCCTGGTGGGAAGCTTAAAAAAAAAACAAGAAAAGAGAGAAGGAGAAAGAGTCAAGGAGATAGAGAAAGCAAGAGACAGAGAGAGAATGTTCTCAATTCGACAATATGGAGGTCTGTGCAATTTTCGTCCACCCATGTAACGTTCTTTGGGGGCGTCTCACTTCCCCACCCCTTTCCAACACCAAATTACTAAGTTAGAAGCACATAAATATTTGTGGCCTTCCTTATGTCATCATATTCATGGTCCCTTTCCCAAGACCTGCACAGATTTCACAGCTTTACCAAGAATGAAGCAACATGTTCATATTCTCTTTAAGATCCCGACCTTTTTCTTGAGCTCAGTCTGTAATCTTCTAAATTCTGGTGAGGACATGAACTACACAGATGTCAGAGAGTATTTTTCTTTTCCCTCCTCCCAGGAATGTCAACAAAAATAACAACTCAAAAGGAATGCTTGACTCTACATTTTCTTTCCCACAATTAGTTCACTGCGTGGAGGCCAGATACTAGCATGAAGGCTGTGCTCAAAGAAAGTTCAACTCTTACTCTAAAAATTCAGTGATGTATTTTCGACTACACTTGGACCACATCCAGGGGTTGGTGTAGAAGTTCAGTGTTGGGGCCATGACATGCTGGGGGCTCTTGACTCCTTCTTCTTTGCACTTATTGTTGTCATCATGAGGCATGTTGAACCTAAGGCCAAGGAGATAATGATATAAAGAAGTGAATAAACACTAAGGGATACAGCCGTTATAATTGCATTGAGAACGCATCTTAGAGAAAACATTCAACTGACGACTGCATTACGCATAAGAACCTGAGTCCTGGTGAGCAGAACAAAACCTACTAGAGGACTAAAGGTAGGGAGTAGAATAAGACATACTTCTGACCCAACTGAATACAAAGTGCCTTTAATGTAAAAAAAAAAAAAAAAAAAGTGAATTGGGCCACTATTCGGCTTAGCTGTACTTTTTGGAATTGCAGAGGCTCTGCGTGTGCTGTAGCTGGTGCTAGAACACAGCAGTTGGAATTCCTAGTAAGCTGCTGAAGGCCAGTTTATAGAGTCAAGGACTTGGCAGGTTAGGGTAACACTGCGCACATAAAGAGTCAGTCAACTGTCAAAACCTGAAGTCAAAAGCTTCCTGATGAGAGGCTCAGGGTGGGTCTTGGCATCTCTTCTTCTTCTTCGGGTCAGGCTGACAGATGCTAAAACCCTGCAAGTATACCGTTATAGAGGCGTGCAAAGTTCGTGCGCAATAAAACCCATTAAGAAAAACTGCAAGCATGGAAACGAGAGGCACGCCAATCCAGTTGGCTTAACCCAGAGATGGCAAATAGTTTCATGCTCCATGCCAATTACAATTGATTGGTACCAGCTTCCTGAAAATCTGGGCACAAAAGTATTCTTAAACTAATCCAGGTTCTGCCCGAGAAAAGGCTGTGATGGAGTGCCAACATCCTCTTGGGTCTGGGAGGGAACTCGGCAGCGGCATTAACACATATTTGCCATTCTTGGCTTAGAGAGAGGAAGTGGGGAAAAAAATGACAGGAAGCATTTCTCAATCCAGAAACATCAGTTCTATGACCCACATGCCTTTCTCAGTAAGATAATTATCCATTGGGTAACAAGCTCACAGGGGCTGTCCTCTGGATGACTATTCCGAATCACAAAATTGATGTATATGATTAATTTGGCATTTAGGGAGGAATTCCCTTCACTAGTTCACCTTGAGTTACAAAAACAAGGGAGTCAGAAAGAAGTATGTAGACTTGCTTCATATAAAAACAAAAGCTGGAATAAAAGTCTGTGAAGTCCATACCAGTAATTTCTCATGTTTGATTTCCTTTTTCTTTTAAAAATTTGGCCCCCTCAATAATTGCCAGATGGGAAATGTAAGACGGGTAAACTCCAACTGTCTTGGTTGAGCTTAATAGTAATAAATCCTTAAGAGTCTATTTTCTTAAAGGAATGACTGCCCAGGTTTCCAAATCCCAGCTGCAGAGTCAGTGTAATACCTCCATCAACAAACCTAATACAAGCAAAGTCTTCAAATCTTCCTTGTTTGTTTCTCTCTGGTGCAAAGGAGCTAGTGTTTATTCCCCACCCCACCATGACTTGATAAAATCCAGTTTATTTCACCGTGTAAACAGAAAACTTTTTTTTTCATTCAAATGTTAAGGCACGTTTGCTCATAGCAGGGGTGGTATAACAACTATTCATTGAGCACTTACTAAAAAATACTTAACAAGACATTTTTAGCATTCACAATGCTCCAGCTGGTGTGTTAAATGCATTCGATGCTTTATTTCATTTAATTTTATTTAATTTTACTTGATTTCATTTAATTTAAAATTATTTTTTTATTAATTTTATTTGACCCAATGAATAGTGTGCTATTACTATCCACATTTCACAGAAAAGGAAACTGATTTGTAGAGAGGTTTAACTATCAATATTTGATCAAGGTCACATGGTTACTAAGGGAGCTGGGATTGGAGTCTACTTAAGACTGATTCTAAAACCTCCTGTTTTGGAATACATACAAACTACATTCTCTCCTATGAGGCAAGTTGCGGAAGATTTGTCAGAAACACTGTGTAAGGATTTCTGTATTCAGTAGAGACTCAATTAGCTCCCGAATTCTTCCTGACTCTTAGATTCTGGGTGTCTATGAAGCTGGTACGAGAAGCCAGGAGCTATTTGTGAGCATACAATGACGCTCAACAAATACAAGGTCAGTTGCTTTTTCCTCCCAACAGCTCTTGGGTTTTATATTATCAGAAAGTCATGACTGTAACAACTTAACATTTAATTTTGAAAAAGTTCATTAGAAAATCTGCTACAGAGTACGGGAGCAAATTTTTTTAAAAAAGGATTTTAACTGTTCTTAAAATATGAACAAAGCTAACTCAAAGAGACAAGGTGCCAAAAGAAAAATAATTCATTAACAGGCTAGCAATATACTTTCTGTTTAAGCCACAACTCACATCATTCACCAATGATTTCATTTCTTGCTTCCTGACACTTTTGAGATGAGGGGTATATGTATTGTTTCCATCTTAGAGGAAGGGAAACAGCATATATTTTCCTCAAGTCAAAGGGAATGTTAGAACAATTCCATCCAGAACTTGGGTATCTGGCTGCCTGCTGACTCTGTCTTGGAACTGGTGCTCCAACATCATATGCTCCTACGCCAGCATTAGCTACTACGCTTTGGGTAGTTTAATATCTCTAAGTCAAACACAGGGACACAATAATATCTACCTTGTGGGGATTATAAAGATTAAGGGAGATAACGTAAATGAAAGCTCCTAGAACAATGTCAACAACATGGTTTTTGCAGGGGGAGATGTTTGTTAACACTGTGAATTGAGACTTCTCTATAGCTTAAAATATTTTGTTTTTGCTACTCAAAATTCCTACTTTCCTTAAAATGTCAATTTTATAAACTGGGCTATCTAAAAGGGGTTTATAAACTCTTTTGGGGAAAGGAATTAACAGGAAATTAATTATATTTCTTTAAACAGTATATTCTTGTTAGCCATATTTTGGGGGGAAATGTTAATCTGTTAATCACACAGGGACTTCCCTGGTGGTGCAGAGGTTAAAAATCTGCCTGCCAATGCAGGGGACACAGGCTCGATCCCTGGTCCGGGAAGATCCCAAATGCTGTGGAGCAACTAAGCTTGTGCACCACAACTTCTGAGCCTGTGCTCTACAACCCACGTGCCGCAATTACTGAGCCCGCATGCTGCAAGTGCTGAAGCCCGATCACCTAGAGCCCTGCTTCACAGCAAGAGGAGCCACTGCCATGAGAAGCCCGCACATCGCAACGAATAGTAGCCCCCGCTCTCCGCAACTAGAGAAAGCCCGCGCAGCAACGAAGACACAAAGCAGCCAGAAAAAAAAAGAAAAAAAAATCACACAAACTCTTGCCCTTTGAATACATTTCTATCTCTGTAACTTTACCCATTCCATTCTCTGGGGCAGGAATAGCTGCCCCATTGAAATGCCACCCTATTCCTCACTGTGAAATCTACACCTCCTATTTATATGTCTCAAGTAATTTACCAGATTTCATGTAGAACAAACAAATGAAAATCCCCCAAAGATTCTGTTAAAATAAGTTTGTTGAAACTGAGTTAAACGAAATCAACACTTTAATATAGGACTTGTCAGAGCCTTTACTTCATGCCATTTGGCCTTGGCATTCCAAGCATGGCTAGACTACGAAAAATTTTTTTAAATCACTGGATTACAAAACTCTTTTTCCCCCCATGGACCATTCTCTTGGAATCAGTGTTAGAGCCCTGTACTTTGGGAAATGCTGGTGAAATCAATAGTTTTCAAACCTAGTTCCAAGAAATCCTTGGGTTTCATGAAGGTGTTTCAGAAATCAAAGGACAGAGAGGCAGCTGACTAAGCAGGACTCTGATCTGCCACAAGGGCTTAACTAAAAGTCATGACTCTTTTATTCTCTAAATATTGGGCATCTGACGATATTTCCTTTGGAGAAAAAAAAAGGGGTGTGCTCTTAAAATATGCTTGAAAATATATGCATTATATGTGGAATTGGATTAGAGATACCTCTATATATGCATCTTGCTTTACGCCTATTATACTACACTGCACATAAAGTGCCTTAAAAAAACATTCGGTGAATGAAAAAGCTTGCTTAATAGATGATGTTATCTCTAAATAAAGTTAACATCTGACATGCAGATTAATACACAGCTGTATTATACAAGGACATCTTTTGAGAAAATTATTTCAAAAGGATATAGTATGAGTAATTTAATCATTCTAGAAAGAAAAGAAGGCAGATCAAAAACCAGAATAATTTTGAATAAATTTATACTGTTTTGCCCCATGTTCTAACCAGGCTCTGGCTCTAAAGAACAAAAAGGAAAAGCCAATTTCATAACGACCAGACACTTAGTGAACATAATTAGGAAATAGTTTCTTCTCTGTATCTTTGTTCATTTTTCCCCCTAAAAGAGGGATAGCTCTGTTCCAGAGGCTAATATCTAAAGGACAACCTCAGATATAACTAAAATCAGGAATGATCTGGGTTTGGGAAAATCGTGCGGGCCACAGCAATGTTGGAGGACCCTACTAAACAAAGATGTGTCAGGTAAGTTCTCTGGGCTGATATACCCTCTGTTTCAGTGGAGGGGGTAGAAAGGCCCCCTTTTTTCCACTTTGCAGTAGGAAAGGAGCATATTAGACCTTGCCTAGAAAACTTTAAAACAGTTAAAGCAAAGAGACGCATGAGCTATGGCTGAAGAGGGTGCACTGTATTTATTTAGCTTCCCAAAGTAATTTCTGCCAGCTACATTCCAAGCTTTTCAACCCTTCAAACTCAACTATGATTCAAGAAGCATCTTACACCCTCTAAAGTCAAGTAAATGCTCACTGATGTGAAGGAACAGAAGTTTTAGGTCACTCTAAATTAAATGAAAATATGGAGAAGAAACGTACACATGGCCCAGTTCATGGGCTATTGTAAAAGCTGTACTCAATCCACTATCTTCACTGATAGAGCAGCTTCTGTAGGGATCACAAATGGTTCCCAGTTCAGCCAGACCTATTAGAAGGGGAAAAAAAAAAAACCCACAAGGATTTACTTTAAAAAGCATTTGTGGCTTGGAAGAAAAACATGTCATAAAGTGTTGTAGCCAGAGAGGATACGCACAGTGGACTCACCTAAGGTATCACATTTGTCATGAGCTCTGCAGATATCCTGTCTGAAAGCAAAGCAGACTTAGGGTCTTGACACCAAAGAGTAAATGTCAATACAAGCAAACACTTTAGAATCTTCCAGGTATTCACAACATCACCACTTTAGGGGGGTGGGGGGGAGGGTACTGGTTTTACAAAAAGCAGACTAACAGAGCCAGGGATGTGCAACTCAAAAAAGTTTAGGAATCACTGGTTTACAGATTAAAAGCTACATTGAGAGGTCTCCTTCTGCCACAGGGGTAGCCAAGGGCAAGTGAAAACCTTTCCGTCCAGGATTTTTCCTCATACCTTGAAGCACGTGATTCTAGTTTCTGAAGAACATTCTGAGAAGGCTCTAAATGCCTTTCATTTAAGTTGATCGAAGAGCAAGTGTTTGTGACCATATCAAAGGTGACTGATGGGAGACACACTAGGCCAGCAGACCTCTTTGCTGCCCTGCACAACATTTTAAATATTTTTGAGCTAGAAGCTACCATTTAAAAATTGGGAGATTTCACATTTTCCAAAAAAAGTATCCTTATTTCTGGTTTCTTACAGAATCACAAAAGCTGGCAACATTGGACTTATATCCTGCATGGTAACGAGCTCAATGGGAATGGCAGCTGCCCGCTCTATACAGGTGTTTACTTTTAGACCTGCCTAACACATTTATTGCCTACTTGGTGGCGAGGGGTTACTGGTTCTCAACCCGGGGTTATTCTGCCCTCCTCCACCACACACCCTCAGAGGGCATGTGGCAACGTCTGGACAACACTTTTGGTTGTTATAGTTAAGAGAGGGGAGAGTTACCGGTAGGTAGTAGGCAGAGACCAAGGATGCTGCTAAACATCCTGCAAGGCACAGGGCAGTCCCCACAGCATAGAATTATCTGATCCAAAATGTCAATAGTGTTGAGGTTGAAAAACCCTGGGCTAGGGGCTGGCCACCAGGAACATATGACCTCATCCCATCAACATGACCAGAAACTAAAAGACTGGAGGAATAGACATCCATATACCTCGTTACAAGAACTGCTGTATCATGCTGGATTCCACCTGGATGGTTTTTTGAATGCTGCCACTGGCAAAAGTTTTTTAATGTTGTCTGGGCATTAAAAGATATGGAAGGTCCTTCCTAAACACAGAAAAGAATTATGGTTGGTCCGTTGCACCAATACCAATTAGATATGCCATTTCGGATACAGAGAGAAGAAAGAAGAAAAAAACTTTATTACCTGTTCATTATGAATCACAACTAAGTTCACAATTACAATATTAATTAAATTTCCAATACTTGGGTCTTTATAGATAGAGGCTACCTGCAACCGAGATAAATTTTTCAAAGTTAATTGTGAACTCCGTGTAAGCAATAAGCAATTCACTTTTTATGCTGGGCTCCACCTCTTTTTATGGTTCATGCAACATATGCATTTTGGAGTTGTGAATTTTCATTCAATCAACAAACATTTCTTAAAAGTCTCTTTGTAAAATTCATAGACGGCAGCTTTAGACAGTAATGAATGCAAACAAATTTAAATTTCAAGGTGTTTTCCAAGGAAACTGCATTGCCATGTAACTTAGCAGTTCTTTGTGCCAAAACACTGGATATTAACTTTTGATCAAGCTTTTTCATCCCAGTTGAAGCTGGACTGCCATTTATGGAATCTCACATGGACCACATACTTGCTAATACTGCTGCTGTACCAACCATTTGTGTTTTCTAAAACCTGGTAACCTGTTTTTTTTGGGGGGGGGTTGTTTTCATTATTATTGTTAATTATGAGAGCTAACATCCATTGAATGCTTACTGTGGACTAGATCCTTGCTGAAAACTGCACAGCAACATTCTGGGCTAGGTGTGACTATAATCTTTGCTCAAGAAATGAGGAAACTGAGGCTCAGAGAAGTTAAGCAACTTGTCCAAGACTAAACAGCCAGCAGTGAGTAGCAGAGCCAGAATTCTCAGCCAAGGTCAATTTGACACTGAGTCCATGCTTGTCATCAAAATCCTTAACAGGTCCGAATTTATGGGTTAGAAATGGAGTTGAGTCTATGCAAGGCCTGACTAGGTTTTCCTTTCCCTCCTCCAGGACAGGAGAGGGCTGGGGCACATGGGACTGAGCTTGAAGAAGGGGGGTGAGGGAGAGTGGGGAGGGGAGGCAGGTGGGGTAAGGGTTGGGGAACACAGTGTGGGGTGGTTCACAGCAGTGCAGGGAAACACAAGGAGAACCACAGGTCACGGAGAAGGAAGGAGAAATTCTAAGTCAGTGTTCCCAAACGGCTGCTTTTCATATTCAGTGGGGGAATTTAATACAAGTAGATTCCCATTCAAATAAACTAGAATCCATCTATTAATAGGAATGCTATGCTGAGGCTTAAAATGAATGAAGGCAGAGCACGTGGTATATTATGGAACAATCTCCAGTGTTTCAAGAAAATAGCAATATGTAACACCGTGTATGAGAATGCGCCATCTCTGAAAAAAAAAAGTGTATCCATACATATTTGCTTAAGAAATGTCCAGAGTTGCATTGTCCAACATGGTAGCCACTTGTCACGTGGCCACTGAGCACTTGAAATGTGGCTTGTCCGAATTGAGATGTGTTCTGAGTGTGAAACACATACTGGGTTTTAAAGACTTAGTACGGAAAAAAGTTAGTCTCGTTAATAATTTTGTAAATGATAACATTTAGATATAAAACAAAATACATGATTAAAATTAATTTTACCTGTTTCTTTTATGTGTGTGTGTGGCTAACAGAAAATTTTAAATTACATGTATCTATACTTTTAAAAAATTATGTGTGTGGCTTGCATTATATTTCTATTGGGCAGTGCTGGTTAGAAACACGGGCAAATAAATTTGTCACAGTGGTTGCCTCTGGGAAGGGGCCTGGGAGCCTGGGTGGGGAAAGGCACTTCAGTTTTCTCACTAGTCTTTGGATCTGCTTGATTTGTTTTCCAATCATGCAAATTTATGACTTTTTCAGTTCAAAATGGGAGTAGAAAAATTCAAAATGGGAGTGAGAGATTCCTAAGACTCACCCCAGAGCTACTTAATTAGAATCCTGGGGAGGGGGATAGAGACATTTTACAAAGCTCCACCAATGCTTCTGATTCATAACCAGCGTCCAAAAGTCTTATTGGCACCCACAGCTGGCTGTGCAAATTCACGTGTCAAAGGGCACTGGTTTTGGGAAGTGGACAAGCTGAAGGTCACATGCAGTCCCTAAGCCACTTTACTGGCTTTACATGACCATGGGCAAGCAACCCAACTCCTTTGAGGCTCAGTTTTCTTATCAACAAAATGAGAATGACAATTTACCTAGCAGAGTTGCCAGGAGGATTAGAAATGATGCCTTTTAAGTAAGAAGCACATTGTCTAATACAGAATAAACACTCACTATTGATGCCCATTATTGTCATTGTCTAATCTTATGTTCTCTTCAGTCACTTGCCTGAATCGTTGAAATGCCAGCCCCCAATGGTTCTCCAAAGCACTGGGTGGAAACCCATTCCCCAAGGGCACATTTAGGGACATCATAAATCACCTCCTTTTAAATGTACTTACAATTGACATTAAAGTTAAAATATAGTGTTGAAGGTTTGCTCCATGGTATAAAACCATTCTGTTGTCTGCCACCACCATCACTTCTACAAACCGTGGATAGGATAAAAAACGTTTTGTTCTCCTGTGGGTCCTCTTTTCCCTTGTGCTGTCCGTCTTGTTACCATAGGCAGAAAGCGCCCTTTTGGTTAAGCTGCTTTTTAATACTGCCACGTCATCAGCCAGGCTACTCCTCTCTCCCCATTTTCTCGTCCTCGTTTTCCTCTTGTCCTTACTGTGACTATTTTTGTGTTCTGTAACAAATCAGATGGCATGCATTACATTTTGAGCCACATCTATTTCATATTAAGAATTTAATTTGACACGTCTTAAAATGATGTCTCTGTCATCAAATTACATACAAAATCAAGTTCTACACGCTGTGGACTCTCCGGGTGAAACTATCTGCGCTCTCATCTAAATGACTAAGGACTTGAAATTAGCTTTTCTGGAAGCTTCCATGAATGCTCACTTAAGGTGTTAGAAAATCAGGCCTGAATTTAGGGGAAACAATTGCTTGTTCTTTTCATTTGGTAACAAAAGTCTGTCTGGGGTTTAAGTGGTTTGTATTCATTGTTCTTTGCCATACATGGAGTAAGGGCCAACAGCACAGCTACAGAGCTCTAGAGAATGGAATGGAAATGCTTCTTGTACACTACTTCGCATATTCAATGAGATACGGTATAAAGGGGCCTAAGAGGTGGGCAAGCTAACAGACAGTACAAAGGAACTACAGAAAATGAATGACAAGGTATTATTCTCTTACCATATTCAATCACTGTAATGCATGAAATGTAAGAATAGAATCACTGCTGTTCAATGCTTCCAAATTTTTAATTAATTTGTTTCAGGGCTCAGTTGAGGAAGTAGATTCCACTCAGGGAGTATAAATAGGTAGTTGGGACTGTGATATATAACGCCAGATGAGGTCTCCTCATTTCTGATTCTAGCCAAGGTACCTCTTGGATTCTACACAAGCCTGCAGCTCACAGTGTGGTCCGTGGACCAGCAGCATTGGCAACTCCTGGAAGCTTGTTAAGAATATAGACTCACCGGCCCCACCTAAGACCTGATAAATCAGAATCAACCTTTTAACAAAGATCTCTAAGTGATTCATATTCATGTTAAAGTTCTGACAACCACTAGTCTCCAACTTGGTTTGAAGCTTGTGTTGCTGGTGAAAATATTCAATTTCAAAGCCATCAACCACACAATAAACAGAATGAGCATAAAAGTTCCTGCTAAAATATGCTTTGAGTAAAAACAGAATTTAATCAGTTATCTTGCCTATCAAATCATAACTGGTTAAGAGTTTCAGAGTTTTAATGCCAATAGTTTGTAGCCCAAACAGGCAACAGAATTGCACAACTAAGAAATATGCTTTCCTAAGACACAAGAAATAGAATTTATTACACCAGTAATAACAACAAAAAAGTTATAAACTCTGAGTGGTTTCATATTTGAAGGGCTCAAAAATTTAACCATTATAACCTATTGCTAAAACAATCAATTTAGGCCAGGATGTGTATTTTGCTCAAGTTGAGTGTTTTAGTGGTTGTTAAAATAGTGAAATCAGTCCAAATTGTCAAACAAGTTATATGTGGTACAGCTATAGATAACATGACTAGCCCTAAGCCTGGTACGCAGTAGGATTCAACATTAGACTATTTTTTTTCCAGTCTCTCTTTCAAGAGTATTCATATAGGTATACCCATGCCATACAGGTACTTGGGCTGTCATTCCATGTTTAAATCACTAGTGATTACAGAATGGATACTAGACAAGCACCTACTTCATGCCAGATATTGAACTAGTCTCTTTTACATATGTTATCTCATAATTCTTCTCAGGCTGAGAAAACTACCTCTATTTTACAGATGAGGAAAATAAGTCTCAAAGAGATTGAGCAACTTGTCCAATGTCACATACAGGATGTGGTGGTATCTGGAATCAGGCATGGACTTGATCAACACCCTAAACATTGCTCTTTCTATCAGGCAAAACTGCTCAAGAGCTAAGGACTGAAATGGGCTCATGGTTTGGTTGACAGTTTCTAAACTGAGCCTGAACTGGAAAAAAGACAGTGCCTGGTGGATATTTTCACAAACACTAGCTTTTCACAACAGGTGTATGGAAGCCACGTTGAAAATTGGATTTTTAAAAATACATTAAAATATGTTACTTATTTTGTGAAATAATACCCTTCATGTCTTTTGTAAATATTTTAATATAATTTATTATAATCAGTAAAGTTTCAAAAAGGTTTTAAAGTCTCTGTTGTTTTTCTATTCTCCATTTCATTATTTCTGCTCTAATCTTTATTCTTAGTTTTCTCTTCTTTTTCAAGTGTCTTAAAGTGGAAGCTTACATTATTGACTTGAGATCTTCTTTCTTAATAGAGGCATTTAAGACATAGCTATAAATTTCCCTCTAAGCCATGCTTTAGCTGCAACCCATAACTTTTGACATGTTGTCTCTCTTCATTTTCATCTATCTCAAAGTATTTTCCAACTTCTCCTTTGGTTGTTCAGGAGTGTGCTATTTACTTTCCAAATATATTGAGTTTCCCATTTCTCTGTTATTGATTTCCAATTTCATTTTACTGTAGTCAGAGGCCATACTCTGCATTATTTCTATGCTTTTAAATTTACTGATATTTGTTTTATGGCCTAGCACATGGTTTAGTCTGGAGAATGTTCCATGTGTTCTTCAGAAGAATTTGTGCTCTGCTGTTGTTAGATAGAGTGTTCTACAGATATCTGTTAGGTATAGTTGGTTTACAATGCTGTTCAAGTTTTCTATTTATTGGTTAATCTTCTGCTTAGCTTTCTATCCACTACTGAAAGTAGAGTATTGAAAGTTTCCACCTATTATTGTTCATTTTTTTATTTCTCCCTTCATTTCTGTCCATTTTTGCCTCATGTATTTTGGTGCTCTGATATGAGATGCATATTTGTTTATAACTGCTAAGTATTCCTGTGAAATGACCCTTTATCACTATAAAATTTTGAT
Source organism: Mesoplodon mirus (assembly GCF_964341445.2). Taxonomy (NCBI): domain Eukaryota; kingdom Metazoa; phylum Chordata; class Mammalia; order Artiodactyla; family Ziphiidae; genus Mesoplodon; species Mesoplodon mirus. The sequence continues at coordinate 25,360,929 of NC_138988.1, read as the reverse complement.
AAACTTTATCAATAAAGTGAAGTAACCCAGTCACAAAAGACCACATATTATATGATTCCAGTCATATAAAATGTCCAGAATAGGCAAATCTATAAAGACAGAAGTAGATTAGTTGCCTAGGGCTGGAGGTGGAGTGGGGACATGGGGGGAGGCATTGATAGCTAATGGGTTCAGGGTTTCTTTTTCAAGTTATAAAAAAGTTCTAATAATGACTGTGATGATAGTTGCACATAGCTGTGAATACACCAAAAAACCACTGGACACTTTAAATGGATGAATGGTATGGCATGTGAATTATATCTTAATAAAGCTGTTAAAAAAAGAAAATACGTCACTTAGTTTGTGAAAAGCAGATAATCTTTACTTATTGTCTTCCACAAATATTTTGACTTATCAGGTTAATTTAGAGAAAAGCATAACCGCAGTGAGAAAAACACTGAGCAAACGTTATATAGAAGTCACTCTTTGGACCATTCAGGGGAATCATCTCATCAGAGGGGACTTGGGCATGGGAAAACCTGAGGATAAACCAAGGCACTAATTGGAAAAAAGGTGCACTTATTAAAGTAGCAAAGTTGAAGACATTAAGGCATTAATCACTGAAAGAGATTTCTGACAGAGAACAGTGGTAACAGAGAAAAACCCATGTAAATTCTAATATACCTGAAAGACATTTCATTCACAGCTAATCTGTGTGTCAAAGAAACAATTCAGTATGCTTTACATGGTATAAAAATGCAGGAATAAAATTACTTCTTCAGAATCAAAAGCAACATCTTCTAATACATACTTCCCAGTTATTGACCTAATTAGCCCAACAAATTTCTACCACATTAACCATTTTAGCAAGCAGTTTTGAATTTGTCATTACAAAGGGTAAGAGCTTTAAAGATGCAAATATTCGCTGTGACTACAAATGCAGGAACATTTTTACTGATGATGGAAAAAACAGACACTATGACTGGTATATTTACTCAACTCTCTTGCCTCTGAATAGAAATTATTAATATCAGAGAACAATTTCTACCAAGGGACACACATTGGTAGGATAAAAAGAAAGTCATTCACATTTCTCTTTAGTGGCCTTTTAGCTTAATGGAATTGAGACTAGTATTTGTAATTTGCAAGGTCACTTTGCTAATAGTTTTATCAAAATGAGCTACATAATGAAATTTCACCCTTATAGAAAGCACAGTATGAATGGTCTATGTATTTTTGCTCTTCATTTCACCCACAGAAAGCTTTACATTTGTTATTACTTTTTATTGAGATATAATTTATATACCATAAAACTCATACTTTCGAAGTATACAATTCAGTGGTTTTTGGTGTATTTATAGCGTTGTGTAATCATTTCTATTATCTAACTTTAGGATATTTTTATTGCCCCCAGAAGAGACCCTGTACCCACCAGCCGTCACTCCCCATTCCCCCTTTACCCCCCATCTTTCAGTAGGTGAGTCTCTGGCAATCACTAACCTATGTTTTGTATCTATGGATTCTCATTTCATACATATGGAGTCATACAATATGTTGCTTTTTGTGTCTGGCTTCTTTCACTTAGCATAATGTTTTCAAGGTCCATCCATGTTGTAGCATGTGTCAGGACTCTATTACTTTTTATTGCCATGTAATATTTTACTCTAAAAATATACCACATTTTGTTTATTCATTCATCAATTGGTGGACATTTGGGTTCAACAACTCAATTGAATAATGTTGCTACAAACATGCATGTACAAGTTTTTGTGTGGCCATGTTTACATGGCTCTTAGGTATTGCTGGGTTGTATGGTAAGGCTGTGTTTAACATTTTGAGCAACTGCCAGATTGCTTTCCATAGTGGCTGTACCATTTTCATGCCTCTTCTTGAAGTTCAAATACGACACTTAGAAAGGAAATCATGTTTTCATGGTTTTTCTTGAAGGATTCCTCAAAAATTAATCATGTTTACTACACTAAATAGCTTATGAGCAATCTGGCCTAGTTCAAATCTTAAAGTAGCATGTTGAACCAAAGAAGATATACAGATGGTACATAAGCGTGTGAAAATTTGCACCATGTCATATATCAAGAAAATACAGATAAAACAGCCATGATATACCAAAATCCAGAATGCTAACAACAACGAATGCTGATGAGGATTTGGAGCAACAGGAACTCCCATTCATTGCTGGTGGGAATGCAAAACGGTACAAGTCACTTTGGAAGACAGTTTGGATGTTTCTTACAAAACTAAACATACTCTTAATATATGATCCGGCAATCGTGCTCCTTGGTATTCACCCAAAGGAGCTAAAAATTTATATCTACTCAAAAAACTGTACATGGGGTGTTTATGGCAGCTTTATTCATAATTGCTAAAACTTGGAAGCAACCAGTATGTCCTTCAGTAGGTGAGTGGGTAAATAAACTGTGGTATATCCAGACAGTGGAATATTATTCAGCGCTGAAAAGAAATGAGTTATTAAGCCATGAAAAGACTTGGAGCAATCTTAAATGCATAATACTAAATGGAAGAAGTCAATCTGAAAAGGCTACATACTGTATGATCCCAATTATATGACATTCTGGAAAAGGCAAAACTATGGAGAGAGTAAAAGATCGGCGGTTGCCAGGGGTTGGGGCAACAGAGGAAATGTACAGGTAGAGTACTCAGAGGATTTTTAGGGCAGTGAAAATACTGTGTATGATACCATAATGATGGATACCTGTCATCATGTATGCGTCCATACCCACAGAATGTACAACACCTAGAGGGAACTGTAATGTAAACTATGGACTCTAAGCGATAGAGATGCATCAATGTAGGCTCATCATTTGTAATAAATGTATCCCCTGATGAGGGATGTTGACGGTGGGGAGGCTCTGCATGTGCGGGGGCAGGGGATATATGGGAAATCTCTGTATCTTCCTCTCAATTTTTCTATGAACGTAAAACTGCTCTAAAAAAACCCAGACAATTAAAAAAAGTAGCATGTGTTATCTCCAAGAATCAAATGCACATTTGTATTCAGAGAAAAGTAAAATATTTTACCACTGGAACCCTCACATGTGCATGTAAACACATTCTGGCATGTTAAAAAGCTCTAACTTGCAGTTGTGTGCTTTCTAATGCCAAGTCAAAGGCAGTATAGTTATAATGCTTTATTCCAAGAACATGACTTAATGTTGACGTTTACAATTGTTTTCGCCTTGAGGACTATGAAGGGGAACGGTGATGCTTACACTGCTAACAGTCACTGTTCTAAGATCTTGTGCTCTGAAGCAAGCAAGCTTCGAGGTCTATTTGACCTTGGGCAAATAACTGACTTTTTCTCACCCTCATTTCTTCCACTTATAAAGCTGAGTAAGAACCTCTTCCAAGGAGTTGTTTTGAGAAACAACTAGAGATCATGCATATAAAGTATGCAGCACACAGGAAGCAACCAATAATTATTTTTTCTATTTTTTACCAGTTATAAAGTCATGTAGTGAATTAGAACTAAAAGGAACCATTTAAGGGAGAGAGACTATTCTTCTGAAAAACAATTTTCTGGCTTAAGTCATTTTAAAGACAAGCTGTTTTATACACTAAATGACCTTTTCTGAATTACTTCTCTTGGCCTCAGTTTCCTGACCTCTTAAATGGGTATATAAATAGGTGTTTCCACCTTAAGTCTATTTTGAGAATTAAATAAGAAAGTGTGTAGAAAATTCCTTGTAAATTATAAACTGAATTTTAAAATATTATTTTTTACACCTATTTTGTGCAAGGCACTGGCTAAGTTGAAATAAATAATAGCAACAACAAAATAGAAGTAAAACTTGGGGCTGATCTTTAAAAAGAAAGTATCATAAAAATTTAAGATGGTATCAATATTAAAAAAACCTGACAGCTAAAAACTTAAACAACATTTGCTTATTTACTGATAAGAATGTTTTAAATGAGCTTCATTTCACATTACCATGCAACAAAATGCATACAACATTATGAAATAACTGGAATTATTTTAGAAAATAACATCCGGGCCTGGTTATTCTGCAGTTACTCATTGAGTGTTTCCTACCCACTGGGGTTGAGCTAAGGAGATTCGCATGTTAACTTTAACAGCTGGGAAGTTAATTATTGCTCTCTATGTTTATAAGGTTTATCAAAATTTAACTGAATTTTCCTTAAGGCACTGAGCCACCTTGTGACCTCATGGGTCTAAGTGGGCAGAGGAACCACAGCACAGGACCAAAGGGAAAACTGGCGAGCAAGGATTTTAGCAAGTCCCCTTAATGCTCCTCCAGGACTTGACAGCCAGAAGGAAGTGGACAGGGAGTCGGTAGTGGTTTCACACTTGGATTCTGGAGCCAGACCAGCCCTGGTTCACGTTCTTGCCCTAGCGCTGCTGTAGCTGCCCTTTCTTGGGCAATTTCCTATCTTAAAGGCTCAGTTTTCTCATCTGTAAAATGAGGATACTAACAGCACATACTTTAAAGGGTAACTGTGAGGGTTAAAAGAGATAATACGTAAGATGCCCATGGCACAGAGCACAGTGCACAGGAAAGATCCATTAAATAGTCAATGCGATAAGGATTTTTAGTTGTTATTGCTTTACCAGTAGTATGCAAAACAGCCCCCCCTTATGAATTAGAATGTTGACGTCAGGGTTTCTCAAATAAAACCATTCTATTTTTGAAAGAATCTTCTAAAGAAAAGGAGAAGAGGGAGGGGAGGAAGGAAGGAAAGTCATAAAGACCAGCCCCTGTTCCCCCGGAACTTCCAATCTAGATTAAGAGGTACATGCAGATTGACGTGGGAAGACCTAGCCAGAGATGTCATTAGATGGAAAGAAATGCCACAAATACTTCTGCTTTTCAACTGGCTCCAAAGGCCGATAACATACAGGAAATAAAACATGGAAGCCGATGGCAGCTCCTGGCCCTCTGTTCTAGTCCCATCGAAGATCTGCCCTCAAAGAGTTACTCAATGAAGCCTTCAAACAGGGACCCCGTGGGATGAGAATCACAGTCTACTGGGATCAGAGGAAGATGGGTAAACAAGCACAATATGGGGGTGGGTGGGAAGAGATAAAACATAAAAATGAAAATAGCCATAAAACCAATGAATGTTCTAGTAAAGAACAATGTGTTTCCAGAAACCGGGTGGGGAAGGAACTAAGGGAAGAAATTCTTCTGTGTATATAAAGGTCTAAAGCATATGAATGAAAATCACCAAGGTTTAATTTTTTTTTAGGGGTCCTCCATTTGATAGCCTGAAAAACAACAGTGAATCCCTAGATACTCAGGAGAGTCACGTCCCCAAACCCATTTCTCTGGACCAACTGTTAGCTTTTTTGGGGGGGGAGGGGAAAGTGGCATGCCCAGCATCTAACAGTGCTCCACGGACAACACCGTTGGGACATGGGTGCAAAGGGCAGTGGCGGGAGATTTCCTTTTTGGCTGGGCAGAACCTTTATAGACAGTGTTTCCCCAGGAGTGGTTTACAGAACTTTTGTCCTAGAAGATATTTCCAAAAACAAATCAAGTGGGTTTGCAAAATGCTTTACACAGCATTCACATCTGGGACTTTTTGTACACACATTAGCATTTTAAGAGCTCTGAGAAGTCTTGCAGGAAAGAAACCAGTCTATATTTTGCTCATCCATGGAACTGGGAAACTTATGGGATCTTGGCCAATGTATGAGGGGATTGAAAAGTCCCTGGAAATAGAACAAGATGAAGAGGAGTGTGTTGATGGGTTTTCCTTTCGGGGACAGAAGGAGATGCCACTGGGAGAAAACAATTGAGAAGCTTCTTGTAGTTCAAGGGGCTGTGATGGGTAACAGGTGGCGTGTAGTGGGAGGCGTGTTTGAGGGTCATCACACCACCTTCCAAGGGGTGGGGGTGCCTCCAGCTACCTGTGGAGGTAAATTTGCTGACTCAGGTGTGCAAGCTGGGACACTTGCCCCAAAGGCCCTGCCACACTCTCCCTGATTCAACATCCTGCAGCTCCTTCAACTGCATGTGGTAACTGCTGTGACGATGTGACGATGATACTGCTACGATAACACTGGCTAACGTTTGTTTTACGCTTTCCTCTGTGCCAGGCACTCTTCGAAGAACTTTACATGGATTAACCTGATTATTCTTCACAGGGACTATCAGAATAATAGACAGGGACTATTATCTCCATTTCATAAATGAGGAAACAGAGGCACCCTTGAAATAACTTGAGAAATTATTTAAAGCACATCTATTTGAAACAGTATAAAATGCTGAACATACCTGGGCCTGTATTTTACTGAGAAATTGTTTGGTTTTGCTATTAATAGCCTGCAATATACCCCCTAGGAAATGTTGGCTTTGACTCATTCCATCTCTTAGCAGTAAGGGGAGATGTGCTCCTTCTGCCCAGCGGATCCCAGCTGCCCACAATCACCCTGCACTGTCTGCAGCCTGCCTTTGATGGCTGCTTCACAGGCCCCTTTGTGACATGGCCTGGGATCTTCCAGACCAGCACTCTCCAGGGGGAATAGAATGTGAGTCCCACGTGGAAGTAAGAATTTCTAGTAGCCAAAATTTAAAAAGTCAAAAGAAACAGAAGAAACTAATTTTAAGGATATATTCTATTTACCCTAATACATGCAAAATATTATCCTTTCAACATGCAGCACCAGCCCCATTTCCAGGGCTCAGGAGCCACATGGGGCTACTGGCTGTGGTACAGGGCGGTGCATCCAGGAGGCAGTATGATCTGTTGATAAGAGTTGCAGAGTCAGGGAGATCTGTGTTCAAATCCCAGCATCTGTGCATTCAATCTGCAGGACCTTGGCCAGGTCACTGAAGCCCTCTGTGCCTCAGTTTCCTCATCTGTGAAATGGAGATAATAATGGTTCTTCCTTAACAGGGTGGTGGGAAGGGCTAAGTGACTTAATACACAGAAAGTGCTGAAATAGGGCCTGGTGCAGAGTAAGCGCTCTAGGGGTATTGGCTGTGGCAACTCATTACTAAAGATGAACAGCCTTTTTGTGCTGGAATAAAGGGGCTCCTGCTATCTGCCATTTCACTGCAGCTCTTGGGTGGCCCTATGATGCCTGTGGCGGGTCTAGGTATCACTCCCGTATCAGAGATTAAAGAGCACTTGGGCTGGAGCCCTTTAAAAAGGCTTCTAACCAATTCTTAGGGAGTATATCTCCCACATTCCTTTGATACACAAGTCTCCCAGTTTACAGGAAACTGAGGACGAGTTTACACACCAGGCCTGCAGTAGAAACCCTTCTTCATCCTGATGTCCCTGTTCTGGCCACCATCATCATGAATGGTTGCAGGGACACACTGTACTCTGACCACAAGCTGAACTCACCAGGGACCCTCCCAACCACAGGCCAACATCTTGCAGCACCCTGGCCCAGCTCAGATATTTAGCTGCTGTACATTCAGCTCTTGCTCTAACAACTTACTCCCTTAAGTGAATTAAAAGCCTAATATCTTTCTCTAAAGTCTTGATATAACTTCTTAAACGATCTCACTAGTTTATTCTTAACTATCGTTACACTTAAAATAAACCCAGGAGCACTCCCAAAACCTCATTTGAATTGCACTTTTAAACATACCCCTTCCAGGCACCATCCATGGACAGCCTTTCCTTGATTTACAGCCTGGAAAGAACACAGGACCGGGAACGAAGAGGTCTGTGTTCACGGCTCACTTTTCCATTCGTTTTAGCTCTAAGATTACAAATTCCTTCACAATTCTGACCCTCGATCCTCTTATCCACAGAAACAGGGACTATAAGTTCTCTGAAGTTCCTTCCAGTATTGAAAAATGATGAATTCTTATATTTTATGAGTGAAAAATGCCAAAAAATGAAGTCCTAAGATTCAAAAAGGGCAAAACCCAACAGTCTCCTCTCTTGGCCACTTAGAGAGGGTATCAAAGAAATAACCAAACAGTATGCAGGGTGGGCAGGTAGAAGGAGATAGAATAACTGCAATGGAGAAAGACCAACAGAAAAGAAGTGAGGTATGGCTGATGTTAAAAACATATCACGGAAGGTGCCCTATATGTATCTCCAGTACTCATTGCCAAGTGTTTATTTTGGACCTGCTAAAATAGGTAACAGTTTCTGAAAACTATTTCTATACCTTAATTTGACTTGTTACAGTGGAATAGCATCAAATGTGAGGATTAGGAAAATAGGCTTAAAAGGAAAGAAACTAACACATAACCAAAGTTACCCTTGGAAAACCATTACACTGCCCACAAAGCACAGCACAGGAACACTGGGGAATAAGAGAGTCATGTCTCCCATTCCTATTCCGCCAAGAGTGTGGTCATCCAGGGCTGAGTCTTGCACTTCTATGTGTGTCCCTGTCTCACTATCCTTTGGTTTTCTCTCCTGTGTGCATACATGTGCAATAGGACATTGCTGCATTCTTAGGAACTGACGGCTTCCTTTGTAACTATTCTCATCCATAAGCCAAGAGGAACCCGTTCCTATCATTAACTACACGGGCTTGAAATTGAAAGCTGTGTTTCCAGATATCAGCCAGAAATAAAAACAACACTATCCTTTTCTGTTGGCACAGACAATGGCTTTGAATAACCAGACCTAAGTAAGTCTTTCCTAGTCCATTTCTCTGTACCTGTGTCTTGGACAAACACTGAACTTCACTCTCTACTGTGCTTTCCTGCAGTGTCATCCTGTGACAGCATGAAATCCACAGGACATGAAATGTTTGCAATAAAAAAAAGAAACCATGTATGAAATAAGTGTCTGCAAGTGAAGAGAATGAAAAGACAAGCCGTAGTCTGGGAGAAAGTGTTTGTAAACTACATGTTTGATAAAGGGCTTATATCAGAATACAGTATAAAGTACTCTCAAACTTCAATAATACGAAAACAAACATTCCAATTAAAAAAAAATGGAACAGACTTGAACAGACACTTCACCAAAGAAAATACACGGACAGCAAATAAGCACATCATTGGTCGTTAGGGAAACATAAATTAAAACTGCTACGAGATACCACTACACATCTATTAGAATGGCTAAAATTAAAAAATAAAACCAAACAAACAAAATATTGGCAATACCAAGGGCTAGCAAAGATGCAGCAGACCTTTTATACCCTGCTGCTGGGACTACAAAATGGTACGGTCACTTTGAAAAGGAGATGGGCAGTTTCTTATAAAGTTAAACATATGCTTACCACATAACCCAGATATCTCACTTCTAGGTATTTACCCAACTGAAAACGTATGTTCACCCCAAAATCTGCATGCAAATGTTTACAGTGGTTTTATTTGTAATTGTCAAAACTTTATCCCTCAACTGGGTAAACAAATTGTGGTCTACCCATACAATGGAACACTATTCAGCAATAAAAAGGGATGAATTACTGATACAAGCAACAGTGTGGATGAACCTCAAATGCACCATGCTTAATGATTCTATTTATATGACATTCTGGAGAAAGCCAAACTATAGAGACAGAAAATGGGGGCTGCCGCAAAGCACAGCAGGAATCATTCTCTATCTTGACTGTGATAATCGTTACCTGACTGTATGCCAAAACTTGCAGAATTATACACGAGAAAAGATGACTGTTTCTGCATGTAAATTACACCTTAATAGAAAAAAAATGGAAGAAAATACTAGAAAATATTAATGGAAAAGAAAAAGATTTGTAAAATATTAAAATAAAATCTTAGCAGAAAAATTCTGAGGTCCAGCACATGAACGTGAACTTTTTCCACACACCACAGGCTAAGTGCATTCTCAACACGCCACTCTAATTCCAATGTCACGTGAGAGATGAGGAATCAATAAAAAATGAACATTTGCCCCTTGTTTAACCTTACTCCCTCTCAGAGTCCACCACCCACATGAATACACCACCATATCTAGCATTTCCTCCTGCTCTTTTTTTGTGATATGCGGAACACTTCATACTTATTAGTGAGCTGCAGTTGTACAGAATGTCCACGCAGAAGTCTGGGCCAGACACGAGCAGACCTTGGTTACCCATAAATAGCTACAATAATGATCCTATAATAATCCGATTATCACAAAGAACCTAACTTTGGCAGATGCCAATATAAAAATGTAAACCTCCAATTACATCTCAATAAAACTGAAACAAAAAATTTAAACCTCAATGATATGAGTAAATAGCACTTTATTAAATGAATGGGTTTAGACGAAGAGAACGCTCATATGAAGAGAACCGAGAGATTCTCCAATGCCTTACTTCAAAAAGCTGCTCAGGTGAAGGTCTGAAAGCCCTCAGATTAACTCCAAGTACTTCCTGCCACTGGCAGCCTGTACATCTGATGGCAGCCCTCTGTCCTAGCTAGCCTTCTGCTCTTTCTTACATCCCTTCCTTAGAGGACATGCATCTTAACCTGTTTCAGGAGGTTACTGGGAAGATGAACAAACTAGCAAGTATCTGTCTGACCCTTTTCCTTGGGGCAGTGAATGGGTTTTTGAAGCAAGGAAAATAAACCACCCAGATTTGATGACAGGTGACAGGGAAAGCCCCTGATGTGGGATCAAGGTGAAGCAGGCCACCCTCGGGCTAACTGTGGATCCAGAATCCTATCAAAAGGCTCGTGGGAGGGGACAGGAAAGCACATCATACATCATGGAGATTCATTTCACATCCAAACCTAACTTGACGTTTTACATTCCCAACTGCAAACTGGCTCTTCTGGGCTTCAAAACACAGGTGACTGAAATTCTTGAATGGTAGCTAAGGTAGGCTCAGTGAATATTGTAAACTGAGGATCTTTCTACCGGTAGCTTTGGAAAAAAAAAAAGAAGGCTATCAAGGTACTCCAGACAAAGAGTCAAAAACCAACCTAGGGGCTTCCCTGGTGGCACAGTGGTTGAGAGTCCGCCTGCCGATGCAGGGGATAAGGGTTCGTGCCTCGGTCCGGGAAAATCCCACATGCTGCGGAGCAGCTGGGCCCGTGAGCCATGGCCGATGAGCCCGCGCATCCAGAGCCTGTGCTCTGCAATGGGAGAGGCCACACAGTGAGAGGCCCGCGTAACGCAAAAAAAAAAAAAAAAAAAAAAACCAACCTAACACACCGCCTTTTGTGCTCAAGGAAATTACTCTGATAAGTGGCTCATTCCTGGTGGCTCTGTTCTTGCTATGTGCTCTGGGTTTGGGGGCTGACCCTGCTCTTCCGAACTCGTGCAAATGCACCCTGACCTTATGATAAAGATGAATCAAGGAGTAAAAGAAATGGAAAGGAAAGAAAGGGCCATAGGGAGCATAACTAAAAGTAGACCGAAAATAGTGATTTTAACAACAGCAGCAATGACAACAGAGTGACAAGTTCCTTAAGAGACCTAACAATCAACTGCAAGGCGGGGACCTTGTTTAGATCATCATCTAAACAAATGGACTGTAAAAAGGCATTTGGGGACAATCAGGAAAATTTTAACATAGATACTGTTTAGGTGATATGGAGTAATTACTGTTGATTCTGCTCACCCTGACAAATACTATTACAGTTATGTTAGAACATATCCTCATTTTTCAGAGGTGCATGTTGGAGTATTTAGAAAATGTCATGATACCTGTGTCTACTTTAAAATACTCCAACAAAAAGGGAAAATAAGACGCAAATGTGGAAAAAAAATCTTTGTCATCATTAACTGTAGATGGTGCATATGCTGGTGGTTCATGTTACCGCTGCCTCTATTTTTGTGTGTTTAAAGATGTTTGTAATAAAACGCTTTTTAAAAAACATGATGAAAATTTTTTAAAAATTAGATGAGAACAGTTCCTGTATTAGAAGTTGTTTTTTTTACTCTCCTTTGCCAATTATTTTGGAGTGTTGCACTATTAATACGAATGTTAAAACAAAAGAAAAGCAATTATTTTCATATAAATGCCACAAGAAAGATAAAGGTGAAGAAATAAGCTCAAGAATTCAGTTATTTAAAACAGTGCTTTTCTAGAAATTTACAGATGATTTTAGAGGTCACTGTTTTTATTGACTATTAGACATAAAGTCCATCGAAAAATCTAAAAAAGGGAAAAAATGTATAAAGATGGATGAGGAACAGAAAGAGGTAAATGAAAAGAAATTAAGCCAAAACAATAAACCCCAAATGGCAGAATCTATCTTTAAAGAGTCCACTCGGTCCTGGGTTTGAGGGCCAGCTGTTTCCCTTACACACTGTGGACAAGTTCATTCACATTGCTGAGCTGAGTTTTCTCATCTGTAAAGTGGGAATAACTGGCACGTCTTCCTCCCCGGAATATGATCCAGGAGTAAATGGAAAAACTCATAATGTGCTTTCACATTGACCGGCACATGGTTCCTTCAATGTGGCCTGTTCTTAGGCTACAAAGTTGAGGGGAAGGATCTGAGGAGAGAAAAAGGCTGTGGGAAAATGGCAGCACACTGGCCTCTCACACAAATCACTAATTAGCCCACGACTACCAGACCTGCTTACATCCAGGCAGGACTATGAGGGCAGCCAAAGCTTCTGTCACTGCCTGGAACCTTCAAGCTGTCCCAGAATTGTTTACTTGAAGCCCCCCTCAGAGGTCTGCTCCTTACTTCTGTCTCTCACTCCATTTGGGCCCAACTTTCAGGGCAGCTAATCTAATCAGCTAATCTATGCTAAATTATTAATGGAATCCAAGAGGTTAATGTGTAACAAGTACACACTCCCACGGAGGCAAGCTGGAGACACAGGTCTCTGTGAGTCATCAGAGCCTTGGTGGGAACTCCGGGCAGCAGGCAACCCTCCTCATATCAAATCAAATTCTAGGAAGGCATTTTAAAAATTATTTAAAAAGGGCTTCCCTGGTGGCACAGTGGTTAAGAGTCCGCCTGCCGATGCAGGGGACACGGGTTCATGCCCCGGTCCGGGAGGATCCCACATGCCGCCGAGCGGCTGGGCCCGTGAGCCATGGCCGCTGAGCCTGCGCATCCGGAGCCTGTGCTCCGCAACGGGAGAGGCCACAGCAGTGAGAGGCCCACGTACCAAAAAAATAAATAAATAAATAAATAATAAATAAATAAATAATTTAAAAAAATTCATATAAAAATGCAATCGAATCAACAAAGGGACAGGCCAAAAAATCCTTTAACTAGACCAGGACAAAAGGGTTATGGAAAATGGTATGTTTAGGAGCTCTATAACCCGTTCTATGCCTCTGTTTTCTTATCTGCAAAAATGAAGGTTTGAGGTAAGGATTAAGTATAATCCATGTGAAGCACATGCAACAGTGCCTGCCATGCAGTAGGCACTCAACAAACATTAGCCACTGTTAGTATTAGTTAAGGATGAGACTACATAGAAGTCAAAAGGGATGCTCTGAAAGTTTAAGTGAAAAAGGATTTTCTAGATGGCAGCTTCCATTTGTGCTTTCAATGAAGTTTGGCTCACAGCATAGCACCCTGGAATCAGATCTGGGTTCAAGTGTCAGGTCCACTTCCTACCAGCTGTGTGACTTTGGACAAGTGGCTCAACGTCACTGAGCTATAATTTTCTCAGCTGTAAAATAAGGATAATAATACCTACCCTGTAGTATTGATGAATGAATTACATATGACAATGTACGAAAGTGTGTAGCACAGTGATTCCATAGGTGCATCCTAAGAGCCCAAAAAATGATGGCTTTAATCATCATCTTGTATTTTCCAGCCTTTGCAATTGCATCCTTGGGAGCCCAACCCAGAAGTGACAGTACATTCTAATGGGGGTGATGGGTAGAGTCCCCAGTGCCTAATAGAGACTAAGCCATGGTAATCCCATCGTAATCCTACAGTTGGTTAGTCTAACAGCCACAAGGCAATTTAGCTGGGTGAGGATGGAGTCTCAGCTTTGACCAACTGGGGTGTCCCAAAGAAGTAGCCATGAGGCAGGAATTTTATCTTCCTGGTTATTGAGATTATCTCATTCCAAAGGCAAAAACATGGTATCTTGCCTTGGCTGTTGCTCCCCGGTGACAAGTGCCAAGGGGCTACAAAATAACTACATGCCACCACCCCCACTACTTTTTTTTTTTTTTTTTTTTTTTTTGCGGTACACGGGCCTCTCACTGTTGTGGCCTCTCCCGTTGTGGAGCACAGGCTCCGGACGCACAGGCTCAGCGGCCATGGCTCACGGGCCCAGCCGCTTTGTGGCATGTGGGATCTTCCCAGACTGGGGCACGAACCCATGTCCCCTGCATCGGCAGGCGGACTCTCAACCACTGCGCCACCAGGGAAGCCCCCCATTGCTTTTTTTTTTTTTTTTTTTTCTTTTTGCGGTATGCGGGCCTCTCACTGTTGTGGCCTCTCCCGTTGCAGAGCACAGGCTCCGGATGCGCAGGCCCAGCGGCCATGGCTCACGGGCCCAGCCGCTCCGCGGCATATGGGATCCTCCCAGACCGGGGCACGAACCCGTATCCCCTGCATCGGCAGGCGGACTCTCAACCACTGCGCCACCAGGGAGGCCCCCCCCATTGCTTTTTAACTGCATTTTTTGACTGCATTTTTTGATTATGAAACTATTATAGAATCACAGCAAAAACTATATAAAAATATAAAATAAAAAGGGAAGGACTGCCTATCTTCCTACCAATAAGACATAGTCCCTTTTAACATTTTTGTGCACGTTGCTTCAGATTTTTTTCTTTATACATATATGCTCCTCCACACGCTTCGCCATCATTTTTTAAAAAATGAGCTCATACCCTACATACAACTTCATCACTTGTGTGTTCACTTGATATATCTATTTCTGTGTTTGTCTGCCATCATATTTAATGGCTGCATAGGAATCCATCAAATGCAGACTTCATAAATCATTGATCTATCCTCCAACCAAAGGCACTTAGGTTGTTTCCAGCCTTTTGCTATATTAAACAACACCAGACTGAGTATTCTCACATAAACCTCTATACACAATTGTCCAATTACTTCCTTAGAAGTGGCACTGATGGGTCAACAAGTGTACAATTTTTAAATGCCTTATGAAACAAAACAAAACAAAACAAAACAGCTAGCCTTGCTGAGATGGGAGGTTGAGAGAGGCATTTTAGTAACAGAGAGACACTGTCTTTTAGGCCCAGGTAAACAAAACAGCCTTCTGTTGGCCTTCTCCCCTGTCTTCCTATCATTCACCTACTGGGAAACACGTCTCTGTCACTAATGAAAACAACTAAATCCTCCTGTGCAAAATCCAGGGTCCAAGAGCGAGTGTCTGTGAGACAAAACTTGGGGTGTCATCTGGAAATGCAATGCGAAGGGTCAGCAGGAAGTGGCTTATAAAGGCAACAAACTCTCCCAAAGGGCTCCCATGAGCCTACCACTTGGCCCCCCTGATGTGCAGGGCAGGCAGGCAGTCACCTCACTGACCTCAACTGAGGACCCAGTGGGTAGGGGGACGAGTCACAAGGGCACGCCGTAAGGAAGAGAAGCCACGCCACAGTCCATCCTGAATTCTGAGGGACCCACCAACAGGATGAAAACCACAAATTGATGCAGATGCACTCAAGTGGCCCATGTGTATACACACAGACACAACCAATGAAGGCATAAGAGAAACACAGTCACTGGGCTAAGAGGAAGTTGCAAGAAATAAAATTTCAAAATGCTGCATTAGGTACAGATAACCATGCAGACAGAAAGGGCTCTCAGTCGTGCTGCTCGCTGGCAGGGGGACCTTGGGCAAGTTCCTTATGGGCCCTCTATGACCAGGTAACCAAGAAGCTCTAAGCTTAACCACAGAGATCTGATTAACTTTGGGGTTTGGTATTTTGAGTTTTCTTTCCCTGGCTATGGTGTTTTAATTTCTATTTTTACAATCTTTAAAAAAAAAAATCTCCCTTTCAGTGATTGTCTACCATCTGTCCTGGAAGCTTCCACTGTTTCATACTCATTTAGTCCTGACTACCCCCTTGGAAGGTATATGTTATTCTTACTTTATGCTCTAAACGTGCTTGAGGTCACACATCTAACTGGAAAAAAGATGGTTCCTGGTTTTATGCTCATGGTACAGAGGAGTTACCCAATAAATAGCTCATGGCTGAATGAATACATGCACACATGAATGAATAAATTATGTTGTAGACTCCTTTCTAAACCCATGAAGTTTTCACTATATAAGACTCCTTCTACAGGTGTCTTTTTTTTTTTTTTTTTTCCGGTACGCGGGCCTCTCACTGCTGTGGCCACTCCCGCTGCAGAGCACAGGCTCCGGACGCGCAGGCCCAGCGGCCATGGCTCACGGGCCCAGCTGCTCCGCGGCATGTGGGATCCTCCCAGACCGGGGCACGAACCCGTATCCCCTGCCTCGGCAGGCGGACTCTCAACCACTGCGCCACCAGGGAAGCCCTACATGTGTCTTTTTGATAGAAGTTATCTCAGAATCTTTTTTGAAAATTAGACATACATCAACAATCAGAAATGAGCAAGACTTCTCTATTCCATCTATAGGAAACAGGTGTCACCGCCACAGTGCCCTGTCCCAGGAAGACTGTCATAATCCAGCAACTGAAGGGTTACACCTAGCTCAGCAGGGGGCTTCCAGGGGCCTGCTCCCAGGCTTGGGTGACCTCACATTCTGATGGTTTCTTGTTGAATATATAGGGTATCACTCCTGGAAATAGGTAACTTAACGTCCCAGGCCTACAGTTTGTGCTCATCTGGGTAGAATTAGCATGATGACCTAGAGCTAGTTTCCTCTAGCTCGAATATTTCATCACACTATGAGAAGAGAAAATGGAAAGCAGTGAAGGAGAAAGCCAAGTCCAGGGCAAAGGCAGTACTGGCTATGGATAGTGGTCACTGCCCGAAATCCAACTTTAGTGGGAACTCTCACATTTAGCTGAACTTCTGAATCACCTGGAGCACTTAGTAAACCCACTGATTCTTGCTCTATTTCACTTCCCTGCAAGAGGTGTTTGTTTGTTTAAAGACTCTGCATGAGGCTCCCAGGGTACTTCTAAAGTTTATCTCTGATTACCAGCTGCTGCTCTTTTAATAGGGGAAATCCCTGAAGCTGAATGAATTGACATTTGCAGAGAGGATATTTTCCCCTCTGGCCAGAGGGACTTCTCCCATCCCCACCAGCTTTTTCACTCCCTGTGCCAAGGCTACCTGGTTTTGGAGGTTTCCGTGACCTGCTGGTCCATCCCTCTAATGGCTGCTGGTGAACTGTGCCATATTCCAAAGTTCTCTCCAACTGTTCTGAGCCGCCTGCATCTGAATTCAAAGAAGGGGTGCAGAAGCAGCTGGAAGAGAGAAACCAGAGTGGCATAGTCCAGCAGCAACCTTTGAAAAAAGCCAATCAAAACTGCCAGGCTTCTGATTCATCACACGGGGTGAAGGAAGGGCCTGTCATATCGGTCACTGGCAAGCAAAAACCAGAAAGAAAACCAGAAGTTGGCACTGGTGATTTGAAAGGCAGCACTCAAAGGCCCTCACCAATAATTAGAACCCAAATAAAGCTGTTTTGAAAAATTAAGGCATCTTTTGTTGTCCTCAATCTTTACTTTTTCAGATTCCCTCCTTTTTGTGTTTTCAACTGAACTTGACAATGACTTGTCCAGAAAATCAAATGTCTACTTACTTGGATAATTAAATTGAAAAATGAACCCTGAGGATTTTTGGAATGATAGTATTAAGAAAGACTTTTCTCTTCCTCTCTTGAATCACATTATTTCCTTTTTATTACATGATATATGTATGTTTTAGATACATGTATAAAATATGCACTGGCTATTTCAGAATTCAAGAAGTAAAGGTCAACATTCTTACTAGCATAGTCAAAAAGATGTGATAAATGTCTTGTCATTGAACTTGCCAGCAGCTGGCAGTCTTGGCACCGTGGCTATTGTTTCTGAGTACACCCTTCCCTCAGACTCCCACCTCCACCCCTTGGCTCTGTA
The DNA here is from genome assembly GCF_964341445.2 of Mesoplodon mirus. NCBI lineage: Eukaryota > Metazoa > Chordata > Mammalia > Artiodactyla > Ziphiidae > Mesoplodon > Mesoplodon mirus. The sequence continues at coordinate 25,343,054 of NC_138988.1, read as the reverse complement.
GAGAGTCTGACTGACAGAATATTTTAGTTATGTTCCATCTAGCCCTGGTGGTTAAGAACACAGGACTGGATGGGATAAAGCCGAAAGACTTAACGATGCCATATGCTACAACTTGGCTATACCAGGTTATAAGCAGCCAATGTCATCCCTTGTTAAAGGATTCACTTCAGAAATAATAATTCCAGGAGAGAATAGGACATCACACTCTGTCACAGTGGAAGAACCTGATACAGATACAAGATGAAACAAGTGATCATTTTAGGAAAACCCCCTTCGTCTTGAATTTTGGTCTTATTTAGAGAAGCCAGAAAGACTCTGAGAAGTTATTTAGTTTGGGGAAGCAACTTTTGAAAATAAAGAATAGGGAGAGAGATAATTTTCAGAAAGAGGAAGTCCAAGAATAAAAAAGATGGTATTTTAACAAACACCCTAAAACACAGGACCAAATACATGGATGGTTTCTAATGACACACTATCATCAGAGAGAAAATAACAAGGCTTCAAAGACAGTGAAAGGGTGCTTCAAGACTGCAGAATGAGAAGCATACAGAAGCATAAGCTTTCCAGTGTGCCCAGAGGACATACCCCTGACACTGGCTAAGTGTGTCAGCACCAAGCCTCAAAGAATCTGACCAGGATGGAAGAAGATCTATGGTGGGCATATATGCATTCGATTGACACCTGACAGTGCAACCCACAGCTCCATTCCTCTATTTCCTGAAGCCACAGAACATTAACTAAACTGAAATTGATTGGAAAATTCCAATAAACATATAGAAGTTTTTGTGCATTGCATTTGTTAAGACTTTTTCATAACCCTACATTGTAAAAAAAAAAAAAAAAAGTCCAAATGAATAGAAAACACCAACACAGCAAGAAAACACAAGCAATTGCTGATTGAGGATACGGCGACAATAGCCTCAAGACATTACTAAAGCATAATTCTAAACATGAGCAAGTTCAACAAAAGAGGCAGCTCTGTCCAGAGTGGGCTTGGAGTCACTGCTCTTTGAGTTCGAATCCTGGATTTGTCACTTATTCACTGTGTGACCTTGGACAAGTTACTAAACCTCTTCATAGTTTCCACATTTGTACTGATACAATGGGGATATACCTACCTGGCTTGAAGACTGAATAAAAGACAATGTAAATGGTAGCACTCTGTAGCCTGTGAAAGAGCTACATCTTTGTAGCCTGGCAATTAACCCAGCTCACACAGCGGGGGTCTCTGCTTAAGGAAGAAGCAAATACCTGAGGTGTCACATGAACGCCTTCCTGTTGAGGGCTCTCTGTGAGGGGTGCTGAGCCTATAGATAACGTGGGGCTTGTTTTGTTCCTCTTCACCTTCTTGCTCATCAATGTACAGCAGTGGTTCAATAAAATAATCCCCATCATGGGACCGGAATGTGCCCAGCTGCAAATAAAGAGAGATGAGAGGTTGATTTAATATAACTCAGCCACTGGGAGGAAAAGGACAGTGGAATGTTGCCAAGTGAATGGCACCATTTACCCAATCCCTTTCCCATGAGGGCTGCTTAAACTGAAAAGTCCTCCCGACATATTTGGAGAAGCAGTTGTTTTTTTTGTTTTTTTCCCCACTCTCTGCCATATCAGTACCTTACCCTTGATTGGACTCTACTTTATTGCACCTGCTATCCAAACCTGTCTGTGAGAAATACTTCCTTGGTGCTCAACTTCTAATTATATACACTCCTACAGACTGTTGAAAGAGAGTGTTTCTGTGCATTAAGACAGCCTGGAAACAGCTCCAAAAGCAAAAGCCTACCCAAGGAAGCCTCATTATGACTTCAAAATTGAAAGCATATGTTGACCACAAGGCACTTAAGGTGGTGCCACCTGTGACACTGGCACACGAGTCTCTTACCACCCCTTCCCTTGGCCATAGGGAGTGACATAGGATAAGACTTTGCAGTCAGGCTGCCAGAGGTTCCAATCCCAGCACTGCCACTTACCCACCCACCTTGGGCAAGTTCCTTAACTGCTCTGAGCTTCAGCTTCCTTGTTTATCAATTAAGGACAAAAATACTTTCTGTCACTTATTGTGCAGATTAATAAGATAATGCGTGTGAAGTGCTTAGCAAAGTGATAACTTGTAAGGACTTAGAACACATGAGTGGCTTTTGGTGTTGCAGGGTTAGCCTCTAACCACCAGGATATAATTTGCATTTGCCAATCACTCTAAGCACCTTGAAAGAGGTAACTCTTTCTCCTCCCCTTCCCAAGCACCAAGTTTTGCAAATGATAAATGGTGATTCAAAGTTGAACCACCCAAACAAAACATTACAAGAACACTAAAAAGTTCCCCATGCCATGCTGGTTGGCAGTGTTTCAAGGGAAATAACAAGCTCTTCTTTCTCCATTGTTCCTTTTCCCTCAGTGGCGGGAAAAAGGCAGAGGCCTTTGACTTTCCCCTGGACATAGGGAAATGAATGTCCTTGAATGTCAGCAGCAGCATCAGCATCATCCAGGAGTTAGTTAGATACTCAAATAATCACACTCCACCCCAAATCTGATCTACTAAATCAAAGTATCTGGGGGTAGGGCCCAGGAATTGAAATTTTAGAATTCTTGGGCATGATAAAGTTTTCAAGCACTTGGCTAAGACACTGGGGTTCCCAAACTCAGCTAAGTGTCAAAATTACCTAGGAAGTTGAAAAAAAATTTAGATTTGGGGCACCACCCTATATCTGCAGATTTAGAATTTCCAGTGGTGAGGACTAACATCTGTATTTTTTAAAAAGCTCTCCATGTGGCTCATGAACCACTGACTTAAAGAGAAGACAGCTCTAGTGTCGTCTGGTGTCAAGATAAGAGACAGAGTAACTGGTGTCCAGAGAAGAAGTGATTTAACAAGTTTATTTTCACCCAGGCACCTCTCTCCATTTTCAACATACAACTCTGGTGTTCTCTGAGCACAGAGCAGGAAGTTGACTACAACATGGGAAAGCTACTAGAGACCGGCTATAAATACTGAGAAAGAATCTGGGAGCCCATCTGGTGAAGATCTGGCAGCTTTGATTATTGAAAGAGGAAACTGAGGCCCAGAGGGAGGAACTGGCTTATCCCCTTCAGTGATACAGAAGCAGCTGAATGGTACCCATGGTGAATCTAGAACTCAGGTACCCTGACTCTAGTCCAGTGCCTTTAAAAACAAACAAACAAACAAAAACTTTGAAATTCTCTTTAAGAACATAGATTCATTCTCTGGCCCATGGTTAAGAGTATGGGTCAGAAGGATTGGGTGGGAACCACAACTCTGCCACTTACTAGCTGTGAAACCTCTAGCAAGGCCCCAACTCTCAAAGCCTCAGTGTCCTCATCAGCAAAATGGGTTGTTTCAAGGATTGGGCTGTTGTAAGGATTTAGATGCAATAATGCATACATAAAATACTTATTATAGTACAAGACACATAGTAAGAGTTCAATAAATGGTATCCATGTGAAGTCAAATTAATTTTGTGGCTGATTCACAAAACAATTGCTTGACTGAAGAGTAATCCTTTCTTGGGTAAGGTGACCATTTATTCAAACACAGGTACTAAGTGCTTACAATATACAAGGCTCCAATATGGGAGAGAAAGGAATTGATGCTGACCCTACTGCCAAGGAAAAGGGGATAGAACACGTGTTCCAAGAACCATACTACAAGGGACAGCGTACTAAACATCAAAGAGAGATGCAGGTAAGAGTCTATGAAAGTGGAGACGGAGAGATGACAGCAGTCTGAAGGACGACAGAGAGGTTTCCTGGGGAACAAGATACCTTAGTTACACTTTGACAGATGGGTATGATTTGAGCATGTGAAGCAGGGTGAGATCACCAAGTAAATCCAAAGGCCCAAAGGCTGTGAGGCAGAACTAGGACGGGAGGGAAATGCAGAGAAATGCGTGACAGCAGGTTGCCTGAAATGCAGGATTTGTGAAGGAAAGTTTAACAGATGAGACTGGACATGTGGATGTGCAAGGGGTGAGGAGGTACACTGTCAATGGTCTCAAGTGCCAGATGGAGGAGTTTACAGTCGTTCACTAGGCAGTGGGGCGGTCTGTGAAGTAAACGAACAGGGTAGCCATGCGATCTTGTGCCTTGTCATCATTAATCTGTTAGCAGTGTGTGGCAGGGATTAAAGAAAAAAGACCAGAGAAGAAGCCAGATGGAAATATTTCTTAGACGTCAGTCCTAACGACAGAGGAAGAGAGAGGGAAAGAGGTCTAGAGTCATAGTAGGGATGTTCAGAACAGGTGAGAAACGCATCTGAGAGGGAATTCAGGGAAACTAGTAACTGACCGGTGGGGTGACAGGAGGGGGGAAGGTTGGCATGACTCACTCTGAAGAGTGAAAGATTTCCAGGAAGGTTTCCTGCGTGGGCCACGAGGAACGTCAGGATACTATTAGTACTGAAACGGTAAGGGGGCATCTTGGGAGGAAAGATAAATTCCAGGAGGAAGACAAAGGGGCAAGCGTTTTGGAGCTAGATTCGTCCCTGAAGATAGAAACAGCCAGCTCATATGAAAAAACAGCTTTTTCATATGTATGCCAGACCTTGCCCCCCACCCCCCCAAAAAAGGGCCAGATTGCAAATTAAACGCAATATAAATGGACTCCTCAAGGTCTAGACGGTCAGTCCTTCTGAAGTCCCGGCCCTCAGTTCCCTGAGAGAGTTACGACTCCGCAGTTAACACGTGCGAGTTACCACCTAAAATTGCCAATAGAAACTAAGGTCCTGCGCAGTAAAACATACCACTGCTGGGGCCACTCAGTGGGGTGTGGAGGCGGGGAGGGAGGAGGAGTAAAGGCTGTTTACAAACTTGACGTACACACGTAGCCCTATCAGTAAGGTTCTGGAATTGTGGGTTACAACCTTCGGATCTGGGGACACTCTGATGCCCTGGGTTCCGGCACCTGACTTGTGCCCACCCAAACCCCAACCTTGCTAAGAACAGAAAGCTTCCAGGCGTCTTGGGGCAGCGGTGACTCACTGCAGCACCCCCTCCCCTTCGCCTAACTGCCGTCTCCGCCCACCCCCAAACCATGTCAACAACGCATGGCGGCTCTGGGAGCTTTGCTGGGGGCTAAAGGCGTTCATCTTCGTCTTCGCATCCCAGCAGGCTAACCCTCCCCCGTTCGAGTCTTCAAGCTTGCCTCGCTCCCCACCCGACCCCTCGGTCGAGCAGCGGAGACAGATGAGACATCCAGATGCGGGACTCTGGAGCCACTCATAGCAGCGCGTGGAGCGGGCAGCCAAGAGCCCCGGGTAAGTATCCAAACTCCCACTTGGAAAAGGTAACGACGGGGAGTTAATCGGTGCTCTGGGGAAAAGTAATCGTATCACGGGGGCGCAGGGCGAAGAGGGCCCGTGCGCTGGGAGAGTCTGACCCGCGATAGTTTGTGCGTCATGGCGCGAGTCAGAAACGCACGTCGCTTGGGAAAGTCCTAGAACAGCTCTTGCTCGGGTCAGAACCTTACAGCGGGTCCTCAAATAGCAAGACTGAAGAGGGCGGACACCGCGTGGGGCCCACTGGAGGGCAAGTGGGGCGGGGGGGGCTGTAACTAAGTAGGGGGTAGGGGTATCAACTTGGATCCCCTGCTAAGTGCGTATTTTGCAGCGCAGAGAGGTGGCCGCCCCGCCCTCTCGCCTTCCCTCTCTAGGGAAACGCGCGCCGCAGGCTCTCTTTTCCGATTCTCTGGCACCCCATGGGTGGTGGAAACCCCAGAACTGAAACCTCCTCCGGGCAGCCTCTCCAAGCTCTCTCCCAGTATTTCTGCTTCTTGGGGCCACCCCACCAGCAGGGTGCAGAGTCGCACTGCGCCGCACCCCCATTCCCAGTTTCCTCCCTAATGCAAAGCGTCCAGGGCAGGCTCCGCCCCATTCCCCGCCCCCTGAGCCCTCGGCCCACCCTTCCGTTCCTGGGACAGGACTGGTTCCCTGTCAATCCAGTTCAGCCTCAGGGTTCCTGGCGCGTGAAAAAAGGCCCTGAGAGAACGTGGGGACTCTAGATTACGCAGCGCCCTCCAAGACACACGGAAGGAACTCCCCATACCCGTGGCTGGGGATTCTCAGCCCACACCCCCGACTCAAGACGCGCCAATGAGGAGTCGGGTTCTCCCTGCGCTCAGCTGCTCCGCTCCTGGGCGGCCGAGTTTGCAGCAAGGAAGGACAACTCTCTCCGAGTTTGGAAACCGACTTCCCAGCCACCTACCGGTGTGGGGCAACCCTCAGCTGAGTCGAATTCGGACCCCAGAAAGCTCCGAAACATCATGAACTCCCCGGGGGCGGATGCGTGCGCTCCTCTCGCGCACTCACCGGTGTAGCCACCCAAAGCGTAGGACGCAAAACAAGTTTGTAGCTGATACTTAACGCCAGAGCAGAGACGGCGCAGTGAGGGTCTTAGGCGAGAGCTCAATTAAGTCTCCTAGAAGCGGGTGAGCAGGCGAGAGGGCAGGGGAGGGGTGCGCGTCCACTTACCATTCCTGAGCAGAGGCTGATGACGGCCGTGTGCTCGTACTTGGTATTGACATGGCCTTTGTAGAAACAGTGCTTGAGTTCCGCTTCCTCCTCAGAATAAAACTTTGTCTGGTTCACCCCGGGTGCCCCGAGGAGGGTGACAGTGAACATTGGAGCGATAAATCCGGCATGGGCGGTGAGATTAAATAGAAATTGCTGGCCGAAGGCGGAGAGGCGGTAATGCGCTTGGGTGTAGGTAGCGGAGGAAGAGGAGGCGAAGGCAGGCCAGGGGTCAGAGGCAGAGTTAAGGCTCCGTCGCCTTCTTTTGAAGTGTACGTTCGTGGGAAAGGGTTCTCCGAGAGCGTTCACTCGGATGGGAGACGCGATTTCGTATTCGCTCAGAGTCTCTAATAGTTGCACTGCAGAGAGAAGCAGAGGCACATGAACCAATAATTCAATTTTCCACAAGTTTTAATTTAAAAATGAAGTGGGCGGTTTCGTCCTGAGTTATTTTCCAGCTTCCCCTCCTCCGCCCACCATTTGAGTCAATCCCTTCACCTTCAGTCACTGGACAAATATTTGCTGAACACCTACTATGTGCCAGGAACAGTGTTAGGCGCTGTCGGAGCCAGACAATGAATAAGTCAAAACACATAACATGATTACAGATCCTGACAAGTACCCTGAATAAAATAAAACACGCCACGATGTGGTGCCCCCAGTTACTAAGTAACTGTAGTTTGGGGCCTGGGGTGAGGAAGGAAAAAGATCCGGCTAAAAGAAGGGGGAGACGACAAAGTTCGTTCCACAGTGTGTCTCTCTCTAGAAATAGGCTGGGAATGACCTAAAGAAGGGAGAGGCTGCAAAGCGGGAGACAATTCTTTCTAGGAAAAGGAGAAAAGAGAGAGAGAGAGGGAGAGGCCTCAGCTGCGGGGTGCCCGCTGTCGGACACGGAGGCTGGGGAGCTGGCGACAGGGGCGGAGGGTCCCGGTGGCCGAGCCTCGTTACCTTGCCTCGGGTGCAGCCTGTCCCTGCGCACGGCCGCCGCGGCGTCTGGGCTCCCCGTCTCGGCCAGGTCCCGCACTAGAAGCGTTAGCAGTGTGGCCCAAGATACAAACTGCATGGTGCTCCCCACCCCTCCCCCGCCGCCCCCACTCCCCCCTCCCTCCTGCCCTCCTTGGCGGCTGCGGCGGCGACGCTAGGCAGCGGCCGCGGAGAGCGCTCGGAGCCCGGCGCCCGCCGCCAACTTTTGACTTTAGGAGTCGCTGAGGTCTCGCGGCGAGGGTCCCGTCTGCGCTCGGCTGAGCAACGCCGCCGCCTGCCGAGAGCTGAGCCGCTCGGGCCGCAGGAGGAGCCGGAGGAGGAGGAGGAGGAGGACTGGGGCTCGGCTGCTCGGCCGCATAATGTCCAGGGAGCGGGCAGAAGAAGGCGCGGAACGTGCGCTCCGAGGCGCGCCGGGCGCCCTGTGCTGGCGGGGATAGCGGAGCGGCTTCTTGAATGGGGGGCTGGGGGGCGGAGGCGGGGGGGGGCGCGGGTCCTCCGCTGCTCAAGTACCCAGGTCCCCGCCTCTAGGAGGAGAGGGGAGGAGAAAGAGGAGGGAGCGGGGACCGCCTCCTCCCAGATCGAGTCCGCTCCTCGGCCGCCCGTGCGGGACTCGTGCTCCCAGAGGCGCCGGGAGCGCTGGGGCAGCCCATTGCGGTCCCGCCACCACACCGGGACGGGCTTTCCTGAGACTCCCTGCCCTGGGGAGGGAGAGCGGAGAAAGTTCTCTCCCTTTCCTGGCGCTCCCAGTCTGTCTCCCTCCCGTCTCCTCTCTCCCTTCCGAATCTCTCTCCCTCGCCCTGCGTCTCTGTGCCGCTCTGTCTCTGTCCCCCCTTTCCCCCCTTGTGGTTTCTTCCCCCCCTCCCTCTCTAGTTCCCGCATCTCCCCCTTCCTTTTTCTTTTTCTCTGCTGTCCCCATCCCTCCCTCTTCTCTTTCCCCCTTTATGAATTTCTGTCCCTGACTACCCCTTCTTTTGGTTTCTTACAAGTGAAAGTGGCCCAGCGCAGGAGCGCCTTCCCTTCCTACAGTTTCTCACTAGGGGCGAGATTTGGCATCGGAGCTCCGCTCTTGGTTTAATCGCCTCAAGTCAAGAGGTTTAGAGTCGGGGTTCTTATTTTGCAGTTCGCGGTGTGTTTCAAATCCATGGTCTCCTGAAAGTTTCGCAAAGCTTTAAAGCTGTGCTTTTCCCAACCTCCGTCCCCATCGCGAGAAGGTCCATAGCTTTCTGTACGTCTCGGGCCCAAAAAAGGTTAAGAACCGATCTGGGCAGCGAGAGGAGGCGGGGACTTAGGCGCCCCCGACTGCCTCCGGGTTTAGAGATATGGGCATGGGGCGGGGGGGTGGGGGTGGGGGGAGGAGTGCGAGGGGACTGTCGTGGACTCGAGGGGAAGCACCAGTGCCTGGAGGGATTTCTCAATCACTTCCGCTTGCTTTTTGCCAGAGAGATGCTTGGAGCAGCTCAAAGCTGACACTTCAAGCTATAACTACCTCTGCCTTGGGATGCATATTTGGAAGTCAGAAGAATTCATGCCAGAGAGGGAGGATGTGGTTGGGGGGGGATGGGGGGATCGGGGTGGGGGGGAAGAGAGAGGGAGAGAGGTGTTTAATCCCTGATGTTTCAAACAGTTTCTGTAAAAATGAGTATTTGCCCAGAAGTCCCAGAAAGAGAGTTTTCTGTTGCTTGGTAGGCTGGCACTCAAGGTTGAAAATACCAAAGATTGCCAACACCGGGGACCAAATAGCAATATTCCATACGTGTCCACTACTCTGGAAACATTAATGCATATATTTCTCCTGGAAGAGGGAAAAATGACTTGGCAAGACTGAAATTTCCTAAAGAAGTTGTTAAACCAGATAGACCAATGTTGCCATTATCTGTCTGACTGGGATTTAGGATGGACACACAACGTAAAGATGGCAAAACAGAAATACCTGTCAAGTGCACAATCAGATTTTTAAAGGGTAACATTTAAAGCTTTTTCTTAAACCTTCAAAGTAATTGACTAAAAGACATTTCTGCTAATACACAATCTTTCTTTCCATTATGTAATAAAAATTCCTCACAATCACAGTGTCTGAGGTTTGCTGAGAGTTTAGCAAGGAACAGAAAAATATCAAGAAATCAAACTATTAGGTGATTCCTATGGAAAATATTCTAGGACATCCACTATAAAATTACTCAAAAATGTAGCACGTGTTCAGTATTTCCCATTAAACAATTTTCCTCTTTTTCAATTTAAATCTCCCCTGATAGAGAATCTAACAGTATAGAAATGATTATATGTAAGGATAGAAGTTTCCTTTGTGTACTCTTTCTCCCTAGTTTTCTTTCTAGGACTTGGCGTTAAAGGATGAACTTTGTGGGCCTCCCTGGTGGCGCAGTGGTTGAGAGTCCGCCTGCCGATGCAGGGGATACGGGTTCGTGCCCCGGTCTGGGAGGATCCCATATGCCGCGGAGCGGCTGGGCCCGTGAGCCATGGCCGCTGGGCCTGCGCGTCCGGAGCCTGTGCTCCGCAACGGGAGAGGCCACAACAGTGAGAGGCCCGCATACCGCAAAAAAAAAAAAAAAAAAAAAAAAAAAAAGGATGAACTTTGTTTACTGTTCTTTAAAATTGCTCCTAATACAACCAATCATTTCCACAGCTAATAGGGATGGAAAATACACAGTATCTCTTGCAACCTCCTGAGGTGACCAAGAGCCTGGATTTCTAAGCTTCTCATCCTCAGTGAGTCTGTTCATCCTTTCTTAAGTGTTATTAGCTTACCTCTGAATTTACATCTATAAACAAGTCTCAAAAAAAATCTTAGTAAGATGTTTGAAATTATAAGAAATTAATAGGTAGATTGAGCTAGCTAACTAAATAATTCAGGTCAAAATCTGAATAATGACAATAATCAACTTTGAGTACATACCATGTGCTACACCTTGTGCATTTAATACAGCATTTAATTCTTACAGCAGCCCTATGAGGCAGGCAATATTAGTAATTTCATTTTACAGATAAGGATATTAAGGTTTAAAGAGGTAAAATAATTTGATAAGGGTCCCCCAACTAGTGAGAGACAAACTCTGTTTGAGATTCAAACTCTGTTTGAGATTCAAACTCTGTTTTCAGCAGTTTAGTCCAAGTTCATAATTATCATATATAATGAATAAATGAGAAATGTTGCTAGGTTTTGGGGGGTTGGTTTGGGTGAGGGTGGCTAAAATCATCAAGAGAATTGTCTCAACTGTCTTTGCTATGTATGATTTGTTTTTGGCTCTCTTACTCCTTTCTCTAAGGTTGAGTATTTCATGATAATCCTCTTAATCTATTTCATTCATATTTTATGATGTTTCCCTCAGCATCTAGTACAGGTCTGGCACATAGTAGGAGCTCAAGAAATGTTTATTGAATGAATGAATAAATATAAACCTTCTATTTTGTTTCAATTGTGCTAAATGACTTATCATATTTATAATATGTAATTGTATTAATGTATAGAAATATATGTGATATATAAATAAATAATACAAATTAATAAGTGATAAATAAATTTATACTTGATATCCTTTTAAGGAATATTTGCCACCAAATTTTAGGCCAGAAACTGACTGGAGTAACTGTTTAGGAAAGAATCACAGCTACATGACTTTTTAGGTTTTTGGTACATCCGTTAAAATTGTGTACAAATTAAAATGTATGTGTATTGAGCCTCAAAACAACCAATAAAATGTAAATTATGAAAGAAAAATATATGTACATACAGTTTGGAAGTTGGTTCTACAAATAAGAATATAAAATTACCTGAGTGCAGGAGGGGAGACTGGATTCTGTAATAGCTGGCCCCTCACAGAAGTTTGCTCTGAAGGAAGAACAGCTTACTGAGATCACCTGGAGTTAATGGAAAGACAGATGTTAGCCCATTTTCTTCTCCCAGGCTTTATTGGAATTGAATGTTATTGTAGGTTAAATGGGAAGCTTCTTTGGCTGCTGCTTCATGAAAACTGAATCCCAGAGGAGTGATGATGGAGATTAGTCACTAGGGAGAGATAGTCTGGTGAACAGAAATGCGAAAGTTGACATCACAAATGACTTTGCAGAACACCAGTAAAAAGAACAGGAAGGAGATTTGAAGCAAATTTCCACAGAAAGGGAAAACCCACACCCAAATGATAAGGAGACACCAGGAGGCAGAATTAAAATGAATTGTTTCCCGAGTGGTCAGTAGTAAGTGGTTTCAGGAATAGGTTAAGTCCATGGTACTGGGTAGCATAGGATTCTGGTAAATGAAGCACCAAGCTGGTGATGGTCAAACTCTGCAGCCCTGAGCAACACCCTCTTTGATCCAGTTTCATGTTTGCAGAGTGGAGGTGGGGAGAAACTGTGTCATCTTTTACTTGCCACAGGGGAAATGATCTTAGTATATTTTTTAAAGCCTTCCAAATACTGAATCCAAGAGTAGCATAACATAGAGAAAGTAGTTTATATCATTTGTAATAATAACATGAGATTCTTTGCATTGAGTTCCTACTTTGTGCTAATTATTTACTCCTTATAGCAGTCCTGCTGTCTGGGTTCTACTCTCTCCATTTTACATATGATGAAAATTAGACTCAGCAAAGTTAAGTGACCGACCCAACACTACAGAGCTAGAATGTGCTGAGCTGGGATTTGACCAGGAGTCAGTTTACCTGCAAAGCTTTGCCATCTCTGTGAATTAGAGCAGCCTAGTGACAGAAAGACGGTCACCTAATTGTTCTTGACCGTTCAGCCTTTATACCTGGTCTTATGAGTATGATCTGTAAGAACATCCTTTCTTTAATTTGAATGCTAAATCTAAAGTTCTAAATAACTCCTCTTGAGCCTGTGTGGAATATCATAGTCTGGTCTTTATGATGGCTCTAGATAGCTCATGACTAGCTTATGGCAGTTCTACAAAGGTGTTTACATACCAAGTGCTCCTTTTCCTACTTATCATTCCAGAAGACCATATTTTAGCTATTGACTAGGCTTTGGAGCCCCAAATGAATCCCACTAATAATCAGTTGAAACACTTAGGGCCTCAGATCCTTATTCTGCCCCCTCTAGTATCCGTGGAATGCGACCTTCAGACCTGGGTTCAACATCATAACTACAAATGATTCAGAAGTGCTCAGATTCAAACCGCTCTTCAACTGAAGCCAAGTTATAAAGCAATACAACGTGTGCAAATACAATTTCTCCCATTTTCCAAAAGTCCACGTTCAATGTAGACAGTTGTTACAGATGTGCTGGCATGGAATCTGACAATGCTCAGAGTACTGTGGGATGCACCAGGATGCTACATGCCCCCTGAGCCCTGAACTTCTCCTGTCCTGGTTTGTTTCATCCCTTTTGTCTTGTTGTTGTTTGGTGTTCTCTGTTAGACTTTAAACTACACGAGGGCAAGGAGCAGCAAATCTATTGCCCTCCCCACTGTATCCCCTTGGTGCTACCTAATAGGCACTCTATTCATATTTCTTAAATGAATGAGTTTACAATTGCTACAAAATTGTTTCTAGTTTTCAGAGCCAGTATTTTGTTTAATTTGTAAAAGTCATTCTCTCTCTCTCTCTCTCTCTCTCTCTCTCTCACACACACACACACACACACACACACCACTGCAGGAATGATGGAGGTAATCCCTTTCTCATGGGGAGGAAAGTCCTGCTTTAGTTAGAATCTTCTGGAGTAGAAATTTCCAGAGCTAGGCTTTCCCCAATGCCTACATCAGGATTGTGAGCATGGAGAGTAAGAGACCAGTAGTGTGGGCACTTTCCATATCCTTTCCATATCCTGAAAAGAGGGTAATAATCACAGTTGCCTGCCTCAAAGGGATGCTGTGAAAATGAATGGACCGAGGTGTTGGCTTAGTGGCTGGCATATAGGAAGTGATTTCTAAACATCCAAATCAGCAGGCTCATCTGCTGAGTAACCCACCTACTAGTTAGTAAGAGCAGTTCCTGATTCAGTCTTACAGAGAAGAGCGCTGGCACCTAGCGCTCCTTCCACAGTTAACCTCCTACTTCCACCACTGATTTATGGGCCTTTCTTCTTCCGGGAAAGAAAGTACGCCATGTGCATGCTTATATTTTATTGACTATGTATTTTTTCACATTCATCCTTGTTGTTAGCCCCCCTGTCCTTCTAAAACTTTTTTTCATTTTTAAACAGCTTTACTCTTTCTCATATTCTGCTTAAAGTAGCAGTTCCTGTAAGTCAGACTTAGCATTTTTTCAAACGTTGGGCTTTTTTTCCTGGCAGAATATATATATATATATATATATATATATATATATTATATTTTTTGGGGGGCGCTGCACTAGGTGTTCATTGTTGCGGTGCACGGGCTTCTCATTGTGGTGGCTTCTCTTGTTGCAGAGCACGGGATCTAGGCGCACGGGCTTCAGTAGTTGTGGCACGCAGGCTTCAGAAGTTGTGGCTCGCGAGCTCTAGAGTGCAGGCTCAGTAGTGTGGCGCACAGGCTTAGTTGCTCCGTGGCATGTGGAATCCTGCCAGACCAGGGATCAAACCTGGGTCCCCTGCATTGGCAGGTGGATTCTTAACCACTGCACCATGAGGGAAGTCCCTCTGGCAGAATATTTTAAATAGCCAAAACATTAGCCAAAACATGATTTTCCCACAGAACATTTAAAAAAATGTTTTTGTATGGTAAACAATATTTACATATGCAAAAATGTAATTTCATCTGCCAGATGATGCATAATAGGCTGTCTACTGTAAAGGTATTTATTACAGTAATGGTTAACCTTTGTGATTGCTTACTACTTCTAGGCACAATTGATAAGACAGTATTCAATCCTTCTGACAACCCAATGAAATAGGAATGCCGTGAGCTCCACTTTTGAGAGGAAGAAATAAAGACACAGAGAGGATACACAGGTTACACAGCTAGTGAGTAGCTAAGTGGGCCTTCCAAAGGTAGGCTTTCTGATTTCAAGGCGTATTGTTAAACCATGAAATTATATTGACTCTCGTGTGTATTTATGCTTTTTTAAGCTTAATATAGGATAAACTGTGATGGTCTGGAACACAACCTCGAAGAGTAGAAATCCATACATTAGAAAAAGTTCAGATATCAGGTCGACTGGGGGAAGAGGCCTATAGGGGGTCTGGTTTAGGGAGTCAGTCACAAATGGTGGGGCTTCTGGATATCAGTCCAACTGGGGTTGAGGAAGAGAATTCCTTTCCAATGCCCAGACCACTCATTGATCTAACTGTAAGACTGGCCCTTGGGAACACTGCTCTTCTTCAGTGGTCTCATGGCAACAACCATCCTCATAGACTGTCAAGGTCCTCAGTTCAGCCCAGTATCTTTGTGTTGTTCAGGCCGTACTGTGGCCCTTGCTATTACAACAGCATATGGCCGAGAGGCCTGCCTTAGAGTTATAAAGTAGTGCAGAATTTGAATTCCCTGTGAGCTTATGTGGAAGCCTGCTACAAAGATGGTCTTCAAAGAACTTTTCAAAACATCTCAGCTACTGTGACTACTAAGGACAACGGAGAGGGGCGAGGGGCAGGGAGAAATACCTTCATTTTCCAAATTAATGTGCAAAAACATAGATGCATTACATGCACCAGCTTGATGCAGTAATGAGATTATGTGACATCAAATCAGTGCCAGTTGGAAATGGTATATTCACCATGCACCATCTTTGCATTAATTGGCACCAATAACACAAAATAGGTTGCTTCCTGAAACGTAAGCCTAGTAATTAGCGCCTTGTCAAGTCCCTATCAGAAGTTGGCAAAAAAAAAATTGTTTTGTTTTTTTTTT
Source organism: Mesoplodon mirus (assembly GCF_964341445.2). Classification (NCBI taxonomy): domain Eukaryota; kingdom Metazoa; phylum Chordata; class Mammalia; order Artiodactyla; family Ziphiidae; genus Mesoplodon; species Mesoplodon mirus. Next base: position 25,327,749 of record NC_138988.1, on the reverse strand, counting down.
TCCCCACTTAAAAACAGGTGTGACAGTACACATCTCTGGCATTCATGGCAAGCATAACTGGAATAAAGTTCAGCTACTGCAGGGCTCTGAGCTAGAGATACTGTTACAAAAAGCAAGACGTTGGAGGTATAACTTTCTTCTGGGCATTCTCACCATGGTGGCGGTGGTGCCTGAATTCTGATTACAGTCAGCAACACAAATTCACCCACATACATTTTTTACACTTCTTACAGCTGATTATTCAGTTCATTAATTCTCACCACCAATCTGGACCTCATGGAACTTATATTTGCTCTAAGGTACCTTTTCGGACAGAACGGAAGTCACAGTAGAGAAATGACTCCCTGAGTGGTGACTTTGGTCCTCGTGTCCAGGAGGGCCAAAGGTCCTAAAAATTGAAAACAGACACAATTCAAGACCCTGTCCTCCCCACTTCACTAAGCAGGTGTAAAGGGAAGGGAACCATCAAGAGACAGTAAATGCAATGAAGTATTAGGCAATTATTTAAGAGTCAGGAAGAGCAGTATGTTTTAGCATATAAACATGTCCAAGGTGTATTATTAAGTGAGTCACAGTGTGGTTTGTGTAACTGGTTCCTTTAGTAGTAAAAACAAAATAAAGCAGCAAAACCTCAGCCTGTGCCAGAAAAGGATCTGCACAGGAAAAAAAAAAGTCTAGAAAGATGGATATACATCATCATACTATAACCATATGACTGTGATCTCTGAAACTGGGAATTATGGAGATCTTTTACATTTTTTACATTTCTGTGATACCCATTCCCATATTGTTTACTTATGTTTACAACAAGAATATATTATTTTCTTAATGAGACCAGTAGTTTTTTTTTTTAATAAAGAGACAGTATATAAAGAAAATATGATGTTTTTACCACCCTTAGGGAAAAGTTTTCTTATAAATTATGCATAATATTAGCTTTTTCTGTAACATTCAATATGTGTTTCACTATTTGAAAATAACCTTATATATATTGTGTATATGTGGACAGATGCTAAGAAGAGATTTATGATAGCTAAGTCAGGCTTCTGAGTGAAGTTTGAGGGGAGCTTGTGATTTAGACAGAAATAGAAGCATTTGATATACGGTAACTGTGGATTTAAAACGTGGTTAGAGAGTAATAACTGAGTAGCAGAAAGAAGTAGAAGCTTACCCAACCCCTGACTACATAAGCAAGGAAGACATTTGTTTATTCAATAAATATTTATTGAACACCTATTATGCACCATGAAGTCTGCAGATAGCAGAAGAGCTCACAGTCTGGGGGGAAGGGAAACACAAAATAAGTAAATAGGTGAACAAGTATATAATTAAACACTGTTCTAAGTATTGTGGAGGAGATTAAAAGGGAGATAGTTGAGATTAGGTGGACAGAGAAAGCCTCTTTGAGAAGTGCTAGATAAATGGAAGCCTAGATAGTAAGAAGGAACCAGCCCCTTAAACAAGCAGAAGAATATTCTCGGCAGAGAGACCAGCAGGACAATGTCTGAGATAGGAAAGAAGTGGGAGGGTTTCAGAACCCAGAGGAGCCCTTGTGGTTGGAGTTCTGTGAATGAAGGGGAGGGGATGGAGAGTGGGGCTGCAGGCCAGTGAGCCAGGAGCCAGGTGATATGGGGCCTTCCAGGTGAGGAGTTTGTATTTTGCTCTGAATGTAAGGGCAAGCCACAGAAAATTCTTAGGCAAGGAGACAGCAAGACACTCCTTTCATTTTGAAAAAATCCCTCTGGCTGCTGTGTGAACGATGGGATCAAGGAGGCTATTGTGTTGTTCAAACAAGGATGACAGTGGATTTAACTAGGGTAGTGGGAGTGGAGGTGGCAGGATTTAGATATGGAGAAAGTATATTTTAAAGACAGAATCAACAGGACACGGTGAAGGATGTTATCATGGGGATGAGAAGTGGAGGCATCAAGAATGAGTCCCAAAATGATTATGCAGAAATTGCTGTCTTTCATATATACAAATAACAACCACATAGAGAATATAAAAGAATAAAACCCCACATACAATAGCCACAAAATCACTGGGGATAGAAATAACAAGAAGCATACAATGCCTGTAGGAATACTATTTTAAAACACCATTGAGGACTTCAGAGATGTGAGTAGATGGAAAAATACCATATTCTTAGGATGACGGAATGTCACCAAGGTGCCCATTCTCCCTAAGACAGTTAATAAAATGATTGGAAACACAATATCAATACCAACATTTTGTTTCTGTTATTTTTCCTTTGTTTGATTGAGACAAAATTGAACAAAAGTTTATTTGGGAAGATAAACAAAAAGCAGCTTGGAAAACTTTGAAAATGAAGAGCAATGTGGAGAATCTAGTATTAATACCAGATATTAAAATATAATGGAAAGCCTCAGTAAATAAATAGGGTGATACTGGACTGCGAATGAACCGAAAACCCAGTGGAAGAGACTAGAAAATCCAGAAACAGATCTGACTGGGACAGTTTAGTTTCTGATAGAGATGGCTTCTGAAACTGATTGGGAAAACTTGGACCAGTCACTATGCAGTGCTAGAATGACTTGGTAGCCATGTGGTTTAAACTTAATTTTTAATAATAAAAAAAATTTAAAGTTGATGTTGAGGATATGGAGAAAAGGGAACCCTTGTACACTGTTCGTAGGAATGTAAATTGATGCAGCCACTGTGGAAAACAGTATGGAGGTTTCTCAAAAATTAAAAATAGAACTACCATATGACCCAGCAAATCCACTCCTGGGTATATATCCCCAAAACCCCCACTAATTCAAAAAGATACATGCAGCTCAATGTTCATAGCTGCTTTATTTACAATTACTAAGATATGGAAACAAGCTAAGTGTCCATCAACAGATGAATGGATAAAGAAGATGTGATATATTTATACATATATATGTACAATGGAACACTACTCAGCCATAAAAAATAACAAAAATTTGCAGCAACGTGGATGGACTTGGAGGGCATTATGCTACATGAAATGAGTCAGACAGAGAAAGAAAAATACTGTATGATATCACTTATATGTAGAATCTAAAAAATACAACAAACTAGTGACTTACCAATGGTGGGAGGGGCAATGTCAGGGTAGGGGAGTGGAAGGAACAAACTATTGGGTGTAAGATAGACTACAAGGATGTATTGTACAACATGGGGAATGTAGCCAATATATATATATATTTTTTGCGGTACGCGGGCCTCTCACTGCTGTGGCCTCTCCCGCTGTGGAGCACAGGCTCCAGACGCGCAGGCCCAGCAGCCATGGCTCATGGGCTCAGCCGCTCCGCGGCATAGCGGGATCCTCCCAGACCGGGGCACGAACCCATGTCCCCTGCATCGGCAGGCGGACTCTCAACCACTGCGCCACCAGGGAAGCCCCAAGCCAATATTTTGTAATAACTATAAATGGAGTATAACCTTTAAAAATTGGATAAAAAATTTAAAAAAAGTTAAATCTGTACCTCATACTTTAAATTACATGCTTGATCCATATCAAATGAATCAAAAATTGACTGTAAAAATTAAACCAAAACAGGCTTAGAAAGAAACAGGAGTAAATAATTCCTTTCTATCTGTGGCATATGGAAGACCTCCTAATGCTGACTCAAAATGCACAAGCCACACAGGAAAAAAAAAAACTGAAATATTTAACTTCATTATGAAACAAATTAAAACAAGTTCTACTTGACAAGAAACATCATAATCCAAATCAAAAGTCAGATGAAAAACTAAGAAAATTTCTGCTCATAAGACAGAGAGAGATCTTTCCTCAATCCAAAAGAAAACTCTGCAAAAGGTATCGATTGACAGCTCACAAAAAAGGAAATACAAATGGTGCAAGCTTGTGAAAGTATACTCAGTTTTATCATAATAAAAAAATTCAAATTAAAACTATACCAAGGGCTTCCCTGGTGGCGCAGTGGTTGAGAATCTGCCTGCCAATGCAGGGGACACGGGTTTGAGCCCTGGTGTGGGAAGATCCCACATGCCACGGAGCAACTAGGCCTGTGAGCCACAACTACTGAGCCTGCGCGTCTGGAACCTGTGCTCCGCAACAAGAGAGGCTGCGATAGTGAGAGGCCGGTGCACCGCGATGAAGAGTGCCCCCCCAACGCCTGCCGCAACTAGAGAAAGCCCTCGCACAGAAACGAAGACTCAACACAGCCAAAAATAAATAAATAAATAAATTTAAAAAAAAGAAAAAAAAGAATCTGTTACAAAGTGAGGAAGGCAATCCTCATAAAAAAAACAAAAAACTATACCAACACTAGTTTTTCAGCTATCAGGCACAATACTGATAAACAAAGTCAATTATTAAGACTGGGGAACTCTAATACATTGTTGTTGAGTATGTAAATTGACATAAGCCCTAAGAAGGCAATTTGACAACATCTATCAAAACTGCAAAAATCATATACCCTTTGACCTAGCATTCTACGTGTTATATAAATGAGATATTTTTGCATATGTAGAAAAATGACATGCACAAGGTTCTTTGTTGATTGCAGTATCATTTTTTAAATAAATTATTTTTGGCTGCCTTGGGTCTTCGTTGCTGCGCACAGGCTTTCTCTAGTTGCGGCGAGTGGGGGCTACTCTTCGTTGCAGTGCATGGGCTTCTTATTATGGTGTCTTCTCTTGTTGCGGAGCATGGGCTCTAGGTGCATGGGCTTCAGTAGTTGTGGCTCGCGGGCTCTGGAGCGCAGGTTCAGTAGTTGTGGCGCACAGGCTTAGTTGCTCTGCGGCATGTGGGATCTTCCCTGACCAGGGCTCGAACCCCTGTCCCCTGCATTGGGAAGCGGATTCTTAACCACTGCACCACCAGGGAAGTCCCTGCAGTATCATTTCTAATGGTACAAAATCACAAGCAATGAAAACATAAACTATAGGAACTGATTAAATCAATTAAGATACATGCATACAATGAAAGACAACGCATCTGTAAAAGGAATGGGACTTCTTGTGTATGTGTCTGCGTAAAGGATGGAGAAAAATAATATTACATATTTTTATTTGCTTATATATTCTAAAGAAAGTCTGAATGGATACATAAGAAGCGAAGCACAGTGGTTACCCTGGAAGGAAGAAGATTGGCAACTGGACATAAGGGGATGTATTATTCTGCTAAGGCTGCATATTAGTCAAGGTTCTTCACAGAAATGGATCCAAGACTCTGTGTGTGTGTGATGTAAAGAGATTTATTATAAGCAATGGGCTCCTGTGTTTATGGAGGCTACCAAGACCCAAGCTCTGCACGGTAAGTCAGCAAGCTGGAGGCCCAGGAGAGCTGATGATGGTTTAATTCCATCTGAAGGCCAGCCAGCTGAAAACCCAGGAAGAGTCTATGTTTCAGTTGGAGTCTGAAGACAAGAAGTGGCGGATGTCCCAGTTTCAAGGCAGTCAGGCAGGAAAAATTCTAAGGGAAGGTCAGCCTTTTTGTTCTCTTCAGGCCTTCAAGTGGTTGGATGAGGCCCACTCACGTTATGGAGGGCAATGTGCTTTACTAGGTCCACTGGTTTAAATATTAATCTCATCCCAAAACACCCTCGCAGAAACACCCAGAATAATGTTTGATCAAATATCTGGGCACCCCGTGACCTAGTCAAATGACACATAAAATTAACCATCATAAAACACCACAGACTGGGTGGCTTACACAACAGAAATTTATTTTCTCACAGTTTTGGAGGATGGAAGTCCAAGATCAAAGTACTGGCAAGGTTGTTCTGGTGAGGCCTCTCTCCTTGGCTTATAGATGGCCACCTTCTTGCTGTGTCCTCACCTGTCCTTTCTTCTGTGCAATACATTGCTGGTATCTCTTCCTCTTCTTACAAGGACACCAGTCCTATTTAATTAGGGCCCCACCCTGATCTCATTTAACCTTAATTATCTCCTTAAAGGCCCTATCTCCAAATGTAGTCACTTTGGGATTAGGGCTTTAAGATATAAATTTGGCAGGGACACAATTCAGTCCATAACAGGGGGGTAAGGGTGGGAGAGACTTTCATTGTTTACCCTGTTATACCTACTGGGTTTTAAGCCACCAGAATGTATTACCAATTTTAAAAGATTTTTAAAATAAATTCCACATTTCTGCTTCTAATGACCTGGAGAACATTGGTGCTATTTGTTGGGATGGAGAAGGCTGAGGGAAAAATAGTCTGGCAAGGTGGGAGGGGGGTGCGGAGCATTGGAGATGTGGACGAGGCACCCTAGTGGTATGTCAGTGGGGCAGCTGGTGTTCAGGAGAGGAGGTGAGGTTGGAGATGAGAAAAAGGAAGTCTTCTACCTGTTTACAGAGTCAGGGAAAGGCAGGAGGTCACTCCAGGCAGCAGTTCTCAAATTTGATTTAGCATGCTTCAGAATCATCTGGAGGGCTTGCCAAACGTATACTTAGGGTCCCACCCTCCAGTCTCTGATTTGGTAGTCCTAAGGTCAAGCCCAGGAATTCACACTTCTAACAAATCCCAGGGGACGCTGGTACTGCTGGATGGGAACCACACTTGGAGAACCACTGGCCTAATAAGGCAATGATGCTCCATTCTAGCCTCCTAATAGTAGAAAACAGAAAGCTAAGAAGGAATAAAACCCATTACCTGGGATCCACCTCACTGCAGGCCAGTAAAGTCAGAACCTCTGGGAAGTGGGCCTGGGCACTGGTAAATTTCAAAAGCTCCCCATTTGATTCTAATGTACAGCTTGAGAAGAGAGCTTCTGACCAAGGGAAAGACACACTGGAGAAACAAGAGAAGGCCAAGAAGGAAGACCTTATGCTGCTACCTTTGAAATGACCTGGAGGCAAGGAGGGACAGACCAAGAGATTGAGAAGTAAAGAGCTGAAGGGAAAACCAGGACCCCCATACATGGCAGGCAGTCACAAGTCAGCAGGCTCTGTGCTGGACTCTGGCAATGCAGATACAAATAAGACCTACACAGCCTTCAAGGAGCTTTCTTAGTGTTTGTCCTGGAGAAATACTTGCTCACAAGCCCAAGAATGCAGGTCAAGGGACTTCCCTGGTGGTTTGTGGTTAAGACTTTGCCTTCCAATGCAGAGGGTGTGGGTTCGATCCCTGGTCGGGGAGCTAAGGTCCCACATGCCTTGTGGCCATAAACCAAAACATAAAACAGAAGCAGTGTTGTAACAAATTCAATAAAGACTTTAAAAATGGTCCACATCAGAAAAATCTTAAAAAAAAAAAAAGAATGCAGGTCAAGGCTGTCATGGCAGCACTGCTTGTCATAGTGAAAAATTGGAGACGGCATGTCCTCAGCAGAAGGATGGCTGTGTTATAGAAAATGGTACATTTATATGGCACAGAACCCTGTACAGCAGTTCAAAGGAGCGAACCAGGTACAGAGTAACTGGTGATATCTCAAAAAATATTGTCGAAGGGCAAAAAGCAAGTTGCAGCATGATGTGTATACCATTTAGGTGAAAAAAAAACCTCACACCTATGTGTATTTGTGCATAAAAATATAAAAAGAGGTCTGGAAGGATGCTCTCTAAATTCATACCTGGAGAAAGGGAGAGGGGACAAATTTGAGGGTGATGGTAAAGGGACTATATATTTATTTGTCATGCTCTTAAAATTTTTAAGGCTTTTGATAAATGCACATATTTAATTTTATCAATGTTGTACTAATTTAAATATTTAAAAGTCATTTATGAAAGTCAGTAATTACTAGCAAATCTGAAGTTAACGTATGCACGCACTAGAATTTTTGACTTTATGTGGGGTCTTGAAATAACACTCTCTGTGTCCCCCTCCTGATTTTGGGGTTAATTGGAAACCTTCAGTGACCACATGAAATATTATCTCCCAATCCATTTCCTAAACTGAGAAAAGGGCAGAAACTATAACTTCAAAGGAAAAAAGCCATTGCTTGGCCGTTACTCTTCTCTGAATTTTTCTGCCAAAGAAGCACGTTTGAAATAGCATTTCAAAGATACAACTTCCCCAGAGCCTTGCCTGGCAGACATTCTAGTTATTCAATCAAGGAGCTATCCTGGAATGCAATTCTAACAAGGCAGTCGAGATTTTTATTTTGCAGGCTTCTGACTCTTAAATAGCAGGTAAACAATGCTGGGAGATTCTGGAGATAAAGATTTGGAAATCTACTGAAGTACACATTAGCCGGACCATATCTGTGACTTTCTAGACAAACGGGTACCTTGGAGCTACCTGTGTTGACAAACCTCATTGTCTCTCTGGGAAGCGATGACATTTAAATCCTTAGATACTTATTTTCAGAGTCAGAAGACAGTCTCTTTATGTAAGTTCCAGGAAAGCAGGGACCGCATCTGTATCATTGCCATTGTGTCTCCAGTACCTAGCATACAGTTTGGCGTACAGTAGGTGCTCAGTAAATATTTGTGGAATGAATGAAGCCACACAAAAGAAAGATAAAAACAAAATCAGGGATGAATTCTACATAATGTTGAGTGAAAGAAACCAGACATAGAAAAGCGCATCCTATATTTTCCACGTGTATAATGTTAAATAACACACAATTAATTGGTGGTGAGAGAAAACGGTTACTTTGGTGGTGGGTAGTGATTTGGAAGGGCACAGTGGGAGCTTTTGGGATGCTGGTTACTCTCTATTGCTTGATCTTGGTGGCGGTTACAGGGATGTGTTCACTTTGTAAAAGTTCATTAAGCTATATAATTACGTGCTATATAATATATTGTGCGCTTTGCTGCATGCATGTTATTTCTTTTTAGGTTTACTTAAACTAAGCGGAAGTCACTTTTTCCATTAAAGAAGTCACTGTTAAATAAATGTACGTTAACTGAAGTTTTGAAGTTTTCATCCTTTGTGTCACGGTTGATGTCACCCCCGGAAAATTATTTTCCAACCCTAAACGTATTTTCATTTTGTATTTCTGAAGAGAAGATGCGTAACATCACCTCCAGGGCTTAAAGGCTTAGCTCGCGCTCTTCTAAGGTATTTGCTCTTCCTTATTGGAATTCAGCTGCTGGTAAAACACCTGTTATAGGACTGGAGGCAGCTCGGCTGTTGGGTCTGTAGCACCCATTCTGTTTCCTGCCCTTACTCTTTTGAAATTTCTGACCCCTTGAACAGACAAGGAAGACTACTGAAAGAAAACCAGCAACTTCAGAGATGAGCAATCTGGGGAAAATATGTGACATTTTTTACCATTTAATAACCACCAGACTCACTAAATCTTCTAATTTTTTTCTTTTCTCTCTCTCCCTCATTCTTTTTTCTTCTTTTCTTCTTGATAATAATAACAAAAACATTTTAAAAAATCCTTGAACCTAGTAACCCAGAAGTTTAACTTACACTTATTTCCTTGTACATGTACAAAGTGAGGGAATTACAAGGTAACTCACAGATACGTTGTCTGTAACAGCAAAAGCTTGAAGGCAACTGAACTGTCCACCAAAAGGGAACTTTTAAAATATATAGCATTCAACAATAGAAAAGTATGTGACAGTAGAAAAGAACGAAGAGGCTACATTTATGAGATATAGCAAGTGCAAGGTCCAGACAGTGTGTTTAGACTGCTACCATTTATGAATACAAAAATGATCTCTGGAAAGAACACAGGGAACTGTGGCCCCCAAAGGGGGATGGTGTACCTGGGCAGGAAAGAGACTCCCCCAGATACCTTTGGTTCCATGGACATTTAAACCATATTATGTACTGTCTCATCAAAAACAAATTTTTTAAAACATAAAATAATACCTTTGGCAATGGTTATTAGAGAGAGTCCTGATTTTGCAAAGGATGTAGAACAGAGGCAGAACCTCATGCACCATTGTTGGAAGGGGAAAATGGGATAACCTAACAGGAAGGCAATTTGTCACATATCAAAAACTTTCACATTTTCCTTTTGACTGGGTATTTCTAGTCCTAGGGATTTATTTTTAAGAATATAACTGTAACTATTAAGACAGTGATGAAAGATGTTGGAGAAGACAAATAAATGGAAAGATATTCCATGCTCATAAATTGGAAGAATTAATATTGTTAAAATGCCCATACTACCCAAAGCAACCTACAGATTCAGGTGCAATCTCTGTCAAAATTCCGTGGTGTTTTTCAAAGATACAGAACAAACGATCCTAAAATTTGTATGAAACCATAAAAGAGCCCGAATAGCCAAAACAGTCAGGGTGAAAGAAATACAAAGAAAATAAAAAGTGGAAAGAAGTGAAAGAAGAACAAAGCTGGAGGCATCAGGCTTTCTGATTTCAAAATATATTACAAAGCCATAGTAATCAAAACTGTGTGTACTGGCATAAACACAGACACTTAGATCGATAGAATGGAATAGACAGCCCAGAAAAAAATCTATTTACCTAAGGTCAATTAACTTTTGACAAAGAAGTAAAGAATATGCAGTGGGGAAAGGACAGTCTTCTCAATTAATGGTGGTGGGAAAACCAGACAGGCACATGCAAAAGAATGAAACTGAAACACCTATCTTACACCACACACACACACCTTAAAACGAGATTAAAGACCTGAATATAAGACCTGAATCCATAAAACTCTTAGAAGAAAACATAGGCATTAAGCTCCTTGACATTGGTCTTGGCAATGATATTTTAGATTTGAAACCAAAAGCAAAGGCAAGGAAAGCAAAAATAAACAAGCGTGACTACATCAAGCTAAAAAGCTTCTGCACAACAAAAAGAAACAATCAACAAAATGAAAAGGCAACCTATGGAATGGAGAAAATATTTACAAATCATGTATTGATAAAGAATTAATATCCAAAATATATAAAGACCTCATATAACTCAACAGCAAAAGGAGAAAAGAAACAAACACAATCCAACTGAAAAACGGGCAGAGAGTCTGAAGAGGTATTTTTCTGAAGAAGACATACAGATGGCAACAGTTACATGAAAAGGTGCTCAGGTGCTCATTAAGCAACAAGGAAATGCAAATCAAAACCACAGTGAGATATCACCACACACATATTATAATGACTATTATAAAAAAGGCAAGAAATAATAGGTATCAGGGAGGATATGGAGAAAAGGGAAATGCTGTACACTGTTGGTGGGAATCTAAATTGGTTTAGCCACTATGGAAAATAGTATGGAGGCTCCTCAAAAAGTTAAAAATAAAATTAGCACATTATCCAGCAATTCCACTTCCAAAGGAAACAAAAACACTAACTTGAAAAGATACATGCATCCCCATGTTCACTGCAGCATTATTTACGGTAGCCAAGTGTCCACTGATGGATAAATGGATAAAGAAGTTGTTATATATATGTAGCATATAATATATATATATATATATATATATAAGCCATAAAAAAGAAGGAAATCTTGCTATATGTGACAACATGGATGGATCCTGAGGATATTATGCTAAGTGAAATAAGTCAGCAAGAGAAAAACAAATACTGTATGATCTCACTTATGTGTGGAATCCAAAAACAACAACAAACAAAGAAAAACAAACTAATAGATGCAGAGAACAGATTGGTGGTTGCCAGAGGAGGGGGGTGGGGTTTGGACGAAGTGAGTAAATGTGGTCAAAAGGTACAAACTTCCAGTTATAAAATAAATAAGTCCAGGGGATGTAATGTACAGCATGGTTACTATAGTTAATATCACTGTATTGTATATTTGAAAGTTGCTAAGAGAGTAGATCTTAAAACTTATCCCATGAAAAAATCATTGTAACTATGTGTAATGATGGAAGTTAACTAAACACTGTGGTGATCATTTCACCACTGGGAATACTGAATCATTATGGTGTACTTCTGAAACTAACATAATGTTATATGTCAATTATATCCCAACATGAAGTTATCTGAATAAAATAATCAGTGATACACAAAAGGACTTATACACAGGAATTTCATCTTATTTTTCTTTATAATAAAATTGTAAATATTTTGGTGAAAATTGGAAGCTGCCCCTCCCCCTCCCCCAAAAAAGAAGAATGAAGGAAGGAATGGTTATAATGGAGCACAGTGAAGGATTAGATTGCAGAAATATTGGGAAAAATAGATGTATGAAACAGATGATCAGTTTCATAAATTATGGTACAACTATACATTAAAAATACCATTTTAAAAGAATGACAAGGAAAATTGTTAATAACATTAGGGAGTGAAAAATATAAAACATGTATAGCATAATACTATTTGTGGCCCCAAATGCACCCCTATCGCTGTGTACACGTGTTGGTGTGCACACATGTGTATAAAACATCTAACACTTTCATTCTAGGTCAGGGGTCCCCAACCCCTGGGCCACCGACCAGTAGCGGTCATGGCCTGTTAGGAACCAGCTGCACAGCAGGAGGTGAGCGGCGGGCGTGCGAGCAAAGCTTCATCAGCTGCTCCCCATCACTCACATTACCGCCTGAGCTATGCCTCCTGTCAGATCAGTGGTAGCATGAGATTCTCATAGGAGCAGACTGGACATAAGCAACACACGTCGGGTGTCGTTGTCTCCCATCACCCCCAGATGGGACCATCTAGTTGCAGGAAAACGAGCTCAGGGCTCCCACTGATTCTGCATTATGGTGAGTTGTATGATTATTTCATTATATATTACAGTGTAATGATAATAGAAGTAAACTGCACAATAAATGTAATGTGCTTGAATCATCCTGAGACCATCCCCCACCCCTGGTCCATGGAAAAATTGTCTTCCATGAAACCAGTCCCTGTTGCCAAAAAGGTTGGGGGCCGCTGTTCTAGGTGATAGAATGATGGGCATTTTAATTTTCTATTTCTATTCTTACATGGATTTTCAAAAAGAACTATACTATGCTTATATTTTAAACTAGAAAATTTATAATAAAAGAATTAGAGAATATTTGTAAAGGTGCTACAAATAAACCCCGCCAATACAATGTAAGTGCAGCCCCAAAAGATTCAACTGCAAACAATGAAGGGCTGTACTAAATTGAGGTTAATGAAGTGACAGAACCAAGACTGCTGTGAAGGACAAGAGCCAGTTGCCAGTCACTTTATACCTCAAGTTTTATTGGCAAGGGATGTGTTACCCTGGGGCACTGTCTCCATACGGCCCATGTGGATCACTTACACTCTGAGAATTATTTCTCTCATTGCAAAGTATTTTAGTTCTTTTAGGAAGTAACTGTCTACCCTAAAACAAAAAGAAACTGAAAAATAAAATATATATGACATGGTGATATAATGCTTTTTAAAACCACTTCTAATCCAATAGTATCTTTTATTCTTTATTAACTTTTTTTAAATTGAGGTGAGAGTCACATAATTTTAACCACTTTAAAGTGAACAAGTCAGTGTCATTAACTGCACTCATAAGGTTGTGCAACCACCACCTCTATCTAGTTCCAAAACATTTTTGTCACCCCCAAAGGAAGTTCCATATATATTAAGCAAGATGCTTCCCATTTTTCTCTCCCCATTGCCCCTGCCAACTACCGATCTGTATTCTGTCTCAAAAGATTAACCTATTCTGGACACTTCATAGAAATGAAATCATATAATATATGGCCTTTGTGTCTGGCTTTTTTTCCATAGTATGTTTTCAAGCATCATCTATATTGTAGCATATAGCAGTAGTCTGTTCCTATTTATGGCTGAATAATACTCCATTATATGGATATACCACAGTTTTTCTTTTTTTCTTTTTTTTTTTTTTTTCACAGTTTGTTTATCCGTTCCTCTGTGATGGACATCTGGACTGTTTCCCCCTTTTGGCTGTTGTGAATAGAGCTACTATGAACATTTGTGTACAACTGTTTGAGCCTCTAGTTCTAATTCTCTTATACCTAGACATAGAATTGCTGCATCATGTGGTAATTCTAAATTTTACTTTTTAAGGAATCACCAAACTGTTTTCCACAGCAGCAGAACCATTTTAAATCCCACCAAAAATGTCCACGAGTTCCAGTTTTTCCACATCCTTGCCAACTCTTGGCTATATTTCTTTTTCATATTTCTTTCTTTCTTTTTTTTCTTTAAATAACAATCCTAGTAAATGTGAAGTGGTACCCTGTGGTGGTTTCAATATGCATCTCATGACTAACGATGTTGACATCTCTTCCTGGGTTTCTTGGCCATTTGTGTATCTTCTTTGGAGAAAGGTCTGTTCAAGTCCTTTTCCCTAAAATTGGGTTGCCTTCTTCTTGTTGAGCTGTGAGAGTTGAAAGTTCTTAATATATTCTACATACTAGACCCTTATCAGATATATGCTTTGCAAATATTTTCTCCCATTCTGTAGGTTGTCTTTTCAGTTTTTTGATAATGTCCTTGGATGCATCTGTTACTTTTACTTACTAATGTTTACCTAGAGGAATATTATTTTCTGTTTTGTCAGTTCACCTAAAATGATAACTTGGACATATTTTTGTGTTTGACATTATTATCAGAATAGCATTCTTATCATTTCGAGGGATGCATAATATTCTGTCACATTCACAGTAATTCATAGATTGTTGGCAAAATATTTAAGGTTCTCATGGTAACTGGAACAAATTAAATCCAATGAAGCATTCAACAACCAGGCATTAAGAAGGGCAGGGACCAGGTGGTTCCGAGGATCCACAAGAGTTCGTGGACTTTGCCTCGAACACTGCAGTAAACTTGCCTCCTCACTTCCAGTTTCCTAGTCTCCCATTTCAAACTCCCGGACAACAGTATCCTACTAGCTCAGCATGGATCAGTGTTGACCCCTGCCGGGGATGCAGAACTACGCAGGCCCAGATCTCCCTCTTCTGGACTCAGGTGCTCTTTCTCCAGTGTTGGCTGCTTCCCGCTCTTGGCTAAATTCTTCCCCAGGACTTGCCCTTGCCTTAAGATACCTTATTCATGCATTCATGTCTCCTTCCATGGAATGGGTGATGCAGGACAACTCTGAGGGGTTGTTCCAGCTCTGGAGCTGCTTGGGAGGTTGGCTAAAGCCTTCTCATGACTGTATCACAGTTCACTTTTCTCTCTGCCCAGTCCTGCTTACTTTAATTCCCCACAGGTACTGACCCCTAACATACCTCCTGCACACTAATATCTGAAAAAGACCCATGTCTCAAGAACCCAGCACGTTCAAGTCTTTACTCCAGTCAGCACTGGCCCAGGCACTGGGGTAACGTCATGGTATCTAAGACCAACACCTGAGGATTTCAAAGCTGGTCTCAGAAAAGGAAGGGATGGCTTATGGTCTACTAATGTGGAATAGCGAAAACGATTTACAATCGTGCTCTTCCAGGAAGACTGGAATGCACAGCTTCTGCCTTTTATTATTTCATTCATTATTTGACTTGAATAAATTCCTAAGAGTTATATTATCATGAATCCTATGCATTTTCATGCTGCTTTCCAGAAGGATTTTGCTGGTTAACAAAGCCAGCAAAAAGGAGAGGATACTACTCAGAATTTTTAATACACCAGTAACCAGAAAGGGGATGGAAAGAGGTAATATCAGGTGTACCAGGAAACCTTCCAGGTGGTTAAATAAATCCAGTATTGTCCCCTTTATCTCTAGTAATAATAAAAATAACTTTTTTAAAAAAACCATAACATTATTTGAGCCATGGCAGCTGAGAATCAACACTGTATTTCCTAACTTGTCCCCTATTAGACATGTGACCAAGCTCTGTCCACTGGGATGTGAGCAGTCCATGTGGAAAACCTGCACAGTGCCTTGAAATGAAAGGGGCACCCACTCCACTTCCCCTTTACTCTTTCTGTTGGCTAGAATGAGATCACAGCATTAAGCCATCTTGGACAATTAAAGATGAGAACAACACAGTGGGAATGGCAGAGCCACAAGATAGAAGGAACCTGGGTCTGTGATGCTACTATGGAGCCACCATACCAGCCCCAGACTACTTGAGTCTTGTTTTTCACATGGGAGAGAAAAATCTTTCTTGTTTAAACCACTCATGTTATAGATCTCTGTGACAGCAGCCGGATATGTATACCAACTAATACCCAATATCTCTCTTCCCACTACATCTTCACAGCAATCGTTTGGCGAAAGCTATTTGTGTCATTTTAGATATTAAGAAATGGAAAATCACAAATAATAACAAATTCACCCCTTAGTCACATAGCAGGAAAGTCCAGATCAAATCTGGGGGTCTGATTGGAAAGACCATGTTTTCTCACTGTTCTTTTCCTGAAGAATTTATAGTTCTTTATAGGCACTTAATTTTCAAGTCTCTACCTTGCTGATTATATGATTAGATTTTTGTACACATTATAAATCACAGTAATCACACTGCTAACAATGTAGAGAGAAACATATTTATGAGTTCTCTCTCCACATTTATGCCTTCTCTCCCTTTCCTGATTCATTTTTTCCTGACCTCCAAACAAAATAAGTGTGAAAGCTATTTTCAAGTCATCTTAAGTCTTTTTTAAAATTGTTTTAGTGCTAAGTAAATTTGACTCACTTATTCACAAGTGGGTAGGAACACTCAGCTATGTATGACACCGTGAGGATAGCAAAAACAAATCAGGCCCAGAACCCTGTCCTCAAGGTGCTTGCAGTCCTGTGAGATTGATAAGTAATTTTAACCCATGGAAGATGACAAGAAATATAAGTGTAGAGTACTAGGAGATTGTTAAATAAAAAAGGTTATCTTGGGACCTCCCTGGCAGTACAGTGGTTAAGACTTGGCACTTCCAATGCAGGAGGTGTGGGTTTGATCCCTGGTCAGGGAACTAAGATCCCATCTGCCACACATCGTGTGGCCAAAAAGTAAAGAAAAAAACAACAAAAAAACAAAAAAAACACCATCTCTCTTTTGAGGACAAGAAAGCTTTAGGAATTTGGTGACCTTCGAAATGAACCCAGAATTATGGGTAGGGTTGGTATAACCGAGATTTGGGGTTTTATTTTTTGTGGGGTTTTTTTTTTGGTTTTTAGTGACAGAAGCCCAACTAAAACTAATTTAAGCAAACGTAGAAAAATGTGTTGGCTTAGCTAACTGAGAAATGCAGGAATATCTTACATCAGGCAGAGTTGGATCCAGGGTATCTAAATGATGCCATTAGAGAGCCGTCTATCTCATGGTGGTTTTATCTTGTATTGGCTTTGTTTTCAGACAGGCTTATTCCTTGTAGAGGTAAGGATGGACACCATCCCTCCCAGGCTGTCTTGTTACCAGCTCCACCACGCCAGCATAAAGAGAGTGCCTCTCTCTTGATAAATGAGGCAGAATATACAACAGGGCTGTTTGGCCAGGTCTGGATCACATGCCCACTTCTGGGATTGAAGATGGGCTCAGCCTGTTGAACCCACAGAGTGAACTTGCTCAGGAGTGGTTCCCCCAAATTACAAAGGAAGCTTTAAAATGAGAAAGAGGAGAGATGGATGCTGGATAGTCAAGAACAACAGAGGTCCATCACAAGTTTCACAAGTGCAGATGAGAATGAGGAGGGAATCCCAGGTGGAGGCAACAGCTTGAATGAAGGCATGGAGGCAAGACAGGAGAGGAGAGTCCAGTTGGACAAGAAGATGAGGAAAAGAGAAAAACTGGAACTGTATTATAAAAAGCCTTGACTGTCAGGATAAGGTGTTTAAGCCCAGTTTTTTGTTTTTGTTTTTTTAATTGACGTATAGTTGATTGACAATGTTATTACTCTCAGGTGTACAGCAAAGTAATTCAGTTATGTGTGTGTGTGTGTGTGTATATGTGTGTGTGTGTGTGTGTGTGTGTGTGTGTGTGTGTGTGTGTGTGTGTGTGTATATATATATATATATCCTTTTCAGATTCTTTTCCACTATAGGTTATTACAAGATATTGAATACAGTTCCCTGTGCTACACAGTAGGTCCTTGTTCTTTGTCTATTTTATACATAGTAGTATCTGTTAATCCCCAAACTCCTAATTTATCCCTCCCCACCTTCCCCCTCTGGTAATCATAAATTTGTTTTCTATGTCTGTGAGTTTGTCTCTGTTTTATAAATAAGTTCATTTGTATCATTTTTTAGATTCCACATATCATATTTGTCTTTCTCTAATTGACTTCATTTAGTATGATAATCTCTAGGTCCATCCATGTTGCTGCAAATGGCAATATTTCATTCTTTTTTTATGGCCGAGTAATATTCCATTGTATGTATATGGTGTGTATACACACACACACACACACACACACACGGCCAGTTTTAAAGGGAGTGGGGAGCCAAAGAAGTACCCCCAAATATCATCACATATTACATATATAATAAATATATCATCAAGTATAATTGAAAATCAGTTATTTTTTTGTATTTTCTTTAAGAGTCTGTTTTGTAGTTATCTGCTTCATTTATAAGGCATTTATTTTCAATTAAACTATATAAGTTAGCTTGACCTACTACTTGGAAAAGTTTCATTATGTTTCTTCAATGTATCTGTCTCCCCCAGCTTATTAAATTTCCCTCTTGCCTGTAACTTTGGGATTTGGTTAAACTGAAAAATACATATTAGTATGGGCAAGCCCAGGTGAAGGACCAGGGAGCTCTCAGAGATAAATACAAAGAATGCAGCCAACCAACCACGAATCCTTGGACCTGATAGGCAATTTACAACCTTACCTCTTTAAGGCACTCATTTATTCTTCAGTTAAAGTTGTTCTCTCAAGCTTAGCACAGACTTTTGAAAAATAAACATTTCATGATAATAATGATTAAAAAGTACCTTTGGAGAAAGTAACTTGCTGATGAAGAATAATTTCTGTCTCCCTTCCTCTCCTGTTTTCTCTGTGTCTCTAAAAAGAGAAGTGAGAAAAGAGTTGACCAGAGCCCAGAGTAATGGGCCATGAAGTTCCCAAAGGAGGGTCAACCTGGGTTGACCACAACATAGTTTTTTTTTTTTTTTTCTTTTTCTGGCTCCAGATCAGGAAGTTTTATTGCTGACTGATCACAACATAGTTTTAATGGCCTCCCTTCACTGTAGGGTCCAATGGGAAAGGGTTTTGCAGACAGTGAAATGCCACATATGAATTCATTATCATCATCTCAATGACGAGGTGAAACCCATGAGGTGGGGTTACCATGGTTCCCATTTTTCTGATGGGAGGCAGCACAGCTTCATGATAACTATTCCTTGGACTCCCAACTAAGACGGTCCTGGCTTTTTGTTGCTTAACCTGCCTGAGCCCCGACAACCTCATCTGTAATATGGGATAATAAAAGTGTCTACTTATCTAACAGTGCTCGGGTGAGGATTAGCTGAGATAAAAATAAATAAAAAGCAACTAATTCAGTGTTGCACCATGACCAACGCATCCCAGTTTTCCCAGAATTTCCCTGGTTTTAGCATCATAAACCCCTTATCCTCAGAACCTGGTCAGTCCCAGGTAAACTGTGATGGTTGGTCATCCAAGAGGCAGGAACTCGAACTTGCTTAGAAAATATTATCTATTTTTGTTTTAGAGGAGAAAAGTGAAGATTAAAATACTTACCAAAGGGCCTCCCTGGTGGCGCAGTGGTTGAGAGTCCGCCTGCCCATGCAGGGGATACGGGTTCGTGCCCCGGTCTGGGAGGATCCCATATGCCGCGGAGCGGCTGGGCCCGTGAGCCGTGGCCGCTGGGCCTGCGCGTCCGGAGCCTGTGCTCCGCAGCGGGAGAGGCCACAACAGTGAGAGGCCCGCATACCGCAAAAAGAAAAAAAAAAAAAAAAAAAAAAAAAAATACTTACCATGGTGTAAGGAACATTTTGTTTAAAAAAAAATCATCCATTATGACTAGAGAATTAAACCTCTTAAGATTCATATCTAAGGCTTCTAAATCCAAATCCCGTTCTTTTTCTATGGTGTTTTTATTCATTCTTTCATTCAGGTCTTCACTCACCTAATCGATCCCTGCCCTCATAGGATTTAAAGTGTAGAAGACACAGACATTTAATACGTAGTTACCTTACAAATGATTCAAATTGCCATTGTGTTAAATGTACTACTGGTAGGCAATTGTTCATGTGTGGTTTTTCTAGGGATTTCTCTGAATCCATCCACTCTCAGATGTTTTCACTTGTGTCTGTATTTTCTTGCAACATGGACACCTTGGGGTTGGAGTATAGCCTTTGGCCATGGAGGAGGAGAAAGTTAATTAGCCTGAAATGACCACGTTTGGTCAGGTCAGGGGGTTCCTCTTTTTACATTTTCATGGATTAGTAGATCGAAGGAGGCCAGGGTCCCCTTCCTTATCACATGGACCAGTCCAGAGCCAGCCAGTTCCTCACCAAAAGCGAGGACCTCCCCGATCCATGCAGATGAACTGGCTCCCCATCTGCCGGCCCGAGGTCACGAAACCCGAAAAGGCCTGAGAGTCTTACGCTTCACCTCACACTGTCACCATCCACAAGAAAGGGAAAGTAGGCTTTCCAAATGCATTCCCACTACACTATTGAGTGGTCTTTTATTTTCATTTTGGTTGAGCCAGTTAATTCAGAATCAGTCACTTAGTCCAAAATATAATAACCTTTTGGTATTCTATTTATGATAACATATCATAGGGAAAGTGAATATTTCATCTGGGAACCAGGGCAGTCACTGGGGGACTGAATTTCCTCAGCAGTACCATGTTAATAAACTTGAGAAAGCCCTATGCTACGTTAAAATGCAACTTTTCACCCCCCGCTGGCCTGGCAAACTGAATGGGAAAGGCAACCTCTAGCAAAAGAGGATTAGATTTCACAAAAAGATATGGGAAAGGATACAAAATCCCTCACCGTGTCTCCTGCAAAAATAAAAGAACAAAAGAGCCAGTGGCCATTTCTTCAAAGAAGAGCCTTCCTTGGACTGTTTCCACTTAAAATCTACTTTTTTCTGACTTTTAAATTTGGGTGGCTGGTGTTTAACAAAATCTTTACAAAGTTAAGTGTTTTATCTTCTTCTTCTTCTTCTTTTCATTTAGGAAACATTCCAGGGAGGATTTTTAGGTGTTTGAATTTGGTAGGAAATTCTGTGGTCAGGTCCTGAGAAGAAAATAGGGTTTATTTTTGGTTTGGGACCCAGCTGGACAGGGAGGTAGGAGACTGTGGAAGGACAATGGTTCTGTGGCATCAAATACCAGGAGGCTGGCTTGAAAGTACAGCCTCCAGGGTATGTCGGCAGCAGCATTTTTATTAGCATTTTCTTTTCATTTCTTTTTCTTTTTTGTGAAATTGCAGCAAGTCTATGGCTATTTCTTAAAGGAATTTAGTGCAAAAGTTGTGCCCCTTGCTATTCTGAGATCTTGCCTAAGATTTGAAAATGTGCCCAATGCAGATATGATGAGACTTCAAATGAAGAAAATAAGTTCAAAATAATTTTTTTTTCTTGGTAGTGGGATGGGGGAGTATTAAAGAGAAAGCGCATGTGTTTTTGTTTGCTTTTTTCTTTTCTTTTTCTTTCTTGTTATTTTAAAAGTAAGATACTTTGTTAACCAGACATCCTAGCAGGAGAGAAAAAAGGAGCCAGCAATCTTGTCTTGCTAATCTTGCCAAGCGTTATGGGATGAATTGTGTCCTGCCCCCAGCCCCAATTCACATGTTGAAGTCCTAAGCCCCAGTACCTCAGAACGTGACTGTATTTGGAGACAGTGCCTTTAAAGAGGTAATTAAGATAAAATGCGGTCAAATGGGTGGGCCCTCATCCAATATGACTAATGTCCTTGTAAGAGGCAGGTTGTACCCAGACATGCACACACAGAGGAAAGAGACCATGTGAGGACGCAGTGACAAGGCTGCCTTCAGCAAGTCAAGGAGAAAGGCCTCAGAAGAAATCAACCCTCCCAACATCTTGATCTTGGACTTCTGGCCCCCAGAACTGTGAGACAATAAATTTCTGATGTTTAAGCCACCCAGTCTGTGGTACTTTGTTATGGCAGCCCTAGGAAATTAGCACAGTAAGTCAAATGACTATTTCTGCCAAAGAATATTGCCAGTGGGGCATGACAACTCCTTGTTTGAGGAGAGAAATAGTGGCTTGCTTTTCTTCTCTCTTTGTTATACGTTTTTAGCTAGCTCTTAAAAGTGCACATAGAATTAGGGAATTTTAGTTTCAGTTGAGTTATTTTTTTTTCAGGGGGGGTGAGAATGTATTTCAGTCACATTTGTTAATTTGAATTTATTTTAATATGCTTAATAAAATTCTGGGGGCTTCCCTGGTGGCGCAGTGGTTAAGAAATCCGCCTGCGAATGCAGGGGACACGGGTTTGAGCCCTGGTCCGGGAGGATCCCATATGCCACGGAGCAACTAAGCCCGTGTACCACAACTACTGAAGCCTGCGCGCCTAGAGCCTGTGCTCTGCAACAAGAGAAGCCACCGCAATGAGAAGCCCACGTGCTGCAACGAAGACCCAGTGCAGTCGTAAATAAATTAACAAAAAAATTCTGAACCATGTATGGCCTATAGGATAATTTTAAAATGAAAGAGTATTAATGTGTTTTTTTACAAGGCTCTGATTTCTTTGCATGGCCTAACTTGGATCTCTTCTTTTTAACTTAAAATGACAGTGTCAGTTTTCTTTTTTTCCTGACCTTTGTAAGTTGCTTAAAATGACTGTGCACAACCTCTGAGTAATTAAGGTAAATATGAGATAGTCGTGTATAGAGTAAAATGCAGCTGTTTTTAAAAAATGTAGCAACACCATGTAGCAAAAAGCATTTTTAGTCTTAATTGAAAAAACAATGTAAACCAGTTGTATATATATTATTGCAATTATGCATAACTATATGTAGAGTATATATATATTATAATTATACCTATGGCATCATTATAACTAGGTTTTTTTCTAAAACCTACCATACAAAAAGGATTGTGAGGAATATATTGACCAGTGATTACTTTTGGGGAATGGCATTATGGCTGTTCCCCTCCGCATAGTTTATTCTCCTTTTTGCCTACATTTCTTTCATAAGCACGTATTTCTTTTATGATTAAAGAAAATTATCTACCACCAGTATGAAAATGCATATGAGTTCATCATACATTAATAATTAAATGAGCTAACTACCAGATGTAAACACCTGGCATAGTGCCTGGTCCAGACTATGAGCTCAGTCAAGGTTAGCTCTCTTTGTCTACATACGGGCCAGACTAGTTTCCAACCATACAACAGGATACAGGTGTCCCAGGAATAGCTAATGATATTCAGTTCTAACTACCAGAGACAAAATCAAGAGTCAACACAATTTAGAAATGTGGGTAGGAGGTAAAAAGAGATGGAATGTACGTCTTCTAATAAGTAGAATTTAATCTTTTTAGTGAATCAGTACTACTCTATGTTCCTCGATGGCAGACTTGCATATTGTTTATTAAGAATGTATCAAATATTTTTGTGGAATTGCAAATATTATGGATGCCTCCCCCCACAAAAACGATATTCTCTTCCAGAAGATGGGTGGAAAAGTAAACACTATGTTACAAGTTAGAAGAGTTTTGATGAGAAAACATTCTTTAGGCATCATATAGACTTTATGTAAAATACTCTTTGGAGTACTATTGAGATAAGTAAGAATTGTTTGTTGATCAGGCTGCCTTTGCATGTTGACCCAAGATGTTGGGGGAGAATCTCTAGGTGTCATGAAATTACTGAGCACGTGGGGCTAATTTCAGTAGAAGGACTGACACTGGGACCAGCACTCCCAGAACTGTGTTTTTTTCTCTTTCAGCTTCCTGACCCACCTCCTTCCCTAGGGGAAAAGAAAATCCCTAAGCCACTTTTAGAACAGCTAAGGAAGTTGTGTAATGAGGTGCAGGAAATGCTTCCCGGTGGCTCTAAGAGAGGGATTTTCAATATGGTCTAGCCAACTAGAGAATTTAGAAATTGTAGGATTTTTCTGAAGGTACCTAGAAACCTAGAAGCCAACAAAACTAAAAATAGATTGCAGGGTGCAATTTGAAGCCTTATTTGTCCTCCCACAGCTGGATGAGTACCTCCACTAAGGACCGGAAGGATTCAGGCTTATCAGCACTGTTTCTCACCTGATTTAATACTAGCAGATTCTCAGTAAAGTGGCGATAAAAGAAACTGGAGAAAAATCTCTGAAAGACTGCCTCAAGACATATGAGGATCACAAATCGTTTGTATTCCTAGATTCTGAGCTGAGTAGTTCCTTCTCAACTGAACAAAGTTCTTTATTTTCTACTTTAATGTGAGTTGACCTGAAACTTCAGGCCTGGGCCAAGTTACAAATATACACTACCAGGAATTGGCCTTGTTAACAAATTCCAAACTGGAGTCCCATTTTCAACTGAGGTCTTAGCTGAAACTTACAAGTGCAGTAGGGCTCACTGTAACAATATGAGCTTTCATAGCCTTGCTATTTAAGATTCTTTCTCTCAGACTAAATAAGCAAAACTACTCCCAGACATCCATCCCAAGTATCACAAGAGTGACTTACATATCATGTAACTTAGAATGGGGTAGTTTGATTCCTTCAGGCTTCCTGACTTTAGTTAGCTGCATGTGCTCATGTGGGGAATGTATTTTGAAGACACTGTATCATTTGACCGAGAAAAAGGAGGGCCAGATGGCTTTGAAAGAATATTAAATGGCAGAAGCCTGCCTTGGAATGCTTAACTGTTTCTAGACATCATGCTTATATTTCCTAAATAGTGTCCTCTTTGGGGTAAAATTTTGCTATTTTATCCAAACCAGAAATAATAAGGAAGATAAATACTTTCAGGATATTTTCTAAAATAAAGATGATGAAAGCTTTTTGAAAAATGACAAATATAATTTTGAGTATCTTTGATGGTATGGTACTTAGGATGTTTTATCTTACTGACACATTCTGTTTTATTAGAGAAGGCATAATATTTACTGTTAGCTTTCAGCAATGTGTTTTCCTATAAGGAAAGAAAATTTTTGAAGACTAGAATGATATATCCTTTGCTCATAATTTGGAGGCTTAAGTATACATCAAGAGGATTCAAAGAATGTATGTTGATCTTTACTGTCAGTAGGATTAATAAAATCATGGACCAGAAATTCTTAGAATGATGCCTGCCACATTATAACTGCTCAATAATTTAACTGTTATGATTATGATTAAGCTGTGGACTCAGAAAGTCAACTTCTTATTTCACATCTCCTTTTGGCTATCTCTCAGCCACTCAAACTTGACATATACAAAGATGATTTATTTATTTCTTCCCTGTTGCAATCTGGCTCCTCCCACAATCCTCCCCATCTTAGAAAACAACACCCCACATTTGCTCAAGCCAGAAATCTTGTGAGTCACACCTGGTACCTCCTTCTCTCTCACCACTCAATAGTCATCCATCACTAAGTCCCATTCATTACATAGTTTTAAAAAAATTTAATTATCTACTTATCTCTATCACTATTGCTAAACCTCTAACCTAGGGTTTTCAACCTCTGCACCATTGACATTTTGGGCCAGAAAATTCTTTGCTGTGGAGGGCTGTCCTGTGCATTGTAAAATTGTTCGCAGGACCCCTATTCTCTACATACTGGCTGCCAGAGGGCCTCCCTATTTGTGACAACCAAAAATGTCTCCAGACATTGCCAAATGTTCCCTGGGGAGCAAAAGTCTCCCCAGTTGAGAACTACTGATCCAGCCCAAATTACTCTCACTTCCTACTTCAACTCCTACAAAGCCTCCTTACTGGTCCTCTCCCAGATAAGGATCACACCCTCCTTCACTCCCTGTAAAGCCTTTCTCCACGGAGCAGTCGGAGAGGTCTTTACACCACATGAATTTCATCAGTTCACATAGCAGCCTAAACCCCTGACCTGCTTTTCTTCACACTTAGAACAGATACTCCGAACCATGTCCATCTCCACTGGGTCCTGGCTCTCACTCCAACCTAATCTTGTGCGTGTCTCTATGTTCCAGCCATAGTGGAATTCTCCCCCAGTATTCCAAACACCTGTGCACCTCAGCACCTTGACACGAGCTGTCCCCCGCCTGGAGTGCTCTGTAGCCTGACTTCATACTCATCCACGTAGGGGCCCCTATTACTTTCTATCACAGGACCCTAGCTGTTTCCATAAGTGCCTTCAGCACAATTTGTAACTGCACTTTTTTCTTTTTTTGTGGTACGCGGGCCTCTCACTGTTGTGGCCTCTGCCGTTGCGGAGCACAGGCTCCGGACGCGCAGGCTCAGTGGCCATGGCTCACGGGCCCAGCCGCTCTGCGGCATGTGGGATCTTCCCGGACCAGGGCACGAACCCGTGTCCCCTGCATTGGCAGGCGGACTCTCAGCCACTGTGCCACCAGGGAAGCACGTAACTGCACATTTTTAACCTTACTTTTGTTGTTTGTCTCATAATAGATGGTACATTTCTTGAAGGCAGGAGCAGGTCTATTCCTTACTCAATACCAGCACCATCACAGTGTCTTGCACATAATAGGAAATTGATGCATATTGGTGGAATGAATGAATGGTGAATGAATGAAATATAAAAGCAGTTTGGGTTGGGAATCGCTTTCCCCATTCTTAGCACTAGGGGGTGCTAAATAAATAAATAAATAATGTTTATAGTATTTTGGTGGTTTGGATGCTCCTTTCCTATGATGCCATTTAAACTGGGTAGCCTGACAAACTGTTCTTCACAGTATTATCAGGTTCAAAGAGTTGTGCTAATTAAATGAGATATCCCTGCAAAATGCTTAGCACAATAGCACCAGCCAATTAGAAGTACTCAGTAAGTGCTAACTATTATTTGAACCTATTAACCTATTTAAAAATTCACTTTTTTTAATCAGCCTTCCCATGAAAAGGGTTACTAACCTATATTCTCCTTAAATGACTTTATTTCCGTTTCCCAGGGTTTTCACTATTTGCACTGAAACATATAACTTCCAACTCTTAACAAAATGTGATCATGTTTAAAATATAAAGCGGCTAAGATCTGAAGAATAAAGTGTTCAATAAAAATGTTAGATAGACTTCATTTAAAGTCAATCCCTGGTGTTCTAATTCCTAAATAAAAATGTCATAGGATGAGATACTTGTCTGAAAATTCAATCTTGACTCCATTTAAAATTTATTAGGGTTTTTGAAAGTCCTATTGCTGAGGGAGGATTTTATGACACATTTCACTAAATCGCAATAGCTACAGGTTAAGTGTATCACTTTGCCAAAACAGCAGCCAAGTTTTAGTGTCAAATGCTAACACATTGCTCTGATACTTCTCAGCAAATGTATTTTGAGTTGCATGGTATTCACAGCCCTCATTTCATCCAGTATGCTGAAATTCTACCATCTAAGGGCATTAAAATCTCTTAGATAGAGTATAAGAAAAAATAGGTTGTTCTGCAGATATCTTTTTGTCATATACAGAGTAGTAATGGATATTTTTCACACTGCAAAGAAGGTTACAAAGTTACAAAGTTACAAAGCAAAGCTGTAATTTCACTGTTTTCTTCTCTCCCTTTAGATTTTCAAATTGTCCTGATTTCTTCATTTTTCTATGACACTTGTAATTCTGTGCCTATTGAATCACCACAATGAAATGGAGTGGTTCCTCTTAAGTCCCAGGAAAGAACGTTACCTCATTCTCAAGTGTTCACCCAAAGAGCCACTGTAATTGGAAGAAAAATATCCTAAAGAAAAATTCACTGAGGATAAGAAAGGACCCAAATAATAAAAATATTTCTTGCAGATAGTTCTATTGTGGAGTCAAAGAAAATAACTCAGGGACTAGTTTGGGATTTCCTTCTTCCTTCAAGTCAGACTAGTTAGCTCAATTGGTTACAAGTGTGGTGCTAGTCGGGCCAAGGTATTATCCTAGCTCGGTCCCTATCTGGGCCTGAAAATAAACAACCATCTTACCAGCTGAAGTTCTTGTTCTTGTTCT
This sequence comes from Mesoplodon mirus, assembly GCF_964341445.2. Taxonomy (NCBI): domain Eukaryota; kingdom Metazoa; phylum Chordata; class Mammalia; order Artiodactyla; family Ziphiidae; genus Mesoplodon; species Mesoplodon mirus. Next base: position 25,299,998 of record NC_138988.1, on the reverse strand, counting down.
AGGCAGCCTGGCCTAGGGACTCTAGAGGAATAATTTAAAGTTTGTATAATTAGAAACGCAATTCAAAGAGTTTTGGCCTGTAAAGATAGAGTTCTATTATTTTTCAAGCTTGTATACATAATATATAAAATTGGCCTTTAGAAAAGCATCACAAGGCTTCCCTGGTGGCGCAGTGGTTGAGAGTCCGCCTGCCGATGCAGGGGACACGGGTTCGTGCCCCAGTCTGGGAGGATCCCACATGCCTCGGAGTGGCTGGGCCCGTGAGCTGTGGCCACTGAGCCTGCACGTCCGGGGCCTGTGCTCCACAACGGGAGAGGCCACAGCAGTGAGAGGCCCGCGTACCGCAAAAAAAAAAAAAAGCATCACAGGTGAAGGTGTGGGTTGGGTGGGAGAGAGGATCACTGAGCTCATCAATATCATGCTTATAGCATCTTCATCTTTGCTGTCTTCTGCTTCATCCTCCTCCTCCTCATCATCATCATTATCACTATCATCAACATCATCAGTGCTTCATGTTCTTATGATGAGCCAGGCACTGGGCTAAATGCTTTATCTATGTTATTTAATCTTCCCAACCATTTCTTGAGGTAGTCTTGGGTATCTCCATCTTACAGCTAACAAAAACCACGAATCTGAAAGGCTTCCCAACACATGCAAGAACACTCAGTTAGTAAATTTCAGAGCTGTGATTCAAATCCAGGGCTCTGATTCCCAAGTTCATGATCTCAGTATCTACACACATATGCTATCCTTAGAGCTGCCGGCTTCTGTTCTACATTAACTTTATGTCCAAAGGTTGGATTGTTTTATTTTTCTAACCATAACTTTATTGTGGGAAAGTTTAAAACCCTTTTGAGAAAAGCATCATGGTGACCCAATTTCTTGTGACCTAGAGTCTCCCACTTAGCTTACAACTGATACTTCACCTTTAAAAAAAGTAAAAAAGTAACATTATGAAACATACTTCTGTTTAATTCCCCTAAAGAGGGTACCAAGCTCGGACTTCCCTGGTGGTGCAGTGGTTAAGAATCTGCCTGCCAATGCAGGGGACACAGGTTCGAGCCCTGGTCCAGGAAGATCCCACATGCCGTGGAGCAAACTAAGCCTATGCGCCACAACTACTGAGCCCATGTGCCACAACTACTGAAGCCCATGCACCTAAAGCCCGTGTTCCACAGCAAGAGAAGCCTCCGCAATGAGAAGCCCACGCACTGCAATGAAGAGTAGCCTCCACTCACCGCAACTAAAGAAAGCCCGTGTGTAGCAACGAAGACCCAACGCAGCCAAAAATTTTAAAAAGTAAAAAAAAAAAAAAAAAAAAAAATTGGTACTTTAAAAAAAAAAAAAAAAAAGAGTGTACCAGGCTCAATATATGCCCACCTACAAATAAAACGTTAGCTGCCTCTTAGACATCTGACACCCAGCAATGCTGTGGAGATAAATCCTGGCTTTCTACAATGAATACCAAAAAGACACTGAGAAGAGTTGTGCTTAGTAATAGCAGCAGCTAACATAATTGAGCATTTCTCCATTCTCTTAAGAGAATGTCAGTCAGTTATTTAAATATTTTATGCACACACACATTATAAGTTTTGAGAGTTTACCTATTGTTTTTTCTTTTATGTGTGGGATGTTAAGGGCAGGAGTGGTATTTTATTCTTCTAGCCACTACAGTCCTTGGTACATACATAATAACTACTTACTCAAGTACTTACTCCATGATATTAACTTATTACAGTACTATAGCAATAGACTTACTGGCAGACAATGTCTGCCTTAACTGTTATTGTATCCATAGCACCCAGCACAGAGCCAGGAATACAGTGAGGACTCATTATTAATAGGTGATTAACACTGAATTAGGACTAAAGCTTAATTTCTTTGTAACCATTCACTGGGCTGGACACCTAGCATGAACTCAAATATATTCCAGAAACTTCACAGTGACCTTTGGCTGAAAGAGTGAAGATTTAAGAACCTGCTGCTTACAGGCCCCTGGCAACGGAACTGCACTGGTCCATCCACCCAGTTCTACTCTGTAACTTGAAATGGGACTGCCCATGAAATGTGGCCAATCATAGCAATAACATCTTAAGAGTTTGAATAAAGGGTACTAACCCCTACACGGATCAAAATAATGACTTTCACCTCTCTAGTTATTGCTACAGTAATCAAAAAAAGCAGTCTCACAATAAGAGAAGGATAAGTTGAGGAGCAAGTGACTACCATCTGGTAAGAAACTCTACATTAAAATGCTGGATGCATCCCAAGCCAGCTTCCTAGCACCTCATTAAATTAAGTTGTATTTCCTAAAGTGAGGTCTGAGCTGCCAGGTGGCATGTAGGGCCACTTTGTGAGGAAAGGTGTTTTTTATTGCTAAGAAGCTAGTCTAGAAAATTCATGGGCTGGCTCAGAAACAAACAAACAAAAATACTCTTAATATGAGTCTTGAAGGAAGAAATTTAGAATGACTTTGAATAGCAAAGCTGATAATAAAGGGAGATGGAAAAATAAGCATGTTATGTTTAGGAATGTCATTTCACAGCCTGGTATAGTGGAAAGGCCCAGAACTTGCCATTAGAAGCCGTGGACGTGAGTATAATCTTTGCTATTCCCTGTGTCGACCGTGAGCAAGTAATAACTGCTTTTGAGGCTTAATTTCTCCATCTGTAAATGAGGGATAAATCTTTTGGCCTAGCACCTGTGGGGTTACCGTGGCAACTGACCAAGTCTCATGTCCATGAAGAGGTTCAAGTGTAGATGTTTGACTAAACATCACTGAACAGGGTTTCATCTAATGGTCCTTAGGTGGCAAGCTGGAACATTAAATGAGATGTTTATACTGCTTTAAATGTATGTTTTTTATTAATAGACCACACTACTTATGGTGCATTATAAATTAATACGTGTTTTTTGTAAATTCTGTATTTACCTTGCTTTAGCACACGTATATCACATTTTCCTTCTACTTTAAAAGCATCAATATGGTTAATGAAAGTATTTAAGAATATAGCACATTTTTTTGGACTGGGGCAGTCTTTCTTTACAATAGAGGTACTTCCTTTGAAGATGCCCTGGTCCAAAAAATTGTGCTGACCTCTACATTTAAAACTGGTTGGGTTTCCCTGGGAGCCCAGTAGTTAAGAATCCGCCTGCCAACGCAGGGCACATGGGTTCAAGCTCTGGTCCGGGAAGATCCCACATGCTGCGGAGCAACTAGGCCCGTCCGCCACAGCTACTGAGCCTGCATGCCACAACTACTGAAGCCTGCGTGCCTAGAGCCCGTGCTCCGCAACAAGGGAAGTCACTGCAATGAGAAGCCTGAGCACCTCAACGAAGAGTAGCTCCCACTCACCGCAACAACTAGAGAAAGCCCTCATGGAGCAATGAAGACCCAACACAGCCAAAAATAACTAAATAAAATTAATTAATTAAAAACAACATAAATAAATAAAAATGGTTCAAGTACGCAGGTTCCTCAAAAAACTAAAAATAGATTGCCATATGATCCAGCAATCCCTCTCCTGGACACATATCTGTACAAAGCTATAATTCAAAAAGACACATGCACCCCGATGTTCATAGCAGCGCTATTCACAATAGCCAAGACGTGGAAAAAACCTAAATGATGAATGGATGAAGAAGATGTGGTACATGAACACAATGGCATATTACTCAGCCATAAAAAGAATGAAATAATGCCATTTGCAGCAATATGGATGGACCTAGAGATTATCATACTAAGCAAAGTCAGACAGAGAAGGACAAATACCATATATCACTTATATGTGCAACCTAAAATATGACACAAATGAACTTATCTATGAAACAAAAACATACTCAGAGACATAGAGAACAGATCTGTGATTGCCAAGGGGGAGTGGGTGAGGGATGGATTGGGAGTTTGGGATCAGCAGATGCAAACTTATATACAGGATGGATAAACAATAAGGTCCTACTGTATAGCACAGGGAACTATATTCAGTATCCTGTGATAAACCAGAATGGAAAAGAATATGAAAAGTATATGTGTGTGTGTGTGTGTGTGTGTGTGTATACACACACACACACATATATAACTGAAACATTCTGCTGTACAGCAGAAATTAACACAGCATTGTAAATCAACTATACTTCAATAAAATACATTAAAAATGGTTAAGATGGTAAATTTTATGCCATAAGGATTTCACCATAATTAAATTTTTTTAATTTTAGAAACGAGATAATTATTATTTCTCATTTAAATCAATTAATTGCCCAATGTAAACTAGTTAATGGAAGTAACTTAAAACCGTGGTACCAATTCGGAATTTTAGATGAAAAAAAAAAGGAGCATCGAGATTTCCTTCCCACTGTCTCCCCCTCCTTCCCTTCTACAAATATTTACAGAGCTTCTCCTTATTTGCTGACACTCCTTGAAGAGTTGGGAAATGGGGAGAAAACAAAGTTCCAGCACTCATGGATCTTGTCTTCTAGTGAGGGGTGGAGACAATAAACAGGAAAAAAAAAAGTCAGGTAAAGATAAATGCTATAAAGAAAAACAGTCAGGAAAGATCATAAGGAGAATATGGTGGGCAAGTGCTGCTTAGGGACCAAAGGAAGCCTTCCTCCAGCAGGGCTGTTTGACTAGAGACTTAAGAGAGGGAGCCTGTGAATTCCTGAAGAAAGAGCTCTTTCTAGGCAGAGAAAATAGCAAGTGCAACGGCCCTGAGGCAGGAATATGCTTGGCGTGTCCAGGAGACATGTAGGCTGCCCTTGTGGCAGAGAATGAATGAGTGAGGGAGAGAATGGTGAGAGATACAGTTGGAGAGATGGCCAGGGGCTAGAATTAGTTAGGTTCTTGTGGCCCATTTTACAATGAAGTAATTGAGGCTTAAGGAAAATAAGTCACTGGGCCCAATCTAAAGATACTGCTCTTCCACTCTGGAAGATGCTTAAGACAGTTAAGAGCCTCTCTGGTTTTTTCCACTGGGAATTTCTCTTAGCTGTGCAGAGCCAAGTTACAAAACTGACTCAATTGTTTTTTGGCTCTTCCTCCTGAAAATGGAGTTCAAGATATTAATTATAGTGTATGTGAACGACACTTGATTATCTCTCTCCCTAAATTCGTGACTATATATTTATGCCTTGAGGGAAACGCAAAAAGAGGTAGCACGCTGAGAAAAATAAAGAACCCTCTCTTGTAATTTGGAGAACATGAATTATATAGTCATTTTGGAATCGTTTTTAGGCTAAATCCAAGCACAGTTTGATAAGGGCTGTAATAATGTGCCCAATGAAGCAACCTTAAATTCTATATCAGAACATATTCAAAAGCTATGCATATTAGATGCATGAAACTGTAACACTTTCCAGCCAATGTTGTTTAATTTTGCAGAGCAGTTTCCTAGCTAGCAGCCTTCTGGTTTTCAGGCATGCTAATATGTGTCTTTATGCTAATTACTTGTTCTTTTGATTTTGAAACCAGTATTTCTTAGATTACTACACAGCACTGATTTCTACTTATGAGCATTGAGGGTTTTCTTTTTCCCCCAGAGTTTTCAACACGCTTCATTTTCTAGCCACACAAATCCAGTTCAAATCGTAAATGAGGCAGAGCTAGAATGCAGTTAGCCTAAGTGGAAATCGTCCTGGGGTTCTGGAGTTACTTCGAGATGCTTCTCCATCTGTAAATGGGGATAATTCCACTTGGCCCCCTTCTCCAGATTGGTGTTTGATGAACTAAAAGAGTTGTAGAAGTAAAAGGGCCTATACAAATGCTGGGCATAGTTATTCCTGATCTGCATTCAGGAGAAGAAGTCCCCAGTTCTACAGAGCTCTTTGTGGCTGCCAGAAGTGCTTGCGCCACGGTCTTCAAACACTGCAGTGCCTCTACAGGATAGTTTAAAGGGACCAATGACAGGGCTTCTAACTGCTCCTTTCATCACTGGGCATACTTTACCCTTCTGCCTGTTCAACTGCTTTCTAGTCATTGAACCAAGGAATTGACTTCTTGTCAATTGACTTCTTATCAGTCTTCTGACTTCTCAGCACCCCTCAGCTCCTTTACAATTTTCTGGCAACAGGAAGGAAACCATAAATGAAGTCTGCTTTCTCCACATCCTGTCTTCTTGCTCCAGGCCCTGCCCGTCAGGGCGTATCAAAAGTGGGTGCTTTAGCACAGATCAAACTGTTTCACACAGGGTTGGGTTCAAATCCCCAAATGTCACATACCAATGGGTGGCCATGAACATGTTACTTAACCCCAGTGAGCTTTGGTCATCTCATCTGTAAAGTGGGAATAATAAGAGTACCCTCCCTCCTCGTATCAAATGCGGTAAAACAGGGAAAGCTGATAAGCATCAAAGAAAAAGCAGGTATTGAAATGCAGGTCATGCACATGGCATGAGTAAGCAGTGAATGCTGTCTGCTACCATATTACTATTTATCACTGTCGTTAACATGAGTTCTTGCGCTCCAAATCCACCCCTTTGTCTCCTACTCAAAAAAAAAATGATTTAAGATACAAATAAATGAAAGCAAGTTTCATCTGGATAACTCCGTTTCTAGACCAGTTTATTATTTTTAATAGAAGCCCTCATATACAGTAATACCTTAACTAAAATTTGTAACAAATTTCTTTTCTCGGGCTTTTCCAAGTGCTACATGGATCCCCTGATGGTTTTCTGGTAGGAAATGTCCCTGACACGACATCCCATTGCATGACAAGAAGACAACAGTGGTGAAAAGGGGCTTTCCCAAATGTGACTCCAAGGTGCTGTGGAGATGTTTTCAGGTTCTAAAATAGCCACTTCCATCCAATGTTCTACAGGGTAATTATAGCTGTGCCATTATTCCTGACCTGGCCATGATCCAGAATTCTGCTCTCATTACCTCACTGCCTCACCCCGGGTCTGCTAGAGCCCTTTCCTAAGGATGCAGAGACCAGCTGAGCCTTCTTGTCATGCTCTGCAGTCAAGGGCTCCCCTAACCCTCCCTGCATGTGCTGGGGCAGGTCATGAGGGAGAAATATTAACGAGTCAACCTTTCAAAGAGAACAGAAGGGACCAAAGCAAATGGAACGTGTTTTGTAGTTGACAAGGCACAAGTGCGCTCTTAGTTTTTCCGCTGGGTTTGGGTGTGTATTTATAGACTACTAGAAGGAGTGGAGGGTTCTGAGTAGACAGACTGCTCTCTTCGAGGAGAAAAGGAGAAGTCCTCTCCCACCCCATTTCTCTTTAAGGCCAACATCGAAGTCATGCTCACCTTCTACTGTGAGGCACGATGATATTTTTCTAATTGTCTGGAGTCAGGCCTGCCACACTTCCTTGACTACATCGCTCCTTCCTGTCGGGGGCAGGTTCCTCGGGTCAGGCACGCAGCAGGCTCCAGCCCAGCCTTCCAACTCAGAAGTCAGGAGCCTCGGTGTCCTCTAGATGGAGATCTGTGGCATGGCGCTCAGACTTTTGAACTGGGACGTGACTGGAAGCCACAATAAGCCCCCACCCCCACCCCGACACTTGGGTTGTCCTCAGGCATCGTCTGCCTCTCTATGCTGGTTTTTGACGGTCCTTCAATAGGAGCCTGGCTCATTAGAGGTGCCTTAGCCAATCACCAGAGCGCTGTGCATGCACTTGGCCAATCCCCAGAACGCATGCAGACAGGAGGTGGGGCTAGTTAAGGTGCGCTGTTGCCACTGAGAGCAGTGCTGGATGCTTTACAAACAGTATCTCAGATGAGTCCTCATGACCACGTCCCATGATACAATGCTCCTATGATTCCCATTTTACAGATAAGGAAACTAAGGTTCAGAGAGACAAACTTGTCTGAAGCTACACAGTGTCTTCTTGGTTTGTATTTTGACTTGATGCAGAATCTGTGACAGGATTTGAGAGAAAGTAGCTTATTTGGGATGTTCAGGAAATATCAGTACAGCCATGGGAAAAACAGACATAGAAGGGATGGCTGCTGATAAAGGGTGTACTGTCAAGGCAATAGGAGACCAGAGAGTTATCCTGCAGGGAAACTCTGGAAAACAGTGTAGAATATATGCCTCAGAATTATCCCTTCCGGAGGGTGAGGGAACCGGAGTGTATTTTTACACCAACTTCTGTTGATCATTGATTAAGGGTGGGTGGGGTACAGATGGAGTGTTAATTTCCCAGCTTGGACAGAGCCCTTACAAGGCTTTGGAGAAAGCCCCCAGGCAGAGAGATCCAGATGCTGGTAGTTGGAAGCCAGCCAGCCTGCACTGAAGTGGTGAGCCCTCCAAAAATATGAGCTGGGAACAAACACTGTTATACATACCTTGAGTGGCAGAGCCATGGTTGCCGGCTGCCCCTCTCAATTACTTCTTCCTGCAGAACAAACTACCCCAAAACTTAGCACCCTAAAACAACAATCATTATATCTGTTCATGAGTTTATGGGTCTGTAATTAGGGCTGAGTTCAGCTGGGCTGTTCTGCTGGTCGCATCTACGATCACTTGTGTAGATGTACCCTTTTTTTTTTTTTGCGGTACGCGGGCCTCTCACTGTTGTGGCCTCTCCCATTGTGGAGCACAGGCTCCGGACGCACAGGCTCAGCGGCCATGGCTCACGGGGCCAGCCGCTCCGCGGCATGTGGGATCTTCCCGAACTGGGGCACGAACCCGTGTCCCCTGCATCGGCAGGCAGACTCTCAACCACTGCGCCACCAGGGAAGCCCCGGTGTACCCATTTTGTAGTTTAACTTGGAGCTGCTTTTTCTGGGGAGACCTCAGCTGGGACAGCTCCTCTCGGTCCCATGTGGTCTCATCCTGCAGCAGCCAGGCCAAGGTTCAGCAAACTTCTTCTGTAAAGGGCCAGATAGTAAGCATTTTTGTCTTTGCAGGGCATTAAGTCTCTGATGCAGCTTCTCAACTCTGCTGTTTATAATGTGAAGGCAGTCATAGACGGTATGTAGACAAATGGGCATGGCTGTGTTCCAATAAAACTTTATTTACAAAAACAAGGGGTGGGGTGTATTTGGCCCATGGGTCATGCTCTGCCAGTCCCTGAGTTAGACCATACTTCATCACATGGGGCTGTACGTTTCGAGAGAGTAAAGGCAGAAGCTACCAGGCCTCTTGAGACCTAGGCTCAGAAGTTACACCATGTCCCTTATTCTGCATTTTACCACTCAAAGCAAGTCAGGAGGCTAGCCCAGATCCAAGGGTAGAGTGATAGACTCCACCTCCTGATGGAAGGCTCTGCAGCAACATATTTGCAAAGGGGTGTGCGTTCAAGGATGAGAGGAATTTTGGTGTTCATCTTTGCCCACAGTCTACCCTCCAACCTAAACCTATTGATTCCAGAGTCCTGTATACTTAACTATCACAATCTACCCCTTCTCTCTACTATCTCATGTAACAAGCTGAGGGATGAGGTCAGGAGGTTGGGCAGATCTTGATAGTTTTAGATCATATTCAGTCTAAAATTTGAATAAGGTCTTTGCTGCTCCACGTAATGAACTCTGCATCTTTGGAGTATTGGATCTCAACCTTAGAAGTGGAGTTTTAGAGACCTAGAGAGTTCTCTGGTCCACTCAGTTGGTCCTTGTATGAAGGAATCCCTGCTATAAACTGCCCAGCAAATGACCATTGAGCTTCTGCTTGATGCCCCTTGAGAAAGGAAGCTCTCTACCCCAGTCCTTTGTCCTTCTGTCATTCATATGCCTCATCCATCCCTCCATTCATGGGAGCATTCAGCCAAGTGTTTATAGAGTGAGTCCTGTGTACCAGTTCCTGAGTTAAGTGATGTACAGATAAACCCAGTAGCTTTTTTCCTGGATCTTAAGGTCAGTTCATCTTCAACACGGTGCGTTTTCAATTTTCTTCTTGGTCACGTAACTCTTTCTTTGTTCTTCATGGTCTTTGTTCTTTTAGGTCTAGAGTAGTTGTTCTTCAACCTTTGAGAATATTTAGAAATACTTCCCCCTCTTTACTGAAATGAATTCCACTTCTTTCCTAAAGTGAATGTCACAGATACAGAGATATCTACACAACTTCAAATAATCTACATAACGCACTAACTAGAATTAATAGAACTTAAAGGGGAAGTAAGATAATAAAATCATATATATTTCAATAGGTAAATATTCTAGGATTAAATTAGATTAGGTACTGAAGTAATTGGATTTTAGTACTAGACACAGAATCAAGTTTATACCAGGGGGGGCTTCCCTGGTGGCGCAGTGGTTGAGAGTCCACCTGCCGATGCAGGAGACACGGGTTCGTGCCCCAGTCTGGGAGGATCCCACATGCCGCGGAGCGGCTGGGCCCATGAGCCATGGCCGCTGAGCCTGAGCGTCCAGAGCCTGTGCTCCGCGACGGGAGAGGCCACAACAGTGAGAGGCCCGCGTACAGCAAAAAAAAAAAAAAAAAAAAAAAAAAAAAGTTTATACCAGGGGATTGCAAACATTTCTGTAACGAGTCAGATAGTGAATACTTTAGGCTTTGCAGGCCATTCTCAATTCTGCTATTTTACTGAGAAAGCAGCCATAGATAGTGTGTAAATGAATGAGCACGGTTGTGTCCCAATAAAACTTTATGTGCAAAAAAATAGGCGGTAGGCTGGATTTGGCCGGCTCGTTGGAGTTTGCAGACTCTTGGCAGATACTATGGCTATGAATGAAGACTGATAAGGAAATGCCGTGTGGATAATATAAACATCATTAGCATTACTGTCAGCGATAGAATTTTCCAGAATGGTGGTGAGTACCTTTTGGCAAAGTTCTTAAGAAAACAAAAGTACAATCCTCCCTTAATCTACATACTAGCCACTTTCACGGAAAATTCAGTGTATAATAGTACCTGGCCAAAAAAACCTCACTTTTTTGCATTTTTATGTAGCTTTAGATAATTATACACAGGTTTCTCCTCTCATAAATGTCCTGTGGGATATTTTAAAGGCATCTGGGACACAGAATTGTTTTTTTGTCATGAGGACTGAACTGGGCACTAAAAAAGGTTTTGCCTCCCTGGCGTCTGCCCATAAAATGCCTCCTGTGCTTCTCAGCTTTGTGACCGTCAAACATTACCCTCCCCCCACCAATTTCTTAAATCCCCCTGTTACGTAGCATCATTCACTGTTGAGAACCACAGTTCTAGACATACTCCTTGTGTTAGTTTGCTCAGGCTGCCATAACAGAATACCACAGACTTAAACAACAGAACTGTATTTTCTCACAGTTCTGGAGGCTGGAAGTCCAAGATCAAGGTGTCGGCAGGTCTGGTTTCTCCTGAGGCCTTTCTCCTTAGACAACCACCCTCTCACTATGTCATGACATGGCTTTTTCTCTGTATTAGTGTACTCTTGATGTCTCTACCTCTTCTTACAAGGACACTGGTCCTATTAGATTAGCATGCCAGTCTTATGACGTGATTTAACCTTAATTACCTTCTTAATGGCCCTGTCTCTAAATACAGTCACATTGGGGGTTAGGGTTTCAACTTGTACATTTTGGGGAGACAGTTCAGTCCATAAAGCTCCTTCACTTCTACTGCCTACCTAAATCTTCTCATCCTACCCTCTCTTCGGGGATCATGGAAAGTTCACTCCTCAATACAGCCTTCCTGGTTGATGTAATTATAATAATAAAGTATATGGCTTTACATGTCACCTTACGCTTGACAGGGTACTTTTATATAAATGTACAACTGCTTCTTGAAACAGTCTCTTTCCTTTTCTTCATCTATTTTTTTAAAAAGTATAAAGCATTTTAAATTTATAGAAAAACACGGAGAATTATGTAGCAAATACCTATGAATCCACGCCCAAATTTAATAAATGCTAAGATTTTTGGCTGTATTTGATTCAGATTACTTTTACGAAATAAAAACTCCACAGGTTCACCTGAAAGTGCCTCTGTAACACTTCCCCAATTTCATTCCTTTCTCCTTCCCTAGAGTTGGTGTGTTTCCTTCACATCCATGTCTTTATACTTTCAGTATATATGGATATAGCCGTAAACTATATAGAATTATTGTATGTGTTTAAAAAATATATTTAAGTGGTATTGTACTGAACACACGTCATCCAGCAATTTCCCTTTTTCACTTTACATTCTGGTTTCAAGACTTATCTATTTTAGAGAAGAGACTTGTGGTTGCCAAGGTGGGAAGAAGGAATGGATTGGGAGTTTGGGGTTAGCAGATACAAACTGTTATAGATGTGTATAACTGAATCACTTTTCTGTACACCAGAAACTAACACAACATTGTAAATCAACTATACTTCCATAAAATAATAAAAAAGAATTATGTTGTTATGTGTAGATCTAGTTTACTCCTTTTTAATTGCCATGTATCATTGCATGAGTATGCTATTTATTTATCTGTTTTCCTCTTGGTGGACATTAAGCTCTGCTTGTGATTTTTCACATTACAAATGCCTGTGTATGTCATCTTGTGTACATGTGAGAGGTTCTCTAGAGAACTCTGGTGAAAAGAAAGCCAACTAACAGTGAATTGATGATACAAGAGGCTATTCTTCCTAACATACCAACAAGCCTGGAGGTAGGCATTCCAGGACTGCCAGGCCAGTTGAATGATGCCAATGGGGTCCAGGTTTGTTCCATTTCTCAGCTCTGTCATCCTTACAGGGTGCACTTTTACCCACAAGTTTGCTGTTTTATTTATTTTTTTTATTTTTTTAATTTTAAAAAAATTTTTTTAAAGTTGTTGTCCGCACCCCACGGCACGTAGGATCTTAGTTCCCCAACCAGGGATTGAACCCACGCCTCCTGCATTGGAAGGCAGAGTCTTAACCACTGGACTGCAGGGGAAGTCCCATGGTTTGCTGTTTTATAATCACAGCATAGTTACAGCAACTCCAGACATTGTGTCATGCTCCAGTCAGGAAGAAGGTACAGGAGATAAAGTAGTCTAGTCCTACCATCCCTGTAAACAAGTTTTCCAAGAAGGCCTACTCAGTGATTTTCACTTACACCCCGTTGGCTAGAACAGGGTCATGTGGTTTATCCCTCAGCCAATTACAGGAAAATTTCTGGACAGCATAGGGCTGTGGAAGGGGGTTGGGTCAGATGACCAGTGGTATTTGCCATACTGCCTAGGGAATCATGGCTGGGCCCTAGGATATGCACATCTTCAACACCCCCAGATGCTGCCAGATGATCCTAGATGTGGCCAGATGCCCCAATGGACAGATGCTCCAAAGTAGTTGAACCAATTTAGAGTCTTGTCAATAGAGTGTAAAAGGTACTGCTTCCCTATGTCAACAAATCGAAGAATTATTATAAAACTACTGTGTGCTTGATGGTGGATCAGGTCATTTATGAAAAAACAAATAGACAAACAAAACCCCAAAATCAGTACTTCTAGGGCCTCCAGCAGAGTGCCTACAGCTTAGAGTATACTGTCAGACCTGTTAGAGTCCCTGCCCCGCCACCTACTGGTGGGTGATTCTATATACGTTTTCCTAAGACTCAATTTTCTCATCTGTAAAATGGGGATGAAAGAATATCTATCTCATAAAGATGTTTTAATGAGTAAAAGAGAAAATGCCTCTGAATGACTAGCATAGCACCAGCTACAGGAGGAGGCTGCAATCAATGTTTCCTACTGATATTAACATCACTACCTAGAGATTATATACTATATGTGGTTGATCATATTTTTTGAGCCTCAAATTAGGAAACAGATAAGACATTTACGAGTCCTACTCATGGAAAAACAGGTCCAAATATTTGAAATGGGACCATTCTGGAAATGTGGAATGATTTCTAATGTCTTACTGTGCATGCTTATTCTAAACTATGGACTTCACATAATCTCTGTCTTCTAGAACTTAGTAGAAAGTAGAGCATGTTTCAAAAGTTGAGCCTCAAATATCAAAAAGGCAAAAAGAAGGAAGACTGAGACCAGTTGACCATTATTTAAACCCATATCTTATTCCTTACTTTGGAGATATAATCACTGTTTCTCTCTCTTTTTTTTTTTTGTATTTAAGCCCTCAGAGAACAAAGGTAAGAATACAGACCTCAAACTTACTTCCTTTCTTTACGAGATTTAACAATATGCATTAGATATGAGTAATATGGAGAAGTGGGAAAGCAATGAAAATTATTAATAGATTTTTATAGGGAAAAGTTTAAGAAGTCAAGGTTATTAATCCAGAGAAGAGAAAGCTAAAGGAAAATATCATAATAATCATGAAGCCCCTGAGAATTACCTTCAAAGGGAACCAAATGAAGTGGAATGAGTTTAAACAACAGGAGGAGGGATTTGGGATCCTTTTAGGGAAGAATGTTCCAGTAGAAAAAGTACTGTTATACTTTGCCCAGGTTTCCAAATTATTGAGTGGAGTGACCTAAGAAAATAGACTGGCTGTTACTTTTCTGGAATTGTTTATATCCCTTTTGAGTCATGAAAAAGTGCATTTTTAAGAATTGTATCACCTGATTCTAAACCTTAAAACAAGTGGCACGCTTTGTGGCTCTCAAAGGTACACAACGTATGTTTACTGACGTGTCTAATTATATCGCAGGCAAAATGCTAGACTCTGAGAATACAAAAGAATACTTGCTGGAGTTAGATCCTGCCCTCATGGAGCTTAAAGTCCACTGCACTTACAAAACTGTGATGGATGCAACAGGAGACCTGAAGAAGCTGCTTAATTCTGCTGTAGGGGGCTGGGCAGGGGGATCCAGGAAGGTCTTCTGGAGGAGGTGAGGTCTAAGCTGAAATCTAAAGGATGAGTAGGAATCCATCAGATCTGGGTGAAAGGAGTGGCCGGTAGGAGGTTGGTGATTAGAGGAGGGTAAGGACTTAGGATAGAAGCTTCTCTTACAGGGAGAGTAAGTCTGGGGAATGGGCTGAATTAGAGAAATGCAGGGCCTGAACCACTGTTTTTTGCCTGTAACACTTTTACTTTCATGGTACTTTTCTATTATTTTTTCCTTGTTGTCTTAATAACCATGACATCATCATTTTATCTTAAAAACTGTTGGGAGGCTCCACTTGAAAAGGGACTCTGGTGGAACAAACCTCTCCTCTGTTTTCTCCTTAGCTACGTGTTGGATTAAACACTCAAATGGTGGTTAGGGGAAGGTAGGAAGAGTGGGGAAGGAGGAGTTAGGCCGGACCCTAGAGGCTAAACTACCCTGCTTCTTCTGTTTCAGAGGTTTATGTTGTAATCCACTGGATTTGTGGCTGCGTAACCACTTCCCATGGAGCATGATAATTAAAAGAGTGTGCCCTGGAGCTAAAGTGCCTGTTTTTCAATGGGGAATGACTAGCAGTATGACCTTGGGCAAATAAATGTTCCTTTCTGGACCTCAGCATACCCATCTGTAAAGAGGGAATACAACAGCACTCATAGAACTGTTGTGAGCACTGAACGAACTAAATTATATAAGGTGCTTAGAACAGTGCCTGGTACACAGATAATCTTAAAGAGATGACTGGCAATGATCATTGTTATTATTTATGTTATATAGAATGTAAGACAGGGATAAGCAACAATTATAGTTCTCATTGATTGAGCATTTATTATTTGACAGTCACCATGCTTCTTGCTTTGCCCTCGTTATCTCATGTAATATTCTCAACCACTTTATAAGTTAATATACCACTTCTACAGATAGAAAAACTGAGGCTCAGAGAGGGTAACTAACCTGCTCAACTTGCTCCAGAACAGTGGTGGTGTGGCGAGCCCACCATACCCAGTCTTGCACCACTTTGATGAGGAAGATAGGATCCTGGTTCCTTTTACGTTCCACTCAGAGTGCTTTGTTTTCTTTATGGCTGTGTTGGTAGACTCTTTTTAGAACCATGTGGTCAGTCTAGAAGTATGATAGGCTCTTTAAAAACCTCCTAGCAGTTTTATTAATAAACATGGCTTAGATAAGTGCCAGAGAATTGGCCACCATCACCAAGGAACAGCCAAAGGAAAACTACCCACATAATTTGTGCTTGAACTATCAACAAATGTGTCTGAGGCTCGTGATGAGCTTGATTTGCTCCCAGAGACGTGGATGGTGATGTCACTCAGGGGAGAAAGTTTATTCTCAGTCTTCAACTGTGCAATCTTGAGCCCCCCATGGGGGCTCAAGATTCCTACTTCAGAGGAGCAGAAGTGACAGATTCAACATGACATTTGTGACACAACATGGCCCAAGAGCTAAGAGCAGGGCTTGCTATCCAACGTACCGGGCTATGAAGTCTGCTTTGGTCACTTCTAGCTCGGTGAACACAGCCAGAGACCTGTTTCTCTGAATCCCAGTTTCACTAACCTGTGAGACGGGGATGTGAATACTTACATTTCCCAATCTCCCTGCAGCTGTTTTGTGACTATTAATTGAAATAAAGAACACAACGCAAGCAATACAGTATATTATTATGCGTGGTTACCACCCAACGTTAGCTATTACCCTTTAGGCCTAGATATCAGTATATAATTAATGCTTTGTTTTTGGAAAGGGGACATTCCTTCCCAAAAGGTTTTTTTTAGTGAATGTGTCCTGACGCAAAGGGTATAAAAAAGGAGAAGAAATTCAGAGAGGGAAGAGACATTGTTCAGAGAGCTAATGAGAGAAGCAGTGGGCTGAGTGTGGGATGCAACTTTAATAGTACTCCCTGTATTCTGTGCTATCTTGGTCACTTTCCAAACTCTAAAGGACCCTGCACATTTGGAGAGAGAATGTTAGTCTGGGAAGTGAGAGAAGATGGCTTCTTGGATGGGGAATAGGGTGGTCCTGTCTCTCCCTCCAGACGAAGATTAACAATGACTTAATTCCAGAAAAATTGTCAGCAAGTAAAATAAATAGACTAATCACTGTGGGCAAATTGTATGGTAATGTATCTAGGCGTTGTTTCCAATCTGACCCTTAGAGATACATTTAATCAATCTAGATGGATGAGTCATCCTGTTCTTAATTAATCTTTTCGGATTTTTATGGAGAAAAGGCAAACTCTTTACGAAGACCTTATGAATGTGTTTGAGGTTAGTATGGATTTTTATTTATGTGCATAGCACGAGAGGCCGTTACTTCTAAATGATGGCTTATTTTGAGTGTTCTCAGACTTTCAAACTGTTTTATTTCCATCCTTGGGGAAAGAATCAGGGGTGAGTTGAAAGGAAACACATGATGGCTATTTCTTTGGCATGAACTAGGTAATCTTTCTGGAAAGGACATGTTTGTTTGGATTTTATAGCACTGCAAGCAGAGACTGGCAGAAAGACATGGGGGCACTTACTCTTCCAGAGGCCTTTGTTGGGAAATGGGGTCACATTCAGAGATGGGTCTCAGTTGGGGTGACCCCCAGAAATCATCGCTATCACAAAAGCCTTTCCCTGGAGCCTAGAGGCTGGCTCTTGCAACAAACACCAAGCAGCACCCAAGGGCCCTTGTTATTGGCTTTTTTCTGTTGGACATTGTTAGGGATCAGCCATCCACTGGGACTCAGGAAGTTCGGTTCTGATGCTATTTGCTGTAGGGATTTGACTTAAACTGGAGTCAGTTCTTCTAGGACACAAGCTATGTGTGTCTGTGTATTGCAGAGAATGCCATCTTTACTTGGTCTTCCAGGTCCTTTTGTCCACCAGAATTTTGGACCCCAGGATCAATTATTTTTGCTACTTTTGTGGTCCAAACATTAGCTGTTGGTGTTCTTTTGTATTGAGCACCTATACCATAGCAGGCACTGTGCTGATATAGCAGGCGTTGGGACTACAGTGATATACACTATAGACCAACAACTTATATTCTACAGGTTTAGAATACATCAGAATTTCAGGTATTGATAAATGCCATGAAAAAAATGAAACAAGGTGCTGAGATAAGGATGACATCTTTGAGAGGCAGAAATCAGTCCACGGAGGCTGGAGGAGAGTGGACCAGGCAGGAGGTAGGTTGAAATGTGGCCAAAAATATGGGCAGAGACCAGATGACACTGGGTCTCAAGAGACACAATAAGGAGTTTGGATTTAACCCAAATCACAGTGGGAAACTATTGGAGGGTTTTAAGCAGGGGACTGACATGACCTGATTTAGGTTTTCAGAGATCTCTATGGCAGTTGTGCAGAGCCTTTCTACTCCAAGCATGGTCCATAGGTGGACCGGCTGCCTGAGCATCAGCATCTGGGAGCTGGTTAGAAAGGTAGAGTCTTGGGTCCCACCCAGGTCCTTTGAAGCAGCATCTGCATTTTTAACAAGATCCCTAGTTTGACTGTATGGAGGTTCCTCAAAAAACTAAAAATAGAATTGCCATTTGATCCAGCAATTCCACTCCTGGGCATATACCCAGACAAAACTATAACTCGAAAAGATAAACGCACCCCTATGTTCATAGCAGCACCATTTACAACAGCCAAGACATGGAAACAACCTAAATGTCCATCGACAGAGGAATGGATAACGAAGAGGTGGTATATATATACAAGGGAATATTACTCAACCATAAAAAGGAACAAAATAATGCCATTTGCAGTAATATGGATGGACCTAGAGATTATCATACTAAGCAAAGGAAGTCAGAGAAAGACAAATATCATATTGATATCACTTATATGTGAAGTCTAAAATATGACACAAATCAATATATCTACAAAACAAAAACAGGCTCACAGATACAGAGAACAGACTTGTGGTTGCCAAGGGGGACGGGGGGTTGAGGAGGGAAGGAACAGGAGTTTGGGATTAGCAGAGGCAAACTAGTATATACAGGATAGATAAACAACAAGGTCCTACTGTATAGCACAGGGAACTATATTCAGTATTCTGTGACAAACCATAATGGAAAAGAATATGAGGGCTTCCCTGGTGGCGCAGTGGTTGAGAGTCCGCCTGCCGACGCAGGGGACACGGGTTCGTGCCCTGGTCCGGGAAGATCCCACATGCCGCGGAGCGGCTGGGCCCAGGAGCCATGGCCGCTGAGCCTGTGCGTCCGGAGCCCGTGCTCCGCAATGGGAGAGGCCAAACAGTGAGAGGCCCGCGTACCACAAAAAAAAGAATATGAAAAAGTATATATATATATTATATAGAATATATATAGAATATATATACAATATATATTATATATATAATATTATATATATATATATATATATATATATAACAGAGTCACCTGACTAGACAAAAGAAATTAACACAACATTGTAAGTCAACTATACTTCAATAAAATTTTAAAACCCCTCCCCCCCCAAAAAAGGTCCCTAGTTTGAAAAGTGTTTTTGCAGAGACTGGATGGAAAAAGTCAAGAAAGAATCATTTTACAAGCCACCCAACCTTGGTGTCTTCTCAGGTAGAGGAGGTGAGTTGTTCTAGACAGATCTCAAAGGGTCAACCCAAGCTTGCTTTGAAATTCTACTTCTGACTGAACCCTTTCACATACATTTTAATTTGTTCTCTTATTTCTCTAGTTCTTAGGTAACTCTCCTTCTTGCCTTGTACCCAGAGGCTGAACTGTCCATCTTCTTGTTTTTGTTTTTTGGTGTTTTGCTTGTCTATTAATTCTGTAACTACCTAGCCCTCAATAAATGACCACCATTTCTATTATAATTCCAAATGGCAGTTGCATGAAATACCCATATCTTAATAGAACTGGATCCTGTTACAAGGTTGATGTCCATATTTGTAGTCTAGCCATTACTACTATCAGGGTCTTAGTGAATGCTGTTGGCATGTGTGTCAATTAGGATTGAGTTTGCTTTAAATGAATACATTTAAAACAATGGCTGATAGATAGTTTATTCTCTCTCATGTCAACATCAGTATGGGGTTATTATGAAGGTTCTATTCCATGAAAACCTCAGGAACCCAGGCTTGTTCTATCTTATATTTCCACTATGTATGGCCTCTTTTCCAAGATCACCTCATGGTCCAATATGGCTGCTTTACCTCCGGCCAACACAATAAAATTTTAGCCATCAGCAAAGAAGAAATAAAGAAGATGGTGCAAAGGGAGCACAGCAGCAGACTTTTCAGGAAGATTCTTACAGTTGCCATGTGATACTCACATTTACAGAGTATTGGCCAGAATTTAGACACATGGCCCCAACTCTGATAAGTATAGTCTTTGTTTTGGGTGGTCAGATACCCAGTTAATAATCAGAGGTCTCTTTCTACAGAGAAAGGGGAAAGCATGAAGGAACAACGAGCAGTTCCTAATACAGCATGTTTCAAGGAATGTAATTTGACATATCTAAATATATAACAGTACCTCCCCACTAAATTTAATCTAGGATGAATATTTTGCACCATCATCATATCGTTACGGTATCTTGCAATTCTTTCCACTTTTCTTTCCAAAGAAAAAGAGGTGTGTGATTTAGCAAGAATGCATTTCTACATTCAAAGTGGAAATGTGAGGATAAACCTCACCCACTTGAAATAAGATAAAAGAAGTTCACTGAATAGAGGGAAATATGCAGATGATTCTATTAACTAAGTATCTTTTCCTGAATGGGGTCTCCATGCGACAAAGGAATTGAAGGTGCTCCTCCCTTATCCTAGAGGGTTTCTGACAACTCCAGATGGCAACGTTATGACCAAAGCATTGGAAAGGATGCAAACGCTAGACTTTCAGAGGACTCTGTTCCCTAATTTCAAACCTGGAAAAGATATGTTTAAAATGTTTCAGTGCACTGGCTGGGAGGACAGGCAGTGGAGTCAGCTAGGCAGAGCTGAGAAATGGCGATTCTACTTACAAATGGGTTACTGTGGGGCAAATAACTGCTGACCTCAGTATTTATGCTAGTTAAGTGGTTAAGAGAACATGTGATCAATTGAGAGGTCATTTGAAAATTAAATGAGATATTACATGTAAAGTTCTTAGCACAGAGCCTTGTTCACTGTGAATACTCAAAAATGTTGGGTATGCCAAGTTCAAAACAGATTACAGATAAAAAAAGGTATCTGTATTTTTTTTTCAAGGGACCTTTAGGACTATCCTTGAATCATATATGTAATATTATTTATTTATTCACTTATTGGTTCATTCATTAATTCAACAAATATTCCACTCCTACTATGTGCCAGGTCCTAGTAGGTACAATTTGCTGGAAGGGACAGGAAATATATAAAGATGAATAAAGCGATTTCTGTCCTAAAAGGAGCTCACTGCTTAGTGGAAGAGAAAAAAACTAAGCAAGCAATTATGTTCCAGTGAGAAAAATGAGAAATGTAAAGGATATTAAAATGAAAGGAGAGTTAGAATCATGACTATCAAATCTGTGGCATCTCCTTGAATGCATTAAGACATCCTTTATCATCAGCTTTTTATTTTTTTATTTTTATTTTTATTTTTTTTTTTTGCGGTATGCGGGCCTCTCACTGTTGTGGCCTCTCCCGTTGCGGAGCACAGGCTCCGGATGCGCAGGCCCAGCGGCCATGGCTCACGGGCCCAGCCGCTCCGCGGCATATGGGATCCTCCCAGACTGGGGCACGAACCCGTATCCCCTGCATCGGCAGGCGGACTCCCAACCACTGCGCCACCAGGGAGGCCCCTATCATCAGCTTTTTAAATGGAGGCAAAGAAAAAAGAAATCTTATAGTAAATGTACGTCATGATTCTAACACCCTTCTTAGTTTCAGAAACATGGATGTGTCAAGAAAAATGAAAGCTTGTCTAAAAATTGAGGAGAATAGCCATCAGGGGTAGTAAATTACTTGGATTTGTTAGATGACACACCATTGGGTTGGTATTCTAGTTGCAGGCCTGTGGACTAGAGCTCCAGAGGGGAAATAACAGCTGGGAAATTTCTTTCCATCAGATGGGACTCATTCCCAACTCATTTCTAGGGCAGAGTCTGGATGCCAAGGAGGATGAACATCAAATTTTGGAGCATAGGGCTGTTTTGGGCTTCCCAAGCCTGGAAGCTAACTTGTTTCTTATCTTCCTCCATTGGCCTATAGATCATCATAGCCATGGCAGGAACGCTTGGACTCTCCTAAGAGGATGGGGTGTTATAAAGTCTTTACACCTTTTCTAAGAAGCTATGACTGAAAACTAGGCATTGATGTATCTCCCTGAAAAATTCATCATGGTACCACATGCAACTTGCAGCTTTCCATCGCTCTTAAGACCACAACTTTTAATATGGCCTAAAAGACCTATGTGATCTAATCCTCATCCTCTTGAGCCACTTCAATCCAGGAGAGCAATTCCATGGTCATTTTTAGTGTCTATGTGCCCTATGTCTATACCATGTTTTACCATTCTTACTTTGTTTCAGTTTCTCTGGCTTTTTTCTCAGGTCCTTATACACAACTCGTTTCCACTTGCTATGGGATCTTTGCACATGTCTAGAAGGTTCTTTCCTTCTACTCTCTGTCTAGATTATTTGGATCTCACCTCAAGAGCTTCATATCTTCCTGAAGGCTTATCTAATCCTCCCCTTTAGCAGGGAATAGGTGGTGCTTACTTTACAGTTAACATCTCAAGGTGTGTGTGTGTGTGTGTGTGTGTGTGTTTCACGACAAGACTTAGTCATTTCCTGCTCATGTCTCCTTTTGATTCTTTTCCTTGGAAATTCTTGAGTATTTCTCTATCTCTGCTCCAAGTTGTTTCTTCCTTCTGGGTCACCCTGTTCAGAAACTCTTTTAGACATCTTGTTCCCTTCAAGATTTCAGTAGGTGATGAGAGGAAGAATATTGATAATAATAGCAACTGACATTTATGGCCCTATGTGTCAGCCTTGTCTGCAGGTGACCATCATGCATGGGGCAAATGACTCGCCACCCTACACAATGCTAACAAGGAGCTTCTGTATCCTAACAGAAATCCCCCTGCTTGGACTATCTCGATTCTTACAGCCAGGGGAATGCCTTTTCAAATTGGCCAGACAGGGTTTCCTAGCTCATCACCATGGTAAGGGGGAGAGGATTACTCTGCCTTTCATTGAGTTGGGACACACCGCTAAAGCTAAGAGTGGAGCAAATCTGATGCTATGGCTGCTACCCAATGGAGATGGGTGTGATCGATGATAAGGACATGAAAACCAAATCCACTGCAGCCATGCTCTTCTCAGGCATCCCATTAACCAAACCTAGCGGGGAAGTTTGCTCTCCACACTGCTTAGATTTGACACTGGTGCTTATCTCAGACTTTGAGAATAAGCAGATTAACACCTTTTACTTTAGGATCTTTTATTCTCAGCTACAGTGTTTGCAGGGACTAAAAGCCTAAACTCCACTGATTCCTAGTATTAATCTCTAACAAAGTAAGGATACCATAGGGTGAGTGTGAGTAAACATACTATTAAGTTTATTGAACTGCATTAGCACTCCATCTAGAAGGCCTCTCACAGTAAGATGACTGATTACATTTATCAGCTGCTTTTAAGAACCAATCACTTATAGCCTGCAGATATCTGAAACTCTGCTTACTCACACCTACTCTAAGGACTAGTTTTCAAGGATGGCTCAATCTCATCCTGCCAACTATAGGATTAGAAAAGTGAGGGTCTTTGTGTGTTTGTTCATTTGTTTTAAGTTAAGAATACCAGTAAAAGGGATCCATATATGCAGAGAAGGTATGAGTCCTGTAACATGCATCATATTCACCTGGGCTTGTTAAACACAAATTGCTGGCCTCCACTCCCGTAATTTCTGATTTATTAGGTCAAGAGTGGGGCCTAGGCATTTGCATTTCTGACAAGTTCACCTGTGCTGCTGCTGCAGGGACCAGGCTTTGAGAACCAGTGTACGGTCATGATCCCATTTGAAAATCTGGGATAGAGACTAGAATTTGTCCAAAGTTTACCACATTCCCTTTTGAAAGTAGGACCCTAAATTTGTAAACACCATTATCAGTTCAATCCAGGAGAGCAATTCCATGAGCATTCTTATGTCTATGTACCCAAGTGTTTTCTTTATCGTGCCTGCATTAGAACCTAAAAATGCCCCCTCCTTCCTTTAACGATTGGAAACTCTCCTCTGACCCCCCACCTAGTGTCCAGTTAACCATGGCTGGACTGAAGAGCTCAGTTTGGGAATGGACCAAGCTCCCCGGGGATCCCAATAATCATTCTGGCAGCATCTGATGAGCAGAGCAGTCTACAGTTTGGCTGGCACATTGCTAATGCCCCTGAGAGTGTTATGGCATTTAAACTTCACCCCACCCCTGGGGATTGGTATTAATATTACTCCTATCTTCTGGGGAGGGAACAGAGCCCGAGAAGAGGTTAAGCGGCTTCCCCTCCTTACCAAACAAGAATTCAGTCCAGGCCAGTCTGACCCCAAGCCCAAGCTCTCCATGACCCAGTTATGTGTTAGATGCAACTACAAGAGAAAAGTAAACTGGAGGTTCTTTCTACCATGATCTGAGAAGCCCTCTTCTTCCCGCTCAGATACCAACCCTATGCACCAAGATTCCCCGCTAATCTAAAGAAAACAGTGAAAGGGCTGTGATTCCTGAATACCTATTAATCAGAGGGAAGCAAAAATCCCTACCGCAGCACATTACTATTCATACCAGCATCGCTAGAGAGAAGTTACACCATTCATTACTTTGATGGGTGCTGGAGGGAGGATAAGAATGAGATCAGCCCCAAACGGATCCAGAAATTATTGGCAAATACAGCTGTGGAGGTTGTGTTTGGTACTTTTTTCAACCTTTGACAGAGGATAAATAGCATATGACAGTGCATATGACAGTAAGCAGTTATCTGTTTGAATATGCAACTCAGAAAGTCTTACCAAAGGAAAAATGAAGTCAGTCAGGAATAGAGAAGGGAGATAAGCAAGGGTGAGTGCTGTATTTCTCTGCTACTCAGACTCAGCCATGACTGTGTCATATTTCTCATCCCTGAAATGACTGCCACTCAAATTATTTCTAAACTTCTGACCCCAGGTTTGCTCCTAGGTCGTGAAAAAAAACTAGCTTTGTCTATGTGCATTGGTGAAAGGTAATTTTTTGTTTCTACTTTCAGATAACACTAGACATCGGCAAGAGAATGAGCTAAAACCTGAACCTTGGCTAAAAGAGTGTTTATAAACAGTTGGGCTGGAATGACAAGAGCTTGGTGGTTTTTCTCTACATTTGCTCCTGTAGAAGGCTGTGTGTTTAGATTTGCTCTGCAACCTGCCAGGCAGTTTGGTGTGGGTTTGGATTTGACTCCCATGTCTTTTGTATTTATTATTTTAGAATCACTGGCCCCAATAAGTCTTCCCATTCAACGTGGGATTCCAGTAAATGGCAAAGCACCTTAAATCTGTCTGCAGTTTTAGGACAGACTGGCCCAAAGCCTTTATAATAACCCTGGGTGGGCATTCAGTGAAGGGCTCACTGTCATGTTTATTTACTCAGTTCAAAGGTAGGAGGTTGCCCGCCAGCTCTGGGAATGAGTACAGATGCTGTGATGAGGAGGAGTTGAAAGCTAGCGCAAGCTAAATGGTTGGGCTCGGAGGAAGCTGGCTGGAGCCATAACCCAGCCAAGGTCAGAGAGAAGTGCTATTATTATTTCATTAACATTATTATCATAACTATTATTTCCCAAATTACCTTTTAATGGGTCCAATGTACCTTCAAGTCTGTAACTAAGACACAGATCACTGATCATCTGTTCAGCAGTCATTAGAAATGTCCAAGGCAGACTTCAGCCCTTGTAGCTCTAAATCCAATCTTAATCTTCTCCAATGGTTATTGTGCTCTTATTTATGCGTCTGCTTAGGATTCACTTTTAAACTTTGCTGCATCGAGTGTAAAGCAGCAGTTGGTGTTATTATGTATTCAGGTGGCTGATAGCTTTTTTTTTTTTTTTTTTTGTGGTACGCGGGCCTCTCACCGCTGTGGCCTCTCCCGTTGCAGAGCACAGGCTCCAGACGCGCAGGCTCAGCGGCCATGGCCCACGGGCCCAGCCGCTCCGCGGCATGTGGGATCCTCCCGGACAGGGGCACGAACCCGTGTCCCCTGCATCGGCAGGCAGACTCCCAACCACTGCGCCACCAGGGAAGCCCTGGCTGATAGCTTTTATGTTCACTATGGAGACCTTAAAATATATTTTTTCAATGTCATTTTGATATATAGGTGGTTCCAGTATGCTGACATATAAGGTACAAAGACTCCACAGAAATTCCTCATAATACCACTAATGGAGTTGGATTTTTCTCCCCTGCCTTTTGCTCTTGGACTTGGGTTTTTCTTAGACAAATTCTGCCTGGAATAATTTTGAGTATCAGAGGAGGATGGAAGTAAAATACCCGATGCACAGTCAGTCACCAGTACATTTTAGATGGCTTTCCACTCTTACAATTCAGCTGTGCTTTCAATTCTTCTGATCTTAGAAGGATTAGCATCATTCTATATTCATGCAATGAGTTTAGAGTGAGAAGGAGAGTTAATATATACCAAATTCCCACAATTAATGGGTAGACTTTCTTTCACTTGCCAATTTTAAAATATGACACCTAGAGCCCACTAGATTGGGAGTTTCTTGAGGTCAAGTGCTGTTCCACACTCATTTCTGTGTCCTTGTCACCTAGCAGAGTGCTTGGCCCAGAGAAGGTGTATGTTCAATGATTGCTGAATTAAGCTGCCCCATTTCTGCATAGTTTTAAGTACTTTAGTAAGTGCAGAATGATATAATAAGATAAAAACACTGAGTGTTAGAAAGGGTATTGTTTTAAAGATGGGGAAGCAGGTATGGAGAGGTGATGTGGCTTAAGGTCACAGAGTCAGAACTATGAGGACGGCTTCAGGTCACACTGACCCAGTATGAGGCTCTGCCCACCACGACCTTCATGTACAGCCAACAGTTATTTTTTTTTTTTTGGCGGTACGCGGGCCTCTCACTGCTGTGGCCTCTCCCGTTGCAGAGCACAGGCTCCAGACGCGCAGGCTCAGCGGCCATGGCTCACGGGCCCAGCCGCTCCGCGGCATGTGGGATCCTCCCGGACCGGGGCACAAACCTATGTCCCCTGAATTGGCAGGCAGACTCCCAACCACTGCGCCACCAGGGAAGCCCAAGCCAACAGTATTTTTAAAGGTAACACATTACCCTTAAAAGTCATACATTAGCCAAATGTTTACATTCTAACCCCCAGTATCCCAGAATATGACCTTATTTGGAGATAGGGTCTTTACAGAGGTAATCAAGTTAAAATGAGGTCACTGTGGGGGGAGCCCTAATCCATTATGACTGGTATCCTTATAAGAGGAGAAATCTGAACACAGAGACATGCATGGAGGGAAGATGATATGAGCAGACCTAGGAAGAAGATGGTCGTCTACAAGCCAAGGAGACAGGCCTGGAAGAGATCCTTCCCTCACAGCTCTCAGAAGGAGCCCACCCTGCCAACCTTAATTTTGGATTCCTAGTCTCCAGAACTGTGCGACAGTTCATTTCTGTTGTTTAAGCCACGCAGTCTGTGGTACTTTGTTATGGCAGCCATAGCAAACTAAAAGAGATTTTGGCATTAGTTTTCTAGGGCGGCGTAAAAAAATGCCACAGACTGGGTGGCTGAAACAACAGAGATGTACTGTCTCACAGGTCCGGAGACTAGGAGTCCAAAATCAAGATGTCAGCAGGCTGGTTTCTTCCAAGGGCTTAGAGGGAAGGATCTATTCCAGGTTTCTCTCCGTGGCCTACAGATGGTTGTCTTCATGTTCAAATGGTGTTCTCTCTGTGTCTACATGTCTTATCCCTTTGTATGTTATGAAATAAGGAGTGCTGTTTCATTTTCTCTCTCTCCTTAGGCACACGTCTAAGGCAATATGAAGCCTTCTCAGGTTTGCCTCTTTGCACTTTCACAATCTTTCATTTATTACGCAAAGTTTACAACATCATTTTTACTCCCTCTTTCCCTGGCTCAGTTTCTTCCCTTCTCTCCTTATTCACTTCTGAAGCCTGCCCCAGGCCTCTTTCATCTAATTCTTTCTCCGCAAGTCCCATCTCCACCTCCTGTGCATTGGTTTTCTATTGCTGTATAACAAAATACCACCAACTTAGTGCCTTAATGTTCACTTGTTAGCTCACAGTTCTATAGATCAGAAGTCTCGTAGAGGTCCTCTGCTTAGGGTCTCACCAGGCTGAAATCAAGGTATTAGCCAGACTGGGGTCTTATCTGGAGACTCTGGAAAGAATCTACTTCCAAGATTTTCCAGTTGTTGGCAGATTCCAGTTTTTTCAGCTGTGGGACCAAGGTCACCTTTTTTTTTTTTTTTCTGGTTGTCATCAGGGGATTTGCTCTTAGCTCCTAGAGGCCTCTCCCAGGCCCTTTCCGTATGGCCTTCTCCAACTTCAAAGCCAGCAACAGAATTTCTCTCTTGCATCCAATCCTGTTCACACTTTGAATTTATGTGATGACCCTTCTGCCACCAGCTGATGAAAACTCTCTGCTTCTGAAGAACTCATGTGAGTGGGTTATGTCCTTTCAGATAATTTCCCTATTTCAAGGTCAACTGATTAGTAACCTTAACCACATCTACAAAATCCCTTTTACCATGTAATCATGGGAGTAATACTAGGGGGTAAGGATCATGGGGGCACCTTAGAATTTTCCTACCACACCCTGCTATTCAGTCTAAGGAGAAACAGTGGATAAGAGACAAATAAAACTTAATGATTTCATCCACTGGTCAGCAATGGGCACATTCCAAAGTTAGGTGGCATTTGAAATCTAAGGATGAAGTTAGAAAGAAAGTGTTCATGTGAGGAAGGCCATATTCTTTGATCCAAGTTATCTATCAATCACAATTTTAAGAGTAGCTATCATTTATCAAGGGCCTTCTATGGGTCAGTCACCTTTGAAGGCGGCAGTGCATTGCTGGCATTATTTTGAGTGTTAACAATGATTCTCCAAATTGGGTTGCACCAAGGAGGAAACTGGGACACTGAGTTTGATAACGTGCACAGGTGCTAGCGACAGAGCCAACATTCAAACCCATGTGTGGACAGTGCAAGTCCTGTGTTCTTTCCAGAACCACATGCTTCCCTCTTGCCAGGAAAGCCCATAGACCATGTGTGAGATTATCTACGTATAGGATAGCATTGTAAATCCAGCCTGCCTAATATGGTGATTCAGAGCATTTTCTTGTAAAATCAAGGTGATTCCATAGAAGCCACCATGAAACAGGCACTCTAGAATCTGGAATTGGGGAGATTATATCTTCTTATGAAAGTATGCTGAAGTGAAGAGGGCTGATGATGGTAAAAAATGAGATTCAGAGTAGCATTCTGGGCCAATCTATCTCCCTTTCCCTGGGGGAAGAATGATCTAGTTTTTAGATAGAAAAGGCTTTGGAAAACAGAAATGTCATTAAATAAGCTATACTAAGGCTTGACAGCAATGCTGTCTTTGATGTCCAATTCTCTTACATGGACTCTGATTTATCATTTGGTGTGTATCCTTCAATAAGCTGTTTTGTCTAGAAAATTAAACTTAGTTCTAATAAAAGATGCTTTCTCCCTTCTTTCATCTCTTCTTTGTTAAGTCAGTCAAGAAACATTTAGTGAGCACCAACTATGTTCTAGAAATTTGTTAGGCATAAAAGATAGGACATTATCTCTGTCCTCCAAGAGCTTCCAGTAATTCAAACGATTGCTGTTCCTACTTTCACCAGGTGACATGCAAAGCAAGAAAATAAGGTGAAGTTGACTGGTGGTGGCATTCTGAAAGACAGATGGAACCAGTGGAATTGGGCAGGCAAAGAGTGTCTTTGAGAATTATTTCCAAGGTCTAATCCAGTGCTGTCCAACAGAACTTCCTATAATGAAAGAAATGTTCTAGACCTGCACTGCCCAAGATGGGAAACAGTAGCCACATATGGCTCTTGAGCACTTAAAATGTGATTAGTGTGACTGAGGAGCTGAGTTTTAAATTTTACTTAATTTTAATTACTTTAAATATAGTTCCATGTAGCCAGTGGACAGAGGAGAAAACATATACATATCTGAAGCTCTTCATTCTATCAGCTGTTTTGAAACCTTTACTACTCTCTTACTTCTTGGCTTCTAAATGTGTTTTATCCAATATCTGAGTTATTTCCTCATGTAAATTAATCTTCTGAGATTAGTTTCTGGTATCAATGTAAACATACTGCAAACCAAACAATTTTTCGAGGTGCAATTACAAAGCAAAACAATATATTTTTAAACAAGCTGAAAGAGGT
This sequence comes from Mesoplodon mirus, assembly GCF_964341445.2. Taxonomy (NCBI): domain Eukaryota; kingdom Metazoa; phylum Chordata; class Mammalia; order Artiodactyla; family Ziphiidae; genus Mesoplodon; species Mesoplodon mirus. The sequence continues at coordinate 25,269,925 of NC_138988.1, read as the reverse complement.
TATCAGCCGAGGAAGCATACCAAGGAATGGAAAATAATTAGTTGGACCACATTATTTTAATCCCATGTCTGGGTGTTCTAAGCAGACTCATCTCCTGTCATTTGGAGAAAGTTGCCAACATTTGCCCTTCTGTCCTCTGAGGAAACAGGCCAAATATGCTTTCGTTTCATCCTGTTTAGACAGTTGTTTTAATGCCCTTTTCTTGATGTTATTAACAGATTTCTACTGAGATGCCAGCTGCGATGAGAAGTGTCTGTCTGTCACTTGTACGTTGCTTCAACCCTGACTCACTTACATGCCTTGGCAATCAGATTCTTAATGACTTTAAGCTGTTCCGTTCCAACAATAAACTCTATGGAACTTCAGTCTGACCATTTTTTCGGGCAAGTTTACCTCTTCTGTTCTTAGCCTCCGCCATGCCTGCCATGCCACTCTTAATAGGCTATGGAAGTTTTATGGGTTTTTGACCATTCTGCCTCTCTCTGCACGTTCTGATGCCAAAGATATCAGACATACATTTCCATTTCTTTCAGCCAGTAGCCTGTCTTTGCCAGCTGCTTTATTAAACGGGTGTACATCACTGGGAAGGAGCCCTCAGATTTTCTGGCATGCTAAGAGGGACTATATATTGAGGCTGTTGGTGCAGATGCCAGCCACCATCCTCTCAAATTCAGCAACCTAATAAGAATGTGTCCTTTGGGCATGGCGATAACGCCAGCACACAGCACCTTCTCTCTCAGGGTCAAAGGAACAATAGTTGAGCCTAACGAGGATTTTTGAAAGGGCTGTGGGCTCTCCAATGCCGTTTTCAAGAAACGTACTTTTTAGAAATACTCATGGAACATGGAATTTTATAAAATATTAAATATAGGAATGGGCAATGAAGATAAGGATATATATCTCCTAGGACCTAGCTGTACCATTTTCAGGTGTCGATCATGGAGAAATAGTTACCTGTGTGCCCAAAGAGGCACATTCAAGAAAGACAAATGTCAACATGTGAGATTTGCAAAAGAATTAAAACCATCTCAATGTTCATTTATAGGGAGATTGATTAAGTTAATTATAGGACATCCCTATAATGGAATCATCTGCAATCATTTGAAAGGATGGCACAGATTTCTGAGTGCTGATGTTGAATTATATTTAAGATGAATTAAGGGGGAAAAAGCAAGGTGCACAACAGTATGTTTAGTTTGCTTGTATTTGTGTTCTCAAAAGGCTCATTTATACCACGAAAACCCCAGATACCCACATAAATGCCTGTGTATACAAACAAAAATTTGGAAGACCACTCAAGAAACTATGAAAAAGTGGTTATTTGAAGGAGATAGATTTGTTGTATTCTGTATTCCATCTGTATTGTGATTTTTTGAAACCAGGACCATGTGTTAATTTTTCCAGTAAAAAATTATTTAACAGAAACATAATGAGAATCATCTCTAAGCCCACTACCCAGAAAATGTGTTAACATTTTGGAGTATATTCTTCTGGGCTTTACTTCAGCTCATATATGGCATATGTCAGATAATGTAGTACAGCCATTTTGTCATTTGTTTTTTTCCCAAATAAAAATCTCTCATGTTAATAGATAGAACACCTCTATGTTTTGTCTTGTTTTAATAAACTTTGTTGACAGTAAAACACAAACACAATAAAAAGCACCCATTTTAAGTGCATCACGTTTTGACAAATAGCTGCACAGAACTGCTCCTTACTGAACAGTGATTAGTCATAGAGACTAATTCAGGGAGGGGTTAATGAACCAAGTCAGTCCGAATGGGGCCATTCCTGGAATTTCTGGTGGAAATACCATACTTTATTGCCAATTCCACACAGATGGATGTTTAGGATGTTTCAAATGTTGAACTGTTATAAATAAGGCTGAGATAAATGAATATTTTTTTAGCCAAGTCACTGCACACATCCTTAATTACAGTATTTTCTTAGTATAAGATCCTAGAAGTAGAAATTCTGTGGGGAAGGATAGAAATGATATAGCTAGATTCCCCTCAAAAGCGAGTATGCCAGCTTATACTCCCCGCTCTTCAACTGTCTCTTTTTCTTTACCCCTATCTTATTTTTCCCACCTTGGGAAATGCAACCAGATATATATTTGAGCACAGCTTACTAACTGACCAAGTAGATTCGGGAGGTTGGAATGCATTTGAAGAAACTATGATTTCACAGAAGGGAGGCTGCTTGTACAAAGCAAGGCTGGATGGCTTCCACCTCTGGGCTCAAGCGATTTTTGTTTGTGGTGCTTGAGGTTTGCTTCCCTCATTTGTAGGATCCGTCCTTTCTTCTCTCCTAGGTGATTGGTGCTCAGCTGTCACCTCCTCAGTGAGGTTTCTCTGCCCAGCCAGGTATATCTGTATCCCCTGTACCTCTTCCTTGCTTTTTTTTCCTCCATGACACTTCTCCCCTCTGACTTACCAATTATGTTTGTCTTGTTTATTCTGTCTCCCCATGCTAAAATATAAGCTTCATCAGAGAATGGATCAATGTTTTGCTAACTGTTGTATGTGTACTGAGCACAGACTAGGCCCCCGATAATTTGCTGAATGAATGAGAGAGTCATACTTAACAGCACAGGAAGCACTTTGACACACATGCTATTGCTTGATCATCACAACATCCTGAGAGATGAAAAGGGCTGGTTCCATCCCTCATCTTCCAAACAAGGAAACTCGGGTCTTCAGAGGACCAAGTGATTTGTCCAAGGTCAGGCATACCTCTTCTGACTCCAAGTCCGGCTTTCTTTCCACCTTACTCATCACCTCTCCAAGCACATGGTTACAGGCTCTACTTTTCTTCAAGAAAACTGTCATATTCTCTCATTAATGGGAAAATAGTACAGGTTACAACAGTTGGGCCAGGGACTTGGTGGAATAAAGGGGTGAGAGTCAGGAGACCCAAATTCTAATGCTGTCTTGGCCTCTGAATCACACATGCAGCATCAGTAAATGTTCTTACTGTCTGTGGGCCTCACTTTCATCCTTTATCAAGTGAGGAGGCTGGACCGTATGGTCTGAGGCCTCTTCTAGCTTTACTATTCAATGACCCTAAAGGGAAATCTCCACCATGGATCAACAGATATTGTCCATCAGTGGAGGCCAACTCTCCTGCATTTAAATTTATGAACCCAAATTGTCTCCAGTCCATCTTTAGCTCTATAAAGACCCCAGTGCAAGAAAGTGGGTCATCACCTACATGCTTGCTTATCACAAGAGAAGGTATCACGATGAGATGCCAGCTAAACTGATGGCAGAAAATTCCATTCCTGGAATGGGGAATCCCAAGCTTTAGTAAGTTCTAACATTCTGTCCTAGGTACTTGATTTGAGTGTGTAAGCATTTTTTTCTATTAGGATGCTTGTAGTCACAAGAGATGGAAACCTGACGTTAACCAACATATGCAAAAAAAAAAATGGGAGTTTATTGGCTCACAATCCTGAAAATTTCAGGGGGATGTTAATCTCCGACTGGGACTGGATCAGGGGCTGAAGCAAAGTCATCAGCTCTCTGTCTCTCAGCTCTGCATCCCTCTCTGTTGACAAAGTGGGTGCCCAGTTGCTCCTGATTTATATGTTATCCTCTCAGCTCACCTAAATCTTCCCAGGATTCCCATCAGAAGTATCAGGGGTGCTTCTGATTGGCCTGAGTCAGAAGCCTCATCCCTCTGAGATAGTCTCTGTGGACTGGGAGATGGAAGACACAGACTGGCAAGGCCTGAATCCTGCATCCACCCCTGGACCACAGTGCTTGGTCTTCTCTCATCCAGACCATATGAACTGAGAGGGGAAAGGGGAGCTTCTCTCCATGAAAACAAAGGTACTTACACTTAGAAGAAAGAGGGTGTGGACTTGGCAGGAAAAAAGAACAAAAGCTCACTGTCTTTTTACCAATCCCACTTTTCCTTCCTCCTACCTCTTCCAACAGCTGCAGGATATGGATTTTGTTCTTGTGGTAGTTGTTGAGGAATTAGAGCATTTTGAAGTTCATTGGATTGTGAACTACTGAGGGAGGAAAGGGAATTCCCTCACTCCCCATAAGGTCCCTGGATATACACAGGGCTGTTCAAACAGCACAGCTTGTTGTCACTGCTTTAGAGAAACAGCCAGAAATGCTTGCCTTGGAACTGCCCAGGCTTGCTGGAAACATGGCAGGATGCAATGGACAGAAATGTGTCTCAGCAAGATATTGGAGGGGTCAGACTGCTGACAGCCCTTGTGTGCAGGCCCAAGGAATGAGGCTCAACAGATCCTGCCAGCACCCTGGGAGGTGGAAGCCTTACCAATTATAATCTGGAATCTTTAGAAGAGCCAGTTATTCAGGGCCTACACATCTGAGAGGAAGAAATTTCCTGTGTCCTTGTTTCCCCTTCAAAGGACACAAAAACACTATCTTTCTACTAACTAATCTACCTCCCCCCACCACCAGAATCCAAAGACAACTTTAAGCATTTTAGAAAATATTTTCTATTCTGTTTTAGGGAGAAAGGACTGATTGTGGAAGAGTGCGGTGGTCACAGAAGATTGACTGATTGGGCCTTCTCCAGTCCTTTACCCAATCATGCATGTTCTCAACGGCCACCGCACATTATGCAGGCCCCAGGCCCTGTGTCAGGCACTGGGAATGCAGAGATGAAAGACTTATTTCTTATCTCCTAGGTATTCACGGTCTCTGATTAGGGTCTTCATAGACTAAAGCTTAAGAAACTATGGGAATTGAGATTAGGAGTTGGTGAACTACAGCTCATGGGCCAAATCTAGCCCACCATCTACTTTGGTCAATAAAGTTTCACTGGAACATGGGCTAGCTCATTTGTGTAGGTTTTCTTGCTTCAATGGCAGGCTCGAGCAGCCTAAAATATTTACAGACTGGATCTTCAGAGAAAGTTTTCCAAGCCCTGACACAGACCACAGCAGCTGTCCCAGATACGATGGTGGTGGTGGGATCTGGAGAGGTAGCCCGAGGAAGGCAACACCCGAGGTGAGACAAGAGGGACACAGAGGAGTTAACCAAACAAGGCTGAGAAGTCAGGGGAGGCCAAGGCAGAAGGATGCCTTGTGCCAAGACGGCGAGATAAGAGAGAGCACGGTGAGTCCTGGGGCAGTTGGGGTGTGCGGATCTGAAAAAATGGCCAGGCCAGAGAAGTATGCTGTGGCCACACTGTGATTCCTCAGAAGTCAAGAGGGGTCTTGGAAGTTTTAAGCAGGGCAGGGGCTGATCAGCTTGGCGGTTTTGGAAGCTCACTCTGAGGTAGTGTAGCAGATGGGTTAAAACAGGACTGCTGGGCTTCCCTGGTGGCGCAGTGGTTGAGAGTCCGCCTGCCGATGCAGGGGACACGGGTTCGTGCCCCAGTCCGGGAAGATCCCACATGCCGTGGAGCGGCTGGGCCTGTGAGCCATGGCCGCTGAGCCTGCGCGTCCGGAGCCTGTGCTCCACAACAGGAGAGGCCACAACAGTGAGAGGCCCGCGTACCGCAAAAAACAAAACAAAACAAAACAAAAAAAAGGACTGCTTTCTTCCCTCCATTCTCCCCTCCCCAACCTCTCGAAATATTCAGCCCCTTGGAAGCAAGTTGGTATAAACTTCTAAAACCATCTAGTCTTTGCCCCGTTGCCCCTGGATACCCCCGCGACCTCATGGCCCCTCTGTTCTGTTCGGACCCCTGGTCCTTCCCACTTGGGCTGCCTCTCCCACACTGTGATGTAGGAAGGATCGGGGAAGCAGGAGGCTTAAGAGGCCATTTTCCCACTTGGCACGTGCAGCGACCTCAGACTCCAGACAGAGATCTGAGCGGCAGTAACTGGATAAACAGTTTAATTGAGGATATAGGGAGGAGGAAGAGTAAGCTGTGACAAAGCGAGAGAGAGGCATGGACATATACACACTACCAAACGTAAAATAGATAGCTAGTGGGAAGCAGCCGCATAGCACAGGGAGATCAACTAGGTGCTTTGTGACCACCTAGAGGGGTGGGATAGGGAGGGTGGGAGGGAGGGAGACGCAAGAGGGAAGAGATATGGGAACATATGTATACGTATAACTGATTCACTTTGTTATAAAGCAGAAACTAACACACCATTGTAAAGCAATTATACTCCAATAAAGATGTAAAAAAAAAACAAAAAACGTTTAATTGAATCCTAACAGAAGAACTGAGCCCAGTGTGAGGAATCTCACTGGCCTTTTCTCACAGTGCCTTTCCTTGCTATACACTGTGATGTAGCAAGGCCACTGGGGATGCAGAGAAACACGAGGGATTGATTTTGGCTGGCAAGAAGGTCAGACTGCAAGAAGCAATTTTAATAGTCATTCTATGAAAGAGTCATTCTATGAAAGAGTCATGGGGAAAAAACAAAACAAAACAGAACAGAGTTGGGTGGGGGAAGTCCGAGGGAGGCAGAAGGGAAAGAATATGTTTCCTATTTATTTCTCAAAGTAAGATATACCTTTACAAGACAATTTATAGCTATCTCCTAATTTCAATTTGAAATTAGATAATTCCTTAATATACTTTGGGCTTTATTTCCTCTTCTTTAAAAAAGAAAACCCCAAAACATTCTTGCTAGAGGCATATTCTCACTTCCTTTACTTGTAAAGTTACTAAATTTTAAATTTACTAAAAAATTTCCAAACTTAAATTCGTGAAAATTCCTTCTTTGAGACTTTCAAAATCTTCATCTCCCCAGAGAGACACCTCAAAAACCTCAAGTTCTAATTCCAGGCAGGCCTTTGCAGCAAAGCCTGGTGTAGACAGGTACATAGAACCTTTCTGTCTCTCCTTCTCTCCCTCTTAGGTATGAGCTGCCTTGCATCAAGCTCTCTGGTTCTGATAATCCCCGTCCAGTGTTCAGTAATAATCAAGGTACTAGACAATATGGGTATGAACCCTCTCCTGAAGTTAGAGATGGCCCAGTTTGCAAGAAATGGTTTATTCAGAGGGGATGGAATCACAGTCGACTGCAGACCTGGCTGACTCTTGAGGCCAAGATTTGTTATTCACTAAGCCTGTTTTCATAGCACTGCTGGGAGTACCAATGCCCTAGCAGATACCAGGAGAAGGAAGGTATTTCTAGATAGTTCTCAGTTATATATGATCAGATGTTGGCAAGTAACGGTGGGAATAAACACACAACAGAGCAGCAAAAGTACTTCAGAGATGATTCTAGAATACACTGCCCAGCAGCTCTGGCCTTGCCATTTAGACTTCACTTAATGAACTTGCATTTCCTGCACTAATTTATTCATTAAGCCACTGGAAATGTAGGGAAGCAATTCAGGTAGCAACAAAATGGTCCAGAGAAAATTTATGCATATGTGAACCAATTTCAGTCCTTGACTGAGGCACCTTGGGTGTCCCTTCTCCCTCCACCTTCCTCCTCCGGCTCCTCTTTCTCTGCAGCACATGGGGGTCAGGAGGGCTCTCAGGAGAGGTCTAGCAAGTACCTTGCTGTTTGCTATGGAATGAAATAAAGCCTTCACTGTTGAGCAGACTTAATAACTCTGGTTCTGAAGTGACAAGTGCAGACGAGCAAGTCCCCATTACCTTGAGTACAATCTCAGTGAACCTTGAGCAAGTGATTGCTTCTCTCTGAGCCTTACTTTTATCACCTATAGCATGATGAGGATGGTGGCCCTAACTTCACAGTGTTGTTGAGATGATTCCATCAGATAAGACACAAGAAGGGCTCAGCCCTGTGCCTGGGTACTGTAATTCTATTCTGAAAATCAAATTACTTGCATACAACAGTACTCGCTCTAAGGTGAGCATGTCTACAGAGCTGTGGGCACTGTTTCTGCCACCAGCATCACCAAGTTGCTGCATCCATGCCTCCATTAAATGTATGCAGACCACCTCTCAAGTCTAACTCATGGCGAATGGCAGCAGATGGGAGGCCAACATGAATGGTTGGTAAGCTGGGAATGGAAAGGAAAAGAAGTAGACTGTGGCCCGAGTTTTAATTCAGTAAATATTTACTCAACTCATACCACACTCCAAGTATAATAACAGTGTGTATAAAGTCACGAAGGACACAGATATGATCACTGCCCCCAAGGACAGAACTCATAATTAGGATTTAGGATAGATTTAAAAGTGTAGTCAGGATATGCGAGTCTAGAAAGAAAAGCCAGGAAAAAACCAGGATGAAGCAGATAGAGGTGCAGGCATATACATTATATACAGTTAGACATCAGGCCTGGCTTTTAAACTGTCCCGCCTGGAATGTCCTCTCTGTGATCTTTGCCTGGTGAAATACCACCCAATAATCACCTCCAATGCCACATCCTCTGAGAAGTCTTTCAGCATCATTGAAGGCAGACAAAAAGGATCTCTCTCTCCCTTAAGTTAATACACTATCAGTATAGGATTCCTATGGCACTTACTATAAACTGCTTTGATTATTTAGATCGGCTGTCTATGCTGATCAAATTTCACTTTAAAATGTCTGTCATGACTCACTGATTCTTGAGTCGTGGCAGCTGCACAGTTGAACCGAAGAATCACAGACGGCATTCGCCTACCCAGGCTACCACGTGCTTACAAACACAGCTGTATATAAATAATGAAATCAATAACTATTTACCTCTTCTTCCCAACACATTACTGCTACATGATTTTAATAGAGACCCAACAAGGGAACTTCAAGAGGACACCAGGAGGTGCAGCTGTGTTTCTAAATGCTGCGCGAGGCTTGAATAATTCAGAGTTTACATTAAATACCTCTCAGTATTAACAAGATGCAGGATAAACTGTTTACTGATAAAGCCTCCACCTTTAGATAGGATGAACTCTTCTTGGTAGCTTACATTTTTACACTGGCAAAGCAAGCAGTCACAGCCAACACCCTTGGGGGCCGGGAGGCCGTTTATCTTTCTAAGAAGCCAGGTACAACAAGGCAACTGAAACTGTTCAAATACAGTCCAGAAATAGACCAAGTGTTTCGCTTCTGCCAGAGAGGCCAGAATCTCAGCTCTCAATATGCAAACACTAAGGATGTTTGTTTTCATCTTCTTTACTGGGAAGATAAATGTAGTTTACTCTTTCAAGAGGATCTTTTAAGGCCATCTATTTCCCTTGACTTCAAATAGAAGCTGCAGAGAGGGACCAGTGGTGTTTAAAAACTAGGTCTCTTTTGTGAGTGAGCGGGCTTAAGGCCATGTGCTAATGTTATGAGGCATTAATGGGAATTCCCAGATTCTCATCTAGGAGCCGAGCTGGGTCAGCAGAGGCTGGCCATGTTTGACGAGGAAAGATCATCTCAGTGGATTTACTTCTATGTCCAGAAAAGCTGTTGTGTCCAGAAAAGTTGTTGTGATCTTTCGTGGACTTTACTCTCATGGGCTTGGATGGACCATTAACTAATTTAGATACAGCTAAAAAACCAGGTAGGCAGTATAAAGTTTACTTCTCCTTGGTCTTTGTTTTGTTTTTTTGTTTTTCCTTTTGATTTAGCAAGATAAAGGCAAAAGTTTCCAGAATGTATGCCCAATCTCTTAAGCTACCCTGGTGGGATTCACATATAGTGAAAATTGCTATAAATCCTTCTGAATCCTTTTGCTGGTGAATTGCTAGAAAAAGCTGGAATACTTTATTTTGGCCTGGCCCCAGCTCCATTAAAAAGGCCAGACACAGCAGAACTGAATTTGTTCATGTTCACTTGAGGACAGGGAAGCAGAGGAAGTCGTATAAGGGGGTTGGAAATGGATGTGGTGAGGGGGTAGACCTGGGGGAGAGCCACAGCAAATCCCCAACAAAAGGTAGTTTATTTGTTTCACCAAATATGCCTTTCAATAAAAGGCCATTTCTAACCTGCAGCAAGTTACAACTGAGGGGAGACTGCAAAGACAGGGAATTGCTTTGCATTTCTAATTAAGTGAACTTGGAGCATCTGATCTTAGTGTTAAATTCAGCAAGGAAAAGGTAACCCACCTACCCAAAGTGAAGATAATTGAAGGGGAAAATATAAGATGAAGATGATTAAAAAAAACTGTATTCCCTGGTGGCGCAGTGGTTAAGAATCTGCCTGCCAATGCAGGGGACATGGGTTTGAGCCCTGGTCTGGGAGGATCCCACATGCCGCGGAGCAACTAAGCCTGTGTGCCACAACTACTGAGCCACACGCCACAACTACTTAAGCTGCGCGCCTAGAGCCCATGCTCTGCAACAAGAGAAGCGACCGCAATGAGAAGCCCATGCACCGCAACTAGAGAAAGCCCGCGTGCAGCAACAAACAATGCAGCCCAAAATAAATATAAATAAAATAAATAAATTTATATTAAAAAAGGGAGTAATATAATGTAGGAGAAAGAAATTAGACTTTATCTCATGCCATATATGAAAATCAAAGCAAAATGGATAGAAAACTTAAATGTAAGACCTGAAACCATAAAACTACTGGAAGAAAACATAGGAGAAAAACTTTGACATTGGTCTGAGCAATGATTTTTTGGGGGGCCCCAAATAGCACAGGCAAGAAAAGCAGTAACAGACAAATGGGCTGCAGCAAACTAAAAAGATTCTGAATAGCAAAGGAAAGAATTAACAGAGTGAGGAGACAACCTATAGAATGGGAGAAAATATTTGCAAACCATACATATGATAAAGGGTTAGTATCTAAAATATCTAAGGAACTCAACAACTCAATAGCAAGAAAACAAATAACCCGATTAAAAAACGGACGAAGGACCCGAATAGACATTTCTCACAAGAAGGCATACAAATGGCTGACAGATATATGAAAGGTGAGGAACGTCACTAACCATCAGGGAAATGCAAATCAAAACCACAATGAGATGTCACATCACACCTATTAGAATGGCTATTATCAAAAAGACAAAAGATAACCAGTATTTTTGAGGACATGGAGAAAAGGGAATCCTTGTACATCGTTGGTGGGACTATAAATTGGTTCAGCCACTACAGAAAACAGTATGGAGATACCTCAAAAAATTATAAATAGAATTACCATATGATCCAGCAAATCCCACTTCTGGGTATACATATGAAGGAAATGAAATCAGTGTCTTGAAGAGATATCTGTACCCCCCATATTCACTGCAGCATTATTCACAACAGCTAAGATATGAAAACAACCCAAGTGTCTGTTGATGAATGAATGGATAAAGAAGATGTGCTGTATATATATAGTATGGAATATGATTCAACCTTGAGAAAGAAGGAAATCCTGCCATTTGTGACAACATGGATGGACCTGGAAGACAATATGCTAAGTGAAATAAGCCAGGCACAGAAAGACAAATTCTGTATGATGTCACTTATATGTGGACTCAGAAAAAAAAAAGTGCCAATTCATAGAAGCAGAGAGTAAAACAGTGGTTAGTAGTCGCTGGGAGGGGCAGGGGAAATAGGGAGATGTTGGTCAAAGCGTATAAATTTGTAATTGTGTTGGATGAGTAAGTCTAGAGATCTAACATAGAAGAATGATGACTGTATTTAATAATAGTGTATTGAACAGTGGAAATATGCCGAGAGGATACATTCAGGTGCACTCATCACACATACAAAAGTGGTACCTATGTGATGAGAAGATACATGAATTAGCTCAACTATAGTAATCATTTTACAATGTATGTGTCCATCAGATTATATTGTACACCTTAAATACATAAAATTTTTATTAAAAAATTTAAAAATATTTTAAAGGGAATGAGATGGGATATAGAGAACCTTTAAGTGAAACTGATATATGTATGTGTATCTATCTATTCAAATATACTTATACATTTTTTAAAGACCTGGATTCAAATCTTTGGTCTGCTACTTACTAGCTTCCAGCTGACTACAAGTCACTACTGTGACCTTGAGTGAGTTATATAATCTCCCTGAACTTCAGTTTCTATAACCCTAATAATGCCAACTGCATAGAGCTGTTGTGAGGTTGCAATTAAATACTGTGAATACCATGCCTGCTATATAATATGCACCTATCAATAAATAGCTTTAAAAATTATATTTGGCATTTTAATATCATAGATGACAAACAGGTTTTACTTCCAGCATCAGCTCTGAGTAATTAGTTATGACGGCCTGGACTATGTTTAGAATGACTGTGAGACTGTGACTAGGCTTGGCAGAAAAGAGTAGGGTGATTGATTATTGATGTCTGCTACTTGCACTAAATGAGGGAGGGTTATTTGCCATCCTGAGTCTAGTGAAAAGGTCACAAATGTCAGGAGACCTGGTCTTTCAGCATTCAATTAGCTGGATAACCTGGGAACATCTTTTATTCCCTCTGGGCCTCATTTTCCCCAATGTATAATGAATGAGCAGAATTTTATGACCCTGAAGTCTCTTTGAATCTGAATATTCTGATTCTAATCTAGAAAATATTATTACTGCTTCATAGGTTTGGGCTGTTAATACATTTTTTAAAAATGCTTTACATTAAGTACATTTACATATGAGAGACTGTCCTATGGCCCTGTTTTGAAGAACATCCACCATTGCCCAAGTGAAAGGGTATGCAGGTCTGTAAATGAAGTAACATTTGAGGCTTCTCTTACCTGCTGTGTGGCTCCTATTTCTGCCAAAATCTCTCTGGGCCTCAGTTTTGTCACCTGAAAAATGGAAGAAAAATTATTTCTGTAGCCTCCTGACTCTCTGAGATGTGGAGCCAATGAATGAGGACATGTTTCCTCAGTGCTTTGAACTTGTTAGAAGGTAGACCTTATGTGACTCTAAAGTACGAGTATTCATATAAAAATGTGGCCCAGAAATTGCTCCCATGATACGATGCACATTAATATCCATTTGATATACTACAGCTTTATTACAACAGAGTAATGCTTCCAGAAGGAAAAAGAGATAGGTTTAAAAAACCCAGACTTTATCATTTTCCCTTTAAATTGAGCTTCCCTTTTCCTTAATGTAAATCCTATGGTCTCCAAGGTTTAAAACACGATTAAAGCTGAAAGAAGCTTGGTGTTGAAGCAGTCCGCTCGGCAGAAATGGCCTCCACGGGAGTATATATACACTTGCTACCTCAATACACTTAAAACGAACTTGCTTTTGAAACTATGCAAAAATCAGTCCACGTGAAGTTGAAATATCTTGGCCCCATAAACAGTTATGACAATTGACCCTAGTGCCAGATTCTGTTCCTGTGGACAAAGCAGAATTTGAAAGATGTCCCATTATTCCCCAAAGCCAATATTCCTAACAGTGACTAAATCGACGATGGGAAAAAAAATTCCCTAACTCTCACCTTGGACCTACTTCTAGGACAGAGAAGAAAAGCCTAGCTAGGTAAACAGAATAAATGTGCTTCCTCCTGATCACTACGAATCAACAACTTCAGCATGGAAATAGAAGAAAACGGAATTTCTACCATTTATTCCATCCAACTATATTTCTTTCTTTGCCTCTTCATGGTAAATTCTGGGCAGTAATGCTGGGAATGACTGTAATGGCTATTGCAATGAGCTTCGAGAACGGAACTCCGTTTGTCTGTTTCAACTGAGGTGTCAATATGAAAGATTCCAAAGAACAATGTGAGTGAGACAAATGTATATATGCAGATTTTTAAAAACATGTACAATAAACTGGTCTGGTACTCTTAACGGACTGCCCTCCACCCTTCCCCCCGCCCCACCTTTGAGGTTATCAAAAGAGACCGGAGTGTGGAGAGTGACGCTGTGTAAACAGATTGGCAAGGAGGTTTTCTGGGTGAGAGTTCCTGCATCCTGGGTGACTCTTCATTTTGTTTGTGTTTTGTTTCTTTTCTTTGGGGTGGGGGTGGGGTGGGGGGGAGGGCAGGGATTCTACTATCTAAACCAGAGTGAGGAAACTACAATATGCAGGTGAGATCTGGTCTACTGCCTGGTTTGGCATGGCCGTGAGTTCACAATGGTTTTTGCATTTGTCAAATGTGGAGGGACACAAAAAATATCTTGCGACCTATGAAAATTCATTGTAATTCAAATTTCAGTGTCCATAAATAAAATGTGACTGAAGACAGTCACCCCATTTATTTAAATATCATCATCTATAGCTGCTTTGGCACTACAATGGAGAGTTCGTCTTTACAGAAGTTTGCTGACCCCTGGTTTCACCACAAGTCTGGTGGAAAGAGATTTCAAGACACACTTGGAGAACTTTGAAATGTGTCCCCTGTGTTTGGGAGATTTAGATGACTGATGTCTGATTCAGGCCTGAAAACTCCCACAGAAGGGGACTGTGGCCCAGGGACCGCCTCCTTCCACGGAAACCAAAGGCCAGAGAAGGGTCGCCCAGCTGCTCTGGTACAATCTCTGGGAGAGGGCAGCTGTGCTGGCACAGGTCTGCATTTCCAGAATATGTTGGGGAATGAACACAGAGCATTTCCCAAGGATAAGAACCTATGAGAGAGGGCTGGTGTGGGCTCCTCTTGGCTGCCTGGGAAGGACCTCAGGAGGAAGTAGAGTTGGATGTACCCCACTGGAGGCCTACCGATTAAGGACGTGGTCACAAGGGACCATCTGGAAGAGCCAGTGCTTTGCTTTTCTGCCAGTCCCGAAGTTGCCTGGCCAAGTACCAACCTTTCTATCCTGCTATGAGACAGCAGCTAACAAAGAGAAGGTGATAGGGAAGACAAGAGGTGACAAAAGCTAGTCATGCCCTATCCATTCTTCGAAGCTTTCTTGAGATAACCTTCACTAATTCAAGTTCAAAGAGATGGTGGAAATAGAAATAGAGTTATGTTTTTTTTTTTTTTTTTTTTTTTTTTTTGCGGTATGCGGGCCTCTCACTGTTGTGGCCTCTCCCGTTGCGGAGCACAGGCTCCGGATGCGCAGGCCCAGCGGCCATGGCTCACGGGCCCAGCCGCTCCGCGGCATATGGGATCCTCCCAGACCGGGGCACGAACCCGTATCCCCTGCATCGGCAGGCGGACTCTCAACCACTGCGCCACCAGGGAGGCCCTAGAGTTATGTTTTATTAATGGTGGCGGCCATGTGTATCCAACATTCCATTTACACGATTTAACTGAGCAGTTCCAATACACCCAAGTTCTATAGCCATATTCTCATAAATGAGAATATCGTTTAATTATTATGACAACTCTATGAGACTGATATTAATACACCCATTTTATAGGTGAAGAAACCAAGGTTCAGAGCGTTTGAATGATATACCCAAGGTCTCATGCCAGTGAGTGGCAGGCCAGGATTTAGTTTACTGGATGCTCAAATGCATGCTCCTTACATTGTACCCTGGGGGCTTTCACCTTAGAAATACTAGTTTTGGTGCTGCATTTGTGTCCAGAGCCCATATACCCCAAGGGTACATCAGGTACTTTTGTTGTTAAGAAATAAGCATTCACTCAGGTTAAGAGATGGGGGATTATCCCAACTATGCACTGCATCACTATTTACAATAGCCAAGACATGGAAGCAACCTGAGTGTCCATCGACAGATGACTGGATAAAGAAGATGTGGTGTGTATATATATATATACATATATATATATATATATATATATATATGTATATATATATGCAATATTACTCAGCCATAGGAAAGAACAAAATAATGCCATTTGCAGCAACGTAGATGGATCTAGAGATTATCATACTAAGTGAAGTCAGTCAGTCAGAGAAAGACAAATATCATATGATATCACTTATATGTGGAATCTGAAAAAATGATACAAATGAACTTATTTACAAAACTAAAACAGACTCACAGACATAGAAAACAAACTTATTGTTACCAAAGGGGAAAAGTGGGGAGGGACAAATGAGGAGTTTGGGATTAGCAGATACAAACTACTATATATAAAATATTGGGTTGGCCAAGAGGTTCGTTGGGGTTTTCCCATGGAAAAACCCGAACAAACCACTTGGCTAACCCAAATAGATAAGCAACAAGGACCTACTGTGTAGCACAGGGAACTATATTCAATATCTTGTAATAACCTAAAATGGAAAAGAATCTGAAGAAGAATATATATAATATATATAACTGAATCACTTTGCTGTACACCTGAAACTTATATGACATTGTATATCAACTATACTTCAATTAAAAAATTTTTTGAAAAGAGAGATGGGGTACAAGAGTACCCAAGAGTACAGCAAGAGTACACATTGCCCTAGGTCACCCAGGGCAACCTGTAATTCCAGAGGAATTCAAACTCTGGAAGCTCTGAACCTCTGTGTGGAATTGCCTCAGTGTAATAAGAAGTGTGTGGCAGTGGGGCAGTTTATAATCATCCAAATGATTTTACACATTCCTTAAATGAATCCCTGCAACAGCCTGGGGAAGCAGGCAAGGATGTTTTGGTCCTTATTTTTCATATAAGTAAATACAGACTCAGATACTCAAAAAAACAGTCATGATGAATATTTGTTGAATTAATAAATAAATGAATATACCCCACCCTCGTTGTGTATATACGTGGATAGCCAGTCATTGGTCTATGATTGTTTCAATCTCTGATGAGAGTGTGAGCCACGGAGGCCCCAAGTCTGTACCCCATATTTCCAGCATAAGACCTTATACACAATGGATACCCTATAGATAGTAGTAGGGAGTCTTTGTTATCTTTCAATAGAAGAGTCTTTTTCTAAGCAAATATTTTATATTAAGTAGCATCTCGAAGGGATTCAAAGCAGTTGAGGTGTTTATTTCCTTCAGGGGCCAGGTTTTGGATGAAAAAGACCAGGATCTCAATTCTGTTGCATTCACCTTCTTCATTATGTTTCCAAGAAGTGAGCAGACATGGTTTTCAATCCTACTCTACCATTTCTTGGCCATCTGACTTTGCACAAGTGAGTGTCTTTGTCTGTAAAATGGGCCTACGGATACTCCTGCCCAGCTATACTTTGAGGACTAAATGAGTAAAAGTAGCTGGTTTGATACTGGTTACTTGATAAAGGTTATCATCTTTATTTAAAGTGGCCAGCTGGGGTCTTCCCTGGTGGCACAGTGGTTAAGAATCTGCCTGCCAATGCAGGGGACAGAGTTTGAGCCCTGGTCCAGGAAGATCCCACATGCCACGGAGCAACTAAGCCTGTGCGCCACAACTACTGAGCCTGTACTCTAGATCCCACGAGCCACAGCTACTGAGCCTGCGTGCTGCAGCTACTGAAGCCCAGGTACCTAGAGCCTGTGCTCCGCAACGAAGAAAAGTCACCATGATGAGAAGCCCATGCACCGCAACGAAGAGTAGCCCCTGCTCGCCGCAACTAGGGAAAAAAAACCCGTGCGCAGCAACAGAGACCCAACACAGCCAAAAAAAAAAAAAAAAGAAAGAAAGAAAGAAAAGAAAAAAGCTCTAGAAGTTTAAAATAAAATAAAAATAATTAAAAAAATAAAGCGGCCAGCTAACAGTTTGCTTTCCTGAGATTCACTCTGGCCTCTTCAGACCACAAAGTACAAAACTTAGTTCACAGGGAAGGAACAAGGTTCTGCTGCTTTGTCCAGGCAAAAGGCAGCAAGCTTTGAGAGCATGTGGATAAATTATTCACAGAATTCTTAGAACCATTTGGGGGCCACAGTCAAGAACAAGAGATAGTCTACAAAACAGGCCGAATCAAGGAATGTCCTGGGAGCACAAAGGAGCTATGTTTTCAGTTCCTTATTCCAAACATGGAATTGGTAGCTTTATTTATAAATTTCCAACCTTGTCTTTTCAAGTAGATCATTATTTAAAATATGGAGGGCATATTAAACCAGGAGGATAACCTGTCATTTACTCACGTCCAAATTCAACATTTTTGTTTACTCTCATTTGAAGCTGGTGATGACATTTGAAGGATAAAAGGATTTGGTGGTTAGAGAATTAAGATTGGGGGGGAAAGATTTTTGAAAAAGATTTTATCTGGACACGTTGCCTTCCAAATAAATTGAGCTCACTAAATAAATTAGATTCCACTAAAGCATGATTTTCTAATTCACTGACTAATCATGTGTGCAATGACTAAAGCAAACTGACTTTACAGATACAGTAAATTACTACTTACAAGTGAAAAATACAATTTATTTGAAAACAGCTGATGAACCTCTCCCTTGGAGATGCCTCAAATATCTTTTCTCTGAACCAAAGATTCTGCTTTAATTCAAAAGTTCTTGATGCCATCAGGTTCTTCAGTCTAAATTTAGTATAACTGTAAGTTGATCATTTGTGTTTTATTTTCTCTTTCTTGCTTGATGCCCATCACTCTGGCAAGATGTTAGCATCCCTATTCAGTACACAGTTCCCATTCTGCAATCCTTTCCTTTTTTGTTAGTTTTCTGACTGGACAGTGTGCTCCTTGAGGGGGGGATCTACTTCTCTTTATATTCATCCGGTTCCCGCCCCTTTATCTAGCACACAGTAGGTAAGCCATAAATGTCCTTTGAAATGGAATTGAATAGCTTCAGTATTTCCTGCTAAGTAAGGGCAAACTTGCCAGTTATTGGGTAGCAACAAATCAGGTGGTTAGGAAAGGGAAGTGAGTGGTATCATTTCACACATGGTTAATCTGGGTGTAGAGTAATGCATCTGGGAAATATACTTCCCACTTAACTGGAGGTTTATGATCTTCTCTAACTAGGTAGTGCAATTAGAATCCTTCACACTAGTATTATTTGGTCACAGATCCCCTTTATTTTCTTTAATGTCACATTTTGCCTTGAGTGTTTCATGCCATAAAACACATGGTCAGGGAGCCTGTGACAAACTGAACATTCTCCAGATTGCTTCCTCAACTTGTTCCATCTTTTCCTATTGTTTTTTTGTGGTCACATGTCTCCAGCAGGAACTGAAGCCTCCAGCATCCCCTGATTATGAAACACTTACAGACTGCAGGCTGCAGGCATTTGCTTGAAGTCCAAACAAACAGAGATAGAGCTTCTCTCCTCTGGGCATTGGTCTTCACAATAATGGCAGCATGTTGCTCTCAGGGTAATCCCAATGTAAACAACCAATATTTAAAATGACATAAAACTTTTCCTTGGGAGGCTGGGAAGTTTGCAGAAGACCTCACGTGGCCCTTCCTGAACGCTTCAGTCCTATACTCCCCTTCACTTTGGGTCACCGATGCTATTCCGTTTCAAGAGCTGGCTTGGGAGATCGTTTGGATTTGATCCTGCTGGCCTGAGACCACATACTTGGCTGGCTGGGACTTCCTGGCTCTGCCGATGATACTATACAGGAGGAGCAGAGAAGGAGTCCTGGTAAATCAGACACCCTGTGCTTAGGCAATTTACAGAGATCGTTGGGAATAGACAGATATAGATATATAATATTTTATATATATTATATAATCCATATACCTATACATTTTTGTCTACCAACTACTGTTTCCGACATATCACAATTCCAGGGACTGTCTTTCACAGTGTGGTTTGATTTGTAAACCATGGAGTTGTATAGTGTACATCCTGTACAACTGTACACAGCAGCCCTGACTGCCCTTATCTAATATTCATTGAGCACTTACTATATTCTAGGCACTGTGCCAAGCCCTTTCCATAAATTATCCCTCCAATTTTCATAACAACTTCATGAAGTTTCACTTCATGAAGGGAACTGAGGTTCAGAAACGACCTTAAGGAATTTAGACAAGAGATAACATGTCAAGGAAAAAGTAAAGCTGCAGTGAGTGAAGGTTATTAGTAAGTGTGCGCTACCTGTGGTCCTTAACTGCAGGACATTTCTTCCTAGTGGGGGGCACATCAGAACCTTCCCTCTGTGGGTAAGATGATGGAGTAGATAGGTAGGTGATAAAAACACTGTCAATGTTGTAGCTTAATAGTTGGAAATTAAAAAGCAAACTTATAATGTTTATAATACAATTCAGGGAAGGTAAAGCTCTACAGAAGAAAGAGTCTAAATTCTGGGGTTCAGTGACTCTGAATGGTGAGACGGAGGAAGAGGCGAGGCTCTCCCCCTCCCCCACTCAACCAAGGCTGTGTTTCAGAAACTCTGGCGGTTGGTGTGGGATATTTAGGTTTATCAAAGGGCGTGGATTGTAAAAGGTTAAGAAACTCCCAACTAAGAAAACTAATAATTACCAAATTTCTACTACTGTGAAGTTATGTTGACCCCGAAAATCTAAAAGTTGTATTTTCATTCTGTTTCCATTACACTGATTCAATGTACTGAACAATGACTCTGTCTTCTGTTTTCCCTCTGTGAAGTTCTGGCTGGGTGAAGCTGGACATTGCACAGAATGTACACATTCCCTGTGATCACTGTGAAAATCAGACCTTAAAACTAGAGGATTTATGGTCCTACAAGCAAAACCAGCACTGCAAGGCCAAACAAAGATTAGAAAAGAGGTATTTGGACTGAAAACAGCAATAAAATGCTTCTCTTTCCCCATACATGGCTATCTAGGAATCTTTCTTCAAAATTGGAGATTAGACCAAGAAAATCATAACTACCTAGACTTGAAAAGGGCCTTTGAGAACTGTTTATGGCAATTGCTGTATCTATAGGTAGAAAATCAAGGCTCAGATTGGGTTTACCCGCAGCTGCAGGGGGAGAGTGACTGAGCTGGGACTTAGAACCACTGCATCCTGATTTTTGGTTAATTCCATCATGGTGTCTGACGATAGAATGGAACCCTCTTCATTACATTATTGATCAACAAACTGAGTACATCTCTTTTACGCTTATTGTACAGTGTTTTTAATGGATGGTGTTATTTGGCAGATGTCTTTTAAACTATGGCCTGAAATTTAGGTGAGATGATAGAATGTTTCTGTTGTTTTGGATGCGAAAACAGTCCTCCCTTTCTTTGGGGAAATAACAGTACAGTTGATCTTTGAACAACACCGGTTTGAACTACACGGGTCCACTTATATGTGGATATTTTCAATAAATATGTACTACAGTACAACATGATCTATGGTTGGTTGAATCTGTAGATGTGGAAACTTGGATATAGAAGGTCAACCATAAAATTATACATAAATTTTTGAGTACACAGAGGTTCATCCTCCTCCCCACCCCCTGCCCCGCATCGGTCAAGGGTCAATCTAATCTAATCTACATCTACTACATCTAATCTGAGCACTCTCATCTCCGGCCAGGAGGCTGGCATGCTAATACAATCAGAGACCTTCCCTGAGGTTTGTTTAAACTTGGAGTCTTTTTTGCTCTGGTCAAGGAACCAACAGCCCAAGAGCCGTGGGGCTACTTAGTTACCATCAACTCCACCTTGTGAAGAAGCACACTGGCCAAAAACAGGATAAAGCTGACATTCAGTGTTCAAGTTCAAATGCCTGCTCTGCCTCTCCTTATGTGACTCTGGGGTACTTATTTCACTTCTATAAGCTTTAGTTTCTTCCTCTAAAAATAGGACTACCAGGGTGAAAATTCAGTTACATGATGTATTAAAAGTACCGTTTAGAGTGCCTGATACATAATAAATGCTGAAAACAAAGAATGGAAGGCAATTAAGATTCCTACTCTGTTTTTGTCTACGGATTTTGAATAACTATATTGCTGTGCGTTCTTATTTTATTCATGTGGTTCATGGCAAAGTTAATCTACACCACTCAGAGTGGCTTACATAACAGGTGAGCTTTGCTGCATTGCACATCGGGTTTTTATAGTGAGTGGTCAGGTAAGTATGGTGAATAAAGTGTACTCTTGCTGGGGTGTGCTGGGTGGGAAGCAGGGGAGTATCAGGGGTCTTAGGGAGCCACAGTCAGCAATTTCAGATCTCTAGCAAAAGTAAAGATGACAGATGGGAGAGAATGTTGTTTTCCAGAATCTGGGCCTGTCTTCTGTCCTTTGGGGAAATTGTGTCCAGTGAATTTCTACTGTGGCCGTGACTGTGTTCAGAAACTGTTTTTGGAAGCAAATTTAGACACTTTTCCAGCCCCAGCAATGAGAGACAATTCCTGGCCTTAAAAGACAGGTGCTGTTTTTCATTTACTCAATGGTATTTATTGGGTACTTACTGCATGTCAGGTTCTCTCAAAGCAGCTGGAGATACAGCAGTGATGAAATAGATAAGTATCCCTACCATTTTTAAAGTCTCTCTTTTTTGTTATAGAGGTGAAATTCACACATAAAATTAACCATTTAAAAGTGAAAAATTCAGAGGCATTTAGTACACTCACAATGTTATGCAGCCGCCACCTCTGTCTAGTTCTGGAACATTTTTATCACCCAAAAGGAAAACTTGTACCTGCCAAGCACTTGCTCCCCACTTTCCCAAACTCCACTTCTGATAACCACCAATTTGTGTTCTATCTCTATGGATTTTTCATACAAATGGAATCATACCTGTTGTGCCTGGCCTTTTCCACTTAGCACCATGTTTTCAAGGTTCATCTGTGTTGTAGCATGTGTGAGTACTTGCCTCTTTTTAAAGGCTGAATAACATTCCATTGTACATTTATATCACATTGTGTTTATCCATTCATCTGCTAATGGACATTTGGGTTCTTTCCACCTTTTGGCCACTGTGAATAGTGCTGCTATGAACATGCGTTTACATGTACTTGTTTGAGTACTTGTTTTCAATTCTTTTGGGTATATACCTAGGAGTGGAACCGCTGGGTCATAAAATAATTCTATGTTTAACTTTTTAAGGAACAGCCAAACTGTTTTCCAAACTGGCTGAACCACTTTACATTGCTACCAGCAACATATGAAGGTTTTACTTTCTCCATATCTTTGCTGACACTTGTTATTTTTCATATTTTCCATCACAGCCATCACAGTGGGTGTAAAGTGATGCCTCACTGTGGATTTGGTTTTCCCTCATGACTAACAATGTGGAGCATCTTTTTATGTGCCTGTTGGTCATTTCTACTTCTTTGAATAAAGGTCTGCTCAAATTCTTTGCCCATTTTTAAATAGGTTTTTTTAAATCTTTCTGTTGTTGAGTTGTAAGAGTTCTTTATATCTCCTGGATACTAGACCCTTAATGAAATGCATAATTTGCAAGTATTTTATCCATTCTATAGGTTGTCTTTTTCTTGATAATGTCCTTTGATGCACAAAAGTTTTTAATTTTAAGGAAGTCCAGTTTGCCTACTTTTTCTTTTGTTGCTATGTCATATATGAGTCCATGTCCAAATCAAAGTTCATGAAGACTTATTCCTATGTTTTCTTCTAAGAATTTTATAACTTTGGCTCTTATATTTAGGTCATTGATGCATTCTGAGTAATTTTTGTCCATGGTGTGAGGTAGGGATCCAACTTCACTCTTTGGCATGTGAATATTCAATATATCTACCATTTTGAAGAAAGAAAACATAGTATCATGAACATAGTAAAAACTAAATTGCCAAGAAGAGTCTAAGGAGACATGACAACTAAATGTAATATGGTACCTGGATGAGATCCTGGGGCAGAAAACAGACACTAGGTCAAAACTAAGGAAACCTGAGTAAAGTATGAATTTTAGTTAATAATAATGTATCAGTCTCAGTTCACTAATTGTGACAAATATACCATAATAAAATAAGATGCTAATAATAGGAAAAACTGGGTGTGGGGTTTATGGGAACTCTTTGTCCTAGTTTTACAACTTTTTTCTGTAAATCTACAACTATTCCAAAATAAAAAAAGTTATTTTAAAAAGGTTAATTGATAGCATCAAAAACAACTGCCATATCTAGGAATAAACCTCATGAAAGCTGTGCGGAATCTCTACACTGAAAACTGCTAAACACTGCTGAGAGAAATTTAAAAAGACTTCGCGAGATACCACATTTATGGATTGGTAGACTCAGTATTGTTAAGATGTCAGTGCTGTCAAATTTATTTATAGATTTAATGGCATCCTAGTCAAAATCTCAACAAATGTTTTTGTAGAAATTGACAAGTTGATTTTAGAATTTATATGGAAATGCAAATGACTAAGAATAGCCAAAACAATTTTGAAAAGGAATAAAGTTGGAAGAGTTACACTATCTGATTTCAAGGTTTTTTATAAAGCTCTAATAATCACAACAATATGGCATTGACAAATTGACATATAGGTCAATGGAACAGAACAGTCTAGAAAGACTCATGCACCTAAGGTAAACTGAATTTTGGGAAAAGTTCCAAAGTAATTATATGGGAAAGTAAAGTTGTTTTCATTAAATGTTGTGGGAACAGCAGACATTCATATTAAAAAATGAATTATGATGTCTACCTCATGCCATAAACCAAGATTAATTCATAATAGATCCCAGGCCTAAAGGTAAAAGCCAAAACTATAATATTTTTAAAATAAAATATAGGATGAAATTTTTGGAACTTTGGAGTAGGCAAAGATTTCATAGACTAAACATAAAAGAAAAAGTGATACATTGGGCTGTATCAAAATTAAAACTCTTTGCTCTTCAAAGGACACCATTAGGAAAACCAAGAGGCAGGCCACAGATTGGGGGAAAATATTATCAATACATGTCTCTGACAGAGGTCTCACATCCAAAATATATAATCCAGACTATGTAAAGAGCTCTTAAACTCAATAATAAGATGACAAACAATTCAATCAAAAAACAGGCTGAAGACTTAAAAGTCACCTTCTAAAAGAACATATATAGCTAATAAATACATGAAAAGATATTTAACATCATATTAGTCTTTAGGGGAATGCACATTAAGACAAATGACATAACACTTGACAGCAATAAAGTGGCTAAAATTAAAATGATGTGGGACTTCCCTGGTGGCGCAGTGGTTAAGAATCTGCCTGCCAATCCAGGGGACATGGGTTCGATCCCTGGTCCAGGAAGATCCCACACGCCACGGAGCAACTAAGCCCATGCGTCACAACTACTGAGCCTGTGCTCTAGAGCCCATGAGCCACAGCTATTGAGCCCATGCACCGCAACTACTGAAGCCCATGCGCTCTAGGGCCCATGTGCCACAACTACTAAGCCTGTGTGCTGCAACTACTGAAGCCCACGTGCCTAGAGCCTGTGCTCCGCAACAAGAGAAGCCACTGCAATGAGAAGCCCGCACACTGCAACGAAGAGTAGCCCCTGCTCGCCACAACTAGAGAAGGCCCACATGCAACGACAAAGACCCAATGCAGCCAAAGAATAAATAAATAAATAAAAATTTTTTAAAAATTTAAAAAATGACTAGCAAGTATTGGTGAGGATGTGGAGCAACTGGAACTGTGATACACTGCAGACAGTTATGTAAAATGGTACATTTTGGGAAAATATGTTGGCAGTTTTTAAATGAAGTTAAACACTTACTCTATGACCCAGCAATTTCATTCCTAGGCATTTATCTAAGAGAAATGACAACATGTGCCCACAAAAAGGATTGGACACAAATATCACAACAGTCTTATTTGTAATAGGCAACAGGTGGAAACAACTCAAACGCCCATCAATAGATGAGTGGATAAACACACTGTGGTATATTTATGAAATGTTACATAAAGAGGTATATTATAAAATATAAAATGGTATATTTATAATATATAAATTATAAAATGAAAATTTACAAAACAGAACATTGAGCAATTAAGGGGAATGAACTACTGATACACAGGACAACATGGATTAATCTCAAAAAGCATGCTGAGTGAAGGAAGGCAGACACAAAGGAGAACATACTGTATGATTTCATTCCAAATCTTTGAACAGGCAAAACTAAGGTATAATGAGAGAAATCGGATCAGTGTTTCTATGTGTATAATGAGAGCTGACGCCTTCCTAGTTTTGTGCCCTGGGCACCTCAGTCACCTCGTCCTAGCTCTGGTCCTGATAATCATTTAAACTTGTCTTGTGAAATAAGTCCATTGAGAAGTAGATTTGTGTCAAAGGTTTGGTTTGAAGCTTCACTATCCTCCCCATCCAGGTTATTGTTCATACTCTTGAGTCAACAAAGTTTTATAATAAATAGCAGTGAAAAAAAGTTTGATTGGGGCTTTATCTTGAAAAATACAATTTATGAAAACCGTTTTATTTTATTTTATGCTTAAGAGAATTTAAGTCATACTTCCAACTGTGAGATGTCATAGAACAATCAAAGCAAGAATCAAGTGCTATTAGCTGTGTGTGTGTGTAATTCTTTAAAAACTGAGCTATAAGACATCTTCAGTTTTACTTCTGCATCATGATTATAAAGTTCAGTTTGCAAAAACCTACAAGGTCTTTATACATTTTTCTGAAGGACCACTCCTAAATTTTGACATTCAAGCCCTTCTCTTCTGAGGTGTTTATAGTGTCATCTCGCTTGTTTAAGTTTCTTTCTTTTGTTACTAATTGGTCTAATTCGGCTACACCTCCTTCTGTCATTGCCTTTGGGGATGAACAGAGCAATTCTGCGAAGGTGGTAAGATCCCACGTTTTGCAAGATTTGTAGTTTTACTCTGCCATGCCTTTCCATTGTTTGTGTGCTTTATTTGGGGGATTTTAAAACTGCCAACAACCTATGAGATACTGACTGGCAAATAATATTGACACAATGTGGGGAGAGAAGCTAAAATTAAGACATAGGCTTATCTGAGGGAAGATAACCTTTAAAAGAGGTCATTTCTTTGGGAGACACAGATAATGAATACTAAGATAATAGGGACATCCAGGACCTGGAACATAGTTCACTGAAACAACATCGCTCTGAAATTAAGGTGTTTTTAATATAGTCAGTTCCTAATTTCAATAAATGGTTCTGGGATAACTTCTTAAACATATGGAAATAAATGAAATTGGATCTCTACTTCACTCCATGCACAAACATGCATTGCACATGGATTAAGACAGAAGTTAAAAGAAAAATTATTAAGTGGTTAGAGAAAAATATAGGAGAATATCTTTATGACAATGAAATAGGGAAGGAGTTCCTAAATAAGATAAAAGGCTCTGAGGAGAACCCACTCCAACAGTGTGGAGGACCTGAGCAGATGGACAGCGAGCCCTTCCCTTTTAAAAATGTCTCACTCAGCAGAGTACTGTGATACTAAGATGAATTCAATGAAATTTTGTGATGTACTGGCAAAAAAATGTACTTTCTTTTGAAGAAGAAACACCGTGCCAGAGGAGCGCAGAGAAGGCACGGACATTTCAAACAAGTCAAAGCTAAGCTGGCCTATGGCAGGGAGGATGTCGTTAATCTAGGAGGGCAGGTTCTAGACAAATGTTTGTGTACTCAGCCTTCCACGCAAGACCAGAAGTCAAAATCGACTACTGACCACTGTAGTGAGCAACCTCCAAATATAATGTGACGACAGTATTACTATATCTGAGTTTATTTCTTCTATTAAAAGAATGAATTAATAGGTGAGACTGGTTCAAGATGGTAGAGTAGAAGGACATGCACTCACTCCCTCTTGCGAGAGCACCAGAATCACAACTAACTGCTGAACAATCATCGACAGGAAGACACTGGGACTCACCAAAAAAGATACCCCAAGTCCAAAGACAAAGGAGAAGCTGCAATGAGACGGTAGGAGGGGAGCAATCACAATAAAGTCAAATTCCATAACCGCTGGGTGGGTGACTCACAAACTGGAGAAAAATTATACCACAGAAGTCCACCCACTGGAGTGAAGGTCCTGAGCCTCATAAGAGGCTACCCAACCTGGGGGTCTGGCAAAAGGGGTGGGGGAAATTCCCAGAGAATCAAACTTTGAAGGCTAGCAGAAACTGACTGCGGATCTTCAAAAGGTCTGGGGGAGACAGAGACTCCACTCTTGGAGGGCACACACAAAGTAGTGTGCGCATCAGGACCCGGGGGCAAGGAGCAGTGACCCCACAGGAGACTGAACCAGACCTATCTGCTAGTGTTGGAGGGTCTCCTGCAGAGGCGGGGGTGGCTGTGGCTAACCGCAGGGACAAGGATGCTGGCAGGAGAAGTTCTGGGAAGTACTCCTTGGTGTCAGCCCTCCCAGAGTCCGCCATTAGCCCGACCAAAGGACCTGTAGTCTCCAGTGCTGGATCGCCTCAGGCCAAACAACCAACAAGGAGGGAGCCCAGCCCCACCCATCAGCAGACAAGTGGATTAAAGTTTTACTGAGCTCTGCCCACCAGAGCAACACCCAGCTCTACCCACCACCAGTCCCATCAGGAAACAGATTCAAAAAATACCTAGAAACAAATGACAATGAAAACACAACGACCCAAAACCCATGGGAGGCAGCAAAAGCAGTTTTAAGAGGGAAGTTTACAGCAATACAATCCTACTTCAAGAAACAAAAATCTCAAATAAACGACCTAACCTTACACCTAAAGCAACTAAAGAAAGAAGAACAAACAAAACCCGAAGGTAGTAGAAGGAAATAAATCATAAAGATCAGAGCAGAAATAAATGAAGTGGAAACAAAGGAAACGATAGCAAAGATCAACACAACTAAAAGTTGGTTCTTTAAGAAGATAAACAGGGCCTCCCTGGTGGCGCAGTGGTTGAGAGTCCGCCTGCCGATGCAGGGGATACGGGTTCGTGCCCCGGTCTGGGAGGATCCCATATGCCGCGGAGCGGCTGGGCCCGTGAGCCATGGCCGCTAAGCCTGTGCGTCCAGAGCCTGTGCTCCGCAACGGGAGAGGCCACAACAGTGAGAGGCCCGCGTACAGCAAAAAAAAAAAAAAAAAAAAAAAAAAGAAGATAAACAAAATTGATAAACCTTCAGTCAGACTCATCAAGAAAAAGAGGGAGAGGACTCAAATCAATAAAATTAGAAATGAAAAAGGAGAAGTTACAACAGACACTGCAGAAATATAAAGCATCATAAGAGACTACTACAAGCAACTCTAAGCCAATAAAATGGACAACCTGGAAGAAATGGACAAATTCTTAGAAAGGTATAACCTTCCAAGACTGAACCAGGAAGAAACAGAAAATATGAACAGAACAATCACAAGTAATGAAATTGAAACTGGTTAAAAATCTTCCAACATGGGCTTCCCTGGTGGCGCAGTGGTTGAGGGTCTGCCTGCCGATGCAGGGGACACGGGTTCGTGCCCCGGTCCGGGAATATCCCACATGCCGTGGAACGGCTAGGCCCGTGAGCCATGGCCGCTGAGCCTGTGTGTCCGGAGCTTGTGCTCTGCAACGGGAGAGGCCACAACAGTGAGAGGCCCGCGTACCACAAAAAAACAAACAAAACAAAACAAAACAAAAATCTTCCGACAAACAAAAGTACAGGACCAGATGGCTTCACAGGTGAATTCTATCAAACATTTAGAGAAGAGCTAAAACCCATCCTTCTCAAACTCTTCCAAAAAATTGCAGAGGAGGGAACACTCCCAAACTCATTCTACGAGGCCACCATCACCCTGATAGCAAAACCAGACAGAGATACTACAAAAAAAAGAAAATTACAGACCAATATCACTGATAAATATAGATGCAAAAATCCTCAACAAAATACTAGCAAACAGAATCCAACAACACATTAAAAGGATCATACACCATGATCAAGTGGGATTTATCCCAGGGGTGCAAGGATTCTCCAATATATGCAAATCAATCAATGTGATACACCATGTTAACAAACTGAAGAATAAAAACCATATGATCATCTCAACAGATGCAGAAAAAGCTTTTGACACAATTCAACACCCATTTATGATAAAAACTCTCCAGAAAGTGGGCACAGAGGGAACCTATTCAACATAATAAAGGCCCTATACGACAAACCCACAGCAAACATCATTCTCAACGGTGAAAAACTGAAAGCATTTCCTCTAAGATCAGGAACGAAACAAGAATGTCCACTTTTGCCACTGTTATTCAACATAGTTTTGGAAGTCCTATCCATGACAATCAGAGAAGAAAAAAAATAAAAAGAATTCAAATTGGAAAAGAAGAAGTAAAACTGTCATTGTTTTCAGATGACATGATACTATACTTAGAAAATCCTAAAGATGCCACCAGAAAACTGCTAGAGCTCATCAATGAATTTGGTAAAATTGCAGGATACAAAATTAATGCACAGAAATCTCAGGCATTCCTATACACTTACAACAAAAGATCAGAAAAAGAAATTAAGAAACCAATCCCATTTACCATCACAACAAAAAGAATAAAATACCTAGGAATAAACCTACCTAAGGAGGTGAAAGACCTGTACTCAGAAAACTATAAGACACTAATGAAAGAAATCAAAGATGACACAAACAGGTAGAGAGATATACCATGTTCTTGGATTGGAAGAATCAATATTGTGAAAATGACTATTCTACCCAAAGCAATCTACAGATTCAATTCAAACCCTATCAAATTATGAATGGCATTTTTTACAGAACTAGAACAAAAAATTGTAAAATTTGTATGGAGACACAAAAGACCCTGAATATCCAAAGCGGTCTTGAGGGAAAAAAACGGAGCTGGAGGAATCAGACTCCCTGACTTCAGACTATACTACAAAGCTACAGTAATCAAGGCAATATGGTACTGGCACAAAAACAGAAATATAGATCAATGGAACAGGATAGAAAGCCCAGAGATAAACCCATGCACCTACGGTCAACTAATCTATGAAAAAGGAGGCAAGGATATACAAAGGAGAAAAGACAGTCTCTCCAGTAAGTGGTGCTGGGAAAACTGGACAGCTACATGTCAAAGAATGAAATTAGAACACTCAAAAACACCAGACACAAAAATAAACTCAAAATGGATTAAAGACCTAAATATAAGACCGGACACTATAAAACTCTTAGAGGAAAACATAGGCAGAACACTCTATGACATAAATCACAGTAAGATCCTTTTTGACTCACCTCCTAGAGAAATGGAAACAAAAACAAAAATAAACAAATGGGACCTAATGAAACTTAAAACACTTTCGCACAGCAAAGGAAACTATAAACGAGACAAAAAGACAACCTTCAGAATGGGAGAAAATATTTGCAAATGAATCAACTGACAAAGGATTAATCTCCAAAATATATAAACAGCTCATGCAGCTCAATATTAAGAAAACAAACAACCCAATCAAAATATGGGCAGAAGACCTAAACAGACATTTCTCCAAAGAAGACATACAGATGGCCAAGAGGCACATGAAAAGCTGCTTAATATCATTAATTATTAGAGAAATGCAAATCAAAGCTACAATGAGGTATCACCTCATACCAGTTAGAATGGGCATCATCAGAAAATCTACAAACAACAAATGCTAGAGAGGGTGTGGAGAAAAGGGAACCCTCTTGCACTGTTGATGGGAATGTAAACTGATATACCCACTATGGAGAACAGTATGGAGGTTCCTTAAAAAACTAAAACTAGAATTATCATATGACCCAGCAATCCCCACTACTGGGCATATACCCAGAGAAACCCATAATTCAAAAAGACATATGCACCCCAATGTTCATTGCAGCACTATTCACAATAGCTGGGCATGGAAGTAACCTAAATGCCCAGTGACAGAAGAATGGATAAAGAAGATGTGGTACATACGTACAATGAAATATTACTCAGCCATAAAAAGGAATGAAATTGGGTCATTTGTAGAGATGTGGATGGACCTAGAGACTGTCACACAGAGTGAAGTATGTCAGAAAGAGAAAAACAAATATCACACGTTAACGCATATATGTGGAATCTAGAAAAACCAGTATGCAAGGCAGAAATAAAGACACAGTTGTAGAGAACAAACGTATGGACACCAAGCGGAGGGCAGTGGGGATGGTGGTGGTGGTAGGATGAATTGGGAGATTGGGATTGACATATATACACTAATATGTATAAAACAGTTAACTAATAAGAACTTGCTGTATAAACTAAATAAATAAATTTTTTAAAAAAGATAAAAGGCTCAAAAGAGAAAAGACTGATGAATATAACTACATTAAAAAATACTTAAGTTCATCAAAACAAATAATTAATAAAAAAACTGTAACTAGAGAGAAAGAATTTAAAATACACATAATGAGAATAAAAACCCATATGTTAAAAAATGAATAAGTAAATAGAAACGTGCATAAGTGAAAACACTAGTGGCTGATAAGCTTATTTTAAAAGGCTCAACTGTTTTGAACTATGGAAAACACAAATTAAAATCCAATAACATAGTTGGTGTCCCTTCTGGCAATAGTATACTAATTTTAGACAAATTTTCCCTCTGAGAATAACTAGACAAGCTCAACAAAATATTTTTTTTTTTTTTTTTTTTTTTTTTTTTTTTTTTTTTGCTGTACGCGGGCCTCTCACTGCTGTGGCCTCTCCCGTTGCGGAGCACAGGCTCCGGACACACAGGCTCCGCGGCCATGGCTCGCGGGCCCAGCCGCTCCGCGGCATGTGGGATCTTCTGGGACCGGGGCACGAACCCGTGTCCCCTGCATCGGCAGGCGGACTCTCAACCACTGCGCCACCAGGGAAGCCCCTCAACAAAATATTTTTTAAAAATATATTTGAAAACATTGACAAGACAATATCAATACAGTAAGAACTTGCGATTCTACAACTGGAGAGAGAGTGAAATCCCAAGGAAGCAGGCCTGAAATCTGAACTATGTTTCTCCTTAATGGAATTTGCTGTTATGAAATGAACAGTTCAGAGTCTCAAAGTATTTCTACAGTTTTTCAAAGTCAATGTTCAGCACTCAAACAAAAATAGCAAAACACCCAAAAAGATGCGACTTGACTAATAACCAAGAGAAAAGAATAAATATTAAAAACAGACCCACAGGATATCCAGATATATTTGTTATCAGACATGGATATTAAAATAATCAGGGTAAATAGGTTAAAACATTAATTAACAAAATAGAGAATTCTGGTGGAAAACTGGATATTATACAATGGGATCAAGTGGAAAGTTGAGAATTAAAAAAATGTAATAAGTGAAATTAAGTACCCAACCAATGGGCTTAACAGAAGTTAGATACAGGTGAAGAGAGAATTAGGAAAGGGAGAAAGAGGTCAGAAGAATGAAGAGGTATTATTCTCCATTGTGATTCTGAGGTTAGCATAACCTTAATACCAAAAGCTGACAAGGATGTTCCAAGAAAGTAAACCTATAGGCCAACCTTTCCCATGAAAATCGATTTTAAAAATTCTAAGCAAAGTATTAGAATTCTGAATCCAGCAATATTCGAAAAGGATACTATACTACAAAAAAATGAATTTACTCTAGGAATGCATGGTTGGGTTAACATTCAAAAATCAATCAATACAAATCCACATGTCAATAGCATAAAGGAGAAAATGCATATAATTATCTCAATAGTTGCACAAAAGGCACTTAATAAATTCTACTTGTTTTCATGATAAGATATAGCAAACTATATTTTATAATGAAAGAGAACTTCCTTATTCTGATAAATCAATTTTTGAAACCTATACTAATGTCATATTTAAGTGAAATATTGAATTTTACCTCAGATTGATAATAAGACATGTGCCTATTATTACCTCTTCTATGTGCCACTGGTTCTATCCTTTATGTGTTTGGGAATACTCCTGTATATATTTTTTCAAATCAATAAAAAAAGGCCAGACAACTCAACAGAATAAAGTGGGTGAAAGTGTTGAACTGGTACTTTATAAAATATGATATTAAACAACAAATGAACTTTTATAGAGTGCTCACCTTCATTAATCATCAAGTAAATGGAAATTAAAAGCACAATTTGATACACAGCCAGCAGAATGGCTGTGGGAGAGCAAACTGTATTATCCCTTTGGATAATTATTTGACTGTATCTACTATAATTGGACTTATATATATCTTAAGACCCAGCAATACCCAACACAACACATGCTTCAAAAGACATGTACATAAACATGGCATTAAACAAATCCTTGAAATAACTCAAATGTTGAAATAATTACAAATAAATTGGGTATATACATACCCATACAAACTATACAACAATGAACAATGAGTTACTGCTATGCACAACAGAAATGACTCTCACAAATATAATGTGTATAATATATGTGTCATATGATACCATTTCATAGCAGCATTGTTCGTAATAGCAAAAATCTGAAGATAATCCTAATATCCATGAACAGGAAGATGGATATGCTGTGAAGTATTTACATAACAGAAGTCCAGAAATATTGAAAATGGATGAACTAGCATTTCACGCACAAATACATTAAGCGAAAAAAGCAAGGCACAGAAGAACACTAGATAGTATAATAGTAAACTAATATATTGTTTGGAGATATATATATTTATATGGAAAAGGGAATGATAAACCCCAAATTAAAAATGGTAGCTTCCTTTTATAAAATGTAAGCTCCGGGAGTCAGAGCTTTTTGTCTGTTTTTTTATTTTACTGTTTTTTATTACCTAGAACAGTGTATGATACATAATAATCATTCAAATGAATGTTTTTGAATAAATAAATAAGTGAGGAGAGAGGGACTGATGTGGGGAGTTGCAGTAGACTGGTAAAGTTCAGTTACTTAAGCTGGGCGATGGGTGCTTAGGGTATGAGTAATAGTATTTCTTATACTACATATATGTGAGATACAGTCTTCTGTATTGTAAAATACAGTATGCTATAAAATTAAAAATATACTACTTAACTTTCATACTGAGAAACAATACTATATAAATATAAAAGATATCCTCACCCTATCCCTCAGACCCGATGTATTCCTGCCTCTGCCTTGGCCTTCAAGGGAGATAGGAACATTGAGTAGAGGGTAGTCACAGGAAGAGTCTCAGAGAGTTTGGTTGACCCCATATTTTAGGTTAAAAAAATAAATCAAAAATCATGTAAGAATAAAAATAATGTAAAAATTTTTACATTATGATTTCAAATCAGAATGTCCGTGTTGTTATGTCCTGCTTTGTGCCTGAGTGAGAGCTAAGGAGTGAAGAAGAAGAAGAGAGAGGTGGGTCCACTTGGGGGGACTTAAGGTCATGGATGACTTGTAAGAGGAGCAGTATTTAATTCTTATTCTTTTCCTTTCTTTAACTCCAAAGAGACTTTTCACAATATATGCAAAAGCCTCTTTTAGATGAGTCAGTACAAAACACCTATACCAGCGTGTCCCCAAAATACTGTCTTAGAAAAGGGGAAAATTGCCCAACCTAACCACATGCGATAGTCTGCCAAAAACACCATTTCCCCAACACCATGAAAATCAACTGGAAATCAGTCTTGTTCTTTAGTTTCTTTTACAATTTTTCTTCTTTCAAAAACATGCCATCTGTTTAAACAACTTGGAGGGTAAATGTTCTTATTAGTGTGCCTTTTTCCACAGGGTATTTTAATTCATTCCAGCAAGTTCTGGCCGAGTGCCTGTGATGTGCCTAGCACCTTATGGATGTGTGGAAAGCAATAGGTTCTAGTTCAAAAACAGCTCAAATACAGGGCAAAACCTATACTCCACCACAACCCACTTCATCAGTCAAGAAATCAGGTAATTTTACTACTTGCCATGTTATCTAGAAATCTACTTTGGTATTACTGAATGTCATACATGTTATCTTTAAGAACTTTTTTTTTGTTAGGATACCTTAAAGATATTACAAAGATGAGTTACCAACTTCAATATGATATTCTACAATAAGTACATGTAGTCTTCAAAGAATTGCTATCAAAATATGAAAAATGTCTACAAACCAGTAAGAATAACACAATCCAAGAGAAAAATGGGCAGAAAACAGGAGTAAACATCTCACAGGGGAGGAAACACATATGTACAACAGATACATAAAGAAATGTTCAGTATTATTAGTGATCAGGAAAATACAAATCAAGATCACGTGAGATCCATTTTCCTGATAGCTGAGTGGCCAAAATGAAGAAGGCTGACAATACCAAGTAATGGAGAGGATATGGATCCATAGGTTTTCATATACATTATGGGTAGGAGGGTAAGCTGGTGCCACCTCATTAAATCTAGTTTGGTATTATCTCTAAAAGATATGAATTCACCTTCTCTTTAACAGCAGTTCTACAGTGAAATGTTTACCCATGTGCAACAAGAGGCATGTACTCAAACGTTCAGAGCACCACTGTGCACAAGGGCAAAAACCTGGTGACAACCCAGGTGTGGATGCTTAAACTGTGATATAGTTATCCATGGAATACAGCAGTCAAACCAAGTGAACTACAATAGCATATAATAATACAGAGGACTCTCAGCAACATTATATTAAGTGGAGAAAGCCCCAAATGTTGCTTAAGTGTGATATGCTTTTTATAAAGTTAAAAACAACTAACATAAGAAAGTAAGGTTTGGAATGGAAAGTATGGCAGTTATAGTTACTAATGCTGCATTACAAATGTGAAAAGTGCTAGAGAGTAGATTTTAAAAATTCTTATCATAAGAAAAAAGTTTGCAACTATGTATACTGATGGATGTTAACTAAACTTATTGTGGTGATTATTTTGCAATATATACAAGTATTAAATCATTATGTTGTACACCTGAAACTAATATAGTGTTATATGTCAATTATATCTCAATAAGAAAAGGAAATACACTTTTCTACTCTATTTTGATATGCAATTGCATGTACTTAATTAAAAAGGAAAGTAGAATATATTTTAAAATTGAATTATTAAATACCTTCCATAATATTAAAAAAATAATAAAGTCTAGAAATAGAGAGGCAAGTGAAGAAAGTGAGAGAATGGTGATCACAGTATGTTGGGTCAGGTATAATGATGCAGAAGAACAGAACCCATGTACCATATGGCTAAAAGTTGCCTATTATGACGATCTTAGCTTCTGTTTTGCACATTGAATTTAGGGATGCTTGTTAAGGTATAAAATAACTAGCAAAATAAATATAAGTGGGTCATGAAAGGACCAATGATGACTGTGTCATAGAATAAAGATTATAGTTAATTTAATCCTGTGCATCTGAGGTTCATGATAAAGAAAGCAAGCTACTTGTTATAAAGAGA
The DNA here is from genome assembly GCF_964341445.2 of Mesoplodon mirus. Taxonomy (NCBI): domain Eukaryota; kingdom Metazoa; phylum Chordata; class Mammalia; order Artiodactyla; family Ziphiidae; genus Mesoplodon; species Mesoplodon mirus. Next base: position 25,233,191 of record NC_138988.1, on the reverse strand, counting down.
ATATAAACATAAAAATGTAGGATAGTTTTTAAAAGTTTAAAAGAGAGCATCTGTGTACTGCTTCGAATCATCTTTTGTACCACAAGTGCTCCATACGCTATGACTTACAACAGTGAACAAGAGACAGTTTCTGCTTGCAAGGAATTCATGGTTGGTAGAGAAGGTAAACAAGTGGGTAGTTATAACAGTTAACTAAGTGATGGGATCATCATAAAGAAGTAAAAGGACACAAGCCTGGGCATGGAGGAAGGCATCTTAAGAAGGTATAAAATCTAACTGTGGACTTGAAAGGACAGGATATTTTAGTCCCTTTCAAGGCCCTCCATGGGAAGGAGAGAGATGGGGCTTGGGAAGTCAACAGGGGCCTCATCATGAAGGGCCTTGTGAGCTAAACAGTGGACTTGGGGCCTTATCTCAAGAGCCACAGGAAGTCATCAAAGAGTTTGAGAAGTCACATGATGAGGTTTCTGGCTTCAGAAACAGCAGGATCAGAGGCAGAAAGCCTCAGTTAGATTACAAAGATTGATGCAGTTATCCAGGTGGGCCATGGTGGTAACTGGAAGTAATGGCAGGATAGAGAGAAGTAGGCAGATTAGGGAGTTACTGTGGAGGGAGAATAAGAGGACTCAGAAATTTATTGGATATAGGGACCAAATAAGAGAGGCAAGTCAATAATGATTCCGACTTTAGGTAGCTGGGAAGATGGTGGTGCCAGATGCCAAGACTTGAGAAAATGGGAGAAAGCACAGGTATCTTACAGTGCATCTCATTTGGCTCAGCATTGGTTCACAGTGTCTCACAAGCCTTTTCACATAAAGCTGACATTTTCTCAGGAAAGCATGGCTCACAAACACGAAAATCCTCTTCTTGTTTCCAAACACCTGGACAGAGTTGTTAATGATGCAGTATCGTGGGAAGAATGTTTAAATAAAAGTTTCCAAATCCATGACCTAACATTACAAAAGCTGCTTCACTTTATTTTCTAAGTCATTCCTGGGTTCATTACTTGTGTGGCTAACTATTGGTGTCACTGACCCCCAATTATAAAATGAGGTCAGAGTTCCTCTGTGATTATTTTCCTTCTTTTTAAAAGCAAGATAAAAACCTAAGCATGGCTCCACTGGGCAGTACCTAATAATAAAGTATTTTGCTTCAGGCACATCATAAAGCAATTGCACATATTCCTTCCTTTTCATATGGTGGGTCATACACATGTAATGTAAGCAACATTGATTTCCTAGAGAATGATTGCCAAGATTAAATTTTCTGATCAGTGGCAAACAGGAATGCATGGACCTATATCTATGTAAAGAGTTCTGTGACATGGCCAGTACTATGGTCATTTTAGAGCTAATTCCCTCAGAAACCTTTAAAGCAAAATGGCCATGGAGTGATGCATTGCCAGGCTGTAAGAAATGTTGGCCCATTACCACCAGATCAGTCCCTGAAGGGTTACTGTTAATATTTGGCCTCAGGGAGAGAGGAGTCAATAAAAATCCACATGTAGGGTACTTTATACACTCATGTGCAAGCAAAGGGAAGGCTAAGGGAAGTAGAAATCATTTACATAGCACATAAGAAGGATCATTAATATTAGTTACCAATTCTCATACTGCAACTGTGTGTGTTTATGTGAACGGTAATATCGCAAAGCAGTTAGCAGAATGCAATTTGGTGTCATAGAGATTAAAGTCAAACTCTGGTTTTGTCATTTAAGAAGCAATGTGACTTTGAATAAATTATTTAAATTCTCTATATCTTAGTTTCTTTATTGATACAATGGACAATATACCACTTCCTTGGGTTTAATGAGTTAACACATGCAAAGAATTTAAACTGGTATCTGACGTATCTCTAAGCATTCAAAACAATGGACATAATGTAAGGAAAGCAACATAAATGTATAGTAATATACATCAGGCTAAAGTCTGATATTAAACCTAGATGCCTAGTATAACTAAAACACTGTAAAATACTAAATTTGTGGATAGTTGATTTTTTAACATGGTTTGCAGGAAACATAATAATATCATATTCCATTGACTCTATGATGTGCATTTAAATATTTAAATGAGAGGCATTAACTTTGCCTGCAAATATATATCAAAACTTCTGGAAAGGATGACAACAGCTTGGAAGAAAATTCTAGACCCAATAATGGAACATTCTTTTCAGAAATGCTACATCATCAATGTTCTCCTTGACATGGAGGATGACACTGTAGAATGTCCCTAGCGACCCTCATCTGCAAAATGATTCAGAAGAACCAGACTCTTAATGGCAAGTTCCAGAAAATACCTCCTCCCATTTGTTTTGTTTATGCTTTCCATGTTATACATGCACAACAGTAATGTTTGATAAAAACATATGTCTAGGGCTTCCCTGGTGGCCAATGCAGGGGACAAGGGTTTGAGCCCTGGTCCGGGAAGATCCCCCATGCCGTGGAGCAACTAAGCCTGTGAGCCACAACTACTGAGCCTGTGCGCCACAACTACTGAAGCCCGTACGCCTAGAGCCCATGCTCCGCAACAAGAGAAGCCACCGCAATGAGAAGCCCACACACCGCATCGAAGAGTAGCGCCCGTTCGCCACAACTAGAGAAAGCCCAGGTGCAGCAACGAAGACCCAATGCAGCCAAAAATAGTAAATAAATTAAAATAAATAAATTTTAAAAACCACATATGTCTAACTAGGTCTGTTTATTAAATAGAGCACTTTCAAATCATTATAAAATAAAAATTCTAGTGCTAAAGTGCTGTGTCATAGTTTAACTGTCAGCCTTTGTCATATTGGCTCATAAATAATGGAACACCTCACAACTGATGACAACTTAGCTTTACTGAAATATGGTAAACAAAGTACAAACAGTCAAAAGAATTTAGAAAAGTTACAAAACTGAGTTGCTAAGGGAAAATTTATCTGGGTTCAAATCTTAGCTCCTCTGTTGCGAGTTATGTTAACTTTGGACAAATGACCATCCCTCCAAGCCACTGTAACTGGCAATTTTACATGAGTCATTAGGTAAATTGTGTGGATTAAATGAAATAATACAGATGAAATGTTTAACACTGTACTATACAAATACTTCAAGACTGCAAGAGATGACTGATATTGTTACTATAATAATTAATAATCTACTGCTTTAAAATATGAAAATACTTCAGATATGTGTCACAGCTTATAACAGAAAGCTGTTATGTCTGTCGATCATCCCCATAAGACAGAAATACCCATGTAAATATATTAACCTAAGTTATAAATTGTTTCTATATTTTAATTTAAGGATAATAGGAGAATGAATGACTGAATAGATTTGAAAGGTACATTAATAGTGGTCTGAATTAAAATGTCATTTAAGTTCCCTACTCAAAAATTTATGTTGGGGAAGTCAAGGGCACTACAAAGACAGGTGGCCACTTTCTAGCTGAAACTGATAAACAGGAAGAGAAAGTGATTGCTGATGAAAAAAGTCGGGCCATGTGTACTAGGAATACAAGGACTGAAGACATCATTGTCAGTAACATGAGTTTCAAGCATAAGACTTAAACTGGGAGACTTACAGACAGATACACTAACCTTATAATTGAACCATAGTATGTATGGACAATTATGAAGAATGTTCTAGGGTACATAGTGGGAGGTATTACTTCATTTGGCAACAGTGAATGAGATGATAGCGTGTCATAGACACACATGCCTTCCTGATGATCCTCCGTCATTGATTCTCAAATTTAAGATTCCTTTGAAAGAAAAATTGTGGTTTGCTGGTGTATCCAGTGATTTTATTATAATGCTACTTAAATGCATATATATAAACCTAGATATAAGCAGATGTAAAGTTAAGTGGAATCAGAGGAAAAAATAAAAGCCAAGCCAAGCCAATACAATTAAAATTGATTGCATTTGTTAAATGGAATTGCTGATGCGGTTTTGTTGGAGCCCAGTAAGTGCTTGTGACACAATTATGGAATTGACCGAACAAAGATTCCTTTGAGTTCAGCCCTCCTCAAACATCAAGGTGGGGGTAATGAGCCATTTTCCTGTCACTTTCCTCTATTTGAACTACTTTACCCCTCACTTGACATGCATATATTAAGTCTGCCTCTCTTCTCCCCTCTTCTCTAATAAATATATGGTTCCAATGTATCATAAACCCAACTGCAAAGAAGGACACTGTAGTAGTTATCTTTTGCTTTTTAACAAACACCACAAAACTCAGTGGCTCAGAACAGCATCATCACTTCTCTCTCATGGTTTCTTTGGGTCAGGAACCCATCAGGGGTTCAGCTGGGTAGTTCTGGCTTGCGGTGGGGTCTTTCATGAAGTTGTAGTCAGATGGTGGCTGAGGCTGGAAGTCTTTATCACTTGCATGCCCAGTAGCTGGGCTGGGAAAACTTGAACAGCTGGGGTTCCTCTACCAGCATCTATGAAATCTCTTCATTGGGTCTGTGGCATGACAGCTTTAGGAAAGCCACATTTCTTAAATGGTGTCTCACTTTCTTCCCAGGTACATGCCCCAAGACAGAGAGCCAGGTGGAAGCCATATTGCCTTTTCCAGCCTAGCCTTGGGAGTCATGCAAGATCACCTTACCTCATTCTTCTCATTAGAAAAGTAAGTCACTAAGTCTTGTCTGCATCCAAGGGAAGGAAAATTAGAATCCTCTTTTGGAAGGGGGGAGTATGAGAGAACTTGCAATATATTTGAAAACCTTCAGATATTGACATCATGTGGCCATTTCATTTAAAAATGTTCATCTGGGGCCTCCCTGGTGGCGCAGTGGTTGAGAGTCCGCCTGCCGATGCAGGGGATACGGGTTCGTGCCCCGGTCTGGGAGGATCCCATATGCCGCGGAGCGGCTGGGCCCGTGAGCCATGGCTGCTGGGCCTGCGCATCCAGAGCCTGTGCTCCGCAACGGGAGAGGCCACAACAGTGAGAGGCCCGCATACCGCAAAAAGAAAAAAAAAAATAAAAATAAAAATGTTCATCTGCATGATTCAGTGTATGCTTTCATCCCTTTACACATCTCATAGGGAATCCACAGAACCCCAGGAAAAGATAAATCATCCCCCACTGGTCTGCGGACACCCCAGTTTGAGGAAAATTCACTTATGCTCCAATTACATACAGGAAATGGAGGCTTCCTTAAATTATGGGGTAGGAGAGAATGGACTTCAAAAAATAGAGAGAAGAAAAGAATAGTCTTGGGAGAATTTTTTACTAGATTACATGTTAAGTCAAGAGATGTATAATTTACCTGAGGTAATGAAATCAATTTTATTTTAAAGTTTGCTTTGGATTTGATATGAGATGCCCAAAATAGACCTATCCAGGATTAAGTAATCTTTAAAAATGGCTCTCGAAAAACCAATGCTCCTTATGCTATACTAATGCAAGCACTCTGTTAAGGACTTCTATCATTAACCAAACATATCATGATAGTAACAAGACAGATTTCTGAATCCTTTGAGACCCCATCGAATGTCCTTTATAAGGTTCAATCTGTTCTTTTTTGATAGAGTTTTGGTTCACTCGCTTATTTTGGTTTTATTACCCCAAAGATTAATGAATAATAATGAATACTTCTAAAATACATTAATTATATGCATCTGCATTTACAAACTCTCCTCTTAAAAATTTTCTTTAAAATAGAACATGGTTTATTAAAACAATAAAATAATTTACCCCCTCCCCCAAAAAAGAAATAGGAAGAGAAGAGAAGACAAACTGGAAAGTGTTTTGCTAATTGGTGAGGCTGAAGAACTTGATGTATGCAAGGATGATTTTATTTATTTTTAACTTCCTTTCCCACATATTCTAATGGTGGTTAAGATGCCCCATCCAAAAAGGGAACCCTCCTACACTGTTGGTGGGAATGTAAGTTGGTACAGCCATTATGGAAAACAGTATGGAGGCTGCTTAGAAAACTAAAAATAGAGTTACCATATGATCCAGCAATCCCACTCCTGGGCATATGTCCAGAAAGAACTCTAATCCAAAAAGATACATGCACCCTTATGTTCATAGCAGCACTCACTATTTATAATAGCCAAGACATAGAAACAACCTAAATATCCATCAGCAGATGAATGGATAAAGATGTGGTACATATATACAATGGAATATTACTCAGGCACAAAAAAGAACAAAATAATGCCATTTGCAGAAACATGGATGCAACTGAGATTATCATACTAAGTGAAGCAAGTCAAAAAGAGAAAGACAAATACCATATGATATCACTTATATGTGGCATCTAAAATATGACACAAATGAACCTTTTTATGAAATAGAAATATACTCATGGACATAGAGAATAGACTTGTAGTTGCCAAGGGGGAGGAGGTGGGGGTGGGATGGAGTGGGAGGCTGGGGTCAGCAGATATAAATATTATATAGAGAATGGATAAACATCAAGGTCCTACTGTATAGCACAGAGAACTATATTCAGTATCCTATGATAAACATAATGGAAAAGAATATTAAAAAAAAAGAATGTATATATATATATGTATAACTGAACCACTTTGCTGTATAGCACAAATTAACACAACATTGTAAATCCACTATACTTCAGTAAAAAAAGGCACCCTCCATAAATCGCTAGGACTTGGTGTCAAGATCCTGCAGTGTTCATTCATTATTCAGTAAATATTCACTATGACACATAACATCCTTCTAGGTCCTGGGAATCTGTAAGAGTAATAATGCAATCTCAGTCCCCATGGGTTTTATGGGTCTAATGGGGAAGACAGGCATTAAGCAAATAATTTTAAATGTAATAAATGCTACAACAAGGAAATCATAAGGTGCGAGGGGAATGCTAACTTAGTCCTGGGGGAGAGGCTGGAATGGGGAATGACATGTAAGCAAACATCCAGAGAACGAGGAGATCACCAGATGTAAAGGAAAGAGATGGGGAGCTTTCTGGTTTTTTCTATATTTGCTATCAGCCACTGTAATATCTCTTGCTTCAAATATTATACAAAGAAGTTGTGGCTACCACGGAAATAGATTTCTGGGAAGGCGTAGCAGGGGCATGGATATTGCAATGGCCTGAGTGAGTCCTCTGCAAACCACCATCTCATGGGCGCAGGCCGCTGGGACCTAGATGGTTTTCAGGCTGGCTAGCAGCGCACCATCAGTTGACTCTAGCTGGGCATTCTGTGCCTCAGAGCCTCCCTTCCACTAACAATTCCTTTCTCCATCTCTGCTGCTGCTGAGAAGAGTGAGAAAGAACAATTTACCTCCCACTGACTTCAAAAGGAGCCTGGGCCTGCCGTCTGCGCAGCTGGCAAGGGCTGCTTTCCCGGTATTTCCCATTTGTTGTCAGTGGGGCTGCTGTGGCTTGAGGAATGCCTCTGCCATTCCCAAAAGAAACAAGGAAAGTGAGGGGGTGGGGGCAAGACTCCTCTTGCCTCTGACAGTTCAGGTGCCCTGAACTCCTCACCTCTATGGGCAAGATCTGTCTTAGCAAACACCTGGAAGGGCATGAAAAGACCTCTACAGAGTCCCCAAATGCTGGGGCTGAGCATTCTCCTTTCTGGACCCCTCATGCTGTCTTGAGCATGCTTGGCACGATTAGCTGTCACCTATCTCATATTTGAGATAGCAGTGTTACCCCAAACGACTGAGATGTGGCCTGCAACTCACCCAAGAAGTTCCCATTATCTGCAGGGATAACAGTCTGTGTGGTGGCTTCTGTGTTCACGAAGGGCTCGTGGTAAAGCTACTTAACAGAGGGAGGGAACTGACTAATGAGGATGGAAGCCGGCCACAGAGACAGACATTAGCCCTTGAATTTCTGAATTGTGGGGAGGTCCAGGAATCCTGAGGGGAGAGGGAAATAGCCTCAGGACAGTACAACTTGCTAACTGGTCTGGACATATTCTAGACTTTTAACAATAGGTGCCTGGTGAGTAACTGGATATTTGGAGCAGCGTGTATACATCCTCAAAGGACAGGTGTGCACTGCAACAGAACTGGGTCATCAGGGCTAGATTTCAGTGCCCGGTTCTTTAACCTGCTATGTGACTTTGGGGTACTGGCTTATCCCCTTCAATCTCAGTTTTTCTATTGGGCTACATGATTGCTTCCTTCCGATCCTAACATTGGTTTTCACAATTTCTAAAGCCATGACCCAGGCACTGTTTTTATTCTTTAACACAAAATATGGTGTTGTAATTGAAAGCCTGGGTCCTGCTACTTGGGTCTGAATCTTGCTCAGTGATCCTGGGCAGGTTCTCTAAGTTTTCTCGGTCCCATTTCTTCAAATGTAAAAAGGGGAGTATAATCAATCACACGGGGTTGCAGTAGATGAGGGTTACAAGGGATAATGCAAGAAAAGAATTTAGAACTATGCTTGGTACAAAAGCACGCAAGAGATGTTACTTTTTATTATATATTAATGGCCAGAGTTGGGTGAAGAGCTACAGAGCATTTCTCTTTATCCTTCAAACCCATCCATGAACTGCAAGGTTATTTTTCAAGTACAAGCTGCCTTCCTCTTGAGCTGTACTCCTAGTGTTAATGGCACATTGAGTATGAGGGGGAGAGGGGACACAGGCCATGTCTTCAGAACGTGTTGCAGGCATGGCCAAGGGCCTAGTCTCTGAAGTCTCAATCTGTTCAGGAGGACTCTGTCACGTGTCAACTTTTGCTAAGCCACGAAAACATTTAGAGTGTATGTGAAATGAGATGTTCAACAAAGGAGAATTCTTCCTTTTGTTGGGATGTGCAAGAGGTATTTCAAGGACTCTTCATTTCAGATGGTATCTTTTTCCATGTGGAGGTGTGATTAGGCGGAGGGAAGTGGTGGAGGCTCTGGACGGTACATCTCCCAGTTACAATTTTCCTACTAAATTCTAATCTGAAGGACATGGACATATGAAAGTGCACTAAAGACTCAGAATTTCAGTACAAGAGTACTGATAATAAACTTCCCATCTCCCAAATGGATACAGTTATAAATTATAGTTCGTTATAAGATGGTTGAAATCTGGGGAATCTAGAGCCCGTTTCATTGAAGGGTCCAGGAAATGTGTTGACTTCAAGCTTGGCTAGTTCAAGTTGCTTAAATATTTTCACTGAGACTTGTTCTCTCTCCATCTTTCAGCTCAGTTTTCCTCTATTCCGGCTTTATTTTCAATGAGATTTTTCCCAAGTGGTGGCTACTAAGTCTACTAGTACCTCTAGGCTTGCATTTTATCAATTTTGAATGCCAGCAGATGAACAACACTTCTTTTCCAATCATGCCAGCAAAATCCCAGGTGGGATTCTCAGGGGTCCATCTTGACTCCCAATTCACTGAGGCCAAGGGAAACAAGCCCTCTGACTGACTGGGCCCAGGCCACAGACCATTTCCTCAAGCCAAGAGGAAATATTCAACTCAAACTTCACACACTAAGAATAAGTGGAAGGCTGGTTGCCCCAAAGAAGAATGGAGTGTTGTTCCCAGAAGAAGGCAGTCAAAAACCCCTACAGATCCCATTCCAAACAAGGATTTAGGAGGCAGAAAGCCATCCACACACACGTGCCTATAGACGTTTATCTGGAAACTGTAGTGAAATAGCTGGAAAAAATCAGGTGTTCATTTTGATGAATCATTTTGCTGTTTCCCTTTCTTCAGCGAAGTCCTGGAGATTCACTCATCCAGCAAAGTCTCACCTCTGTAGAGCCTTCACCCTGTGCCTGGTGCTGAGTAGGAAGCTGAGGACCAGAAAAGAGTAGGACATTCTGGCTGGGAGCGAGAACATGCCACACACCTGTATTGCTCTTCAACATGGATTTCTACACTCTATCATTCTTCTCAAGTAGCCATGGATCTGCTTCTCTCCCTTTGAATGCTGAGGGCTCCGTCTCCAAGTTCCTTTGCTGGAAGGCATATTATGAAATGGGATGTCCTGCCAGAGACACACATAAGAAATCTGAACTGCATGGCCTCACATAAACCCTGTTAGGTCTCAGTCAAGGGCTCCGTTCCCCTGCAACAGGTGTAAGGACAAAAGGCCTATTGTCCTTAGGAGACTATAGGATAAATAGAAAGAATATGTCCTTGCTAGTTAATCTGCTGGTGATAAAGAGTATTGTTTTATCTCCTGCCATCTCCACAGTTCCATGGGATGCGAACTATTGTGACACAAAGTCCCCTTTGTCTTTCCAATCCAATGAGATGTTTAAACTGACCTTTCATATATCCCTCCGTTGTCACAATCTGAGCACTGAGTTGGTATTTTGCACTGAGGGGATTATTTTTATTCTCCAAAAGGCACTATCATCTACAGAGATGCTATGATGCTGAAAAACAGCATGATTTTCTTCTACTTAAAAAAATGGGCTTTTTTTTTAAAGCGGTTTTAGGTTTATAGAAAAAAATGAATCCAAAGTAGAATTCCCATCTACTCCCTCACCCTGCCCCCTCCAATCCAGTTTCCCTTATTATTCACACCTTGCATTAGTGTGTTAGTGTAGTATATTGGCTATAATTGATGAGCCAATATTACAACATTATCATTAATGAAAATCCACAGTTTACATTAGGGTTTACTCTTTACAATGTATATTCTATGGGTTTTGACACGCATAATGACTTGTATCTGCCATTACACTATCAGAGAATCATTTCATTGCCCTAAAAATGCTCTGTGCTCTGACTATTCAACCCTCTCTCCTCCCCAATCCCAACTGATCAACCATGGATCTCTTTACTGTCTCCATACTTTCTTCTTTTCCAGAATGTCATATAGTGGGAATCATTCAGTAGGTGGCCTTTTCATATTGGTCTGTTTCACTTAGCAATATGCAATGAAGTTTCCTCCGTGTCTTTTTGTGGCTTGAGAGCTCATTTCTTTTTGTTGCTAAATAGTTTCTGCTTAATTTTTAAAGCTTTCAGCCTACGAGAAGAATAAAGTTGTCCCCACCTCTCACTTCCTCCTTTACTGGCATTTTTGTAAACCTAAGAGATTACTGGTGCTCACCAAAGTTTTTAAAAGTGGGCTTACTCTATGTGTTATTTGAAAGAATTAAATATTACAGAACAATTTCAAGTACCTTTTTTTTTTTTTTTTTTTTGCCATACGCGGGCCTCTCACTGTTGTGGCCTCTCCCGTTGCGGAGCACAGGCTCCGGACGCGCAGGCTCAGCGGCCATGGCTCACGGGCCCAGCCGCTCCGCGGCATGTGGGATCTTCCCGGACCGGGGCACGAACCCATGTCCCCTGCATCGGCAGGCGGACTCTCAACCAGTGCGCCACCCGGGAAGCCCTCAAGTACCTTTTTTAAGACTGGAGGAATGAAGAACAAATTTTAATATTTCAATCCCAGCCAAACTAGAGAAGGTCTATTTAGGCTGCAGACAACACTGATGTTCTTGGCATCTTTACCCAGAACAATTTATATCTCTGTAATTAGTGTTTTTCTGAAAAGAAATGATTTCCTGACTTTTTTTTTTTTTCCTAGCAGCATCAGACAGAGGTCCCACTCACCTGATTACTGATAACATTCGTTTTTAATACATGAACCAAGCACTTCTCTTCTTTATTTCCTCAACAGAATCCACCTTGTTCATGAGAAGAACGGTAGTGAGTGGAGGAGTTCCCATTCACTAATCTGCTGTTTGAAAGTCATAAGATGCACAAGCTTTAGAATTCGAGGAAGTGAGGTGAGCATCCCCACTCTGCCCCTTGGCTAGCTGTGTGTCTTTTAACAAGTCATTTCTCCTCTCTCCGCCCCAGTTTTTTCTTTCATAAACCGCAGCTAATAATAGCCTCCTTCTTGTAAGACTGTCCTGGATATGGAAGGAGATAATCCACGGAGAACGTTAAGCACAGTTTCAACACAAAAAACTTCCTCAAACATCAGCCAAGCCACATCAGGCAACTGGCCTGTGTACAAAGGAAATGCTGAGTACAGAGTAGATGCTCATGAAATCATTTCTGACTGATCAAGGGGGCAAAGGGAGGGTAACCCCATCTCACGTGGACTCTCAGAGAACACAGTGGAGGAAGCCAACTTAACTGGGACTGAGCGTGATGGAGCAGATTAGGTACCCTGTGCGATCTCATGGAACCAAGAACATCACTCCTACTACCTTTTGGCTCTACCCCTGCTGAGAGATAGGCCCACTGCTGATAGCTCACATCCTTCTCTCCTCTCCGAAAGCCCATTTCCTGAGCAAGCGCCATGCTTTGGAAAGGTGATTAGCAAGCAAACCCAGTTCCCAGGTTTAATGGACAATTTCTTCAGGGTGAAACTGAAGGGTATAGCATCATTCTCTGTCTCTCCTTCTCCTCACCCCTCCCCCACCCAAGTAACGTATCTCCTAGTTATTAAGATCCCAATGGTGCAAGAAATCTCAACCCCACACAACACAAGAGCTAACTACATATATACTGTGGGTATCCTTTTTTAATCCTACTTTTGCTTTTTAACTACTTTCGTTTTGCAGACAAAGACTCCTTTGCCAAAGGCAGGTTAAATAAACTCAGACACATCCTGTCTCTTTTACATCTTTGTTTATCCATAAACTGTCAAAGATACAGATGAAAATCCACTAAAGCAGGCATGAAGCAGTTAGACAAAGGCCAAATGAGACTGGAGCATAAAAGCTTGATGTTAGAGAAGATATTATCTAAAATGATACCAAGTGGCTCTGTGTGATGACATGAAAAAAAATTAAAGATATCCACAAAAGATGACCAACTAATACAGTTAAGAATGGACTCAATTGTGCAAGAAAGTAATAATGAAAAAAAGACAATGTGAGAAAGTATCTATATAGTTAGTGGGAAAGTGATAAAGCTTAGGGGTTAAGAGCATAAACTCGGGAATGAGAGTAGATTTGAAACCTGCCTCCTCATTTACGTTTTACCTTTAACTGCGTGACACTTAACTACTCCAAACCTCACTTTCCTCATGTGTAGATGGGATAAATTAGTATCTACCTCAGAGGATTATTTTTTGAGGACTTGCTGAGATAAAATATAAAAGTGCTTGATAATGCTTGGCTCAGACAGACTTCCAATATGAGTTAGCTGTTATTTTTAATATGTTAATAAGGAGTATGAATCAAAGGGCACATAGCATGCAGTATGGTCCCATTTTGCTGCCATAAAACCTTTTATTCCAGGGTATCCTGTGAAGTTTATGTTCTGCATAAAACAATTTGGGAAATGCTGCCTTAAATAAATAAAACCTAAGACTTGGGTTGGGTGGGTGGGGAGATGGGATTTATGTCTTAAATATCCTCATTAGAAACTGAAGAGTTTTAAAGTAGTGCTTATAGTTATTTCTGTAACATTTTGTGCATCAGATTAGGGGTCAGGAACATCTCCTCTGTGCTGTCCTCGCTTCTACGAAAGATCAGATTTCATTTCCATCATGTCTACTAACAGTAGGTTTTCTGGGACCCAACGAAAAACAAGGACTGCCTGCTCAAACTGGTTGCAAGCTTTGCAAAGCAAAGTTTTCTCTTTTGACCTCTACCTGGGCAGCAGGCCTGTGTCTACCCTATCCTGATCCTGGGTTAGCATTTCCCCTTGTGTCCTATGAACACAGAGCCATCACCTCCTTAGGGAGCCTGGAAGAAGCACCTGGAGCCTCTCTGGAGAAGAATAAACTGTGTGCAAGGTTATGGATGTTTTATGATCTGTAAGAGACGGACAGTCCAAGGTGCAGGCTTGCAGCTTGATTTTTTTTTTCCTTTTTTAACGCAAGGAAGCGCAGCAGTGAAATTCATTTTCCACAACTCCCCAAGCGGTTTTGCAATAAATCTGTGAATTTAGTCAGCCTCCTCTGTTGAGGCAATCTTTCCTAATTGGGCACTTGTGGGAGACAATAGACATGATGACAAAAAGACTTTACCTCTGGAAAGGAGGCCAGAGTCTCATCAATGACACTGATAATAAAGCTCCCATCCCCCAAAGAAATGGAGCATGGGCCTCCCATGCCAGCCCTGACACCAGGCTCACCTGGTCTCCGGTCATATTTGTCTTTTAGACCATCATCTTTTTCTCCTCCTTCCTGGCGCCAACAACAAGAAAATGAAAATTCCGAAACGAAAAGTGAGCCTCTCCAGCACCACATCGGCCAGTAACTAAGTGGACTACTAAGTCAATTTCTAGAAGTTTCCCAGAAGACTGCAATCGAGTAATGGGGAATTGCATGAGAACTGAAAACAAAGCTAAAACATAGAATCTGAACAACATGATCTTGTTTCCTTTCTCTTTCTCTGACTGGGGATTCTGACTCCTCTGTGCCAATCCTGGCAGTAACGGTGGGGTTTGGAAGGGCCCCGGGTAGGAATGTCATACACAAAGCTGTTGGCTATCCACTGGCAAAGCAACCTAGTGTAAAAAAAAAAAAAGAAAAAAGAAAAAAAGAAAAAGCAGGGATGTGGCATTAGATGTCTCATGTTTCCTAATTATTGGACAAATGTGACCTCCAGATTTAGCTGGTATCTGTCCTGGTAGGTCAGGAGTTGAGAGAGAGCAATCCCAGCCATGGAGGCAGGACTTTCTGAGCAGTTCCCCCCATTTGAAGGGACTGGAGAGTAACAGAAGGTGCAACCTACGTTCCTCCATGCTGGAAAATGAGACAAGCAAAGCATGGTAATGAATTAGAAGTGGAGGAGAGGGAAGAATTTCACAAGGATGTCACCTGTCCCAGTCCATCCAGCTGAGCCTGCCATTCCAGCACCCTTTTCATTCTCTGCATCTGAGAGCATCTTGACATGTCCCCCCACCCCCACCCCCACTCCTCAGGGCCAATGGCGGTCAACAGAGCATGTTGGAGATAAACACAGGAACTCACCTCTGGTCAGCAGCCACAGGGCCAAAACAGGAGGATGAGCTCTGAAAAATGCCATCTTCCCAGTGAATTGGTCACAAACTCAAAAGAGCCAGTGTGTTTCAGCTCCTGTAGCCGCAGGCCCTCACTGGCTAGTGAATAGGGGCACTGATGGGGCAGAAACGCAATAAAATCCCAGGCGCCTTCATTTCAGTCCCGAGTTGTGGTTTCTCTTTTTCCTCCCACTGGCCAGCTTCAGCATGAATTGCTCCCAAAACCAACAGTAAAATTTAATCACCACTCCTTGCAGGAAAAGAAGAAATCCTCATCCCTTCCGGGAATTTTCTTTTGGTGTTAAGTCTTACAGGCTTTGGCACGCCTCTCATATACACACACGCTGTAGGGGTTGCCAGATGACTCTTCTCTGTAGAACAGGGCTCTCAACAAAGAGTGGTCCTCAGATAAGAAGAATCAGTATCACCTGAGAACTCAGTAGAAACGCAAACTCTTGGTCTCACCCAGTCCTACTGAATCTGAAGCTCTGGTAATTGGGCCCAGCAATCTGTGGTTTAACAAGCCTCCAGATGATTCCAATGCACACTTGATTTTGAGAACCACCAATACAGGCTGTTCATTTCTTCAGAATCCCTCATATTTTTATACCTGTGTCTTTGGTCCTCTTGTTCCCTCCATTTGGCACGTGTCTTTCTTTCCAGCTTGGGAGGCTCCTAGTCACTCTTTAAAGCGCTCTGAAACATACCCTCTCCTATTTGTAAGCCTCCCCTGACACCATCTTCTCCACCCAAGCAGAATCAACTGCCTTATTAGTGTTCTGACAACACTTCAGGCAACCACTAATAAATTATATTACAATCATTCTATATGTGTTTTCCATAGCAGGCTGAGAGGTCAGAAAAATGTCTAATTCAGCAAATATTTTATACAAAGTATCACAGGGCTATCGCTGTGTTAGCTCTGGTGATGCCAACATAAAATAATAAAAACCTTCATTAGAAGTGGGACACTGCCTGGGCTTCCCTGGTGGCGCAGTGGTTGGGAGTCCGTCTGCCGATGCAGGGGACGTGGGTTCGTGCCCCGGTCCAGGGGGATCCCACATGCCGCGGAGCGGCTGGGCCCGTGAGCCATGGCCGCTGGGCCTGCGCGTCCGGAGCCTGTGCTCCGCGGTGGGAGGGGCCCCAGCGGTGAGAGGCCCGCGTACCGCCAAAAAAAAAAAAAAAAAAAAGTGGGACACTGCCTCATGTACACAACTCATTGGTGCATGCCAAATGAGACTGCAAATCCCAGGCTTAAAGTCTCACCCCTGAAACGAGCTAACTGTGTAACCATGGGCAAATTATTTAACATCTTTAAATCTCATTCACTGTAAGGAAACGCCGGTAGTGTTTATGGGATGAATAAACCCGCACGCTTTAGTGGATTAAACCCAAATAACCCAATCTAGGGGTTAAGTCTATAGATTCAGCAGCTACTTTATTTCTCGAGGCAGAGAAATAAAGGATATCTGTATCTTATATCTGTAGGAGACAGAAGGGAGAGAGACAGAAGAAAGTCCTGGGCAAGTAAGAAGCTACAGGAGAACATGCAGCAGCAAATTCAGATGCCATTTGATAACCAACAGCTCTCAGACTCAGGTCCTGCCAAGGTCATTGCACCGATGGGATGGGGGACCCAACTGAGTGAAATGTGTTTTGCTTCTGGCCAGGCCCATTTCTTCCTTTGGGAGCAGAGGACACCAAAGCAAAGGGAATTTTTGAAATTGGGTCCCACAAAATGTAAAGGAACCAACACAGGCAAATGAACCATTTGCTGAATCTCTTTGTGAGTTCTTGCATATTATTATCCAACGATGGATGGGCTTGACCATTCAAAAATGGGTATACATTCTAAAAATAATACCCTTTTCATGAAAAAGTGAGGCTGTAATTTTTGCAGGGGTCAGCTGGGTACCATGCATATTTTTATAATCTCTTTGGGTTCCCGGAGTGGGACTGGTTTGGTGCTATTATAGGAGAAGGGATTCTGATGTGTAGTTTTCTCTCCTCTTTCTGAGGTTGTGGTGGACACGCAGGCATCCAAATTTTGCAACTCTGTAACTAAAATGACACCCCTACTTCATGGTTTGGGGCTGTTTTTCCAAAAGTGGGCACAGATGGTGTTTCTGTCTCCTCTAGAGAATATTTTAGGATGTAAAGTCTCTGAAATAAATTATTCAACTGAGGCCAAAATAGCCTTCTGGAAAAAATCATATATGAATAGGAAATAAGAGCAGCCTGGCTGGGGCTAAAAAAAAATGAAAATGCAGCTGGTTTTTAAAAATGGTAATATTTGTAATAATGCTTGTATTGGGAATGTAATGAGACCTGGAATTGTGGAAGCCAGCAGAGCTTTACCGAGGAAATTTAGTGACTGTTCTTTCATCCCCTCCCCTCCCCCCACCTTTTTTTTTTTTGCGGTACACGGGCCTCTCACTGTTGTGGCCTCTCCCGTTGCTGAGCACAGGCTCCGGATGTGCAGGCTCAGCGGCCATGGCTCACGGGCCCAGCCACTCTGCGGCATGTGGGATCCTCCCGGACCGGGGCACGAACCTGTGTCCCCTGCGTCGGCAGGCGGACTCTCAACCACTGTGCCACCAGGGAAGCCCTCCCCTCCCCTTTTTCTTCTCTTCCCTCCTCTCCTGTTCCCTCTCGTCCTACCCCCCCTCTTCTCCTCTCCTCTCTCTCTCTCTCTCTCTCTCTCTCTCTCTCTCTCTCTCACACACACACACACACACACACACACACACACACACAGAGGGGCTGATGAAGAGTAGACAGAGGTCTTTACTTCTAAAACTCTGATGAGCATATGAATTGCCTGGGGATTCTGTTCAAGTGCATCTTTAGATTTTGTAGCTCTGGGGTGAGGCCTGAGAGTCTGCATTTCCAACAAGCTTCCAGATTAGGCTTCTTTCCTGGCCCGCAGATCATACTTAGAATAACACGTGCTAGAGGAAGTTTTATCATTACATATACATGATTATATGCGTGATTTCCCAGGCTAGTAAATGAATTCTCTCACTCATTCCTTCAGTCATTATTTATTGAAAACTGCTCTGCACTGGGCTCTGTGCCAGGTGTTGGGGAAAAAATGATGAGCCTAACAGACCCTCTCCTTGTCTTTGTTGAGAGCCCAGTGCCTATGACAAACAATCAGATAATCACATATTGAAATATAATACTGGAACTATATTAAGTCCAATGAAAGGTGCAGGGGTGATGACATCTTAAAATGGGGTGTCTTCACTAGAGGGTTAGAAAAGGATTCCCTGAGGGAGTGATATTGAGCTGAGCTATGAAGATAATAACAAGAGTCATCATTATTATAACAGCAAGCAGCTAACCATTACTGAACACTTACATTGGGCTGGTACTTTACTATCTCTGGGCATTATCTCATTTAATTCTCATAGCAACCTCGTAAGGTAGGTGCTATGATTAGCCAGATTCACAGAAGAGAGGCCTGAGGCTCACAGAACTTTTAGAGGTCACACAACTAGTACAGAGCTAGTCATGACTCCAATACAGATCACAGATAGTCTCAACGACTCCACTTCACTGCTTCCGTTTATCACCTAGGACATTAACTAGGAAGATCACTAAATCAATTGAATCAAATGAATTGTCTACTTTCTTCTTTCTTGTAAAAACAGCCACAGTGGGATCTGTTCCGCTCTTGCTGATGTGATGTTGCAGGGAAACCTCTGGGCAGGAATCAGAAAATAGGACATTGGGTTCTAGCTTTGCCAATAACAGGCTATGGGCTTGGGCAACAGTCATGACAGCTACCACTTTTCAAGTACCTACTGTGTGCCTGAGACGTTGCCAAGAGCTCAACATATGATTATCCCAAATTTTCAAAATAATTTTGTCAGATCAGAGTTGTATATTAATATCTGCATTTTACAGGTAAGGAAACTGAAGCTTGGAGAAGTTAAAGTGGCATAACTTGTAAGAGTTAGGGCAGGGATGGGAGAGGTCGTTCAACAGGTCTCAAAGTGATCTGTGGAACCCTCATCATGTCTAATGCCTTTTGGGGGGGGGGTGGTCAAAGCTCTTTGCATCATAATACAAAGACATTAGTTATCTATCTTTTTATATTGTATTGATATTTGCACTAATGATTCAGAAGCAATGGTGAGTAAAGTTGTTGGTGTCTTAGGCAAATATTTAATTTTTTATTAGCAATGTTAATTGTATAAGTTGAAGTAACTTTTTCCCTCGAGGTATATGAGTACTTTTGATAAACATACTCACATAAATCAACAAAGTTTCAGAAGATCAAAACGTAACTGTAACTGGAAGCTAACGCCTAGAAATATATGCTATGTCAATAATCATAAAGGCCTCTGGGATGATAACCTGCAAGTATTTCTTGCCAATAATATAATTTTTGAGCTTTCAGGCAAAAATTCGAATTTTGGAAAACTTGTATCTGCCACCATTAGCCTGTCAGCTTTCCAATTCCTAAAGCCCCTTTTTTTAAAAAAATGAGAGTTGTGGGCTTCCCTGGTGGTGCAGTGGTTAAGAATCTGCCTGTCAATGCAGGGGACACAGTTTGAGCCCTGGTCCAGGAAGATCTCACATGCAACGGAGCAATTAAGCCTGTGCACCACAACTACTGATCCCGTGTGCCACAAATATTGAGCCCATGTGCCACAACTACTGAAGCCCGCACGCCTAGAGCCCGTGCTCAGCAACAAGAGAAGCCACCGCAACGAGAAGCCCGCGCACGGCAACTAAGAGTAGCCCCCGCTCACCGCAACTAAGGAAAGCCCACGCACAGCAACGAAGACTCAATGCAGCCAAAAATAAATAAATACAATATTTAAATTTATTTTTTAAAAAATGAGAGTTCTGATATTAATGAACTTAAAAAAAAAGATTTTGGAAAATCTGTAAAACTCAGTGGACTAGTATCTTCCAAATGTCCAATGCATAGTGTTAAAAAAACATGCATGGGTAAAAGAACTATTGAAAATACAAAATGGACTCATGGATTTTACTATAACAAAGTATGACAGTTCATCGATATGGTTTCAGATTCCACATTACAACTGAACTGATGAACGGAGTACTTGTCAAGTTTTGTGTACTACCAAAGAACAGCTACAATTAAACTGATATTAAACTATGTCCTTCTTTCCCAATTACGTATCTGTGTAAAGCTGAATTTTCTTTGTATACTTCAATCGAAACA
Organism: Mesoplodon mirus; assembly: GCF_964341445.2. NCBI lineage: Eukaryota > Metazoa > Chordata > Mammalia > Artiodactyla > Ziphiidae > Mesoplodon > Mesoplodon mirus. Next base: position 25,213,154 of record NC_138988.1, on the reverse strand, counting down.
ACATATAATAGATCAAAGGCAGAAGCAAATGTGACCATCAAACTGTCTGCTATTGGGCCTCCCTGGTGGTGCAGTGGTTGAGAGTCTGCCTGCCGATGCAGGGGACGCGGGTTCGTGCCCCGGTCCGGGAAGATCCCACATGCTGCGGAGCGGTTGGGCCCGTGAGCCATGGCCGCTGAGCCTGCGCGTCCGGAGCCTGTGCTCCACAACGGGAGAGGCCACAGCAGTGTGAGGCCTGCGTACCACAAAAACAAAACAAAACAAAACAACAACAAAAAAAACTGTCTGCTATTAAGTCAGCCATTAAATGTCATACAGTGCTACTCTTTTTGCCAAATGCTTTCTATTTTGAAAAATATAATTACTTCTCTTAATGTATGTTATTTATGTTAACATATAATGAGTTTGTTGATGTTATTTTAAAATGAGTTAAGGAAGAAATAATTTAAAAATTGTCTTAGTTTTGATTTTGAATACAATAAATATCTATAGGTACAATGCACATGAGCAAAGCTTTTTGGGATCCTTAATAGTTTTCACGACTGTAAGGGGGTCCCGAGGCCAATGGAGACTTGGTATAGTGCATAAGAACATGGACTCTGGGGCCAGATCTTCCTGGGTTCAAATCCTCACCATAGCTCATAAGCGATACAGCACCTTGGGCAAATTACTCCCACTCTCTCTGCCTTAGTTTTCCCATCTATATCATGGAAATGAAAACAATAGTTCCTATCTCCTTGTGAATGCTAAACAAGTTAATATTGATACATTCTAAGAACACTTCCTGTAGGTATTAGCTCTCGTCTGATTCCAGAGCCAGTGTTCCTTCCACTAGATCCACCTTTCTGAGCATCACCTTCCTTATTTCTGAGACTTATTTTTAAAGTCCTTCAGCTTAGCCATTGCATGCCTTTGCAAATATATTCCCTACTGATTAAAAACATAATAGAGCAGCATTCTAGTTAGAAGGGATGCCAGCTTAGAAAACATGCTATTTAGCCTTTGAGTGGAGGTTAAATGCACCACATGGACAAAGGAAGTTATTTTTAAAGCACACCTAGCTCTGCTATAGATGTAGAAGTGCTCCTTGGATTTGAACTTAGATATTTTTTTATAATTCACTGACTCTGATCAAGTATTTTGATTATGAAAGTTAGCACTGCCAACATTTCAACAGGCATCAAGTTGCATTCTGTTTTCCAGTCAATATTTATGGAGCCCCTTCTGTGGGATCAGTACTCTTTGTGGTGTGAGAATAAAACAGATGAAAGCAAACGATGGCAATAATGTGTATTTTGGGCGTGTCCATCAGGGGAGAGACAGACAACGAACAAATAAAAATATTCAGCATGTTAGCTGATACTAGGTACAATGAAGAGTAATAAAACAGGGAGGGGGTAAGGATATGTGAGATGAACGTGGGCTGCATTTTCATGAGGGTAGTCGGGAAAGGCTTCACTGCAGAGGTAATTTTGGAGTAAAACCTGAGGGAGTGGGCATCCCTGGTGGCGCAGTGGTTGAGAGTCTGCCTGCTGATGCAGGGGACGCGGGTTTGTGCCCTGGTCCGGGAAGATCCCACATGCCGCGGAGCGGCTGGGCCCGTGAGCCATGGCCGCTGAGCCTGCGCCTCCGGAGCCTGTGCTCCGCAACGGGAGAGGCCACAACAGAGAGAGGCCCGCGTACCGCAAAGCGAAATAAAACAAAACAAAAACCTGAGGGAGTGGTCCATGTGGATATCTGAGCAAGAGAATGCCAGGCAGAGGGTGTAGCAGGTGCAAAGACATCACAGGACTCTTCCTGGCATGTTACAGGGACAGCAAGGAGGCCAGCGTGGCTGGAGTGGAGTGGGGAAGGCAGGAGCAGAAGATCAGAGAGGTAAGGGGTGCTGAACCATAGAGGGTCTTGTTGGCCTTTACACACTGATTTGGAAAGCCACTGAAGACTTTTGGGAAAGGAAGTGACATGATTTGACCTTCATTTTAACAGACACAGAGAGTCTACTTAGGATATTATTGCAATAAACATGGCAAGAGAGCCTGGTGACTTGGGTTATGGGGTAGCCATGGATGTGGTGACAAATGGGTAGATTCCAGATCTGTTTTGAAACTAGAGTCAATAGGATTTGCTGATGTATGTGATGTGCGGTTTGAGAAAAAGAATGGAATTCAGGATCACTCTAAACCTAAGTACCTGGTAGGATGGAATTCCAATATTTGAGACAGGGAAGAGGGAGGAAAGGGCAGGTTTGCTGGGAGCAGTAGGGAGACCAGAGATCAGGTCTGAATATGTTAGTTTTGGGATGCCTACTAGGTACCCAGATTGCTTTAGATAACACTCAAGGATGATCCAAATTGATAAAAGCAGCTGATACATTGTTAGGAATTGCTAAAAAAAAAAAAAATTTAAGGTGGCTGTATTTCTTTCTTGAAAAAAAAAAAAAAGCCTGAAAAATTACATATAAGAGTTTTTTAAAACATCATTCTGTTGCAGTTCCAGAACTGAGCACCCTACTCCAGGTGCAGTCTTATTAAAGTTTTGGAAGAAAAGACTATCTGTTTTGAGACACAATGCCTCTACTTATGGGGCTAAAAATAGCCCAGCTCTCACTCCCCAGTGTACAAGGATCTCTAATTGGCCTTCCACTCATGTCCATGTTGACTTGACAAGTGAATATTCAAGGCTCATCTGTCTACCTCTCACACTGCATCTGGGTTTTCGAGTCATTTCAATTTGTTTAGCTCCTTTTGCCTTTTTCACCAATATAACTTTCTCTACTGCTTCCTTCCCCTCTCACAGATGCTGTCGTTGAGTCTGGCTGCTTGATCCATTGTCATTAATAAAGAAAACAGTATTTCCCAATTTAGTATCATCTGCGGATTTCATTAACATGCTGTTTGTATTTTTGTCCCGATATTTCCAAAGGGTGTCCAATAATGTAGATAATCATTGTACAATTAAAGTAAGGGAAAGGTCATTTTTTTTTTTTTGAGGATGAAAAGGGACAGGCATTCTGTTGTTTTCAATAGTTCTTTTGCTCAGAAAACAGACAAGATAAAAAGAGCAGGGATAGATTTTTTTTAAGAAGATGCTAATCCATTTGTGGTTTGGGGAGAATTGGCCAGAAGCTTAAGTGATATTCCTCATCCACATTATACCACACATACTTTCTAAACAAAGACAAAGAGGAAACACAAATTTCATAACCTAAAATCTCTTTAGCTTCATCAAACACCAGTAAGCAAATGCAATGGCAGAATAAAACACATTAATGTGTCTTGACATAATGATTGTGCCTGTTTCTCCTTAATAAGTCAAGCTGAGGATTTCCAACCATATATATGGAGGCAGGGCGGGGCTATCAAATTACCAGATGTGCCCTAGACTTGTAAGGGGCATTTACTTAATGGACCATCTAAACACCTGCCTCCACGTCAGCGATGATGCAAACATTACATCTCTGGGCTGCAGAGCCGCTCTTGTGCGCAGACAACTTCATGAAGTCATGGGATAGGGCTTGGAGAGGAATTTTAACTGGGAATACATTTCAGGGCTCAGCTGCAGGCTGAAGGCTGCAGAAAGGAATTCACTTTTAGTGACTATGTGAATCCATGGAGCAGGGCCGTTCTATTTCAGTTCTGCAAAGCTGGCTGAATGAGCAGCTTTATTTTTCTCTTCTCAGAGCTGAGAGACATCTTTTAAATGATTTCAGAATGACTGTCGCCAACTCTTCATGACGATTTTTGTTTTGTTTCTCTCAGCTGGGATATTTTTTCTCGACTAGGTAATTCCCCATCTTAAGAAGCTCTTGGCTAATGTATGAGGTTTTGTTTTTGTTTGTTTGGGTTGCTTGGAACAGACATCAAATTAGCTTACCTTAATCAAAAGATGAGGATCTAATATACAGATGGAATGGTGTTACAGTGGAATGATGAGCAGGAATGCAGAGAGGGCTCAGAGAAGACTAGAAGAGCGAACTTAAGGGAGGGTGGAAAGCAGTACACTCTCTCTATCTCTGCCTGTATCTGCACATCTGCTTCATTTTTTTTTTTTTTTTTTTGGTCCTGGCAGACTCATCTCCACAGAGGAGGAAAGATGCCCACCCACAGCTCCCAAGGCCACGTGTTGTAGTTCCAGGCACATGGGATGACTGAATCCGTTTCATTCTCTAGCTCTCTGCTCTAATTCCAAATCCCTGGGAAAAAGTGACCTAGTTCACTTCAGGCTCTCACTCCTGGCCCAGCTGGCTGTGAAATTCCCCAGCATGGCTGCTGTCAGTCTGCTGCTTTGCGTCAGATGAAAACTAAAGGACTGACTGTCAGCAGCTCAGAAACTCCAAAAAGTATCTACTATTGTTGTAGGAGTGCTCAGGGCCAGATGAATTGGGAAAAGGGAAAACAACAGGGCACGAGAAAGCAAAACCTTATTCTTATTTTTCCTACAGAGTAGGAAGAAACAGTATTCCAAACATTTCCCCCCCAGAGAAACTGTCAAATGATCCACAGGAACAGCTTAGCAAATGGGTTGAAAAAATCAACAGGCTCATCATAAGTTTTCAACACCTTGAAAACATCAGGCTCAGCCCTTGCTAGCTCATGTGTTATTCAACCACAAAGCATCTTCTCTCTGATCGGGTCATGTGCTGGAGGAGAAGATAAAGTTCTGTCTGTCTTCAGCAAACACATTTCAAGGACTGTCTTAAAACGAAAGAGGAGAGTGTGAGACCTGATCATCTTCTTGATTTGGGTTTTAGGACTTTGGCACATGGACAAACAACAGTTTGCAAGGATTCCATTTAATTAGTTCAATGAATGTTTTCTGAGCATTTCCAGTCTACCAGATGCTCTGTTAGGGAGTTAAGAGTTAGGCTATTTTTATGATAGCAAGTATCTGAAAACTTAACCTATCAGCTCATATACTACTTGGAGAGCCTGGAGTAGCCCTGGCTAAATAAACCAAGTGGTTCAAGCCAACGTCATCAGAATTTGGCCTCTTCACGTCTTTTTACTCCAGTCTCTTGAGTCTACTTCACTACTACCAGGCTGTCTCTACAATGGTAGTTCCAGATTTTATATTGTCTGATTCAAACCTAAAAAAGAAAAGAAGAAACCTCCCCCTTCCCCAACCCCCTCACTCCAGCTCCTTTTTCTTGCTCATTCTAGCAAAAGTCCTGCAATTAGCTTTGCTTGGCTGTGATTGGTCATAGGCCATTCCCAAGCCAATCACTGAGTCCAGGAGGAGGTGGTACTCTGATGGGCCAAGCTTGAGTCACATGGGCAATCCTGGAGTTGAAATACAGATGGCACCAAACTAACCACAGGGATGGAGAGTCGGGGGGGGGGGATCATTCCCCAAAGGAAATTCAGGACAGTAACACACAGAAGGGGGACTAGATGCTGTGAAGGCAAACCCCACAAATGTCTACTACACAGGCGAAGGAACAAGGAGAAACACACAGATTACTGTCATAAACACCTAATGGTAATAGGTATTCTCAGTGAGGTATTTGGAGAACAAAGTTGAGAAGCCATTAATTCTGAGATCTAGGAATCTAGGAGAGATCTAGGAATTGGGTTTTTCAGAAAAAATAACAAAGTTCAGTGTTGAGCTTTGAACGATATGAAGATTTTGACTGGAGAAAATGGTGGGTGAGGGGGGAGACTGGGAGAGGACATTTCAGGCAGAGAGAGTAATATGCAAATACACTGTGAAATGTGTATGGGGGTGGTACCTTTTGGAGGATGGTAGACCAGTGCATATTGAGGGCATGTAGGTTGATACAAATATGACACTTCTGACTCTTGAGGCCTGAATTGTTTCCTTGGCATCAATATATAGTGTATTTAGTGATGACTCATGTATTATACAAGGCTTCTGCTCTCAAACTGTAAACAAGCATGGACATATTACATGCAATGGTGAAATCAGCAGAGGCTTTGAATTTAGTCAGACCTGGTATGAATCCCAGCTCAGCCACCTACTAGCTTTACGACTTGGGAGAAGTAATTGGAGTTGTTTAGCTTCAGTGCTTTTATCTGTAGGATGATCATATATGTACGGCATATTGTCCTTCTGAGAATTGAGATGATGTATGCAAATCACCCCAAATGGTGTCTGCAACATAACAGACACTCAATGAATGCTAGTGACCTTCCCGTCTCATGTTTCTCCATGTTCCTCTTCCCATTCTCTACACTGTCTCTAATTAGAACATGAAACTTATTTGCTTTAATGTGTATGTAGCAACCACTTACTTGCTACCCACAGCATCAAAGCTATGCTCTAACTGAGCTGTGTGTAAATACTGGCAACTGTGCTGGATAATTCCTTTTCTCTCCCCAGATCCACTCCACTCTGCCAGTGCTCTAGGAGGCTGGCATTTAGGGATTGGATTAATTGATTTTCATGCAGGGAATGGTGGGCTCAACAAATAGACCAACAGGGGATGGAGGGAGAAAAGAGTAAATTGGAGTTTTCATTCCCCACATTTCCTTCCTATAGAGATATCATGGCTCTTAGCAGACAATAGGCTTCTCTACCCACCTCTTATTTTCTCTCCCTCCCTTTCTCTCCCCCCACCCTTCAGGTCTAGAAGTGTGCACGGCACCCTGACCTTTACTCTCTTAGTCCATTTGCAGTACTATAGCAAAATACTATAGACTGGGTGGCTTATGAACAACAGAAATGTATGTCTCATAGTTCTGGAGGCGGGGAAGTCCAAAATCAAGACGCTGGCAGATTCAGTGTGTGGTAAGGGTTTCCTGGTTCACAGATGGGCATCGTTTGTTATGTCCTCACGTAGTGGAAGGCGCAAGGCATCTCTCTGGAGCCTCTTTTATAAGGGCACTAATCCCATTGGTGAGCGCTCCACCCTCATGACCTAATCACTTCCCAAAGGCTCCACCTCCAAGTATCATCACATTGGGCATTAGGTTTCCAACATATGAATTCTGGCGGGGGACAAACATTCAGTCTATAACACTAGTGCCATGGTATGGCACAATCCCCTGTGGTATATCTCCACTCCATCCACACCTTTGTTAATTACTTCTTTGTTAATCTCTCCTCAAATTACCCAATTTGACAATGCTATTATTTTCCTCCTGGAGCCTTGACTAGCCCTGACATCAAGAATAAACTGGAGGGGCTTCCCTGGTGGTGCAGCGGTTGCGAGTCTGCCTGCCGATGCAGGGGACATGGGTTCGTGGCCCAGTCTGGGAAGATCCCACATGCTGCGGAGTGGCTGGGCCCATGAGCCATGGCCGCTGAGCCTGCACGTCCGGAGCCTGTGCTCCGCAACGGGAGAGGCCACAACAGTGAGAGGCCCACGTACCGCAAAAAAAAAAAAAAAAAAAGAATAAACTTGATGTCATTATTACTCTAATTGGATGAGGGTCCTTCCAAAAATAAACTGAGATAAATTCTTACCTCTGTAAGTAGGGGAAAAATCCCCAGGCTGAATGAAGGCATTTTACTTAAATGTAGCTCATGTTTAAAATAATTACCTTCTTAGGAAAACCTGTACTCCCTTCTGAGACATGGTGGTGCTTCCTTCATTTGGGGTCCACGGATTATAAAAGATCTGGTAATGATCTTGATATAAGAAACAGCAGAAGATGCTGTTACCCCTGGGTGGGGTGGGGGGAAGAGATATAGGATACCTAAGTTGTATTTATTTCCTGTTTTTAATCATTTTTGGGTCTCAAATTGTTCCACGTAGAATGTCAGCTATTTTGAAAATGGAAGAACTCCATTTTTCTCTTTAAATTTTGACACCAAGTCCTATAAGAACAGCTCTGTTAGGCCTGTGAAAGGTAAATTGGTTCAAAGGGACAAAGTGGGGAAATAGGTCATAAGGAGTGATGTGTCCATGGCATACCTTCGAATTGGATCGCTTTTATACCATTCAAGACCAACCAATTCCAAGCAAACTACTAAGCTGAATCATAAGAAACTGCTATCATTCTACCATTTTCTGACCTACAAGATGGCAATGTCCTATGGCTCAACTAACAGATGATTCTTGCTGTTCATCTTCATTTACTTCCCGGTTCTTTGGGAGGATTTTTTCCTACTTTAGTGGTGAACGATAGATTTTTCTCTGTTGGTTCCTCTAGTAAAATATCTGATAGATGAGCATACATACTTGGTCACAGTATTTAATTTTTTATTAGTGAATTAAAGTTACCATGGCTTTGCTACTATATTTACTAACTGGGGATTTCTGATAAATACATACACAAATTAATCCAACTCCAGAAGGTAAGAACCCAGTTGTCACTAGAAATATGTGTCTATTAATGATCACAAAAGCTTTTGGACCAATACCGTATTGGCTATTGAAAATTCTACTCTTGGTTAACATTTATTTAGAATAACACCTGGTCTTAACAATAAGCACCCTTTTATTCTGTCATCTACCTGAAATAATTGTACTTCCTCATAAAACTAAGGGGTGGCTTACTAATCTACAGCCAATACTAACCCGTCCTTTCCGGTGCTGGCTTGCACACTTTGAAGATTTAAGCTTAAAAAAGAGATGTTTTCTTTAAGGTAAAAAAAAAATACCAGCCAATTACATGCAAGACAAGATTATGCAATGGATAAATCCACACATGGGAAGACAGTGAGATGTTATTGCTATGGGGAGTATATAGGGATTGCAGTTCTCCCAAATGGTGTATGTCTAGCTTTTGGAGAAAGTTTAAAAAATACCATTCTCTGAAACTAAAGCTAATAAAATCAACACAGTATCATGAAATTAGTTTTTTGAAAAAGTTGGTTACCAAATGATAATCTATGTATGTAGATTATCATCTTATCAAAGATGGCTCTTTCCTAAAGCCGTCTAAAGAAAAATGTTATCAGCAAGAATCCCTTCAAAATATATGTGAAATAAAAAATAAACTGTAGTCCAATTAACTCTGAGACATTATAAAAGGTGATTTTGGACAAAGAATTGTGTGTAATTTCCAGGATGGTCTATGTATGAAATATTCTGCCCTGTGGTCATATCATAAATGTATAATTTTTTTTTTTGCCAATGAAGTCACATTAGTCCAGATTTTATTTGCTCAAAACTACTAGGGAAGCAGTAGGATTTGGTTTAAATGCTGCTAAAAAGCAGGCATTCACTTAAGTTTTAATTCTGAAGCAGTACTGGTGTTAATGTTGTAGCCAGGTCGGGCAGCAAATAAATCAGTAACTTTTAACTAGGAAAATATGACTTCCATTTTCATAGGAATATTAGTTTCCCATGGCTGCTGTAACCAACTGCCACAAACTTGGTGCCTTAGAACAGCAGAAGCTGATCTTCTCATAGTTCTGGAGGCCAGAAGTCTTAAATCAGTATCAATGGGCCAAAATCAAGGTGCTGGCAGTGCCTTTCTCCCTCCAGAGGCTCTAGGGGAGAATCCATTCCTTGCCTCTTCCAGCTCCAGGTATCTGCCAGCATTCTTTGATTTGTGGCCGCATCACTCCAGTCTTCTAGGCCAGCTTCTTCAAATCTCTCTGCTAGGTCTTCACGTCACCTTTTCCACTGTGTATTTCTGATCCTCCTTTCCCTACTTCTCATAAATATACATGTGATTGCATGTAGAGCCCACCCTGATAAATTCAGGATAATCTCTAATCCCAAGATTCTTCACCTTTTACTCACACTTTTACTTTTTTTAGCGGTACGCGGGCCTCTCACTGTTGTGGCCTCTCCCATTGCGGAGCACAGGCTCTGGATGCGCAGGCTCAGCAGCCATGGCTCACGGGCCCAGCCGCTCCGCGGCATGTGGGATCTTCCCGGACCGGGGCATGAACCCGCGTCCCCTGCATCGGCAGGCGGACCCTCAACCACTGCGCCACCAGGGAAGCCCCACACTTTTACTTTTTACATAAGGCAACATGTACAGATACTAGGGACTAGGACGTGAAAACTGTTAGAGGGTCTGTTTTCCAGACTACAACATTAGGGAATGTTAGATAAAGCAGAATCGTGAACTGGAAAGAGTAAAAGTTCACTAGGAAACGAGGGTCAGGCCCTTGCTTTGAAACCATCTAGCTAGCTAGCTGTATTTCCTCGGGAAAGTCACCTCTTCAAGACTCACTTTTATCATCTATAATATAGGTGTTGGGTTTAGGAAAATAGACGCTCCCTAAGGTTCCTTTCAGCTTCAAAATTGTTTTAGACATAGATGGACAGAACTGTCGTATTTATCCTTTATTCTCGAAGGGGAGAGAAAGAGCGAGAGAAAGAGACAGACAGACAGACACATTTTACTTGGTGGATACAAACTTCCTTCCCAGCCACCAGAAAGGTACCAGAATGGTGGAATCAGGGTAAGTCTCCAGCCCACATCACACGTCCTACAAGACCACAGAGACAGCTCCCTTTGTTCTGATTCAGAGCTTACAAGCAACTTTTGGAACTACTTCTGTGTTCCAAAGACACTGATTTCACCAAGTCCTGACCCCTAGAAAATAAAATATCTTCTATTATAAATTGATGAATTGCCTTTCCAGCTTAGAAGCCAAATTTTAGTGGTTTCCTTAGGCTTGAGCAGTACCAAATGAACTAATAAAATGTAGTTTCTTTTTTTTTTTGCGGTACGTGGGCCTCTCACTGTTGTGGCCTCTCCCGTTGCAGAGCACAGGCTCCGGATGCGCAGGCTCAGCGGCCATGGCTCACGGGCCCAGTTGCTCCGTGGCATGTGGGATCTTCCCAGACCGGGGCACGAACCCGTGTCCCCTGCATCGGCAGGCGGACTCTCAACCACTGCACCACCAGGGAAGCCCTAAAATGTAGTTTCTTAGTGCCCTCAGATTTGAGTTACCTGGTGAGCTTTATCCTAAAAGAGCCTGGCATTTAATATTTTATTTAACAGGCATTTATCCAATGCAAACAACAACAACAATAATAAGGGTGTCTCACATGCACTGAAGACTTAGTGCAGGCACAAGGCTAACTACTCTACACAAGTTGTTTCATATGCTCTCCATAATTTTCCAGTGAAATAAGGTCTTGTTCAACAAATCATCATGGAATGTTTGCTGTGTGGCAGGCATGTGACTGATGCTGCGAATGTAAGGGTGAGCAAAGGAACTTGATGTCTAAAAGAGAAGACAAATATTAAGCAAAGATCACAGAAATAAGTGTAACATTTACAGCTGTATCAATTGCTACCTGTGCAAAGGAGGCATCTGGTGCTACTGTACTCACTGCAGAGATAAGATAAATCACTTTGAGAAAAATGACATGATTTGTCTCAGGTCACAACTTAAGTAAGAAGAAGAGCCTGGCTTTTGGTCCAGGACTGTTGACTTGGAACCCCCTTGGGAACTACTCTGCTATGCCTTCACCAATGCCTGATTGCTCGATCACTATTTGAAGGTCCACATGCTTATCTTTTCTGTTGGCAATCTTTAAGTGGACATTTCCCACCATGACTGTTTGGCTCCATAGTTTACTTTTATTGACTCTTTTGAACATTCCTTGTATGTGGAAATTCTATAGAGAAACTTCAAGTCATTTCTGGAGTCTCTGACACTGACTTGCTATTTCATTCTATTAAGAGTTTGATTCTATTAAGAGTTTGACTCCAGGCCCACTTCTGAAAAGTGAAAGTGTGTACTCAGTAAATTCCTGAAACTGACAAGAACTCTTTGGCTATTATTCAAAAATGTCTAATACCATGAACTAAAGTGGTGAGTTATTTCCGCACTCCATACACGACCCTTACCTCCCACCCTTCAAAGTAGAGCGCTAAACTATGTTAACCGCCGGGTCCATTTCCCCTTGAAGATAATATGGAATAATTTGATAATGCTGGTGGATTGAAAAGCTATGTTGACATAAATCTATTTAAATCTGCTATGCTTTAAGAAATTTATTTTAACTGACCTCATTTGTATGCAATAAACTGTATAGGATTTTAAAATTAAACTTCACACCCTGTTAACTAGATATGGCATTAGTAAATACAATCTTTCCTCTTGTATTAACACAGCTACGCTTAGGGTGAACTCACTTTAAGTTTTTTCCCACACAGTATAGTCGCTTTTTCATACATAAGCAGTATATTTTTACGTGGGCAATGCCAGAAAAAGCCAACGTTCATCATGCACTTTATAGTTCCTACAGGTAAATCCAAGCAGAAATGTTGCCTTTACATCTAGTTTAATTTTTAAAAAAAACTTAGTTTTAAGTCTTTCTTTTCCATTTGCATCCAAGATCATAATATAATACAAATTAGTTACCTTAAAAATTTGACTTTTTTAAACATTTTTATAATTTAAATTATTGGCAAATATAACTTAAAAAGGTATCTTTTTCCCCTTTGGAATAAACAGTCAGTTTTGAAGAGCTTTCCTCTGAGTAGCTCACTGGCAAACTAGTCAGCAAATCAAGGAGTAACCCTGGACTTACATAACCATCATTACATACTCAGCAGCAAGGATCCTGACCGAGTAAATGGCACAATTCAAATTGAAATACCAACTACACCATTGCCCATTCCCATTAAAATTGATGACAAATGCCATTTAACCCCAAGGACCTGCTCTTCCACTCATCACTCCTCCCCACATATCTCTATAATCTGTTGTAGCAGAACATTCTTGAGAAATCATTTTCATTCTGCCTAGATCTGGTCAGCCCTCCTTTAGAAATCCTTAAGTAAATACTTATAATCCCTGTCCTCTTTAAGTGATCAGTCAAAGGGGACATGACATGTTCTTTTAAGTGCCAAACAGCTGTTTCATTTCCCAATTAGGGGAGAGCACTGTAAATGATAGTTCTAAATAAATATATAATCTACTGATAAGGACAATGTAAATATTTACAGCAATTAGGGAAACAATTGTACACATATTTGAATATTCCCCAGAGGCTGAAATCCATCCATTGTAAACCTTTGGCAGAAAAAGTCTCTGGTGGGTTCTGCTGAGAAGTGGGGTGTTTTGCTTTGAATCTGGCTCAGGCTCTAGAAGATGAGTATTTGAGGGAGATTCCAAGGGAAGGAGCCAGTAAATTGCCTTCAGTAAACTGCCTTTCAGAATAGAAGCCGGAATCCCTGTTCTCTTGGTTTCAAATCCTGGGTGGGGTAACACTAGATGTCCCCTCAGCAAGACATGCTGAGGGACAGAAGACAGAGTTTGCAGGGATCTGGCCATCTGTCTTTCTGATCAGAGCCCTACTTTAGAGTTCACACATACATGGTAACCAGAGAGATCAAAAACATTGTTTCAATGTTTCCAGATAAGGTTGTACTTCTTCACAAAGCACGTAAAAAGAAAAAATAAAAGACTATACTATGAATTACAACATCTCCACCAATATTATGCAAGTCTTACTTAATTTTAGGCTACGCTTATCTGGCCTTAGTCTTCCCACCATTAAAAAGGGGTTGTGGGGCTTCCCTGGTGGCGCAGTGGTTGGGAGTCTGCCTGCCGATGCAGGGGACACGGGTTCGTGCCCCAGTCCGGGAGGATTCTGCATGCTGTGGAGCGGCTGGGCCCGTGAGCCATGGCCACTGGGCCTGCGCGTCCGAAGCCTGTGCTCCGGCGGTGAGAGGCCCTGGTACCGCAAAAAAAAAAAAAAAAAAAAAAGGGATTGTGCCATTCCCTCATACCATACATTAAAGTAGCTCAAAATGGTTTAAAGACTTAAATGTAAGAATGGAAACCATAAAACTCCTAGAAGAGAACACAGGCAGAACACTCTTTGACATAAATCGTAGCAATATTTTTTGGATCAGTCTCCTAAGGCAAAAGAAATAGAAGCAAAAATAAACAAATGGGACCTAAACAAACTTATAAGCTTTTGCACAGCAAAGGAAACCATCGACAAGATGAAAAGGCAACCTATGGAATGGGAGAAAATATTTGCAAATGATGCAACTGACAAGTGGTTAATATCCAAAACATACAAACAGCTCACACAACTCAATATAAAAAAAACACAACAACTGACAACCCAATCAAAAAACGGGCAGAAGATCTGAATAGACATTTTTCTGAAGAAGACATACAGATTGCTAATAGGCACATGAAAAGAGGCTCAACATCACTAATTATTGGAGAAATGCAAATCAAAGCAACAATGAGATATGGCCTCATACCTGTCAGAATGCTTATCATCAAAAAGTCTACAAATAACAAATGTTGGAGAGGATGCAGAAAAAAGGGAATGCTTGTACAATGCTAGTGGGAATGTAAATTGGTGCAGCCACTATGGAAAACAGTATGGGGGTTCCTCAAAAAACTAAAAATAGAACTACCATATGATTCAGCATTCCACTCCTCGATATATACGCAGAAAAAACAAAAGTACTAATTTGAAATGGTACATGCATCTCAATGGTCATAGCAGCACTATTTACAATAGCTAAGACATGGAAGCAACCCAAGCAACCCTATCAACAGATGATTGGATTAAGCAGATGTGACATACACTCACACACACACTGAAATATTACTCAGCCATAAAAAAGAATTAAATTCTGCCATTTGCAGCAACATGGATGGACCTAGAGAATATTATGCTTAGTGAAATAAGTCAGTCAGAGAAAGACAAATACTATATGATATCAATTATATGTGGAATCTAAAAAAACACACAAATGAATGTATATGCAAAACAGAAACAAACTCATAGATATAGAAAACAAACTTGTGGTTACCAAAGGGTAAAGGAAAGGCAGGAGGGACAAATTAGAGGCATGGGATTGAGAGATACAAACTAATATGTAGAAAATAGATAAGCAACAAGGATATACTATATACCACAGGGGATTATAGCCAGTATCTTGTAATAACCTATAATGGAGTATAATCCTCATAAATACTGAATCACTATGATGTATGCCTGAAACTAATATAATATTGTAAACTAATATAATATTGAAACTATGTAATATTGTAATATAAAATTTTAAAATTCAATTAAAAAAATTTTTAAGGGAAAAAATGGGATTGTGCTATATCCCTTCTAGCTCCTTTATTCTGTGCAGTTTGAACATCTAAGTACTATACTTCAATTTTTAAAAACATTGACTATTTCTTGATTATAAAAATAACAAATAATCATTATAATACAAAGATGTATGACTAAAAAGACAAAAATCACTTCTTTTCCCATCATCAAGTTTTCTCAATGTGTATGTTTGTACGCACACACACACATACACACACAGGCTATGATGAATATACATATTTGAATCCTGCTTCTGTGACCTTGCAATTGTGTCCTCAAATCATTACATACTTTGTGAAAATATGGCTTTTAATGATGCACAGTATTCCACTGTATGGATGAACTGTGGTATATTTAACAGTAACTATTGTGAGATATTTACATAGTTTCTAATATCAATGATCTCTTATAAAAATGCCCATCCCTGTTGTGTTTTAGGCTCTCTGTCTCTCTTTCTAGTGGTTGACTCAAATGTTAAGACTGGGAAGTCAGGAAGAAACAGTTTTGAATGCCTGCCTAGTGCTTGCTAGCCATGTGATCTCTGTGGATGTTTAACTTTAGGGAATCTCAGATTCTGGATCTGCTAAATGGGGACCACAAGCCCTATCTTTCATGGCCACTGTGAAGGTGTATTTATATGTTTGTCAAGTGCCTGCGATAAAGTAGGCTTCTAGTAAGAATCAGACTCTTTCTCCTCCCGTCTCTTTTTGTCATAACCCAGGAGTGCAAGCTGCCTATGACTAGGTTTCAGGGTCTCTGTAAGAATTCCTAGAATTGTGTGCAAACGTCTGTATGTTCAGGTATTTTTCAGGGGGAAAAACCTCCACAAGTATGAGGAGCATTGCAAATCTCCTTCCTCCTCTGTGGCTTTCCATTTTGCCGTAACACCATAGGGCTGCCATTGGCCTGGTCCCTAAGGGCTGCCTTATTGGTTCTGATTTCTCTTTGAAGATTTCCCTCATGTGTTGGGGAGCTAACTGTTCAAGGTGAACCCAGCCTGAAACAGTTTCTATGCTGACATTCCAAGGCACTCAGTCCATTCCTTGGCATACAATGAGCACTCAATCACTCAATCAATGTAACTTGTTGCTGATGTTACTATATACATGAGGAAATTTTTAGGAGAGGTCCGTGCATCTTAGATTAAATGACTAGCTTGATCATGGAAGGTATGGTACATATGAATGGACCCCTCCCTTCTTCTGTTTCTCTGTCTTTATCTCGTTCTCTCTCTTTCTCAACTGAGACCTGTATGGATTTAGCCAAATCCTGAAGTTCCATTTATCTTAAGTAGGTTTATAAATGGATCAAGTGAGTCAGAGATTACAATTTCTTTTATATCATAGAAAAGGATGTGTGCAAGGTAGAGGGATTTGGCAAGAGGCAAACATCCGTATAAGATGTTAAAATAGGATGATGGTCCATCTGTCTTGAATAATTCAGACCATAAGTTGACTAGCAAAGGGAAACTTCTGAGATTCTTTCCAACTTTGTGATTCTCTGATCTTACAGATGGTCCATTTGACAGATCTCTTAAAAGCAAGTATGTTCTAGAATGTCCATTACCTAGTTGGGCTGCTCAGGCTAGCGAGTAGACCAAGGCAATTTCTCCATTTTGAAGTTCCAGGAGAGGTCACTGATGCCACTGCATGCTTTTTAAATAATTGACTTCTAAATCATTTGACTTATTTCTTTCTGCTCACACAGCAAGAGCACCCCCATGAATTTGCTCAAGAATAAACAAGGGATTTTGTTTGGTTTGCTTTTACCATACATAGCAGGTGCTTTAGGAAATATCTGGAAGTGAATTCAGACCATCAGAAAAGAGTAATCAAGGACAATAGAGCCTGGACTCCCTTTGTCCTTAGGTTGGCTTAGGTAAGTGAATGTTTTAGAAAGACCCAATTAGTTCTGAACAAGCCAGTTTTTCATAGCAGGGCTGAGAACCTCCCTGCATTTGGAAAAAAAAAAAATCTGCATCATTCCATCTAGTGTTTTCTAAAGCCAAACTAGAGGCAGTATCCCAAGTCTTAGAGCATGCTTCCCTTGTTCCTTGAGCCATGCCACCCAGGTCAATTAGAACAAGCTTTTTTCCTGCCATTTACCCTTGATTACTGTGGTAGGTATGGCCCCCAGTGAATCATGCCTTCCTGCATCTATGCCCTTGTGCAGTCCCCTCCCACATGGATTGGGCTTGGACATCTGACTGGATTTGGCCGATGGGACATCAGAACATGTAATGCAAGCAGAAGCTTGAAAACCCCATGGCACTGGGGCTTATCTCTCAGAATGCTATTACCATATGGAAAAGCCCAGGCAATCCTGGAGACATATGAACCAAGCTAGAACCAGCACCCAATGCTGCACACGTGAGTGAGGCCATTCAGAACCTCCAGCTCCAGTTGAACCATTAGTTAACTGCAGCTGCACACATGATACCAGATGAGACCCACAGAAGAACCACCAGCCGACCCCAGCCCAAAGGGCTAACCTCAAATTATGAGCAAATAAAATAGTTCTTTTAAGCTACCAAGCTTTGGATGCAGGAATAGATAACTGAGACACCTATTTTTGACTGGGTAGAGACTGAAAAATCCAGTGACTCCTGGCTGTTCACTTAATAGTCATGCAGTTGACTTCTCTATAGTTCACGAGGGGCTGAGGGATCAGAAGATGGGGCAAGTGGATGACAGCAGAAAAGAAGAGGATACTGTGAAAGAAAGAGATGGCTTTTTCTTTCTCAGGTTTTTCTATTCCCCATTTGGCTTTTCTTTGCATGGTTATGCTGGGTTCTCCTTGGCTGGGTAGCTGAGCAGAATGTTCATAGGAGGTAAATAAAACTTGCTTCTCTGCCTCACGTGCTACTTCTTCAGAAAATTTCTTGGGGAAGACAACCCTTATGTTTGATTCATACATTTGAACACCAAGGGACTGTCTTTAATGGGATGCCACTGGGTTCTGTGGTATGAAATTAAACATTTCATCATAGGTCAGCCTCTGCTTACACTTGGCATTCTGAAGCATGAACGCCCTGGCACAATTACCAATGTGTGACTTTACCAAAGCAAGTTTTGGGGGTTTTCTCTCCTACTACTGTTAGAATATAAGTAGTGATGCAAACTTATTTCCTCTACCTACATAATATAATATTATACCTAAAATGTTGTAGCTTTTAAAACCTTTTCTATTTAACATAAGGAACTATGAGTTAAGCTCAAATAAAAATATGTAGCAAAATAAAATAATATAAAATAAAATAAATAACATCCTCTAGGTCTTTAAGTTTTACTGTGTTTCTCAATATGGTTTAACTAATGAATACTATCTAGGATATTCATCTGAAAAATGACTGTATCTTCCTGCTTCCATATTTCAAATACCTCTGTGTTTCCTCAAAACTGTATTCTGGAAAGGATGGAAAAATATAACTAGGAGAGTCCCCACTACTACCTTAACTATTATGTGATAAAGGGTAGCCTGGAATTTAAAAGCTATTGTTTGTTAGGATTAATGGCTGTTGGATTCTTCGAAAGAATACTTCTAAAATTACATGGATGGACAAACAACCTGAATAAAGAAACGAGCAAACTTTCCCAAGAGCTTCTTTGGCTGGCTGAGTCACTGAATGGCAGCTGACAAGGTTTTCAATAATGCCAACTCAGCTGGTTCTATAATGCTGTGTGCCCCAAACATAATTAAAAGTGTTAACAATTTTGTAGCCTTTATCAGAACATATTCCCCCTGCATACCTTCAGTGACCTGGTCACAGCTACTAGAGACAAATAACTCTCTTGTTTTACTTTATGTACTAAGGTCACTCTACCCTAGGCAATTTCCTTGACCGTATCATTCCCAAACCCAGGAGACTCCAAAATCTACCCAAATGGATTGCATGGGGTTACTCCAACAGCATCCCTTTCCCTTCTTGGGATGACAGCAAACAATTAAGCCTCTTGGATGTTTATGGAAGAGGAAAATGCATATGGTTTGGGTCATTTTCTGTTAATTACTTTAAGTCCATCCACACATCAGTGAAGTGAGCTAGGTTTCCTCAGAGGACTTGTGGAATTGAAAGGGACCTGAGAAATCATCACGTTGTCCCCAACATTTTACACTTTGGAAAATGAGGGCTGTAGATGGGAAATGGTTTACTAGCACCTGAGCCTTCTAACTGCTAACGCACTCTTCCTATACCACACTGTAAAATGTAAGGGTTTGTGCCTCTAGAGCCGGCATAACCATACAGACCACATAGGTCAAATCGCAGGTCTAAAAGTAGTCAATAGTGATCAAGATGAAACAATGCCAAATATTCTTAAAATATGAGAGCAAATGCATATTAAGCACCTACCTAATGTCTTGCTTGTATTCAGTACAGAGTAAATGGCAGTGACTATATATGGCAGTGATTATTTTTTTCTGTTACAGAGGACATTATAGATGAATGGACCACTAGACAAGAGTGTTATTTTCCTTATTAGGCTGCTGGTCAGGAATGACACCCTTCTGTGCTCTGCCAGAGTAGACATCATGACTTGATCACAGCATTATTTCCCACTGATTCTCCTTGGAGCCTCAGAATTCTTCAAAAGACATCACTTCCAAAAGCAACCATCAAGTTGACTCCAAACGAAACTCACTTATTATGCTTGAAGATCAGGATGTGCAACCTGTTCCCCTCTGCATCCCCCTACCAGGACTCTCATAGTGCTTTGTGCTTAATAGGTACTCAGTAAATATATTAAAAACATACAATCAACTTAACACCAATGGGATAATTACAAGAGTGCAGCCAGGGGAAAATTAGAGGTTGGGGATTGCTGTTTATTCTGAAAAATCCCAAACCTCTTGCAGGGTTGCTGAGAGGAGTAACTCAAAGAACCAGGTTTACACCAGGTCAGAGAGACATCTTGGCGCCTCAGAGCCCCTTTCATAGTTAACACAAGAGTGCTGGGGCGGTGGGTCAAGGGCCACCTGGACCTGAGCTGAAGTCATGTGGTTCTTCTTGGAGCTTCCAAGTCAGTGGCGCCAGTGGTCGTTTCCTCAATTATTTTAGACCAGCGTCTCCCCCTTGGCATTGGTTCTGGATCTTTGTGGCTGGACACTTACCCTCCCTGGCTCCATATGAATAATTCAGTGAGATGGCCCAAAGCCAGAAACTGCCCCAGAGCCCCAGATTCCATCCTCAGCTCTCAGATGGGCTTTAGTTAATGGCACCAGGAGGCAGGGAGAACATGCATGATGACTCACCATCACATCCCTTACAGGGAGGAAAAAAGCCCAGGGGGAAGCGATGAGGATTTGTCTCCCATGAAGTTAAGAAGATATAATTTAGTCATCCAGATATGCTCATTGGTAATAAAATTAGAGATGAATCAAATCTAATTAGACCTGTTAAGTCCAGTGAAATGTTTAATTAATCTTAATTGGCTACCTCTGAATGTAGCTTTGCATCCATTTCTTAAACAAAACAGAAACATTACACCTCAAGTTATAGACTGTATGATGGGATGATGAGTAAATACTAATAGAATGGAGATGGTGTTGTATGAATTTAGAACAGGGGTTTCAAATTTGAATGCTTTCAGGGAACAGGATGGGATTTTAAATGTACAACTGAACAGCAGGACAAGAGGGTAGCTGGGATGAATCCTTTTTTTTTGGCTTAAACTTCGAATTCAGTATTTTTATACATTCCTGGCCATTAAAAAAAACCCCACCTGCAGTCCAAATTTAGCCAATCCACAGGAGTTTGCAACTCTTGATTTAGAGACTTTCTATAAACGAATTAAAACTCTTTAAAAAAACATTCTTATACTCAAATAATAGATGAATCATTCAGCAAGGTCAGGTTATTTTCCAATTCCTCATTTCCTATCCCATCAATATAAAGATGGGCAACTGAGATCTCAGGAATTAAACTAATTCTTTAGCTATAGAATGTGGAAATATTTAAGAAGCAGTATGGTTAGGCGTTGGCCAGTGAGAACGGATGCTACCTAAAGAACCAGAGCTCCCTTAGGAAGCTAGGCATTTAGTTTCTGGAATAAGGAGGTTTGGAGGGATCCAGGATGAGGGGAAGGGAAGCTAAGGTAGTAAAGAGAGGCATGTGGAGGGTTCAGGCAGTGACTGTTTACCCATAACTACAGAAATACCTAATATCTTAATAACCAGTATGGCTTCTCTGTATTTATTAACTGAATATCCCAGGAGGGGAAGCAAGTTCTGAATTTCATCCAAGAATCTCTTCCATCAGAGTCTGTGCTAGCTTTCAAGACTGGTTTCCATATTATGAATCCTAACAGTATCTGATCTGGCCATTGGGGCATACCTAGTTCCGCTTGGACACTCTTTCACTGAGCTCACCATTTGAAATCTTAGTAGAACACAGAAAACTTAGAGCCTAATGATTTTCATTTTCATACCTGACAGAAGATAAACTCACAATTATAGCCTCAGAGGTAGAGATCTTAGATGATGACATTATACCTGCCACTTCCCCCAAGTACTTTTGAGAAGCAGTATGCCTGAATCATTTC
This sequence comes from Mesoplodon mirus, assembly GCF_964341445.2. Taxonomy (NCBI): domain Eukaryota; kingdom Metazoa; phylum Chordata; class Mammalia; order Artiodactyla; family Ziphiidae; genus Mesoplodon; species Mesoplodon mirus. Next base: position 25,191,656 of record NC_138988.1, on the reverse strand, counting down.
TTCTCTCTTTGCTGTGAATTCAGAAAGAGGAAGGGAAGTATGTTGAGGGGTGAGCTTAGGCAAGGCTAAGCCTAAAATCTGCTAAAGTATCTGGTCACATTTGTCATCACCTAAATGGCCTAAAATGATGAGGCAATAGAGTGTAGTAGTTAAGAGGATGAGCTTTGAGATAAGTACACTTAATGTAAATCCTAGTGCTACATACTTGCTGGGGATCTTTGAGCAAGGGGAATCAACATTATAATGGATGTAATTATGCCAGCTGAATCTCAAACAGGACAATGTATACAGCCCTGTCCCTGGCACAAAGAAAATATAGACATGTATGACTCCGAAATATGAGTTAGGTCATATGCTATTGTAAGAGGGGACAGCTACCTACATAATAGCAGAAGACATACTGCATCATATGTGATTTTCTTTTTCCCCTAGGCAAGGGGAACTGGATTAGCAGGAGTCCAATGAAAACCTTTAGCAGGAAAGGAAAATGTCCTCAACTTGGCCTGCTGTATTGGCAGCTGTGAACCTTTCAGTTGTTTTTAAAGAATATTTTAATATAAGCCCCAAACCTGGGCTCCTTCTCCAGCCATGGGTACCCCCCAGCCTTACTCAGCTGTTAGCTCAGGGGAGGTTGTACTTCCTCCCTTAGTGGCAGGGATCCACTTCCATCCACATTGTCTCTGCACCTGCCAGCCCTGCTCCAGCTAAGGCACTGCCAAGCATTTCCACTTTCTTTGTGCAGGTGAGTGTGCATTTTCTAGATACACTGTGGCCACCTTCAGCCAAGCTGGATCACTTGCCTTGGCTGGCTAAGTTATTTCCCAGTGGACCCGTTGTTTTTGTTAGTGCTCTGGTTGCAAAACTGTGTAGGTTTTGAGGTGGTCTGCCCCTAACATTATTTGCTCCATAGTCTTAGTTATTTTCAGTGCATACTTTCGCCCAACAGGAGATGTTTTAGGAATACATATTATACATTATGAGGTGATACACTTATAGACAAAAATATAAGAGACGTTCTAAATGAACTCTTTCTTTAGAGTAGAACTGAGCTCTTTTCCCACGGTCCCGGAAAAGGGGATCACATTTACTGATTAGGCTTCACTCGGGTAAGTGGAATTCTGTTGAGCCTTTTGGATTATTCCTCAGATGTTAATAAAACTGCTAGGTATCAATAAAAATGGAAGATCCTGCTTCCATCTATAGTGACAATGTGTACCATTCATTCAGTATTGCCTCTTATGTTTATATTACTCAGTGTATATATCTTTTAGACTTACAGCAACCCTATATGGTACATTTTATAATCCCCATTTTGCAGATGAGGAAACTGAGGTGGTGAGTGATGCTGGGATGGCCCAACGTTTCTTAGCTGGTCAGGGGCAGGTTCTGAAACTTGAATCCTAACATCTGACTCCAAAGGCTGAGCTCTCAAACTCTGCAAGTATTGCAGATAGAAGGCCATGTTTGCCTGGCTCTTCATTAAACTCTAGAGCCAGTTTAAACTCTAAACTCTATCCGAAAGAAATGTAATGTAAGCCACCTGAGAACTTTGAAAAACTGTGGTAAAATATACGTAAAATTTACCATTTTATAATTGGTATAAAACATTGGCAATAAGTACATTCACCATCACCACTATCCATCTCCAGAACTTTTTCATCACCCACAAGAGAAACTCCTTACCCTTTAAATACTAAAATACCCCCTACCCCCAGCCCATGGCCACCTCTATTTCTACTCTGTCTCTATGAATTTGCTTATTCTAGGTACTTCATGTAAATGGAATCATATAATATTTGTCCTTTGATGTCTGACTTATTTTACTTAGCATGAAGTACTTTTCAAAGCCTCATCCATGTTGCTGCATGTATCAGAATTTCCTTCCTTTTAAGGCCGAATAATATTCCGTTGCATGTATATACCACATTTTATTTATCCACTCATCTCTGGACAGGCATCTGGGTGATTTCCTAACAGGCTGCTACGGGTCCACAGCCTGTTAGGAACCGGTCCGCACAGCAGGAGGGGAGCGGCGGGCAAGTGAGCGAAGCTTCATCCGCTGCTCCCCATGGCTCCCCGTCCCTCGCATTACCGCCTGAGCCATCCTCCCCCCGCCACACCCCCGGCTGTGGATAAACTGTCTTCCACCAAACCGGTTCCTGGTGCCAAAAAGGTTGGGGACCACTGTTCTAGAGCCACATTGAAAAAGTCAAAAGTAAAGTTAATTTTAATTACATTTTTGATTTAACCCAATACATCCGACTTGCTATCATTGCAACATGTAAAATTATTAAGAACATATTTTATGTCCTTTATTTATTCCTAAGTCTTTGGGATATAGTATGTATTTTATATTTACATCACATCTTAATCTGGCCCAGCCACATTTCAAGCTCTCAATAACCACATGAGGCTAGGGGTTACCATCCTGGTCAGAGCTGCCCCAGAGACTTAGTTGGGGCCCTTCTCTTTAATGATGCTCCTTTGAGCCTGAAACCTTACTGATGTAAACTTCCCATTTGGTTTCTATGGCATTTAAAGTCCCCTTGTCAATTATCCACCGTTAATGTGTTTCTTTCTAACACTGGGTATTGTAAAAGATATAGTAGAATATACCATGGTCAAGGTTAGGCCCAAGACACATCTACATAAGATAAAGAAGAAGGCAAGGTGGTATATTATTCATTGCCAAAAAGCAAGGGATACACAATAGCAACTGTATCTAGAGCAAACACTTAGTTCCAAAACTAAAGAATTTTTCTTCTGATTTGTGAATTTTTTACACGCAGTTTATGAAAGGTTAGAAAATCATTGTACTTAAGCATTTAATAGATTATCTTAATTTAAAAGAATAAAATGACATGAAATCTGAAATCTCTTTGAAAACCTAGGATGATTACAGGAGGATGAATTAACAAGATGTCTATGAATATCAGAGTCATTAAGGAAGAAAGGACAACATTTATGAAATGACAGCCTCCTGTAAGACACACCCTGTGCCTGGTATGTACACACATTAGGTTGAACTATATGACATTACCAGTATTGGACTGTTTTTGACTTATAAAACTGTCACTTTCATACAGTTCAACCTAATGTACTATTTCATCACTGCATGTGATGTTAGCAAATTAATTCTTCATGAAAAAGTAGAGTTCAGGAGTGGCCTGAGGACTGTTTACAATGTACATAGGCAGAGAGGAAGGTGAGATTCTTTCTGGAGGATGGAGTCAGGCAGGGGGAAGGGAGTTAATGTTAAAATAGCAGCAGTGGCAATAATAATAATAGTCACTGGTTTCTCAGTGCTTATAACGTGACTAAGCTTTTTCTATGCATAAACTCATTTAACCCTTATTACAACCTTGTGGAAAATATATTCTTATTCTCATTTGGAGACAAAGATGCTAAGGCTCAGAGACAAATAAGTTGATCTAAATCAGTGTTCTTTCTGACTCCAAAGCACCTACCAACCATCCAGGTTTACCAGGGACTGAGGGGTTCCTACAGCCTGGGACTTTTCATTTTAAAACACGGGCAGTCCTGATCAAAGTGGAACAAGTTGGTCACCCTAATGCCAGAGTTCTAATACTCTGCGATGGCAAGTTGGGGCTCTTGCCCAGCAGTGTCAAGAGGCGTTTTCATTAAGCATAAAATACACCTGGCAGGGACTTCCCTGGTGGCACAGTGTTAAGAATCCACCTGCCGGGACTTCCCTGGTGGTCCAGTGGTTAAGACTTCACCTTCCAATGCAAGGGGTGCGGGTTTGATCCCTGGTCGGGGAGCTAAGATCCCACATGCCCCGGGGCCAAAAAACCAAAACATAAAACAGAAGCAGTACTGTAACAAATTCAATAAAGACTTAAAAAAGACTTAAAAAAAAAACAAACAAAAAAAGAATCCACCTGCCAATGCAGGGGACACGGGTCCGAGCCCTGCTCTGGGAAGATCCCACATGCTGCGGAGCAACTAAACCCATGTGCCACAACTACAGAGCCTGTGCCCTAGAGTCCGCAAGCCACAACTACTGAGACCGTGTGCCACAACTACTGAAGACCACAAGCCCAGAGCCCATACTCTGCAACAAGAGAAGCCACCGCAATGAGAAGCCTGCACACTGCAATGAAGCATAGCCCCTGCTCGCCGCAAGTAGAGAAAGTCTGTGCACAGCAACGAAGACCCAACACAGCCAAAAATAAATAAACAAATAAATTCATAAAAAGAAAAAATACATGTGGCAGATACTGATATTTTTCCATCTTTTAAATGTTGTTGTCATTGTTGATGTGAGCCAGCAAGAACATTTTCTTAGGGGGCTGGGTAATAGTTGGAACAAATGTCGGCAAATGTAGGCATCCCACAATGAAGTTGAGTACAATATTTAATAGTGGAGCTTCATGGACTGTTTCACTTCAATCTCAATGTCAGGAGTTCTTAACCTGGGGTAGACATTAGGGGGCATCCATGAAATTACATCACTATTTTCATTAACCTCTAACTGAAATTCAGCATTTCCTTCCATTATGATTGCAAAGAATCAACCACAGAATTATTAGCTGTACCTGTGACTTTATCACTTATATAAATTGTATAAATTTTCATATCACATTAAAGCTGTTGAGATACTTCACACTATCATTTAAACTCATCGCCACTTTAAAATTACAGTAATTATCAGGCCTACCGCAGCCCTGATATTTAATGTGTTAATAAATACATGTATTACTGATCTGTTTTGAAAAAAATATTTTGACAAAGGCATTTCAATATAATAAGTTTGCTTTGCAATCTTATGCTCCTTTTTACACATTTAAAAACATGCTGATAGGAGTCCATGGCCCACAAGTGGTTAAGGACCCATGTTCTAAACCTAGGGGTGACAGACAAACTTCCTTAGATCAACATCATCACTCTTTCTCCACTCCTGACACCACGTCACCAATCCATCGCTTCCTTAGAGGAACAAACCATCGTGCCT